>NC_050481.2:67030646-67689095 GCF_012460135.2 Molothrus ater
ATTCCATCAGCATTTGATAATTTTGTTTGTTTTTTTTTTTTTCCCCACACATTACTAGTCATCTTCTTAAAAGAATGCTTAACAGTTATGTTGTGGTTTCAGCTGCTAAAATTTCTAAATTGTCTGCTGGGCCTCTTTTGCAAAGAAGAAAGAGGCACTTTCAAACTCAGTAGCTAATCTGACAAAATGCAAATCTGTAGGAGGCTGTTGGAAATATGAAGAAAACCCAACCAAATCTTCTTCTAGCTTCTTTGAAGATAAAACAGATTAGCTGCTATTTAGCCTTTGCATGTCAGTTTCCCCAGTACACTCCCCTGATGCTCTCATTTTCATTTAAAATTTTAAACAAAAAATAAATGATATTGTGTCTTTCTAGGCTGGATTTGGTACTTAGCAGAAGCTTCACTGCTTCGGGTTTTTTTTTGTTTGTTTTGGCTTTATTTTTTCTTTTTACTGTTTCCATTCACTATTGTTAGACTTCTGTGCTTGGTTCAGAGCTCTCACATTGTTAAGCCTTTTGCTTTTCCTGTTTGTACCTCAGTTACAAAATACAACAGAAACAACAAAGGGAGCACTTCAGACTAATTTTTCTACAATAAACTTTCAAGTTTCAGTTGGAGTATTTTATAGGTATTTAGAGCTTAAATGTTTTTTTTCATCTTCCTCTTGTTTCATGCAAATAACCAGCACTCCCTTAGATTTTCGTTGCTCATGCACTGATGCTGCAAATGCAGTTTTCAGAGCACATGGCCAAGAGATTTTTGGTGATGTGGAAAATCCCTATTCCTGATGTTTGGAGTGGTGGGACATTTGCTCTGCTCCTGGTGTGGAATTGATTGTGCTGAAATGTATTTACTGTATAGGTGCTATTGATGCTCTTGTCATAAACAAGGCTGTTCTCAACTGGTGTGACCTTGGAGTGCTGCAGATCCTTTAGGAATTAAACAAGCTGGAAGTGAAATCCCTGCTGTAAAATATTTTGCTTTATTGAACATGAGTAGAGGGCACTTTCTTAATGCTGATTCTGAAAGGGCTCTTCAGAGATGTTTTCACACAAATACTACTAGTCTGTTTGTTAGACTTCTCACAGGATTAACACAAGTTACACTCTGGGCTGAATTAACAAAAAAGCCAAGTGTAAGAGTTAAAATGGCCAGTTGGAGGTGAGAGATATAATTTATTTATATATATTATATATATATATTAGCTTAGGCAAGAGATCCACAGGTTTCAGGTAGAGGAAAGGCATGACTTATGTAGACAATAAAACTGGCACAAATAGTAAAATAATCTGCCAAACAGAGCAGGCTGATAGCAAGGTCAAATCCTCTTTCTGTTGCTGGTGATTTCCAGTACTGTCATTAGACTTAAATCCATCAACTCATCTGTTAATTCATGGAAAAGTCTGTCATAATTTCTTTTGTAAAATACTGAAATGTTTCTAGATAATGTGCTAAATTCTGGTAGTGGGTAAATCCCAGAGGAGGCTGAACTGTTTGTTGGGACACAGACTTTGGGCAGTTTTATACTGCTGTTCTTGTCACAGGCCCTGGTTTCCTCCCTTTCCTTACCTACCTGCTTTTTCTGCATTTCTTTTCTTGGTTTATGGTGAAGGTGGAAAGACATGTTTCTTTACATGATAATTATATATAATTAAAGGATTATGGGTTGTGTGTATGTGTGTGGGTTACATGGAAAGTCTTGTTCTGCACATACTCCACCATAGCTGAGAGCAACATCCTGTATAAATTAATGTTATGTCTTCCTCCTGTACAGCTCAAAATCAAAGTGGGTGGTAGAAGAAATCAATTCATTATGAATCTCAGAGGAGGGATTAACTGTTATTTTCTGTCCACAATGTAGTACCTGAGGGCCCCAGCCTAAAACACATGAATAATTGATAACCTGCCCCAAAACTCTTGCTTGTCTGTACCTCTAAGCTCCCTTCAGGTATAACAAGATGTAAATGAAAAAATACAAAAACCTTGTCTCCCAGTTAACCTTTAAAATAGAAATGTGAGAAGTGTTGGTTTCCTAACATGCTCCTCATATTAACATGTCCTTTTTCTGCAGTTTTTCAGCAGGTTGTGTAGCATTACCAGCTCTAATCAACATCAAGGCAGTAATTGAGCAAAGGCAGTGCACGGGGGTGTGGAACCAGAAGGATGAGCTCCCGGTGAGTGGGGGCTGAGCTACCCCTGGGGCAGATTTCTAAGGGCAAATGCTGTTTCAGGTTTGTTTTGTGCTGCATGTTACAGGATGTTTTACATGGCCACCACCTCCAGCAGCTCTGGGATTTGGGGATCTCTGCTGCCCAGGGCTGGGGCTCACAGACACCCCCAGACACTGAGGCAGCAGCCACACAGGCAGCCCCAGACACAGCACTGCCCTCAGCAGCTCCCACACAGCACTCACCTGAAACAAAAGTACAGACAGCCAAGATGCCTTCCTTCTCCTTGGCTGGAAATGATTGCCATTCACATACCAGTGAAAGCACAAACTCCAGAGTCACAGGCAAACACGTGCTGATGGATCCTTAATTGCAGCATGGCCCTCCTAGCCCCTTTGACACCCTTTTCCAGCTGTTCCTCTGCAGTCTTCTTCCTCTGCGCTTTCTTCCTACAGTTTTTATAGTTCTGCTGACCCCCTCTCCTCAGAGACCCTCAGGTTTAGATTTGTACCTGTTTCAAAGTCCAGGTTTGGTTGCAGTTTCTTGATGACCTCTCAAGTTGTTTCTTGTTATCTCCATTATTTTTGTTCGTCAGGGTTTGTACCTCTCAGTTTTGTTTGTTGCCCCTCCCCTTTCACTTGTTATCCCCTTTCATATTGGAAGGATCTTTGATAAATGATCTTAAAAGCTGATGCTCTCACCTTCCACTTACCCAGAGATGTTTCTGTATAACTGGGAAGAAAATGGATCCCACAGAGACACATTCACTTCCCCTAGCTAGGCTTGAGCTTAGTCCAGGGCTTGCTTTGCACTGGCTCTTTATCAGGCAGACAGGAGATGGAAGAATTACTGCTGCATCTGGGGACACAGGAGCTGGGATCCAGTGCATTATGCTTCCAGCACATCTCATTTAGATCAGTTGAAATGAAGTTCACTTGTTATGAAACCCCAGTTTCCCTTTATAGCTCCTGCCAAGCATGTGCAGCTCTCCAGTGACCTGCTCCTGATTTGGAAAGGAAACTTATTTAGTGCAAACTGGGCATGAACTGAGTTAGCCTCTTCCACTGCAGCTGGAAGAGATTCATTTATAGAGTAAGGAGGAGTGCTGAGTTTTCTCCCAGCTGTGTTTTCTGTAGTGCTGAGAGTGTATCCTCTGAGTGTGACAGATTCCTGCCTTGCTGTCCAGCCAGGAATGAATAGCTAGGGAGCATTTGGAAAAAGATTCCTGTCTGATGCAAATCAGTTAATAATACACATGTGTCTCCTTGCATTTTAAACTGAAGGATCTGTAGTGTCTTCTGCTAAGGCAGTATGGGGGTGGGAAACCTTATTTTCCTTGTGCAAAGACAGATTAAGTAGCATGAAAAGGTCACATTGTCAGGTTTTGTTGAAGGTTAAACCTTAGAACAGAGGACTGCTCAGAGCCAGGTGAGCTCTGGTGTGATTTTTGCAGTTCTCAGTTAATTACTGAAGTCACAGACCTGTTCTTCTCTGTTATATGTCCCTTTTTGAAATAATTTTGTACTCATGGCAAGAGTTGTGCTGCACAAGTATCTTCTGTGTTGGTACTGAAAATTAGTGGTTGTGATATGCTTCATTGTTCACATGACAGCAAGGTGTTAGCAGAGCCTTTCAAGAAGCTATAGAACATGAATATAGTCAATCCAAGGGTTTTTCTCTTTTTTAATTTCCCCCTAAAATCAAATCTATAAATTACTTTTTATTTCCTAGCCAGTGATTTCCAGAAAGTCTTGATGGGTCACCAGCTCAGTTTTCCTGCCAGAGCATAGATCTGCAACAAAATTTGCACCTGTCCCTTGGCAGAATATGCTGTTTTGTTGTTACTCCCCATCCCCAACATAAATCACCATTTTAAGATCACAGTTAAGTGTTTTTGGCTGGGATATCGTCAGGCATCCACACAACGGATTTTGTTGCTTTCACAGCTGAATTGTGAAATCTGTTAAGTAACTGCCATGACCTAAAGGGATTTTATCTAGAAATGTAATTTCCTGAGATAAATGATGTTAATTTTTTTCACAGATTGAAGTGGACCTCGGTAAAAAGTGCTGGTATCATTCAATATTTGCCTGTCCCATTCTTCGTCAGCAAACAACAGATAATAATCCACCTATGAAATTAGTCTGTGGTCATATTATATCCAGAGATGCTTTGAATAAAATGTTTAATGGCAGCAAGTAAGTACCATTCTTTTATTTCAAACAACATGCAGACAAGGACATGTCTTAAGACTAGAATACTGTATTTTGGGAAAACTGAGTCCATAATGATGTGATTGGTGGAAGCTTGTTAATCCTGGAGAATGGCTTGAAAGCTGCATAAGCTGGGTTGGTGCACTGGAGAAAAGCATGATAAACCCTCTGATGTGTTGAAAGTGAGCTTGCATGAAGGAATGCAGCAAGCAGAGTAATTTTTCACTTCGTTGCAACCATTGTGTTGTCTTAAATTCAAACTGGAAGGCTTTACACACACAGTTTTTCCTTGGGAGCAAGGTTAGTAATGCATGAAAAATCTCTTGAAAAATAAAATTAAACCTCTAGGGGAAATATGGCTTAATAATTGAGCAAGGAGGGGAATTATAACTGTGGAAATACTCCTCCTTAGATATCTGTGGTGTGCTTCAGGCTTTTGGGCAGAAGGAAATGGGAGAGAGAAATCTCTACAGATTTTCTTGAGGAAGAACAGTGGTTATTTGGATTGAATATATACAGCTTCTGTGGAGGCTGTCAGCTTAATTTAGAGCTCTAAGTCATTCTGGGAAATCCAGTGTGAAAATAACTGAGGCTATGAATGAAAATGTCAAGTGATGTTTACATTCTGTGCCCTGTTAGAAAAGCCTTAAGGGATGCCTTTGTGGGTGACTTTGGGTGACTTTAGCCATTTGAAGCTGTAAACTTGCTGCTGCATCATTCCTGTCCCTGATCACTCATTCCTGGTGCTTTCATTGATCAGTTTTACTGACAGCACAGCTCTGACAGTATTAACTCTGGAGGGGTGGGTGGGGGAAGAAGGTAAAATGCCCAAACGTGGGAGATGGGGAGCCAAATGGATCAATGCTTCAAAGTAGAATCAATTTCTTCCAAAAGAAGAAATATTGTAAGTAGGTGGGATTGACTGAGAGACCTCAGCAGGGAGACCAGGCTGACCCTTCAGTCAGAGCCTGCAGGAGCTGATCTAAGCGGGTTGGAAAATCACAGCATTTTGGGAGCCAGACACTACAATGAACGGGATATTGAGGAAGCCACAGTGAAAGCTGCCAGCTGATTTAAAATTTCTGCAAGGCCAGGCTGGATGGGGCTCTAGGCAACCTGCTCTAGTGGAAGATGTCCCTGCCCATGGCAGCAGGGTTGGAATGGGATGGTCCTTAAGGTCTCTTCCAGCCCAAACCATTTTGTGATTCTAAAATGCAACAAGCAAATCCACAAGTAGGGATAATAACTACAGAGAAATTGCTCTTTATGATAATCCAGTAATTCAGGGGCTTGTGGGTGAAAGGTGAGAGACTATAACTAGAAGGAGAAGCATGGTAAGTTCTCTCTCAGCTAAAGGGGACTTTTCTTGGAGCCAGGTAAAGTGCTGTGGCTTAAGAGTGCAGTTGTTTCCTGCTGCAGAGGGAAAACTCAGTACCTTTAATGCTCTGTTGTCACACATTGCCCCAGTTCTAACACATTGTCTTTGTCCCCAGGTTAAAATGCCCCTATTGTCCAATGGAACAGAGCCCTGGAGATGCCAAACAGATATTTTTCTGAAGAAAAGTTACATTATGCAGTTTGTAAGTGACACTCTGGATTTCAGGTGCATTTCAGGAGAAGTAAAACACTCTTGTTCCCTATTATGCAGCAGACTGAGGACTCCTATGTTTGTATAAGCTAATGCTACAGAAACTTTGCCAACATTTAGTATATACATACCAAGTGGAAATGCTACAGAAATATTATTACCATAGGGCTCTACTATACTCTTGGTCTCCATACCTGATCAAGTTACTACACCAGCAGTTGTCATTCAATGCAGGTTTTTGTACTTAATTATATGGTGACTTTTTACTTTTTAAAAGCAGAAATTGATCACCCCCATTTGTTTAATATTCTTCCTGCTATTATTCTATCATTTTATTGATAACTGTCATCTTAGAGAATGTTTGTGGACAAAGTTTTATTTCCTGTAATGTGTACATAATTAAAGGTAAATACTTCAGAAAAAAAAAGTTTGATAAATTGAATAGTCGTTATAAAACTAATTTGTATTTTTTTTGCTGAAAATGCTGTGATATATTCTGAGTTTTTCTTTCAAACATTTTTTCAACTTTTACATAGAATTCAAAGTAAATGTGCATATATATAAAGTATATAAAATATATAGCCCCAAGGGGCTACCTGTTGAAATCCATCACTAATTTATAAGGGTGATGTGTGGCTAAACTGCTACTGGGGCAGAGAAGGAGTAGGAAATCCTGTTCCTTTTCACGATTGAAAAGCATCTGTGTAAGAGAACATTCAATAAATTCTGAAGTGGAAATGCTTTTAGTTGATGACATTTGCTCTCTGGCCTTTGTAGTCATGTTCTTTGAACTTTGTATTCAGGATTAGGCTATAAATGTCATGTTGCTGTATAGTTTAATAGTCATTATAGTGTGCTATTTATAAACAGTTATCAAAACCAAATAAATTGTAGAAGTATTCATTGTTAAATGGGGGGAAAAGCATGTTCTGATGCAATCTACTGATCACAACTCTGCACTTGGCAGAACTGGGCCCTACATCATATATTAGGAGGTAGCAAGTTTTCTGTAGCTTGAGAACACTTTGCTTCTAGCCTTGTTTTTGTAGTAGAATATTACTGCCATTGCCACTTTCTCTGCTAAATTTGTCATATTGTTGACTAGGTAAATTTGTACTCATAAAGGAGACGTAGATCACGGCAGTTAAATCTTTTTTAGTGTGCATATATTTGTATTTATTGCACTGTCCTATAGTAGGGCAAGCAGCCATAAGGCATGCAAAGCTACATGTAAAATTATATTTCTGTATTGTGTAGTTAAAAAAACAGCAACCAACCAACCCCAAGCTTGTCTGGTTGAACACTGACACACTGGTTGAATGCACTAGCACAATGCACTACAGAGAAGACCGTCTTTGGGAAATCTACCTTTTGAATTTGTCTGTCACCTGATGGAGAGACTGAGTCGGACTCTTGTGGGATCAGTGACAATGGACAAACCTACAGAGACATTGTAAAGTGAGGAGCGAGTCAAGGCACACAAATTTTAAACTTCAGATGTGTTTGATACATGTGAAAAAATCCAGGTGTGTGATTTTCTGCAAAACTTCCATTGTATTCACACTGAGTTCCAAACAGCCGCGTTACCAAGCGCTGAAATCAACAATAAACGGGTGAGGATATTATTTTCCATGTAGGTTTCCTAGTCTTGCTGAAATTGCTTTTAATATTTGCTTTTGACTGCAATTGCTTAATGCTTTGGATCTATATGAAATGGCATATGAAGTAATTTCAAAACTCAACATACCCAATAATAACAAACCCCCACACAACCAGCCTGAAGTATGAGTGCTGCATCTTTCTGAGTTACACTGATGGTATTTTAGCACTGGTGTGAACACCAGTACATGTTGATAGCTTAGAGCCCAAGGATGGAACAGTTATTTAATGGAAATAGGGTAAAAATTCACCTTGGTTATTAAATATCACCTTAACTTGTGCATGTTATGGATCCATAGCTAATTCAAAAACTCTGTTCTCACCAGATCATTGCCATTCTTTCCCTGTCTGACTTAAAAATCCTTGCCTGCAGTTGTGCAGCTCCACCAACAGATGCTGCTCACGGTTCAGTACTGAGAGCATGTGTGCTCACCTAACAGGAGGCTGTGCTGAGCATTTGGGAAGCAGTTCTGCACTTGGTTGGCACAAATAATCCAGTTTGCCCTGTGTAGTGATGTGGGTTCTCTCCTGCTACTGCTTGCTGTGCTTCTGGTAACTGGAGAGCAGGCTTGCAGGGGAAGAGTGAATAAAACTCTGTGGTTTCCATACCTAAAGTATAGTTGGCATCTGGTATGTGTGCATTGTCCCTAGTGGGGTGGGAATATCCTCAGTAAAAAATGGATTTGATTTTGAAGCTTCAGTGGGACCGGTGATGTGTCTCCATTTCACTTTTGGACCAGATTGTGAAGCCTTGGGCTAGTCCCTGAAATAGTCCTGTGTGTCCCAGGTGCTTTTTAGTGCTTCAGGATGGGAGCAAAGACACTCAGTGTGTTTGTATCTGTATCCAGATCAGCCTGTCCTCCTTGGGCTGTGCTGGGCTGGCAGCTGCTGCTCCTCCCCTTTGCAAGCTGTCAGAACAGCAGCTCTGAGCAAGTGCACCCAAGTTAGTGGTGTGGATGGGCATCCAGTCAAGAATTTTTTGACCATGCTTATATAAAGTTTAACTTATGGCTCCTTTGAAAGTAATGGATGTTTATAACTTGATTTTCATACCAGCAGCTTGTTTGTAGTGTCAGTTCAATGTCTATTAATAGACTTGGATTTTAATTTTTGCAAATGCCTTAAATAGGAAATGTATTGCGATGTGTTCTTGTGGTGTTTCAGGTCTGACTTGTGTTATAAAGCATTATCAAAACTTCAAAAGAGTAGGAAAGGAAAGCAGCACATAGCCTTTTTAAACTTCACAGGTATTGTTCATTTTTGGTTGTCATTTACACAAAGTTCATGTCCTCACCTCCTGTTAGTACTCTGGATGTTCGTCTGCTCTCTGAAGTATTTTTTAATTAAGTCTTTTCCTGCTGTGACCTCAGCACTGCACATTGCAGCTAGGTATGGCTGAGCTAACAATCTTCCCTCCTAAAAGCAGTGTTCCTCTGTGGAAACATTGATTTCAGTCTCCTCCTGTGGGGAAGCTGAAGTGGATGCTGTGTGTTCCCAGTAATGAGTCAGAGCTTCTGATCTCTGTTAGCTTAGACCTGTGTCCATCCTGTTGCTTTGAATCTTTCTTCTTGATGCTTTACAGGATGGCTGCTGCTAAAATTCAAGGTTGAAGTTACTTATCACTCAGAGCCAGCTTGCCAAGGTAAAGGCAGTAAGTTTGGGTTAGATTTTGCTTGCAAGGTTTGTTTGCCCACTGCATGGTACAGTTTTTCCTTCTGTGCTTATCACTTCAGAGGTTGATGTGTCTCTTGGGCAGGGAGGGATGACCTGGTCCTTAATCCATCCCAACCCTTACTCCTTTCCTTCTGTGAGTAGGAGACTGAAGTGTAGGGAAAGAAGCTGTTGAAATGAAATTTTAAGAAGAAGAGTCTGGCAGCAATGATTTGTAGTGAGTAAAGCTGTAACGTGGTGTTACATGACTACTCTGAATTTAATTCAAACCTTATTATGGAAAAAGGAAGAGTAGTTTACAAAAATGTACATATGTGAGGTGAGAGTGACTTTATTTCTCTCCATAACTTCAAGTTTGCATTAAGTTAGCAGTCCTGTGGAGAAATACAGGAACTGGAGCTGTTCACGGCCTCCTGTGAGCTCTTACTGAATCCTGCTGGGTCTGTTTGTAGGAACTGGGGTTTCAGATCACACTGACTTGTACTTATTTTTACAGGGCAGCTGTATCTGTGTTTTTAAATGCAAAAGCTCTGAAGTGTTGTCCACTTCCTATTCCACCTTAGAACTTTTCACTTTCTAGAGAAAACTTTTCATTTTTTGAAAGGAGCAGTGTAGAGTGGAACAAAGACTGGTGGGTGCTGTGACCTGGGCTGCAGTGAGCAAAGCTTCCCTGATTTGGCTTTTAAAAGGAGATGCCCTTTTCTCCTGCATTTCCTCTGCCTGGTGGTTTTTTTCAGACCTGGTGGCACTCCTGTTGGTTTCTTTCTTCTTACTAAATGTCAGGTCATGGCTAGGACTTTTCCTTTGGCTAGAGAAAAGGGATGGGGAAGGTGTAAATCATGTTTCAGTTCAAGTCTTGAGCATCATCCATGAGACATTTGCCCCCATTTGTCTGTGGGGAGAGGAAATAAATATATGAATGTAGCTATTTTGACTGACAGTTCTTTCCCCTCAGAACTGAGAGCAAATCCACTATTTTCCAAGGTTTCTGAGTTATGTGGGAGATTTCCAGGAATGTGAAAGACAAACAGATGTGGTTGATCTCCCATGACAAAAATTTACATGTATTCAATTTATTCAGCACAGCTCAGGATGGGGATCTGGTGATGGATAGGTAGTTCTGACCCTGCACATTTTGATGTCAGATGAATCAGAAGGAAGAAACCTACTTACAGGAAGGTTGTGTTTCACTGCCTATTTACTGTTCTTCCAGAGGTTTCTGTACTTTTTCTCCCTGCCTTATTTTGCTTTTCTGTGTTGAATGCTGCAGAAGCAGCAGCAAGGGCATGGTTTTGGGGGTGGATTCCAAGCACTTGCACAAAATGCACCACAGAATTAGTCTGAGCAGTCTGGGAGGAGCTTAGGTTACTTCCCTGTGACAGGTCATCTGTCAAATTCTTGGACAGACAGAGCTTTTTGACTTCAACTGACCAGTCAGGTTACTGGCTCTGTGGGGTAATCTTGGCTGTATTATGTATCTGGAGTTCATTTATCAAAATCCTTTCTCTCTCAGAAAAGTTCACTGAGTAAGTGAAGCTCTGTATGGTGTAAAAACAGGGGTCTGTCAACAAATTCTGGATGCTCTGTGTCTTGGGGGCATCTGATGTCATCCTCATCTTCATAGGCTTTTTCAGCAACCATTTTGTACTCTTTTTTTTTCCTTTATTAGTTGAGGTTATGCTTAAGTTGTGCACCAGCTCTTGCTCTCCCCACCATGAAGTGTTAACTCCTGGCTTGTTTGTCTTTAGCCCATCAGATCCTGAGTTATGAGTTACTCCATTATTAGTTTGGAGCAAATGTGCAGTTGGGTAACCTTGACCTCTGAACAAATGCATTCCTTCTGCTCCTCTTTGAATGTCATTCTCCATGCCAGACTCCAGTTTGCCCTGTGACAGCTTCCAGCCTGCACCCTGCTCTGTCAGCTCACTGGAACTGGAACCTCTTCCATGTGCTGTAACCAGAAGCTGTCAGATCTGTAGGGCCTGTCCCACAGCAGCTTCCTGCATGCACTAACAAGCACCTTTGAGCTGCTTCTCTGCACTCCAGCTCAGCCAGTTCCCTTGTTATTAGTGCAAGCAGCAGTCCAGGCTCCTTGCCCAGACATTGCCACCCAACCACAAACCCAGCCAGTTTGCCCTGAACTTGCATGATTTGTTAGAGGTGTGTGCATGCAGGGCTGGAGATGCTCTTGGCACTTTCCCTTCTCACTGCTGCACTCAGATTTGCAATTGCTTCTTAACATTTTACTGCAAAATATGTTTTGGTTTTGCCTTCTATTATTACCTTATTAGTAGGGGTGCAAAGTCTTCTACAGAAAATCCAGGTTGTAAGTGGATTATAGAGAATATTGTTCCTCAGGTCTAGCTGTTGGTGGAAAACTTTACAGGCTCTTTTAAATGCAAGGTGCAGTGCTGGGTGCAGCTGAGCTGAGCTGGAAGGGGACTGTGACAGGCTGATCAAGGGACTGTGTGGAAGGAAGAGCTGGCAAAGGAAAGTCAGTGTTGCTTGGGAGAGCTGTGCTAGGTCACTGCCTCTGCTGGAGTCTTCTGTGGTGAAGTTGGTCATTTTTGGGGTATTCAGTGAGAAACTGGGGCAGTGGCTACCAAAGGCTTTGTTTTGGTGCTCACCCCAAGCTGTTCTGCTCCTCTCAGCCTTCTTAACTGCTGCAGAGGGGATTGTGCTGCTTTTGCAGTCAAGGTGGAATCAGAGCAGTTCAGTGCAGTGCATTGGGTGTATTTGTAAGACATACTAAAACTGAAGGAGCTCAGTGATAAAGCCTTGTGTCAGAAGAGACAGAAGGACAAGTTTTACCCCCTGGGTATCTTGGGATGGACAGCAGTCCACAAACATGGAGGATCTCACTGAAAATCCACAGGTGGAGAGCTGGATTTGCTTTTAAACTCCCTTCCCTCACAGGCTTATGCTAACTCATGATATCTGTTGCAGTGCTACTAGAGGTTAAAAATGGGAAGTTTTCACTGTGCAGTGGGTTTGGAGCTGTGTTCAGGGGGGTAATTACCACTGTCAGCATTGTAATTCTTTTTTAGAGGTTGATTTCCTGTGCAAATGAAAGACTGCAGAAAAAGCACCAACCAGCAAACCTGACAAAATGACAAAAAAACCCAAACCCAAAGATTCCCTACTCCCAGTTCTTCACTGCATCAGTCTTGCCTGGATCAGTATTGCTTCAGGACTGGGGTCTTAGTGCAGCACTGCCCAGTGGAGCATTACTATTAGTAATGTCAGCTATTAATGCCCAAATATATTTTTTTTATTGCTTGGGGTTTTATTTTTCTCTGTTTATCCTGTGTTAGCATTCCATGCAGTAGCAAGGACTTGGTTCTACATGTGTTCATCTTATTGAAATGCTTTTTTGAATTTAAATACCCATGTCCTGTTTCTCCCCACAGGATTGTCCGCTGTATGCTCCCAAGCAGTAGAACAGGCAATAAATAATTAATCTCTGGGTCAGGATGTAGTAATTTAATTTGGAAGAATAACAAAGTTTACAGAGATTGCAATACAGAAGAATGCTTTTGCTCAGTTTTCTGAACAGTTTCTGTTCAATGTTCATACATTTAATTTTGGTGTGTGCCACATGTCACATTCAGCGACATCAAACAGAGAAAATACATTTTCAGGGCAATGCTTCCCATGCAAAACTCATGGCCTTTTGTTGGGAAAGAAGCCCTGATGCTGCAGTCAGATCGCTGCACCTCCTTCTACAAAATCATGGGAAAGAGCTGGACTGGGAGGGGAAGGGCACTCAGGAAGTGTCAAGATGATTTGTTGGAAGATGTCCAGGCAGTGACTGTAACAGGGATCCTTCTCCTGCACTGTGTCCTGTTATCCCACGCCTCCCAAAGCAGCCAGCACATTCTCAGGGACAGGGCTGTGGTTTCAGGCCTCAGGTGCACCTAGAGGGCGTAGGTGCGACCTTAAGTTGATACAGCACGATGGTGGTGGCCAGGAGCAGGAGACAGAGGCCTGCCAAGGTGACACAGAGGAAGGTGAGACAGGAGCAATCCAGGTCTTCCTGCATTCTGCTGTCTGCAGGGATGGAGAAGAGGGAAGGTTACAGCCAGCTCTGGTGGAGCCAAGGGAGCTGCCCAGGGCCCTGCCTGGTGTGCCTGAGGCACAGAGCTTCCCCTGGGCCTGCAGTGATGGTCTGCTGCTGTCAGCAATTTCCTGGCAACTGGAGGGGGGAAATGTGGCCAAAAGTTTTCCTGTGTCCTTTGATGAGGCTAAAAGCAGACCTGGGCACTGAGGCTCTACCTTCCCTCCCCCTGTTCCTGGTGTCCCAGGCAGGGGAGATGCTCATGCTTTTTACATCATCCTTAGCCTTTCCTATGGGGGATGTAATGATGGAATTTAATCCTTCCAACTCTGCTCAAGCTGTATGGATTTTCACTCTTCCCCCAGTCCCAAAATATCTGCAGGATTCCTCTTGGTATCAGTGGACAAGGGTCCAGCTCTTCCCCTCTCCCTCCCTGCATCCAGGCTACCTGGATCTGGTGTCCTCAGGCAGGAGTCCCCTTCAGTGGTGCCCCTCTGGGTGGTGGGTCCTGGAGTGCTGGGTGCCACTGCAGTGGTGACTGCAAGTGAAATGGATGAACTCAGCATGTAGGGAAATACAATAAAACAGATCTCTCCTGCCTTTCTGCTCTCCAGCCTGGGCAGGGCTGTTCCTGTGCACAGTGAAGCCCTCAGCTCTGGGGGATCTTTGTAGAGCCAAGTGTGGATAGGGTCTCCCTAAGGAGGGTCTCCCAAGAGCCAAGGGGGAGCTGCAGCCTGCTTGTTTCTCACTTTCTGACACCATCCCCACAAAGCCTGAGCCCCCTGAGCCTGGTGGTACTTTTGGGAGCTGCGTGTGCTGAGGAAGGAGGAGGTGGTGCTGGACTTGGCTTTAATGCTCTGCCTTCAGAGCCATGGGTGGGGTGGGGAAGTGGGCATGGGGAGATGATGTTGGGTCTGCCCAATCATGTTTGCTTTTGGGCAGGAGCTGTGCCAGGAGGAGAGGTGGGAAGCAGGGAGGCTCTGGCAGGAGGAGCAGTGGGTTGCTCACAGGATGGCCTGGGCAAGCCAGCAGGGAAATGGGGTCTGGGGAGGGATGGCTGGTCACAAAGGGCACGGGCAGGAGGTGCTGGGCATTTTGGCAGAGCTGGGTGAGGCTGGGGGAAGGTGTTGCTGACCTGGGAGGAAGGCACGCTGGCCAGGGCTGAAGTGCAGCATTTGGTTGAGATTCATCACGCAGAAATAGCTCCCCTGGTCCTGTGGTGTGAAAGATTTCACTGCCAGCCGATGGATGGAGCTGTCTTTGCTCGCCTCAAAGCGAGTGGATGTTCTCTGACCCCCTTGAAACGTGGCCCGAGACAGGGAGCTGATGAAGACAATGAAGTGAAGGCTCCCGCTCCTGTCCTGGCGGATCCAGGATGCCCCATGGTTCCTGTCAGTGTGACACTCCAGCTCCAGCTTCTGTCCCACCTGGAGCTGGCTGATGTCCTTGGGAGACCTGAGCTTGATCTCAAGTGACTGGCCATAGATGCCAGGGCAGCCTGCAGGAGAGAAATCCTTGCTGGAACCACTTGGGAAGAGTCAAAGGCTTCTCTGAGGAACCCACCCTCCCTCCCTGTCCATGGGGTGGGAGTAGAAATAGAAAGGGAAGACCTCACTGTCTGGAGGATGTGAAGGTTTTCTTGGAGTCCTTGCTGGGATGGTGCGTGGAGGGTGCTCAGCAATCAGCCAGCCGGGCTTGAGAGATGGGTGCTGCCCTTCCAGTGTCTTCTCAGGGACATTACACCTTCCCAGCTTCTCTGAAGTGACTCCATTTACACTTCTTGCAAGGCCTCTTTTTTCCCACCCTTCTCCCTCCCCTCTGGAAGCACTCATTGGATCAGTCTCCCTTCTCAGTGCAGGTGGTGCTGCAGCCGCCCCTCTGGCTGCCCTTTGCTGGCTGAGGTGATGCCAGCCTTCCTTCCAAACTCACCGAGCACACCTCAAGCTCAGCAGTTTTGGTTTGCTTTTTACCCCTTTAGTTATTTACCCCAATGTCTTGGATTCAATAGAAAGTTTTTCCTTGTCCCTCCCAGTGAAGGGGCTGCACAGCCCCGTGTCCGTACTCACAGAATCCCAGGGTGAGCAGCAGGAGCAGGGCAGGAGATGTGTCCATCTTCCCCTGGGGTGCCTGTGCTTGGGCTGGTGCAGAGCAGCTGAAATGGTTTTTCTGTCTTGGCTTGGGAGGTTCTGTCACTCTTTGGGGAGGATGTGATGTCACCAGGACCCCAACACCAGAATGCATTCAGTTCATGTCCAGAGTCTGGGTCCCTTTAACCTCATCCTTTCTTACAAGCTTGTTTCTGTGTGACTTTCAGAGAGATGCAGAGTGATGCTGCTCATGGCTGAGGTGGGATCAGCCACCACAGTCTGCTCTTCCCTCCCCACAGCTTCTGTGCAGAAGACACAGAACTGCCCCATCCTTTGGTGCAGACCCTAGAACGTTTTTCTTGGTGGGGATTCTGCCTCCTTCTCTTGAGCACATTCATGGAGTCCCGTGTGCATGGCAGAGCCTGCAGTCACTCAGATCTTCCTGGTGTAGATCCATGTGTATTGTTTATCTCCAAGCACAGGTTTCTGGCACACTGATGGTACTTCTCTGTTGTTCTTGTTGCACTTCTTTGTTCAGTTCTTTGCTATTGCTTGGCAAAAGCCTTTTCATGAAAGGTAGTTGGTTTTGGAACTGGAACCTGTTGAGATTGGCCCTTGCACAAGTGAGTGTTTTGCCTTTTCTTTGTTTTTAAAACTCGTGGTTCTTTTCTTTAACCACAGGGTCTTCTGCTCTTCAAAAAAACCCTTTTATGGTTCACCAGAGAGGGCTCTTGCTGCTGCCTCCAGGTGACCACTTGCACATGGGGATGGGTGATGCTTCCTGGACCTTTGCATGCATAGAAAGAATCATTTCACCAGAGTGCAAGGGGCTGGGCTAGTGTTTGATTGAACTTTCCTGTTAATTGCTTTTCTGTGTGAGGGGTTTTTTTATTACACCTTTGCAAAGAAGCTCTGTTTTTCCTCATCTGTCAGAAGCCAAGTGCTGCTGAGTTTGATGCAGTTGCTCTTGGGGCTGATACTCAGAGCATGAGATGACCCAGCTATCTTCTCCTGGAGCGTCTGTCCTTGGGGACAGTGCAGCACAGCTGAGATGAACTTTGTCACTTTGTCACTTGGCTTGGGAGGCTGTGCTGCTCTTTGGGGGGATGTGATGTCATCAGGACCCTCTTGGGTAAAGTGACAATGCTTGGCCTCTGTGACAAAACATTGAGGAAAAAAAGAATTTCTGAAGAAATTAGTTTCTAGTCCAGAATTTGTTATTTGCTTCTTTGTTTTATCTGCTTGTTGTTCTTTTGTCTCACCACGGGTTCCTTCCATCCCGCCCCAAGCCTGCTGTGTGCTCCAGTGGCCCTTGCTGCTGCCTCTGGGTGACCACTGGCACAGGGCAATGGCTGACATTTCCTGGAGCTTTGCACACACAGGCTTTCCTGTTGATTATCTTTCTGTGTAAGGTTTTTTTGTTTAATTTCTTTTTTTTTTTTGCCAACCCTTTGCCAAGAAGCCTCTTGATTCCTGGCTCTGTCAGAAAACAGGCGCCACTCTTTGTGCTGCTACCAACAGCTGAGTTATGGAAAATGGTTTGGGAGCTGTGGTTATGTCACTGGGCATCAAAGTGTGTTAATGAATGGAGAAAGCTGCTGCTGGGATGTGTGAGGGTCACTGGGGCTGTGTGAGCTGTGCCCTGCAGAGTGTGGGTTGGAGGATCAGCATGCAGATGTGCTGAGCCATCCCAGAGCCTCCTGAGTTTGGCACCGGCCTTGAAGGTGATCAGGTGTGTTCTGAAACAACAAACAACCCCTCTGAATCAAATAACAATTCCCAGAGCAAACAGATCCTGCTTCTATTTCTTCATCTATTGGAAGAGGATTTGGCTGTGGGAGTCAGTAGCACAGCAGGAGCTCACTGCCCTTCTGCCTGGGCTGCAGGAATGTGGTGTGATGTGTAATGTGAAAAAGTGGAAAAGAGAACATGAGGAAAGACCTATAGCTTTTTGGCAGAAACACTTTGAGTTATAACTTTTTAAGAGAAAATTTTTAGCTCACACTAATTCAATAAGAAACCACCCAATAATTAAATTGATCTCATAGCCTCAATGTTGGGGCTTTTCCTATATTTTTATTTTCATAGTGTGTGTAGTTCTGTAGAATTGCCATTCAGTATTTGCTTGCTATTGTTTTGATACACTTATCTAATCCTGATTTTTTTCTTTTTTTTTTATCCTTACAAACAAGTAAGTTTGGAAGAACTTTGTTTTTCTTTGATTTTCTCTCTTTCCCATCTTGTTTACAGAGGAGGAGACTATCAAAGGGTTTCTTCCACTCCTTTTTTTGTCCAGCTTTTTATCAGCCCCGTGACAAGAATTCCAGAGTACCCGCAGACTCTTTATCTCAGACACCTTCTTGGCATTTTCCTGGAATGTGGGAGTGTTACTGGGCCCATCAGCAAATCCCTGGGAAGACACCTTTAGATGATTTTAGGCTGTGGTAAGCTGGAAGCTGAAGTCTGCACCCTAATGCTCAGGATAGTGTATTAATCACTGGCTTTTCCCTTAGCCAAGACTTTTTCAACCCCTTGTTTATTATCTTCCTGAAGGATTTTAGCTTTTCTGAGACTAGGAATCGAAGAAAGAAAGAAAGAAATAATGGTCATGAATATGACTAGAATAATTTTATTTTATGTGTCAGCTCTTAAATTGCAAGCATACTAAGGAAATATTTACATGAAGTACAGATCTGAAAAAACAGAACTTACAGTAGTCCATAACATGTCCCCAAAATATCAACATGTTAAACATCCTGCTTAACCAAAACAATTTTTTTAATCACTCAGGCATTTCCCTCAGAAAGAAAGCAAATCCCACTTTCCTTACTTAGGCCAAACTCCTGCAGAAATAGGAGAATCAGGGGTAGCAGCAGAACAAGTGTGAGGGGAGCAGTGAACCTTAGCCCCCAGGACTGTAAAAACCTCAAAAGTAAGGCAATGAATCCATATTTAGCTTCTCAAAGCAGTCTTGTATCCCATTACCTGAAACAACAAAAGCCCTAGGAGAGAGGCACCACAACCAGAAGATGTGTTGAGGGAGGATAATTATTTCTAAGGCTTTGTGTAGCAAATGACACCTCTGGCTGCATTTTGGGAGGAAATCACACAGAGCCTTGAGCAAAGGCTGTCCAGCTCATGTCCTTATTTCTCACCAGCTTCTCACTGAGGTGTGTCAGCACCAGGATTGGCCTGGCTCTAGTGCCTGAGCCCTGCCCCTGGGAGCAGAGGTGGCTTTTGGCCCCTGGCATTGCCTGGAGGAGCTCAGGGTCTGGAAGGAGCTGTGCTTGACCCCTGGCATTGCCTGGAGGAGCTCAGGGTCTGGAAGGAGCTGTGCTTGACCCCTGGCATTGCCTGGAGGAGCTCAGGGTTTGGAAGGAGCTGTGCTTGACCCCTGGCATTGCCTGGAGGAGCTCAGGGTCTGGAAGGAGCTTTGCTTGACCCTGCAGCTCACAGGAACTCCTGCTCCTTGTCCGTGTGTCTGTGCTCCCTCTCGTCTCCTCAAGCCTGCCAGGGCAGACTGACTGAGGTGCTATGGCCTTGTGGATAAGGTAGGAGATGGATTTCTGTGCTGACAGCTCCCAGGAGAAGATCCAGCAGCCAGGAGGAGCAGATGCTGATCTGTGCTAGTTTGGTGTCCTGGGTTTCGTGGGGGGCTTCCCGTTTGCAGGTCTGGAGAGAGAAGAGGGTTTGGTTTACTCAGATGGGAGAGGAGCAAGAAGACAATTCAGGCTCCTTTAGCCTTGGGCTGCAGTCAGGGACCTCCAAGAGGCAAGCTGCAAAGTGTTCCTAGATCCTCCTTGTGCAAGTGAAAGGTCTGTCTCCATTTCAAGCAGTGACAGATAACAGAAGGGTATTCTCAAGACACACTGATGGTCAATTCTTATATTAATTAATAAATAAAGTGGGCTTTATGCATTTACCTCTGACTTCTGCACACTCCTGTCCTCTCATTAAGCCTTTCTCTACATTTAGAAAAGAATGAAGAAGGAAGAGCTAAGGGTTTGTGGGTTTTTTTGAGTTAGACAGGGTGTTATAATTGCAGAGAGATTTTTTCTTGTTGGAACGTGTTGCCTGCAGAGAAGTTTGAAAGGAGGCTTTCCAGACAGCCAATGTGCACCCAAAATGATAAAAAATGACAGCTCTCCATCAACTGAGAGTTTTATGCTGATCTAATGAGTTGGGGAAGGTTAATTGGTGGTGGAAAATGAATCCTTGTGCTGGCAGCAAGGATGGCAGGCCAGATCCTGGGGAGCTTTGTAAGGGAGTGAATTGCACTGCTACCTTCCACAGAGCTTCCTTTCACTGAGCAGGAGCTGCTCAGAGCAGCAGGAATTTCCTCTCTAAATCAAGCCTGAAATGTGGTACAATAGCTAAAACCAGAGCTCTGTCAAGCTGAGGGGCTGCTGAAGGAGAACCATCCTGGGGGAGATGATTTCCTGAGGCCCCACTGCATCAGGAAAGTGGGAGAGCTCTGCAGGGTGTTTTTCTCCCCACAGAGGCAGAACATCCTTGCACAGAGCTGGCAACAGGGGTTGAGATAAGTGAAAAATGCAAACATTCTCCTAAACAAGGCTGCACGAAGAGCTCTTCCTTATCATTTCTCCCCTGGAAAGGCAGACGAGGATCAGGAAAGCTCTGGGTGGGATAAATATCCTCTGTGAGAGTGACAGTCTGTTCATTTTACAGACAGCTTAAAAAATACAACCTGCCTTTGAAAGAAAAATAAATTTGTAGGGATCCATTTCCTACTAATGTTGGGGTGGGACTGTATTTTAATTTGGGGAACTAAATGGCAATTACCTCTTGTACTAAAAAACCTATGGATGTATAACAAGGAACAGGAATTTATCTGGTTTAAAAGATGCTTTGATTGGCAAAGAATGAGGCTCCAGAGGTGGGAAAATGCTGTTCCAAAGTTTCTTGGCATCCCAGCTGTTCCAAGCACTAGCCCAGCCCTGCTTGCCTTTGGGCAGTAGTGGGGATTTCTTGGTGTCTCTCTTGCCACAAGCCCCAGGGTGCACAAAGCCTGCAGAAGTGCTTTCATTCAGAGCAGGAGGAGTGACAAACCAGATGCAGGGAGGTCGATTTGCAGAAGCAAAATGTGTGCGGGGAAAAAGCATTTCCTCTCCCAAACCCCAGGACACTGCAGTTCTCATTCTGATTGTGTTTTCCTGGTCACCCAGGCTGAGCTGAGGAGGCAGGAGGGAAAGCATAAAGAAAAGGTTTCTGTGTGCCCTAGAAACTGGGTTATCCCTCAATCCATCCCTGTCTGCACTGGTGTTTCTCAGGACAGTCCTGTGAGGCTGCAGCAGCCCCTCTGCTGCTGCTCCTCAGTGCCTGGGGGGACACAGAGGCAGGAACCCTGGTGCTGCTGGTCCAGCACGGTGCAGAGGGGGATCTGGGGTGCAGGAACTTATATGTGAACCATGGGCACATCTGAATAGGCAGTGATGGTTTGGGGAGGGGAAGGGGTGGAATATGGTCACCCCCGAGCTCGAGGTGGGAATGGTGCATTGGAAGCACAGAAATGTGGTTGGTTATGAGCACTGGGAGATGCACAAAGCTTTTGGGCTGCCACAAACACCTCCTGTCCTTCTGTTTTGTATCTGCTGCTGGGTCAGAGCTCAATGATTTGAATGACTTAATAGTTGTAAAACCAAAGAAAAAGCCCAAACAGATAAAAAACCCCAAACAAAACCAAAAATAGAGAACGGGAGAACCTTCTGTTCCGTTTTTGCCCTCAAGTCATTGCTCAGCCTCCTCCCAACCATCCTCTATCAGATGAAGAATTTTTAGGTTGCTTTTTGGCACCTGCCTCCTTTATCTCTTGAGGGTGAGATATTGCCAAGTTGAAGAGGAAATTGCCAGTGCCTGTCACTCACCTCTTACACCTGCATCTTCGTCTTCTGGTTTCTAAGAAAAGAGAGAAAATGTTTTAGTTCAAAGGTGCCAAGTGACAGCTCAGGAAAGAAACACTCCAGTGAGGTAGGGCTGGTGCTCCCCTGCAGCTGATATCTTTAATAACAGATAAACCAAACCTCTTCTTGAGGAAATCCATGCCAGGGAGTGGTGCTGCAGCTCGTGTTACCCCAGTAATCCACTTAAATATTTTCATGAATTAATCTTTGAGGTGAGTAGCAGCAGCAGGATCGGCCTGGGAACACTGAGGGTGAATTATTTCTGTTTTCTGGCTCCAGTGACTTTGGGGCATTGCTGAAAATCCCTCAGCAGCAATAATTCCTGCAGCAGGTGAGTGGCAATGATGCCACGTCACTTGCACCCAAGGTAATGATGCTCTCCTCCATTCCAGCCTCTATGTTGTTACTTTGGGGTAGATTAAGCTAAATAAATTAATTATTTGATTTAATTATTTAATTATTTAATTATTTAAATATGGCCCAGCCATTAATTTTAGACTAAGGTAAAAATCCATACAGAAGGGCTTGGCAATTGCTGCAGAAATTACCTGCAGCTGAGGGCTTTTCACTGATCATATTGTAATGAACTTTCTCATCTGGTTCCAGTTGAGATGCCACTCTCAGCATCTGCTGGAGCAGATTTACTACTCTGTTAGGTCAGAATGTTTCAGGCTCTGGGGCTTTAACCTGTGACACACCCATTTATGAGCCCAGACAGTTGGTAGAGTAAGTACTGTCTCTTTCTAATCTATTTTTCTTCCTTGAAACTCTTTTCCAACATAAATAATTTCCTGACCGTGTGATTCTAAGTTGATAATTCTTTCTCATCCTAACCCTAGTGATGAGGATTAATATACAGACACTGGTTTTAGCAGTGGTCCTTGTCTTGCATTGGCTGTGCTCTGATTAGCAGCTACCTCCCAAGACTGCCAGAACATCCATGTCCCTGAGGGCAGGGCTGTGGGCTCAGAACAGAGATGGATCTGGAGAGGGTTGTGGGGAGCCTTACGTTGGCACAGCACGATGGTGATCACCAGGGCAATGAAGACCAGGAGGCAGGCACCTGCCAAGGGCCCCCAGATGAAGATGTGGCAGAAGAAATTCAGATCTCCCTGTATTCTTCCCTCTGCAGAAGAGAGAAGATGGAATGTCCACCAAGTGCTCAAGACAGTTCTGGTGTCAGCGTTTTCCTGAGGACTCGAGGGAGGAGATGTGGGCAAGACTTTTCCCCTGTTTCCTGCTGAGACTAAAAGCAGCCCCAGCCCCCAAGGCTCTCCCCTCCCTCCCCATATCCCTGGTGTGCCCAGACACGCTCAAACTTTTTACATCATATTTAGATATTCTTAGGCTGAATGAAACATTGGAATTTAATCCTTAAAGAAGCTGTGTGGATCTTCTCTCTCCCTCCCAATCCCAAAATATCTGCAGGATCCCCCTTGGTGTCAGTGGACCAGAGTCCAGCCCTTCCCTCTCCCTCCCTGCATTCAGGTTACCTGGATCTGCAGTTGTGAGGTTGGGCTCCTCAGTGGTGCCCCTCTGGGTGGTGGGTCCTGGAGTGCTGGGTGCCACTGTGGTGGTGACTGTAAGTGAAATGGATGAATTCAGCATGTAGGGAAATACAATAAAACCAGATCTCTCCTGCCTTTCTGCTCTCTTACCCCTGCCAGGGCACAGGTGCTCCTGAGTTCAGCTCCAGGAGAACTTCACAGAGCCCATCCTGGAGGGGCTCTCCCCCAAGGAGGGTCTCCCAAGAGCCAAGGGGGAGCTGCAGCCTGCTTGTTTCTCACTTTCTGACACCATCCCCACAAAGCCTGAGCCCCCTGAGCCTGGTGGTACTTTTGGGAGCTGCGTGTGCAGAGGAAGGAGGAGGTGGTGCTGGACTTGGCTTTAATGCTCTCTCTTCAGAGCCGTGGGTGGGGTGGGGAAGTGGGCATGGGGAGATGATGTTGGGTCTGCCCAATCATGTTTGCTTTTGGGCAGGAGCTGTGCCAGGAGGAGAGGTGGGAAGCAGGGAGGCTCTGGCAGGAGGAGCAGTGGGTTGCTCACAGGATGGCCTGGGCAAGCCAGCAGGGAAATGGGGTCTGGGGAGGGATGGCTGGTCACAAAGGGCACGGGCAGGAGGTGCTGGGCATTTTGGCAGCGCTGGGTGAGGCTGGGGGAAGGTGTTGCTGACCTGGGAGGAAGGCACGCTGGCCAGGGCTGAAGTGCAGCATTTGGTTGAGATTCATCACGCAGAAATAGCTCCCCTGGTCCTGTGGTGTGAAAGATTTCACTGCCAGCCGATGGATGGAGCTGTCTTTGCTCGCCTCAAAGCGAGTGGATGTTTTCTGACCCCCTTGAAACGTGGCCCGAGACAGGGAGCTGATGAAGACAATGAAGTGAAGGCTCCCACTCCTGTCCTGGCGGATCCAGGATGCCCCATTGTTCCTGTCAGTGTGACACTCCAGCTCCAGCTTCTGTCCCACCCGGAGCTGGCTGATGTCCTTGGGAGACCTGAGCTTGATCTCAAGTGACTGGCCATAGATCCCAGGGCAGCCTGCAGGAGAGAAATCCTTGCTGGAACCACTTGGGAAGAGTCAAAGGCTTCTCTGAGGAACCCACCCTCCCTCCCTGTCCATGGGGTGGGAGTAGAAATGGAAAGGGAAGACCTCACTGTCTGGAGGATGTGAAGGTTTTCTTGGAGTCCTTGCTGGGATGGTGCGTGGAGGGTGCTCAGCAATCAGCCAGCCGGGCTTGAGAGATGGGTGCAGCCCTTCCAGTGTCTTCTCAGGGACATTACACCTTCCCAGCTTCTCTGAAGTGACTCCATTTACACTTCTTGCAAGGCCTCTTTTTTCCCACCCTTCTCCCTCCCCTCTGGAAGCACTCATTGGATCAGTCTCCCTTCCCAGTGCAGGTGGTGCTGCAGCCGCCCCTCTGGCTGCCCTTTGCTGGCTGAGGTGATGCCAGCCTTCCTTCCAAACTCACCGAGCACACCTCAAGGTCAGCAGTTTTGGTTTGCTTTTTACCCCTTTAGTTATTTACCCCAATGTCTTGGATTCAATAGAAAGTTTTTCCTTGTCCCTCCCAGTGAAGGGGCTGCACAGCCCCGTGTCCGTACTCACAGAATCCCAGGGTGAGCAGCAGGAGCAGGGCAGGAGATGTGTCCATCTTCCCCTGGGGTGCCTGTGCTTGGGCTGGTGCAGAGCAGCTGAGATGGTTTTTCTGTCTTGGCTTGGGAGGTTCTGTCACTCTTTGGGGAGGATGTGATGTCACCAGGACCCTCTTGGGTAAGGAGGTGATGCTCGGCATCTGCGGCATAACGAGGACAAAAAAGATTCCTGAAGAAATTAATTTCTTGTCCAGAGTTTATATATCCTTATCAGCTCTTAATGGTGCCTCAAGGCTTTTTCCTGGATGCCTTCCCTAGAGATCCAGTGGTGCTGCTCATGGCTGAGGTAGGATCAGCCACCACAGCCTGCTCTCCCCAGCCCCCTGGGGACCCACAGCAGCTCCAGCTCTGCAGAAGTTATGGATGAGTCCCATGCTTTTGGTGCAGGCTGCACTTTGCTTTTCTTGGCAGGGCTTCTGCCTCCTTCTCCTTAGCACACTCAAGGGGTCTCATGTGGGTGGCAGAGCCCAGACTATTTTGTTACCTGGCAAGTGGGACACAGGTGTTTCATGGCATAGAGACACAGATCATTTATCTCCCAGCACATGTGCTGCTGGCACACAGCTGGGTCCTTCAGGTGCTTGATTGTTCTCTTTGCAATTCTTCTTTGTTTAATTTTTCTTTGCAATTGCAAATCTCATCGTGCAGGGCAGGTGGTCTGTGAGCAGAAACTTCGTGTGAGAACCCAATGTCCAGCGCGTGCTTTGCTTTTTGTTTGTTTTACCAACCCGTGGCTCTCTCACCACAAGTGTTTCCTCTCTGCCAAAAATATCCCCTTGTGTGCCTCAATGGCCCTTGCTGCTGCCTCCAGGTGACCACTGGCACGTAGGGATGGGTGATGCTTCCTTGAGCTTTAAAAACACACAGTAACAACAGTTTCAGTAGCCTGTGAGGGGCTGGGATGGTGTCTGATTTCTTTCTTTCTTCCTGGCTTTCCTGTTGATTTTATTTTTTTTTCCACTACCCCTCTGCAAAGAAAACCCCTTTTCCCTGGATCTGTCAGAAAGTAGGTGCTGCTGGGTTTGATGCCATTTCTGTTGGGGCTCAGAGCTGAACCACTGAAAACAGTTTAGGAACTGGGTTTATTTCTCTGGTCTTCAATGCATGTTGGTGAGTGAAGAAAGCTCATGTTAGGCCTGCTGAAATATGTGAAGTTTATGCTTTTGTTAGGCTGGGAGACTTGTGATGTCTACCTTAAAAAAAGCAAATAAAAGTAAAATGGAAATGAATGTGCTGGCCAATGAGGATGGGACAAAAATTTCATCAGTTCTAGGTTCTCACTCTGCTGCAGAGTGAGCACACAGTGCATGTCCTCAGGGATGTGAGGTGGCTGTGCTGGGAGAACCTGTGCATTTAAAGGCTCATCCAGGAAGGGCTACTGCCTTTCTTAGCAGGGATATCTCATTTCTTTCTTGTCTCTGACAAACAGTAAATTTTCTATGAATCAGCCCAGGGTACCAAAGTGGTGCCCAGATATTCCTCTCCTCTGTGTGGTGGTGTCCTTGATCTTGGTCCTCTTTGCTCACAGACTGAGCTGATTTCCAGGCAAGGCCACCTTTTCCCCTGCTAATGAATATATCCTATAAAGGCAAGGCAAAACCTTATTGTCAGCTGGGAGATATGGCTGAAGGAGGGCTGGCACACATTTCTTTTATATCGATTTTTGTGGTAAGGTGTTGCATAGTACGAAGCTATTTCTTTTTGGCATAGCGACAAAGAACAAAATATAAAGTTGCAGTTACAATCATTTGATTAGGAAAAGCTCCAGAACACAAACAGGACCTCTAGGAAAAAGCTCAGATGTAAAATCAACACTTGTATAAATAATGTAGATTCGTTAATGTAAGTTTGGTAGTGATGACCAACTCTAAAACTGGGCGGAGAAGGTGGGGACACACATTAATTGAAGAATCTCCTTGATTTTTTTTATGTTCTGGTTTGCCTATTTGTCCTCTATACAGGATTTTAGAATAGGCTGTCATTGTTTGACTGAGGACCTAAGCCAAATCAATGAACACCAGCATTGTTTTATTAGTAATTTAGTTAGTAATTTCTGTTGTATCATATCACTGGTATGATATGACTAAGGAAAAAGAAAAAATACTCAACCAGTACTTCTGCAAAGCATCATATAAGAGAAGTCAGGAGACCAGACAGGTTGATTAGAAAGTAGAAGTAATTTCTTTTTTTTCCCAAACCTACATATAAGTTTTATTTTACTCATAGCTAAGGTTACAGGACTCTGATTATTTTGCACTCCAACCTAAGTTGCTTATGACTGAGCTTTATATTTATATACTAGGGCCAGCCTAGGTCTCTATTTAATTAATGTCAAATAATTAGTGGAAGACAGGAGCAAGGAGACAAAAGACAAAATCATGCAGGGTTCAGAAGAGTAACAAGGATTCACCTGGTTTTGATCAGGGCTTAGCAGGAGGTGAATTTAGAATTCATTTTCTCTGCTTTCTTACATCCATTTGACAGAGAAGGAATGGGAAAGGAGAGGGAGCTGAGGCACCAGAGCTGGAGAACCTTGCTTGGATATGTTTGATTTCTCAATAGTGGAAAGCTCTCAGGGGCTTTTTCATGGGGTAAGAACCTCTTTGGTTTCTCAGTGTCAGCCATAGCAGACATGGCCTGGATGTGCCCCAGTATTGAGAGGCTGGAGCTCCTCTGGGGACATGGGAGTCATGCCATGACTGGTGAATACCAAAGGAGCACCAAAATGACTGTGCCCATTGTTCTGCTGCCCATGGAGCCTCCTAGTGCTCCAGAAGGACATCCCATTGCCAGGCAGTGATGCCACATTCCTGAGGATGAGCAGGTGCTGGCGGATCCCTGTGAGGGGTCAGTGGTGCCAGCTGAGGGGTGACACCAGGCTTTGCCACAGCACCACTCACTCTTCCTGTTCCTAACCCTTGGAGGATTGCATTAAAATTTTCCATTCCATTTTCACAACCAAGAATGGAAAGTTTCAATGAAGACCTCAAAATTTAGTGGCAAATTACCAGCATTGTTTTTCGAACAGAGGGAAAAAGACCCTGTTGAGGCTGTAGCACGCAGCTTTTCCGGTGTGAAGCTGTGGTTTGTGAGCCCCTTGCTGCCCCCCTTTTCTTTGCAAAGCTGCAGCACTCAAAGGGCTTTGCAGAATGTCAAGTGCAACAGCCACCAACCAGGCATTCACACTATTTTTCCACTGCAGCCAGTGTTTCCAATTTGGTGGCCAGTACTGCCCACTGCTCCGGGTGCTCTGTGTGCACGTCACTTACCTTAAAATCCAGAATGCAAACCACAAACCCTCCTGTGCTCTCACCTCTCCTTGGTGCAGCCTTTAACTGACCATAGGGTGGAAACTCTCCATAATCTGCAGGCTTGTTGGTACCTCAGATGAAAGTTTGATAGGAGACCTGGATGTGTTGTGAGTTTTCCTTGTGGGAAACTTCCTCTCTTGCTCAGTACATCAGCAATTTGTGGTGGTATCTTTTGGGGGCTGGGGACAATGTGCCAGTGCCCCAGCTCCAGTTAACAGTGGACAGGCTGCTTTTCTGCCTCTTTAATCTAAATACCACAGATTCAAACTAGAATTAAAAAAGAACTTTATGTTTTTCTAACTCTGTATAGACTTAAGGTAAATTTCCTGCTTGGCTCCAACATATATTTTTTTTGGCTGAACTGTTCAAGTAGGTGAACTGGTCTGGTTATCTCATTTCCAATTCTCACAATCAGGTTTCTGTTGGGTTCAAGGCACTGTTTGATTGTTGTCCTCTGAGTTCATCTCCCTTCCAGGCTCTCATAGCCTTGGTGCAATCTCCAGAGCTGATGTCTTCTGTCACCAAACCAGAGTCCAGTGTCTGGTCTCCTTTGCTGCACACTGGCCTTCTTCCCCAACCACCCTGGGCAGGAAATCCTGGTGGAGATCCCTCAGGGAGTTTCTGGGTCCATCTGTGTGGTGCAGGACTTCCCCAGGCAGGGTATTGCTGTGCATCTTTACTGTTAAAGTCTTTGAGAGGGAATTAATTTCCACAGCTAATGGAAATGGAAGAAATGTTCCCACTTCTGTTCTCCACCTCTCCTGCTGGCAGAGCTGGCAGGATGGAAACCCATGGCTTGCTGGAGACAACTTGCTTCATCCATTTTGTGGTCCTATTAATGGTGTTTGCTGGCTTGTACAGCTTATTTCTTCTCAATTTTGCATTTATTTGAAAAAACCCCAACCCCCTCTGTTGATTCAGACCTGTAAGATGCAGCCCTAAGCCACAGCACCCTGTTCAAAAGGGGCAGGGCGGGAGGGATGGTGGCATCAAAAAGCAGCAGCTGGTTTAATGCTCTCCTGCCATCAACAAAACAAACTAGATTTGGTGTTGAGTTCACATTTAACAGCCTGATCCCCACCAGCACTGCAAGAGGAGTGTGATTGCTCTTCCCATGCCTGTTCTCCTGCAGGCACCACTGCACTCCCTGTTTGTGAGTGTTGGACTCAGAGGACAAGTGGCAAATCACGTCTAAACAAATCCTGCAAACTTTATTTTATGTGCATTAATTTATTTTCATTTATGTGTTGCAAATACAGAACTGCAGTAGGATTTTATAGAGAGTGGGCAATACAGGGGAAGGTGAAATTTGGAGTGGGTGGCTCTGAAGTGTTGCATGAAAGGACAACCAGCCCTGACTTGGCCATAAAAATTGGGTTAAGACAGGTACTACCATGGGAATATCAACTCTTTTCCCAGCAGGAAAAGCAAATTGGATGTCAGCAGGTAGGAAGGAAATTAGATATAAACCAGAGAAAATTAGATTAGCTATAAACCAGAGAAATTAGATATAAATTAGATATAAACCAGAGAACACAGCTTTGCCATTGTGTGGTCCAATGGACCGCAGCCAAGGCATGGTCCAATGCACTGCATAAATCCTGAGTGCTGTGGGCTCTTCTCACCCCTCATCTCAGAGAGGGAACTCAAGTAAGAAGTAGTAGAGCAAGAAAAGGTTCAAAGCAGGACAAAATGTAGGATCAGAGGTCTGGGATGGATTTTGTTTGTTAAGCTAGGACTCTTTACCCTGAAAAGCTGATTTAAATGGATTTACACTGAAGGTCTCCAGGGTAAGGAGTGTCTGGAAAGGAGTGGAGAGGGGTTGATTATTCTCTGCCTTTTCCAATACTGAAAGTAAGGGGTAGCAGGTGAAGCTGATGTTGGATGAGGCTGAAAGCAAAAGAAATCCTCCACCCTGGGTGTCCCTGACAAAGGACACTGTGGATGCAGAGCCTGGACAAATGCTTGGGAGAGAGGCTCATTGTGGGTTACTCAATAGACAGCAACAGGCTCAGGAAATCCATTTAATTAAAAATGGACTGAACATTAAGGGAGTGTCATATATGATTTTCTTGTCATTATTACTTAGCTATGTGCTCACAGCCAGTGTTGGGTACAGGATTCATGTCTGCATGAATCTTTGCTTTGAACCAAACTTGTCATTTTTATATTCCTAAATATGAGATCTCATTACAATGTGTCATTTTAAGGAAGCCATTTGTTACAAAACTCCACATCCATTTCCTCTGAAATGCTATTAATTTTCCAATTATCTCATTCTTTAATGCTGGGCACTTTAATCTTCCTTAGCTGTTCACCCTGCACAAAGACATTTATCCCAACAAAAGATCCTGTGGTTTTTCACAGGAGAACATTTATCCCCCTTGGAAAAGGGATAATTGCCAGCAAAGATGTTTGACTCTGGGCAACCACCTCAGTTTGTGTTCCAGCTTTAGGAAAGCAAGGAGTGATCCAAGTTTGGAGACCAGGAGAATTTGCACAGAGGCATCTTCCTTCCCCTGGCATTTCCTTGGGGATGTCACCTTGGGCTCTGCACATTGGGATGTGACCCATATTTTTAATTGTATCAAAATTGTCCTGGCTTTGACAGTGATGGGTGTCAGATTAAAATGAAAGGACCTGAGGAAAGGCATCAATTACAGTAATGGCTGTCCACCACTGCTCTGACTCATTTCCTCCTGCATCCAGGTGACTTGAGACATGTATTTTAATAACAGGAATGTCATTTGCAGCTCATTGCTCAGGGCAGGAATATACAACCCCAGGCCCCAGGAATATTTTGTGTTAGGCAATACCCTAACCTGAATTTTGCATTCAGTGTTGATGTTAAGGCATCATGTTTTGAGACCCCAGAGCTGGGCATCAGTGCAGCCCAGCACCTCTCCCTAAGGCATCAGTCAGTGAGTTTACCTCGTGCTTGTGCTGGATGATTGCACTTGGGCTTTGTTGAAGAATGGCAGCAGTTCTTCTGTGACCCTGCCTGTAAGCCAGGAGCCCCCAGAGCTCAGCATCTCATCCCTGCTGTGCCTGAAGAGGGGTCAGGTATTGATAGGACAAGGGGAGCTGGCCTCAGGTTTAGCCAGGAGAGGTTCAGTTGGATATTAGGAAAAATTTCCTCACTGAAGGAGTGGCTAAGAACAGGAACAGGCTGCCCAGGGTGGAGTCACCATCAATGGTAGTGCTCAAAAAACAAGCAGACATTGCACTTTGGCATTGAGGCATTGGGTCAAAGGTTGGACTTGATGATCTTGGAGGTCATTTCCAACTGAAATGATTCTCTGGTTCTGTGCTCTGGTGGCACTCAGGTGTGATGCTGCCATGTGGAAGAGCAGCATGCACGCAGCTCCTCTGAGAATGCTGTGCCTGTGCCCAGAGGCAGCTGCCCAGCAGGGAGGATTTGAGCTGCATGTCATGCTGCCTGCACAGCCCACAGCCCAGCAGGGAGGGTTTGAGCTGCATGTCATGCTGCCTGCACAGCCCACAGCCCAGCAGGAAGGGTTTGAGCTGCATGTCATGCTGCCTGCACAGCAGGATGTGTGGTGGGTGAGATCACACACCCAGCTCTGGGCACAGAGACGTCTCCTAAGCCACAGCCCTCCTCCCTGTGGAGCCCTGTGGGGAGGGAGGGTGGTTGCACACCAGATTTTGGTGCCTGTTGAGGGGAGGGAGGGTGGTTGCACACCAGATTTTGGTGCCTGACCTCCTGGCTGGATGCTCTAAGCAGCAAAGCCAGCGTGGTTTGCAGCTGGGGCAGGGTCAGGCTGGCTCCTCTGAGCACTGCCAGGGTGCCCGTGGTGGTTGGCACAGCCTGGGGGCTCAGCACAGAATCTCAGAATTGTTTAGGTTGGAGAAGAACTTTAAGGTCATTGAGTCCAACCCTTGACCCAGCACTGCCAAGGCCACCACTAAAGCATGTCCCCAAGTGCCACATCTTCATGTCTTTTAAACCCCTCCAGGGATGGGGACTCCACCACTTCTTCCACATTCCTTCGCTTCTTTCAGTGAAGAAATTTTTCCTAATATCTGATCTGAAACTCCCCTGGTACAACTTCAGACCATTTCCTCTTGTCCTGGCTTTCTTTGGAGGCGTCCATTGCTCCCAATGCTCTGCAGAAGGAATTCCAGAGTTTTTTTGGTGTTTCCCAGCAAAGCTCAAGCTCTTGGAAAAAAAATCAGTATTGCAAAACTTCTCCAAATTTCTCCAGGATCAAGTTTTTTTCTGCCTGATGGAGAGGCTCAGTCCTGGGCAAGACAAAACTTAGCCCTGACTCATTGCTGGGGCCAAAAAAGGCCAAGGAGACAAAATTTGAGGTAGCTGTGTCAACCTGGGTGCCTGAGAGCTCCCTCCAATCCAAGGAGCTTTTGGGAGAGCATGGAGAGGGCTTTTGTCACCGTGATATTTTCTGAAAAATCCTCTTTACCAGGATTTCTTCTCCTGAGAAGCTGAGAAGCCTCAGAAAAGAATGAAAACAATAATTATCTGATTCCTTCTGCTGTGTTTGCTGCTTTGGAATGTGGCTTGGACATTGTTCACCAACAGGTGAATGTTTGGTTGGTTCCATGTGAATTGTTTTAACTTAATGGCCAATCCCAGCCAGCTGTGTCAGACTCTGGGGAATCAGCCACAAGCTTTTATTATTCATTCTTGTTAAGCCTTCTGTCTGTATCCTTCTCTTTAGCATAGTTTTAGCATAGCATTCAATATAATATAATATAATATAATATAATATAATATAATATAATATAATATAATATAATATAATATAATATAATATAATATAATATAATATAATATAATATAATATAATATAATATAATATAATATAATATAATATAATATAATATAATATAATATCAGCCTTCTGAGAACATAGAGTCAGATTCTCATCTCTCACCTCGTCCTGGGGACCCTCACAAACACCCCTGGCTTTGCCATCTGAACAAGTTTCCTTTGCTTATTGACTTCCAGATGAGCCATTCAGCTCTTAGGGATTTGGGGGTTTTATATTAAGTGAACTAAATAATTTTGCTGTGTGAGATCCCTGTTGCAACAACACTTAGATCTGTTGTACCTGACAGAGAAAAGATTCTGAGCTTGATGTCATCACTGGGGGTATTTTTTGGAGTGTTTCGTATCTGGTTTTCATTTATTAACTAGATAAGAAAGTGTAAATAGCAATAATGATTCTCTCTTAAAATTGTGATGCAGCCCCCTTTCATGCTCATGTGCATCTTAAAGGCTAAATGAGAAGTTGAACTTTAGTAGAAAAACACAAATGCCTAAGGGAGGAATGTTAAAGGCTTCTGTCATCTTGCAAACATTTAAAGCACGGGTGAGTTTTGCGTCATGTGGAAGAACCATTGGTGTGTGAAGTCAAATTAACCTTTCTCATAGCAAGGTAGTGGAGGAGCAAAATACACAACTTATATGAATTTATTTTTGACTTGGTCTAATATGTGTTCCACTTAAATGAATACTGCAATAACAAATATTTGTTTATAATCCCACAGAAGCTGCAGATCTCACCCTGAGTGCACTCATTATAGGTATATTGATATAAACAAGTACTTGTTATTTCAGCAAATAATATATACTTTAATATCCAGAAATTATATTAAACAATAATCAGAATAATATATTAAAACCCCCAATTTCTTGTTTATATGAGCCAAAAATTTAACACATTGGTATTTTTGGCTTAATGAAGTCCAGAGAAATAGGGGCAAAAAGTACTAATGCTACCAGGAGGTAGTTCTTTTATTCCTAGAGGGTTTTTTTGGGGGGGATTTCCTTGTAGTTTCTGGGACACATCTGATTTATTCAGTGACAGAAAAAGACATTTAGAAATTCCCACTTAAGAGATCTGACCTGAACGCTTAGAAGCCCTGCTGTTAATCCATTTCTCCTGCCAGGACAACATATTTAATAAAGAGCTGCAGTGCATGGGGCTGTTCTGGGCGAGGATAAATCTGAAGGAATTTAAACAGCCTCCATGGATAAAGTATCTCATTTTTTTTGCACAGATTTCGAGTTGAATAATTTAATAGAGGTTTTTCAGCCTTTCTCCATTACTGTGCCTTACCCAGCAGTTTCTAACTGAAAAATTGTTTTTTATATATTAGGAGCTTTAAACTCAGAGATAACTTTACTCTTCTGTCAATAATTTTCTTTCAGTTGAATGTTTTCAACTGCACCTGATTTGATTTACTTTTCTGCATCATAAAATCACAGACCATCTACATAAAAATGACTGAGCAGTTTAAAAGAAAAAAGAAAAATTGAGCACTTCCAATATTAGATTAACAACTGAGCTATTCTGTAAAGACTGGCATATTTTTAAAAATGCATTTACAGAACTGTAGCAAAACCATAAAGACTGTTTACTGCAATGCCTGAAGTACCTGTATTTATGCTCTGTATCTATGTCCTTTGGATATTTTAATGTTTTCAAGCTCTGCAACGTTCATTGAGAGAATGACTCTTTTATAATATAGAATATGAATAGTATAGTTTTATAATATAGAATATGAATTCTATATATTCGTTGTATGTAGTCTATATATTCTATATTTTATTTATATATAGATATATATATAAAACAATATATATGCTATATATATAACATATATATATGTTATATCTGTTCTATAGCATGTTCTATATCAAATATATAATATATACTATAAAATATCAAAGAAATAATAGTAATAATAAACCAGACTATTGCAACATATAATTTTTGATCTCTTTTACAATTGCTTTCCCAATGATTTGTGGGGATGAGCACAACATAGGTGAAGTTTTGTTCTTGAACCCATACATCTGCAAAACCCTCCTTGTCCTTTTGCCTTTTTCCAAATTTTGTGGTGTCTCCTTTCGTCATTTAAGAGGAAATGGTTTATTTACATTTGAAGCAAGATATTTGATTTATATCTATAAAATCCTGTTACTTTTCCTTCTAGGTATGGCTGCTCCTTGCTGCAGGCAGGATGGTGACAGTGGGAGACAGGAGAAGGCTGATCCATCATTGGAAGGAGTCAAGGAATAAATTAGGAGCCCTCATGTGCCAGGACATGGTGGCATGAGTGACACTGTGATGGACAATGCTGTCACCTGTATCTCTGTCTCTCTGTGAATCCAGGGATCCTGATTTTACAGAGATGCACAGAAACACTTTCCCATTCATTTTCAAGTTGGGAACGTTGTGCCACACCAGAACATGGCATCCCTGACCCTTGGCTGGCATCATCACTGTGCTCTCAGCAAAGAAGCTGCAGGAATTGGGATATCAGGGAACTGGGATAATTTTCTCAGCATCTTTCCATTGGTGTTTCTGTTTTGTGCTTATTTATGCTCTGGGAAAAAAAGTCTACAAAATGAGTATCTGTTTTTATCTATCAACTCTCACAATTGTGAAACCTGCTGCTAAAATCTCTCCCAGTTTTACTGTCTAAAGCACTCTATTGATGATTATAGAAATTACTGTTATTTTTTTCATAATTTCTACTGGTAAACTGCCCAAACCTGTGTTTCAACAGGCCAGACAACATTCACTGTCCTCTCCTGTTTTCACTGCACACAGGTGATGGAGAATCTGGGTGGGTTTTGGGTTGTTATTTTTGGGGTGTTTTTGTTGTTGTTTTTGTTGTTGTTTTGGTTTTGTTTTCTCCTAAATACAAAGGAAAAGTGAAAACTAATTGGGGAATTCAGACATTAAGCAAGTTTTTTTGCTGTGGGTGAGCAGAGAGCCAAGGAGTAAATCCCTCTCCCTTGTGCTTGTGTTGTTGGAGTTGGTACAAGTGACTGAAATCCACCAAGACAAGAAGGTGCTGTCCTGGGGAGGGGTTTCAGTCAAGGTCAGACACTGTGAGGATGTCCTGAGTGTGGGGAAGAAGGAGCAGGAGTGGACTGGGCAGGGTTATCCCGAGGCTGCTCACCTTCCTGAGGAAGAGGAGGGTTGGGCTCTGCAGCCTGCGTTTGCTGCTTGGCCATGGGAGGTGGGAGAGCAGAGCAAGATGTGGGCATTGAGGTCAGGACACCTCAAGAGTGAGAAAAGGAGCTGGGATTTCAAAGGCAGCTGCAGGCAGAGGAAAGCCCCTGTTTTTTTAAAGAATTAACCTTTGCTCATGAGAAGTTTCAAAGGGGTTTTCTTACAGCATGGAAAATGTACATGCCATAAAAACCATCTGCTTCTGGGGCAAAGCTCTGCTCGCTACTTGCAGGGCAGGAAAATGATGGTTTTAGTTAATCTGAGCTCTCCCAGAGGATAAACTGTGATGTGTGGGGGTCAGAGATGCTCAGAGTCCCCCTCCCTGCTGCACCTGGGCTGGGGTCTGGTGCTGGTGTCCCCACAGCCATCAGCTGGGTGGCCTGAGAGCCTGGGTGAGTGTCACAGCCTGGGAAAGCTGGCTCAGCATGACCCACTGCCAGCTTTATTTATCCACTGCATCATTTAGGGGAAGCACCAATAGCTGGGCTTGAGACCAAGCTCTACAGAAAATTCAGCATTAAAGAGGAAAGCAGCAGCACCTGCAGCTGGGAGGGAAGGGAGGGGAAGGCCACAGTGGTGCTGCTGTGCCATTGTGATGCTTTCACCCAAAAGCTCATCCCAAGACTGTGTTAGCCCCAACCCTGGGGACTCTGGACCACCTTCCCCTTGCTCTCCCAGTAGGCTGACACCGGGCTGGTGCCTGTGTGGGAGCAGATGTAGGGCTGGGGGTGCACCTGAGAGCGAGTGCTCGCTGCCTGTGCTCAGCAGGATGCCAGATTTCCAGCCCCAGCTCTGCCTTGGCACCCTGGGCAGCAGCTGAGCCTTGTTGCCATCCCTGGGGAGACCCTCCCTGCTTCTGGCATCACTCAAAACTCAGCACCCATGGGCATCACTCAGTGCTCAGCATGCAGGGGTGTCACACAGGGTTCAGGACCCAGGGGTGTCACCTGGGGCTCAGCACACCCAGTCAGCCCTCAGGGCAGTTCCCACTGGCCATGCTGGGCTCAGGGCCAGCCCCTGGGGGCCTCTGTTTGCTCTCAGAGGTGCTGTTGACCTTCAGGCTGTGCCAAGTGTTTGGCCTTGTGTGCATGGCTTTGTCTGGTTTTCCTCTCCCACCCCTGGCTGTTGGCAGTCTCCCATGGGAGAAGACACCCTCCCAGATCTGCTTCTCCTGGAGATTTTGCTCTGCTTTAACTCTTTGCTGGTTGGAGGCCATGGTTCCTTGCTTGCCACACAACTGTGTGGATGAGAAGACACCAGCCTGTAGAACAAAATAACTGAGTGATATTTTCACTTTTGGTGTTGAATAAACCTGCGCAGGGTCTTTAAGGTTGCCTCTGGCCCATCCCTGCTGGTTACCCTCAAAGTGTTCATTACCAGATTTTTATCAATCAGTATTAACAGGAGCTAAAAAAGCACCTTTGTGCTGTCCTACAGATGGACACAGAGGAGAGCCAAGGAGCTTTTTCACAGCTTTCCAGCCCATCTGAGTCCCTTTGGTATCGTGGATATTTTCACCCCCAACGGAGGAAGAGAATGATGCATCTGACTCCATCTTATCAGAAGGCTAATTAATTACTTTATTATACCATCTTATTCTATATTATATTACACTATGTTACATTACATCTAAACTGAATCTGCCAAGCACTCAACTCTGCACACACTGCTCTGAATCTCGTGACTGTCAGCCCACAGTCCCAACACACACACACACCTGGCCTTCATAGGCCAAGGAAACAAAACTCCATCACTTTGGATAAACAATCTCCTTATTGCATTCTACTTTTGCACAAACACAGGCACAGCAAATAAGATAAGAATTGTGTTTTCTTTCTCTGATGTTCAGAGAATGTGAAACCCAGAAATATTCTTGGGAAGAATTGTGCCTTGCTTTTCTCTGCGAAGAGAAATGTGGCGACGCTTTGGTACCAGCCCCTTTCCCCCTATGCAGAGCCAGCCATGGCATTTGTCCTGCTCAGTGTCCTTTGGGAAGTGCTCAGGATGCTGCAGAATCCAGCTTGGTCCTTCTGCCAGCTGTTGTGTCCAGGAGAATGTTGAAGTCATGCAGGAAAGAAATGTCTCTCCTGTGGTACAAGCCCATGTCTGTCCCCTGCCAGGTCCTTCCTGGTCATGTCCTGGCAGTGCTCAGGCTCCTGCAGGGGAAGGTCTGTGGCTTCTCCCTGCCTGCTGAGGCAGGGAGGGCAGTGGGATTTACTGGGATTTACTGGGAATTTACTGGGATTTATTGGGAATTACTGCTTGTGGATGCGAAGCCGCAGCCTCCGCCGCAGACCTGGGAAGAGACAGGAGACAGCGTCCGTCAGTCCTGTGCCCCTGTCCCAGCTGTCCATCCCCTCCTGGGCTGCCCCAGGGCCTGGCCCCCTCAGGGTGCTGGCAGGAAACTCACGGTGCAGGCGGTAGGCGATGGGGACCAGGCTCAGCAGGAGCAGCAGGACAGCAGCAGCCAGTGGGATCCAGACCAGGGGACTGCAGGCACCTGGGGAGAGGAGAGCACTCAGCACCTGGCACCACCCTGCCCCAGCAGCTTTGGGCATGGAGAAGGGAGGAAAGCAAGGCAGAGGGGTGGTGAGGATGTGACCATCACCCTGGGGTAACCTTTGAAGGATGCCCCACAGAACCACAGAATGGGTAAAGGTGGACGAGAGCCCAGTGGGTCACCTGGGCCAACCTCCCTGCTCAAGCAGGGTCATCCCAGGGCACATGGCACAGGTTTGTGTCCAGGTGGCTTTTGCATATTTTTGATGAGGGAGACTCCACAACCTCTCTGGGCAGCCTGTTCTGGTGTTCAGTCCCCCTCACAGTGAAAAAGGCACTGCAGGGAACTTAGCTCTGAGGTCCTGAGACCCTAAACTGAAATCCATCCTACCCCTAAACCTGTGGATGTCCCAGGGAATCCCTCCTAGAGGCAGAACTCAGCTCTATCCAGAGCAGTGAGTCCATCTGGACCCAGACAACCACTCCTGCAGGGTGACACTGTGGTGGCCCCCACCCCAGGACAAACCCCACTGAGCCCTGAGGAGCCCAGGAGCTCAGCAAAGCCTTTTCCCAGGAGCTGAGGCAGAGCCATACCTTCCCTGCCGGCAGCTTTCCTTTTGGTTGTCCGTGGCAGAGGCGTTTTGGACACTGGTGTCTGTGTGGTCTTTGGAGGCAAAGCATCAACTGGGGATAAGGAGAAAAGGAGGATGGTGAGTGTGGCAGAGGGTGCAGAGAGATCTCCAAGAGCAGCCAAGAGAGGCAGCCTTGAACCAGCCCCTTGTGCCTTGAACCAGCCCCCAACAGCTGACCCCCTCACTCAGAGGGCTGAGCTTGACCTGACCTGAGCCTCTTGGGGCTCACAGAAGTTACCAAGAGCTTTTAAAAGTGTTAATAAAGTAATGTACCAGGTAAAGAAGGCTCATGCAGGGAAAACCCCCCAATTTTCTTCAGTGACATTTGCTGCCAAGCATTAGCTCACCAGAATTGCACAAAATCATGGGTAGCAGGAGATTTCAGCAGCACTGGAATGCTTTAAGGGATCCCTGGATCTTTTCTTTATTCACATTGCTCTAATCTTTGCTCAACACTTGATTTTTTTTCCTGATAAAATGAGGGTAGGATTTATTATGGTGTGTCTAAACTACAATGGAGCACACTTGTTTCTGAATAAAGTTGGCCAGGAAAATATGCCAGTAATGTCATTAAATAGCTGCAGGTCTGACTGCTCAAACCATATTTATACAAAATTTTAGGTGATTGAAAACTTTTTTTTCCCTGTAAATTCTTACAGAAACTACCATTCTTTTACATGAAAAGATGAAACATCAGGGCTCTGGGATTTATCTGGACAACTTCTCCCTTAAATTATAATAGACTTAGGGAAAAGAAACTTAAAGACAACTTGTTTTATCATGAGAACTAAAAGGAAAAAAAGAAAATATCCAGCCAAGCCTGAGTCTTCCCAGAGCACCTGCTGCTGTTTACTTTTTAATTGGTGTCCTTGATCAAGCTGCATTTCAAGCCTGTTTTTCGTGCTTTGCACAGAGATATGTGCCCAGCTGTTAAAAAACAATTCTCCTTTATCTTAAACCAGCTTTTCTCTGAGCCTGCAAGAAACCAAAAGGGATTTCTCATCCAGTTCAAGGTACAGAGTGTATTTGCAAAAAAAAACCCAGAAAAACTGGGACACTGGGTCCGCTTTAGAGCCAGAAGTGGCATTTTGCTTAAATAAGTTATTTGTATCTTAGTTAAATAAGTTATTTGTCTCCCTGAAAGTCTGCAAAAATAGAGGCTGAATCCCACTTCAAATACATTCGTTTTTCTGCATCAACTACTGCTCTGTGGTCAAAAGGAAAATGGGCTGAAAAGAGCTTCTGTATGCCCCAGGTGTCTGTAAAGCCTCTCTCCTCCCATGACACCTGCAGAAAAATGTTATTCCTGTTTGGATCTCCCCAGGGATTCTGGGCTGTGGCTTTGAGGAATAAATCCCATTTCAGTTTTTTTTTTTTGAGGGGGTGGTCTTGAAAGCTGCCATCAGATCCACCCCAGAGATTTCAGGGGTGATGCTCTCTGGCCTCAATGCTGCACTTGTCACTTGGAGTGAGAGTAAGGGAGAATTATGGGATGGAAGGACCTGTGAACTGAGCAGGGCACACATCCAGCCTCTCATCCAGACTACAGCAGGGAATGAGAAAAACACAGGGCATGGCAATATCAGGTCCTGCCAATGAAATCCTAGAGCACCAGGAGCAATGCTGTGCTCAAGGCATGCCCACAGCAGAGCAAATGCTGATGGCAAAAGGACTATCACACGAAGCTGACCTAAATTTTAGCCATTTTCTGTATTTTCTGCTTTATCCGGTCTCAGAGACAAAACCCAGAGCCCCAGCCTTGCAATTCAAAATTGGGAAGAGTCTACCAAAAGGAATCAGCCCTTTCCCAGGCTCATCACAGCCTACTGGTGGCACATTTTGGAAGCCCAAGGGTGCTGCTTACCCACTGTGAGCTGTGTCCCAGTGCCCAGGAGGAGCTGGGAGTACTGGGACATGGAGCAGTAGTAGATGCCGCTGTCTGAGGGATGCAGGCCGCTGATGTGCAGGCTGTAGGAGCTCTGGGACCCCGCCTCATGGACACTAAACTTTTTCTCCTCCACATTTCGGCCATATGTGGCTTTGCCCATTGCGTTGGAGAACAACAAGAACTGGAATTGTTGCCTCTCCTGGCTCCAGCGGTACCAGTAGACCCCGGTGTGCTCCTTCTTCAGGTCACAGAGGATTTCAGTTTTATTGCTAGTTTGGGTTAGCATATGCCCTGGAGTTTGGGTTAATAGTAGAGTTGTATAAAAACCTAAGGAAAAAGAGAAATGTACAGTTATTATTTTAACCTCATTGTTTTTCTTTCGTGCAAAATACAGATTTTCTTTCTGGGTTCAATAAAATCACAGTAGACACATAGACCAGGGGGGTCACATGAGTGAGAAACAGGAGCATTTTTATCAGGATGCTCCCATATTCCCTCAGAGGCCTTTTTGGGTTCCCCAGCTATTGTTTTGGCCAAGCCAAATTATACAAGCAGATTTTCTCTGTGAACATTCCTATAGGAAGGAGGCTCACTGACAGGGAGAGGGATGGAGGGGTGGTTTTGAGGGTCTCCTGGGGGCTGTATGTACAGGGAAGAGCATCCCTGCCTGCCCCTGTGAATGCCCCTCTCCTGCCCTCCTTACCTTTCTCATTTTTCAGACATTTTACTCCTTTTTCAACAAATTTTAGTGCCTCTTAACTGATTTGCCAAATTTTTCTTCTAACAGATACAACACAAACATTTCAGGAGCAGAAAAAGAGACCAAAAAACATGCAAAACATGTCAAAATGAACCACTTTGATATTAGTTTTCAGACAATAATATTTTTCAAGGGAATTTTGAGACATGGGGAAGGAGAGGGAGTGAGGGGCAGCGGTGGGGTTCAAAGCTTTGGTTTGGGATCACATCTCCCTGTTTGGGCTTTGCAGCTTGGTGGAAATTATCTGAGTCTTGTTTGGCCCAGGCAGATGTGAGGGGTGTCTGTGAGAGTGAGGATATGTCCTTGTGGAAAGGATAACAGGTAACTTGTGATCCTTGCTGTTCAGCAAACAGTCCTGTGAAGCTGCAGACACTCTGAGCCCGAGTGAAAAACAGCTCTCTGGAGATAAGGACACTCCTGCTTCCCCCATCTCTTTCCCAGGCATGTTTTAAAGCTGTGCAAAAAGCTCAATAATACATGTTTCTTGTCTTTTTTTTTTTTTTTTACATTAAAATGTTCCTTTTTCTTCAAAATCCTGAAGTTGCTTAGGGCAGTTTTTCAGCCTCATGCAGCCCTGTGGTGTGGGGATGGATGGGGACGACCCAAGAACATCTAAAGGCATTAATGTGTCCCAAGGTCCTGATGTCTCCCATGTTGCCAATGGGACAGGCAGAGGAGAGGGCTTTGGTGACTGACAGGGGTCCAGAGCCTTCCTCTGTCCCCACACCAGTGACCCCAGTGCTGCAGAGCACTAACATTGCAATGCCAATATTCCAGTGTTACACAGCAGCTGCAGCGTTTCACCACATCCTCTGGCTCTGTGATAGCATTAATGTTTTATTAAAATATATAATTTTTAGGCTTTAGAGAGGTTTAAATTCTCTCAGATTAAGAGAGAATTAAATTTAAGGTTTAAATTCTCTCAGATTTTGTCCTGGCAAACACCTGTGTGGTTTTTTAGGGGATGAAATGTGTGTGGCCACGGCACATGGGGGCTTCAGGGTCTCCTTGACTGCCCTGAGGTCTGGCTCTGCTGGGTATGGGAAACATAACTCTCCATGAAAAACTTATCCTTGACCTGTTGGAGACACTGCTATATAAGTCAGAAAAGATAAGAAGAGATTCTGGAAGATCTCAGCTCAGTGCCAGTGGTCAAGCCAGGAGTGAGCTGGGATGGAGACAGAGAAGAAAACTCATCCTCAGTCATCCCTTCAACCCCAAAACCTCTCTGTTCCCTTTCCTGGTGAATATTCAGGGGGACTATGGGGAATCATGGTGCTTGCCCAGACCAGCCTGCAGCAACTTAAAAATTACCCTTTTTCCTTTTGCATGGGGCAAAGCAAACTCCCATTTATTGAGGTATTCTCAGTGGGTTCCCCACCTCACAAATCTAGTGGATATCAGAACCTGTAAGGCAGAATGGTTTTACAACACTCCAATTCCAGCTGTGGCCCTTGGGAAATACTCAGTCTTTGGATGATTTAGAAAATTTGGGATGTTTGTCATATTTGTGTTACATAGGTAGTGGAGAAAGGAGCTATTTTAACTTCTCCATCAGCAGCTTCCTACAGCCCATCTGCACTGAGGAGTAAAAACTCTGTGGTGTCTCTACCACTATGTATGGAAATATGAATAGAATATAGAATAGAGTAGAATGGAATGGAATAGAATAGCACAGAATAGAATGGACTATTTCAGTTGGAAGGGACCTACAGCAAGCACTTTCTGACCAGTTCAGGGCTGACAAAAACCTAAAGCATGTTATTAATAGAATGATCCAAAACTATTTGAAATAGGTAACAATACCCTGTAGATCTCTACTGTGATGGTGTATTTAATCTTCCATCATCCAGCTGCTGGAGTGTGGTGGAGGAGAGGCTCCAGCAGGATTTTAGGTGCCCTCAACCCCTAAGAGATGTGTCCCTCTTACCTGGGATCTGGAGGCAGATGCAGAGACGGAGCCATGGCCGGGCCATGGTGGCGGACTCGGTGACAGAGGGGTTTTGTGACAAATCCCCCTTTCCACTCGCTGTCACCTCTTGGTGGCAGGGCTGGCTTCACCCCAGGAAGTCCTTGCCCCTCTCTGTGCAGGTCTCTCACCAGCAGCTGCTAAAGAGCCTCAGCCCGGCAGCTTCTTCTGCGCCGAGCCCCAAATCCAAGAGTCTGTCAGGGCAGCGCCCTTTGCTCTCCTCCAGCACTTCACAGGGTACCTTAAATCCCCTTCAGAAAAATAAAACCAAGAAAACTCACTGATTTTTAATTTCTTCAGATTTCTTAATGTTTCACCACCTAGTTATTCCTTCTTCTTTTAATCTACTTCTATGCTATCAAAAATTTACAAATGGGACCATGGTCTTAAAGATAAAAGAAGGAAAGGATGAATTTTGGCTGGTTTTCTCCCCGTTGAAATAAAAAAGCATTCAAAACAGGGAAAAGGTGCAATTTGATAAATTTGTTTCCTTCAGGAGAATTTAGAGCAGGTGTTTTTCTCTGAAAAATGCTGAACACCAGACCAACCCAACATAAAGCAGAGATGTGAAGCATCACAGAAAGCTTTGAAATCAAGAGCAAGAAACCTCAAACAAATTTGTGGCTGAAAAACCACAAAAATGAGGAAATTCTGCTGGGGCTTTCCACCTCAGAGCAGTGCTGCTTCGGTAGCTGTGACAGCATGCAGCTCATAGGCAGAAATATTTAAATGATAAAGTATCAGAATGACTTTGAAATGTCTGGGAGGAAGAGGTTTGAAGCACTTGGGGTTTAGGATTCAAAGACAAGTACAAGAGGTGAAATTATGGAGATGAAATGGTGTCACCAGACTTCAATATTTTCATGTTTGGGGAAAAAATAGAAATTATTTTTACTTATTTGCTGCCCACTTGGCTGCCAAGTGAGATTCAGTTTTCTTTTCTGTCCCTCTCATGCAGATACTTGTGGTCCTTACCATGCTTCAGCATCTCCCCAGAAAAGGAAATCTCACATGGGGGCACTGAGAAATCTCTTCCAGGATTGAGCTGGCAGATGAATAGGAAAAACAATATTGCATCTTGTACACTGTGAGCTTTTGGTCTGTTTTATACCAGATTTTTCCGTGCTGCTGTAACACATCCTCTCCCCATTTCTGTTTAAATTAATTTCCTGCTCGAAGCGGGTTGCTAGCTGCAAAACCCTTGCCACAAAAGGCTCATCTGCTAAACTTTAGGGTGGGCTGAATTGCTCCTTAACTCTTTCCTGGCAGGAGAAGGCAATTTTAGAGTTTTCAAACCCATTTCAGTGCTTTTAAGCTCTTGTTTTCAGAGCTGAGCCCTTGATGTGGGTTGCAGCAACACTTGCCTCTGCTGTCCTCACCTTCTGCTCATCTGTCCCCTTTTGTTTCACATCCCCCTGAGATTTGGCCCTCCCTAAAATGAGGTGAAACACTTCTTTTTATTGAGGTGGGGTGGCAGGGAGTGCTTGGTATGAGAAATGCCACTGCAAGTGAATTTTCCCTTCCTCCCTGTGGTGAAGTCTGTGAGGTGAGCCCAAATCCCCAGCTGCTGCAAAGGTTAAATCCCTCTTTTCCCACTGCTGCTGTCGCCTGGAGCAACTTCTGGCTTCCTGGCCAGGACAAGAATTTTTCCCAGAGGTGGCTTTTGCCATCTTTACAACTTTGGATATGGGGGTGTTACACTGGGATGACTCCCCAGGAAATTGAGGCAGCTTTTGAGAAAGCACAAGAAATATATGAAATGTAAAAGCATGGTGTACTGGAATATAGATTAAATATAATTTTTTAAAAATTGCTGTTTATACTCAGTGAAGCTGTTTACCAGTGGCCAAGCTGTTCTCAGGACTGGCTGTTGCTCCTACAAGAAAACATTTTGGAGGAGGGAATTCTTTGTCTGGCAGCAAAGCTCTGACAAAAATCAAAGCAGTGCGTGAACGTGCACGAGACAGCTGCTGTTTGTAACATCCCCACATTGTTTGGGGCTGCTGTCCTGGGAAGAAAATGGGAGGAAAGAAGGGTGTAAGTTGATCTTATCTGTTCACACAAGCAAGATTTGTTGGTGACCTTGCTGAGGAATAGCAGCTCCTAATCACCAGTGTTTAGCTCATGGCTGGGCCGTGCTGGGGGGAATAGTTGAATTTTGGTGTATTTGTACTACGAAGCTGCACAATTTCCAGGGGAATTTTATTCTTTTTCTGAAATTAAAGACAACCATCCCTGTCCCCAGCCCAGTTATGTCCCCTGTGAACTCATCCTAGTGGGAAACAGCCCCTCTTCTTTTTTCCAGCTTGCATCCTGTCCACCTCACCACGCTGAGACTAATTTCTGGTGCTTTCACCAGATTTTCTGCACTTTTTACTCTTTCTTTTCCCCCCTCTTATGAATTTTCTACAATAAAGTGTTTGTTTTGGGGGGCTGGAGCAAAACACTGGTGTAGAAGAACAGGGTTTAGAGCCAAGAAGCAGGACCTGGCTGGGGTTTCATATCTGTTAAACTCCCATGCTGCAGAGGAGGTTAATTGCAGCTGGGCTGTAAATGCCTGGCTAGAGAAAACAGCTATCACAAAAATAGAGGAAAAAATCATTCTCTCTGTGCTTTTGAGGTTAGAAGGATTGATTTCAGGGGTCAGGGAAGGCTGCTCAGCCTCCAGGCCAGTCCAACACAAGCTGGATGTGTACTATGTAGAAATAGGGGCTGCTCTGGGGTAGAGGGGTGCAGGATTGAAACTCCCAGGGCTCCAGCATCTGTGAACACTTTTTTTCCTTTTAAAATTTTTAAAAAATGGTTTCATTCTAGTGGAGGCTTTAGCTTCTGGAGTATTTCATTAGAGGTAAAAGCAGTAATGAAAATGATAGCATTTTCACTGAGTGAGATGATTGGTACCTTTTTCTGAGTGTAATAGCAGGAAAAAAAATAACCCCAAAACCCCAAAACAAGTGGGTCAACTTTTCTAAACTTCTCCAAGCTAAGATGTGGTTTGTATGGTGAGGCTGGGGGGGGGGGGGTGTCCATCTGCTTTTGCAGGTGCAGATTTACTGCTGCAGTTCAGCTGATGCAATATCACTGTTGAGGCTCCTGACATCTCATGGGCTAACCCCAAGGTCCATGTCAATGTATGATGAGCTGGGGTGTGGCACAGAAAAATGCTGCTTTTAAAGACCAGATGCCAAAATGGATCTAAATGATGATTTGTGTGAATTTTCCTGTCATTTCATCCCTCCCTGGCAAATAGATCTGTGCTTGAGGGTGGTTTGGCAGGAATGTGTTTGTTACAAGTGTCAGGTGTGAGCTTCTTGTGTGATCTGCTCACAAACCCCAGGTGCTAATGGGGTGTGCAGTAAATGAGGGGGCCATGGGGGGATCTGGAGGGATGGACGGTCAGAGGACAGGCTCCAGCTCTCCCTCTTCAGGACATTTGGTGCAAGCAGGAGTTTAGCGTGAGCCACGATAATCCTGGACCTCCCCTAACAGATAAGGGGCAGTGCAGGTGCTGCCGTGTGATTTCAGTTTCCCTAATCAGTGTCGAAGAGGATAAGGAAAGACAAGAAGTGTCCTTGGGAAGGCAGCACACGGAGGAGGAAAAGCCACCAAGGAAGTAAACACAGGTGTCATCAGCCCCAAACAACGACCTGCCATGGCTATAAAAATCACCAGGCTGTCACCTTGTCACCACCTTTACCTTAAAGGTGCCGGATCTGCTGGACCTCTGCAGAGACCATCTCCAGACTCCTGGGACTGCCGGAACGCTCAGCTGAGGATTGGTGAGATCTCATTATTGGGCTCCTACTCCATCTCTCCTTTGCTTCACCTGCTCCCACATCCCACATCCCTTCCCTGCTCCCTCCCGGGAGCCGGCGGCTCGCAGCAGCTGCCGGCCCGGCCGCGGCCTCCTGTTCCCACCTTCCCCTTCCCTTGTGCCCAGGCTCGGTGTCCCCCCAGGGGCCTTTTTGGAGAGGTGGGTTGCAGGGTTGTAGGATTGTGGCCTTGCTCTGTGGAGGGGCTGAAGGAGTTGTCAGTGCTGGTGTGTTATGGTAGTTTTGCCCTGAGTCGGAGCAGTCTCAGATCTTGTCCCCTTTGCTATGATGAGTGACATTGTTAGCAGTTGGAAGCTGGAGCAGTTTGTGCTCCAGAAGTGTCTCCCCCCAATCTGGTCACCAGGGTCTTTCCAGGGCCCAGATGCTTACCAGCAGCTGTGCCAGCAGTGGGAGAGCTGGTCGGAGGAGAACAAAAAGCCCAAACCCACTAACAAGTGTAAGAAGCGAGCGGCTTTGCAGGGTTTGCTGATGGTAGGCAGGGAGTTGTCCAAATTGCTGAAGGAGGCTCTTGAGAACGTGCAGACCTTGGAGCAGGCCAAGGAGGAGCTCAAAGTGCAGGTGGACAATCTGCGGGCAGAGGTGCAGGGTCTGTGTGGGGACTCTCTGCGGAGCGCGGTGGAGATCACCCGGCTGGAAAGCAAGCTGGGCTATGAGAAGCTGAAAACGGAGGAGCTGAAAAAGGAGGTTGGCAAGTGGATCGGGGAGACCCAGGACGCGCAGAGCGCGGTGAGGGCGGTCCTGCAGGACGTCCAGCGGGACCGGGGCACTGGCCCTGATCACAAGGTGTGCCACGCCAAAATCCAGGAGCTGGAGGCAGAGCTGGGGGTGTCAAGGGGCATCGTGGCTGCCATTAAAGGCAAGAGGACCCAGATTGGGACTGGTGATGGGGAGGACTCCCTGGACCTGCACCCACCCCACTATGATTATGAGGATGATGTGTGGGGTGCTAACAGCCCCACCAGGCCATCCCCCTATGCTCCTCTGCGGGAGGAGGTGTGCCAGCTGCAAGCAGGGGAGGCAGAGGCTTCCAAAGATAAAAAGGTCCCCCACGATGAGCCAGTCAGCCATGTCCCACTCCAGCCCATAGACACCAACAGGGCTGTGCTCTGGTTTACTCCTGAGCAGCTTAAGACAGTGGGGAAGATGCTGGGGCCACTGACAAAGGAGACAGCAATTAACTGGCTGTCCAGGGTCCAGCGTCTGCCCAAGTGCCAGAGTGGCAGCTTTGTGAGTGACCTGATAGACATTGTGAGAAAGTCCATGAAACCAGATGATTTTGCATCACTGCCAGGGGATGTGCAGATGGGCAATGTCCCAGACATTGGGGATGTCCAGCTGGCTGTGCTGAAGGTGTTCTTCCCAGAGGTCAACCCCTTAGTGCTCTTCCACCAGGAGAAGCAAAACCCTGAGGAGAGGCCTGATGCCTATGTTAACCGTAAAAAGATGCTCTACCAGATGGCTGGGCTGCCTGGCTCAAAGGACTTCCCTCCTGATTTTGACAGGCCTGAATTCAAGGAGCCACTGGTGGTGGGACTGACACCCCCACTGCGGGTGATTGCTGGTGGGGATGCAGCCAAAAAGCCTCTGTCAGAGCTGGAGCAGATCCTGAACCAGAATTTTGAGCTGCAAAAGCAGGCATTCCCAGGGTACATGTTGGGGGGGAAGAAAGGGAAAACCTTGGGCATGCCTTTCCAAAATGCAGGGATGAGAAAAATGCAAGGAGACAACAGAAAAGATCCTGATAGCAAGGGGGGGATGGGGAAGGAGAACCAGCAAGGGCTGAGGTTTCAGAAGTCTAACCCTTGGCGGGCTGAGCTGAGGAAGCGCTTGATAAAATACGAGAAACAGGAGGACATTGATGGCTTGCCGGATGCGGAGCTCTTCCAAAAACTGGCCTTGCATGAGGCCAAAAAAACCAGCAGCTCCCACCTGATTGACCCGGGGGCTAAGGCTCAGCAATAGGGCTGCCAGGCACCCGCATCGCCCCTTTTTGTGGCACCGATTAAGACCGATTTGTGGGGGCGCCTGATAGTTGATACAACTATTGGAGGGGGGGTGCTTGGACAAGTGATGTTAATTGATACTGGTGCCTCTTATTCAATTCTGAACATGGCCCCCGGCAGAGCCGGGATCTTCCAAACCTCTGAAATTATTGAACTGACAGGGCCCAACGGCCAGAAATCCTCAGTGCCCTTCACAGGGCCCATACCCTTTGAAATTGGGGCTGCCAAAGGGTCTGAAATATTTGGGAAAATAGAAATGAAAGGAAAGCCAGGAATTTTAGCCATCTCCACACTGACAAAGATGGGGGTGGTGGTGGACCTGGCAAACCAAGCGTTGCTACACTGCCCACAAATTGATTTGCCCGTCATCCCAGCAAGCCACAGGGTGATGTCAGTGAAAGCCCCTGAGATCCTGGTCCACCCTGAGTGGGAGCCCCGGGTGAAACGGGTCACAGAACAGTTCCCCCAGGTCTGGGCAAGGAGCAAACTGGATTGTGGGCAGATTGATGCTGCTGTGTCCATCAAAGGGCCGGATCCGCCTCCTCAGCTTCAGCCCTGGTACCCGACTGAGGCTGAGGACAGCTTGTGGGACACAGTCAAAGCCTTGCTGAACCAGGGTGTGCTGGTGGAGCAGCAGAGCACCAGCAATGCCCCAGTGTGGCCCCTGAGGAAAGCTGATGGGGAAATGTGGAAGCTGACAGTTGATTTCAGCACCCTGAACCAAGTCACCCCAATGCAGACCTCCATGGTGGTCAGGTACCCCAACATCATGGCAGCCATCTCCCAGGGCTCCGAGTGGTTCTCGGTGCTCAGCCTGACCAGCCCATCATTTGCCATCCCCTTGCACCCCGACTCCTGGCACAAGTTTGCCTTCACAATTCGAGGACGGCAATTTGCTTTCACCAGAGTCCCTCCGGGTTTCCACAGTGCCCCTGCCATCTGCCATGCCCGTGTGGTGAGGATGTGGGAGCAGGTCAGCCACCGGGAGAGCGTGCTGTCCTGTGCTGGTGATATCCTCATCCACACCCGGACAAAGGAGAAGAACCTGGAGGTGCTGGCAGAGGTGCTGGGGGCTGTCCAGAAGACAGGCTTCAGGATCAGCCCCACAAAGGCCCAGCTGTGCTGGAAGGAGGTCTCCTTTGTGGGGGTGACCCTGGGGGAGGAAGGGCGCTCACTGGAAAAGCAGAGGGTTGAGCTAATACAGAAGATGTCAGCCCCATCTGATGTCACCACCCTGAGGTCCTTCCTCTTCCTCCTGAGGTTGTGCCGTGAGTTCATTGAGAGCTATGCAGAGAAAACAGCCCCCCTTTGCCACCTCCTGAAAAAGAACACCCCCTGGGAATGGGGGCCAGAGCAGGAAGAGGCAGTGAAGACCTTAAAGGAGAGTGTGGCACGAGCCCCCACGCTGGCACATCCCCGGGGGGACAGGCCCTATGTTCTGCAGCTGGCCAGCACGGGGATGGGGCTGCAGGCCACCCTGGGCCAGCAGCACAGTGCCAAGCTGCTCCCTGTGGCCCACGCCTCGCGTCTCCTGACACCAGTTGAGCAACAGTTCAGTGACTACGAGAGGGAGGTTCTAACCTTAACCTGGGCCCTGCAGCACTGGGAGTACCTGCTAGGCTCGGCCCCAGTGCTGCTGAGGACCTCCTGCACCCCGGTGAGGTACCTCTTGTTGGGAAAGGGGGATGAAGGTCCCCTGTGCTGCCCCAGGATGGCCAACTGGGCGTTGGCACTGACCAACAAGGAGGTCCCCGGGGACCTCTCCCCTGGTGCCTACAGGGTGGTAATCCGTGCAGAGAGGGATGGGGAGGAGCTGGGAGAGTCCCTTACTGACCCCAAGCCACGGCAGGCACCCCTCTTTGAGAGCAGCCTCAGCCTGGAGGAAGCCAAGGAGAGAGGCTACGTTGTGTGGTTCGTAGATGGGTCCAACTACCACGAGGAAGGGGTGCCCTACACGGGCTATGCCGCTGTCAACAGGGGCACGGGGGAGGTGGTGAAGGGGAGGTGCCTGCCACACTCCATCCAGGCCGCCGAGCTGGTGGCTGTGATGGCTGCCCTGGAAAACACACCATCAGACAAGCCACTGGCCATATTTTCAGACTCAGGTTGGGTGGTGCGTATGGCACTGGAGTGGCTGCCCCTCTGGAGGGAGAGGGACATGCAGTCTGCTGATGGCAAGCCTGTCACCTATGCCAAAAAGCTGCTGTACCTTGCTAGGCTGGCAGAGCAGAGGGCATGCCCGGCACAGATCATTAAGGTCAAGGCCCACAAGAAGGGAACAGAGGAAGCCAAGTGGAACAAGGAGGCAGACGCCAAAGCCAAGCAAGGTGCCAAGGAAGGGCTGATGTGGAAGGCCAGCAAGGTACCAGAGAGTGGCCCAGTGTCAGTGGCTCCCAGCAGGCACTGGGAGAGTGTGGATCTGGTGGGGTTGCAGGCACAGGACCCCAGGCTCAGGGAGTTAGCGCAGGGCAGGGAGTACAAAGGGTGCAAGGTGTGGAAAGATGTCTCAGGGCTGATCCTGGCACGGAGGGAGGGGGCAGATTTCCCAGTCTGGGTGGTGCCTGAGCTGGTCCGGACAGAGCTGGTGGCCCTGGCTCATGAGCAGGGGCATCTGGGGACGGACAAGACCATGGTGAGGCTGCAGGGTGCTGGGTGGTGGCCTGAAATGAGAGAGGATGTGGAGAGGTATGTCAGCAACTGCCTGACCTGTGCAGCCAACAATCCCGATGCCAAAACAGCCAAAGCCATCCTGGGCCACCAGAGGGTTTCTGGGCCATGGAGCAAGTTGCAGATGGAGTTTATTGGCCCTCTGTCCCAAACAGCCCAAGGCAATAAGTACTGCCTAGTGGTCAGTGATATCTTCACCAAATGGGTGGAAGCATTCCCAGCTCGAAACAACTCAGCCAGTGCAACTGCAAAGATCCTGGTAGAGCACATCTTCTCACAGTGGGGCATCCCAAAGGAGATCCACTCAGATCATGGCCAGCGCTTCATCGGAGAAGTCACAAAGGGGGTGTGCCAGGCCCTGGGAATCAAGCAAAAGCTCCACATCACAGGGCATTTCCAGAAGCCAGTCTCAGCAGAGGGGCCCAACCAGCCACTGAAGACAGCACTGAGGAAGCTCGTGAGCCAGCAAAGGAAAGACTGGGATCATAAGCTCCCACTGACCTTGCTGGCACTGAGGGGGTCTCTGGCATCTCAAACACTTTCCCCCCCTAAATTTCCTCCTGCAAGAGACCCGAAGTTTCTGGAACACTGGTGGCAAGGAGGGGAGCCCCCGGATGAAATGCAGCCCCGCGTGCTGATGGACAGGTGGGTCCAGGACATGCTGAGGACGGTGTCAGCCACCTACCACCAACTTGCCTCAGTGCAGGAGACCAGCATCCCTAAGATGGATAAGCAGCTGGGAGTGCTCCTGCGCCCCGTGGAGTGGAACACAGGGGACCTGGTCATTTACAGAGGGGTTAGGGAGAAGAACCAGGTGCTGGAACCCCAGTGGCTGGGGCCTGTTAGGGTTGTGAACAAGGCCAGCCCCTCTGTGTACCAGGTAGAAATCAGAAAAGGGGCAAAAAGGCAGGAGAAGTGGTTCCATTCTTCACAATTAAAAGCATGGAAGGGAAACTAACGGGGCTGGAGAGCCCTCCTTGCTTATGTTTTGCAGATAAAGGAAAATGGAAGGCGATTGTGACCAGCGGGAAGGGCGATCTTCGTGGCATCACCAGCCCTGTTTGTGCTGCGGGGAAAATGCTTTCAAATTTGTGATTGCAGGATTTACTTTGCTTTCTGGTATGTGCATAGTGCTGAGCACCCAGTGTGTCCAACCGACCCATCAGCATCTTGGTAAAAATGTCATTCATTCTCACTTAGAAAGGCACCTTGACACACAGGCCACAGCCCAGCGCAGGCTTAGGAGGCACACAAAAACTGGGACTGATTGGCCCTGGTCCCAAGCTTACATAAAACACACAGGAATCATGGGATTAAATTCTAACAAAGGCTTAAATTTGTCAACAGTGGTTATGCATGGGGCAGAGGTGTACTTGGAAAATGAGTGGGGCTGGGATAGCACAAACAGACTTCCACAGCTGCTGGGAAAGGTGGGACAGCAAATAAAGGTGGGGTGCAGGGTAATTAACGGATCCACTCACCAGCGAGTAACTCAAATCTCTGTCACTGAAATAAAAACTAAGAAGAATCAGAACAAAATCTGTGCTGTGGAGAATTTGGACTGCTGGTACAATTTTACTTTGGTCCAGCCAGTCTTTGTGGTTTGCCTTTGGGCACACAACAGTGTGGGGCTGTCCTTTAAATTTAAGATCAGCACCACAGCACCCTCCTTTGCTGCCATTAAGATCTCAAAGTGCCATTTTTTGGCCTGGCATGCACCCCGTTATGTTGAAATTGGCAACCAGGTAAAACTGGAAATTAAATACTCCCAAGAAAGTGTTGCTGACCCAATGCAAATTAATGGCACCACCGTGACTGTCACAGCCCCTGATGGCCACAAGTGGATCATTCCACTGACCTGCCTCTGTGAGACCAAAACACTTGATAGATCTGAATTAGATATGGAGGCTTCATGGTATAATCAGGATTATGGACGCTGCCCACACCTGATCATAACCCTCCAGGTGTGGTGTCAAGGAAACCTGAGCGTAGAAATGTCCCCAAAACTTGGAGGAAGGTGGTGGATAGGAGGCCCCGAAGGATTTAAAAAAGAATTTGCCATCATTGCTGTGTTGCCCCCTTTTGTTTCCAAAATAGGTCCTTACGTAGTTAAGAAAAATCACATCCAGGAGCTATTGACAGGGCCTGTCCGGTCACTAAAGAAGGTGGTGCTGTCTCTCTCCACTGTTAACATTTCCTCTGTCAGCCCCCACTGTGCCCCTTTCCTGTCCACTCTGCACACTGGCTGGCTGGCATGGCTCCACAGCCGCTCCCTCCAGGCCACCCGGGCCAGGAGGGACCTGCTGGCCACAGCCCTGGGAGGAGGAGCTGCTGGCCTGGGAGTCCTCAACAGCATGGATGCTGAAGTCTTGGCAAACAAGCTGGAGACTGTCACCTTGGGCGTGCAGGGCCTCCTCAAGCCCCTGAATTCATCCCTGTCCAGCCTTGGGATGGGGCAGTGGCTTGTGTCGGAGGTGCTTCCCACCTGGGAACAAATAAGTGAGAAAGACCATCAGGTGCTGTTGCGAGCCCTGGGCATGGAACAAAGTAACGTCTCTCTTGCTCTTAGCTGCATCCAGGCCCAGATGTGGGTGCAGAGTGTTGTTGCAGGCATCCTGAGAGACGGTGACAACGGCGTCCTGCCCACCGAGATCCGAAAAATCGTGTGGGACGCGGCCACAGAGAAGGAGCGGCAGCTCCAGGCCTGGTGGAGGCTCGTCAACTTCACCCACGACCAGGCCCTCAACGCGGTCATTGCCCACGTCCTCACTGTGGCAGAGGCTCGCATTGAAAAGGTTTACCCCATCGTGGCCCTGGGGGTGAACACCAACGGGTCTGTGGTCTACCCCCTGGAGCACCGCATGTGGGCCAGGGTGTCTGACGGGAGGTGGGAGACGGTGGATTTGGAAGCCTGCATTTTGGAGAGGGGGCTGGGATTCATATGCGAAGATGATGCCCTTAAGGCGAGTGATGTGTGCTTTGACACCAAAGAAGGGGTGTGCCACTTTGAGATCAACCCCCAGAGCAGTAACAAAACCATGTTAGTGTACGTAGGGAAAGGCTGCGTGTGCTTCAGAACGACGTGTAAATACGTGCAGATTAATGAAGCTTATAACCAGACTGTGTTTAGCGACTCAAATATGTGTGCTTGCAATGTAGCTACTATTAGAGGCTGTGATTTTGTGTATAAACCACCCATGTTTACCACCCAGTTGCTAATCAGAAACTATACCTTGTATCGTAGTATAACCCCGACCCCCATCGGTATGGATTTATCACTTGTAAAAGAAATGTTAGCGCATGCAGATTTGCAGCAGCTGCTAGAAAATGCCAAGGCCCAAGCTAAAAAGATCCTAATAACGGTTCACCACGATGGTAAAGTTATAAAACAGGTCATGGAACGAATTAAGAAGGCGGGAGAGCACCACTGGTGGGAAGTTTTTTTTGGCTGGTCCCCCACGGCCACTGGCATTTTCAACACGCTGCTGCACCCCATTGTAGTCATCCTGCTGATGCAAATCTGTGTGTGCTTTGCCATGGTAGCCACTTGTTACCGGATGAGGCAGGTGAAGCTCTGCTTTGATAACCAGGTGAAAGGAGCAGGGCTGGCCAAGAGCCTCCTGAAATAGTCAAGGGCAAGACTGGGTTGGCCTCTGTGTTTGCCACCAAGAAGATCTTTTGGCTCCGCTGTTGGCTGCAACCCAGTAGGCGTTGAGCGGTGGGGACACATGCCATGCCAGACCTTGATGACAGGGATGGCATTCTCTGTTACCAGAGGGCCACCCAGGAGGGGAGGACAGGCCAAGCAGCCTGCAGATGGCATGAGTCACAGAATGGCTGAGGTTGGAAGGGACCTCTTGAGAGGTTTCATTTAGTCTGAACCCACCTGCTCAAGCAGATTGCCCAGGACTGTGTTCTGCTGGGCGTTGACCACCTCCATGGATGGAGACTCCACAACTTCTCTGGGCAAACCTGTTTCATTGTTTGATCACCCTCATAGTAAAGAAACAAAAGTTAGCATAAGTAGCTTGTTTTTGAACTTCCCATCCCCAAATAGTAATGTTAAGAAGCTGCTCTTGTGTGATTTAAGAGTCCTTAAACCAGGGAGCTAGGGGTAAGGAAAGCCAAGGACACTCTCGGAAGGTTGCGGTTTATTGCAGCCCCAAGACACGGGAAAAGTCTCTGTTTCAGCCCGCACATTCAAAGAATGAGTCAGAACTCTTCAGTTCTCGGTCTCAGAGTTGTTTATTGTATCTTATCTATAAAAATTTTTCTCCTGCCTTGCTGAGGTCCATCCAGCAGGACAATTCCAGGCACTCTGCCTGCCCCCAGGGCAGTGTTATGTCTTTATACTAAAAACTACGTACAACGTGTTTACAATTACTTCCCAATACCTGTCACCTATGTTAGACAGTGAGCTTCTACTCTAGACCAATCTAAAAGTGCCAACATCACAGCAGAAGATGGAGGTAAAGAAGAAGAAGAACAGAGGCTGGACACACCCAAGTCCTTGCATCTTGTCCCCAAAACCCCTATTCTAAAAACCCCAAAATATACTTTTTCACCTGTGATAATTTTATTATTACACTACTTAAACTTCTGTGGCTTTCAGATCTTCATACAAAGCTGGTAATTTGCTCCACGGGTCATAATCAAACCCACAGGTGTTCTGGGTTGTGTGCCAGGGTCTCTGAGCCCCCTGGCAGGGGTCCTGGCTACTCTGGACACCCAGAGGGATGTCCTGAGTTCCGACAGGACACTGTCTTTGGAAGGAAAGAGAAGGAAATGTAACACCTGAGCTTGGAAAAGCACCCATGGAAGACAGCAGGGGTGCAAAGACTTGGAGAGATGGTAAAAGATGAGCAGAACAGAAGACCATGTTGTCACCATGGACTTTAAGGAGCTGAATCCACATGGACCTTTGCAGCACCACCTCCAGGTTCCCAAGACTCCCAGCACGCCTGGCCAGCGGATTGGTGAGATCTTGTTTTTGGAGCCTGGACTTCACTGCTTTGCTTTGCTTAGTTGTGCATGTAGTCAATAAATCTGTCTGTTAGAGAGTGGGCTGTCTGTTCAATCTCTGCCTCTCACTCACTAGACAGGCTTGTACCCTTGGCTAACCTGGGAAAGAGGAATTCTGGTTAAAAGAAAAAAAATGTGGGTTTTCCCCCCTCTTTTATAAGCCCAGATCTCTCACTTGCTTTCTTGTCTGCAGAATATTCACTCAAACACAAAGATTTCAGCCTTGGGCTGCAGGATGGGGCTCTCACCTGATGCACAAACTCACTCCCCTCTCTCACTCTGCCCCTCCTCACCTGCATCTCTCCCCTGCCTCTGAATACAGAAAGAGCCTCAAAATACACGTAGAGGGTCTCAAACAATTTTAAAACATGGACAATTTCAAGAATTAGATTAACTACCTCATTTGCAGGCCATGTTCAATTTAATCTCAGAGGTGCTGCACTCTCTGAGAATGGGGCAGGGAGTGGGGGGGTTACAAAGACAAAAAAACTGTTTGCAATTTAGGTTGAAGTAAATAGATAAAGTCCTTTAACCTAGCAGAAACCAAGTGCAAACTGAGAAATTAATTTAAAACTCACTTTTCACAATCACCAGGCTGAGAAGTGCTGAGAAATATCATGGTACTGCAGCATAGGTGTTTTAAAGAAATGCAAAGCTTTCATAAAGACACTTCCCCTTAAAAATATGAAGCTCATGAAAATATAAATATATAAATAATAGTCTAAACCCACAGAAATCCATTTCTTTCCCCCCAATAACTGCAAATACACCCCTTTCACAATTGGGATGGGAGTTTGAACTCTCCCTTCACCCCTCCCACCTGGCTGGGAAAGGGCCATAACCTGATCCCCTCTATGCTTTGCTGCTCCCTTCAGTTTCCCCATCATAAAGCCTCACAGAAAACACAGAGTTATTTTGGTTCAAGCACCTTCTTACTTGCTAACACCTCACATGTTTCACGAGAACTAATTTTCAGTGAATAATTACTCTTTTACACAAAACCTTTACCCCTTACACCACAGAAAATTCCCATTATCCACTTCCCATTATCCATTTTCAATCCCACACATGCACTGTGAGTGTGGCCCAGCAGGGATCAGCCCTGGGATGATGGTATAGCCATAGGGAAAGGGTTCCTACAGCTACACGCAGCTTTTGGCTGAGCACAGAGCCCTGCACGTGCATTCTCTGCAGCTGCACTGAGCTGCTCCCTCTGCACAGCCTCTGCTGTGGCTGTGACACACTTGGGGTTGCAGCCTGGGGACAGAACTTCGGGATCTGTCTGCTCTTCCTGCAGTTTCAGTAGATGCCAGAAAAGATTCTACCCAAACCTGCCTGTGCTTCTGAGTCAAGTGGGTAACACATCTGGATTTATTCCCTGCTCTTTTTGTCCCTATCCTCTCTGCTTTGGGGCAGAGTGGACTCTGTGCAGCACCTGTGAGCAGTGGCCTGTGGAAGCCCCCCATCCATCCACTGTGCTCTGGCTTCCCTCAGCTCCAGCTAGGCACATCAAAGAGGCGGTTTTCAGCTCTAGACCAGCCTGGCTGCCTCTGTGTCAGGCTGTGAGCAGGTCACTAGCCCCACTGACCTGGCCCCATAGCAATAATTCAGATTAAATTCTGAAAATTAGGGCTTAATGTGCTACTGAGAAGCAGTTTTGACTCAACCTGAACAAAGTTTTGTAAAAAGAAGCCTTGGTGGAACTTCAGACCTGCTGGGGTCCTCTTAGGAGTCTTAAAAAATGCCCATAAGGGACAGAAATGCACCAAACACATAATTTAAGACAAGCTAAGTGCTGATCTCTGGATATATCTCAGGAGGCTGCAGAGAAACTTCTCTTATTTCTCTTGTGTACCTGGTGTGATGGACATTTCCTGCTGCAGAGGATCCTGGTGGCTTTGGAAGGTGGCCTGCAGTCACACACAGGTGCCACAGCAGCTCCTCACTCCATTTGAGCAGACACAGAGTCTGCACCCCCTCCAAAGCGCAGGTGAGTGGAGATGTCTGAGATATCAGATCATGGCTGCATGGGGCCATCTGCAGAGGCAGCCCTGGGGTAAGGACCTGGCAGATGCCCTGAACCCAAACCTCCCACATGGCTCCAAGCAAGGGCAGAAGGGATTTGCACCTGGGTCCTTCCCTGGCTGGGCTTGTACCTGAGCACATGGCTCAGAAAAGGCTCAGACTTTGATTTCCCATCCCCAAACAGATTACAGCGTTGTATTTTCACAAAAATGTTCAACAAAGCTTGGAGCTTTTGGGGGGGGTTCTGCCTGCGAAACCCTAAAGACCATCAAGGTTAATTTCATACCTCTTTGGACAGATTTCTCTGTCAGAGCTGCCTCTCAAACCATCAGCATTTTAACCACAGTCACCCTCTGGTGTTAACTCTGCTTTTCAGACTTGAGGCTTGGCCATGGCTCTTTTTCCTTCTCACTCTTCCCTCTTTCCCACCTCCAACTTTCACCCCTTCCTGCACCAGCTGCTTTCCACCCTCCTTAACACCATTTTTCTTGCTTCTCAAGTGTGACTGTCACTCCAGATCATCCTTCAGGAGTGAGAAAGCCCCAGGGATGGTGATAAAAGGGCAGTGATATTACCTGGCTGATCACAGTTTATGGGCATGATGGAAGAAATGAGCTCTAGGCAGAGGAATAAGGAAGAGCATCAGGACTGAGAGGCACAATAAGGAGAATTGGTTTGAGAGCTAAAATGCTGGGTAGCTTATCTGGGATGTGGGACAGATGATGGTTTGTGTTGATTTTGTATTCTTTCATAGAGTCTCAGAGAAATTCTGTGATGTGCCAGCACTCAGCATGAAGGGAGATGCTTGCTTTATTCCTCACAAGAGCCTCAGGAAGTGATCAGATCTACATCAGCCTGGCTGAGAAGGGTCATGAATAACTCAGCAGGGAGTTAGTTTACTCTTAGGAGTGGTGAAATGACTGAAGATGTATCCTGCAGTGGGAATTCTTGTGGGTTCACTCATCTGCTTAAAAATAAAACACAACTGAGACAAATTCCAATTTTGAGAGATACCTATCATTAATGTGACTGTTGGATTTGGCATGGCTAACAAAAGAGTGTAATTAAGAATTAGGCCTTCTACAGCATGGGACAATCAAAGTGTCCTCCTTCCTCTAGCTGCTCTCAGCATCTTCACCAGTGGAGAGGAGTCACAGGTATCTGGTAGAGAGAATAGGAAGTCATGAAGTTACTTGAAATAGTGCAGGCTAGACGATATGGGGGGAAAATATCTACCTTAACAGCCTTTAAGTTATCCTTGCTCTCCATGAGCAAATGTTGTAAGGCTACAACATTTTCCTGCTGCAGAGGATCCTGGTGGCTTTGGCCTGCTTGCCTATGCTTGCCTAAGCAAATGGCATCAGAAAGTCTATTAAAAATGGCTAAAAAAAGAGAAAGAAACAAAGGTTCATTTGTTCTAACAGCCCACCCACCAGTGAACAAGAAAGCACCACCACAACAGCAGTGGTGTGTGCGTCCCCACTTCCTTCACACTTCATCAGAAACCCCATCTGTAATCCTAACCCAGTGAGCTGCCAGAGCAGTAAAATCACACCAGGAGGTGAGGGAGCTGTGAGATGGGCAGGGAGCTGTGAGATGGGTGTTGGGGAGCAGGGAGCTGTGAGATGGGTGTTGGGCAGCAGATAATGCCACAGAGTAAGGCAGAGATGGACACCAGCTTCTGGGGGCTGCTCAGCTCCTTTCCTTCAGCAGCTGCTGCTTCTTGCTGCTTGGAGCAGGGTGCAGAGATGAAAGGCAGGCTGTGCAGCCCCCTGCTCACAGGGCAGGGCAGGCAGGGGCTGGCTCTGCTGGGGCTGCTGCCACAACACCTTCACCACAGACAGCCCCAAACACATGCGGTCAGATTTCTGCACTTGTTGAGCTCAGAAAAAAAAAAACAACAAACCAAAGAAGAGATTAAAAAGAGCCTTAAACAAGCCTGAAGGCAGGCAGTGAACAGCTGGCATCACCTTCTCTATCTGATTTGAGAGGGAATTTTCTGAAAGCAGAGCCACTTTCATAAAATCCTCTCAATTTAAGGGCAATTCTAAGGAAATGGGTCCATCTCCTTCTTTAGGCTGGGATACCCTCAGAGAGTGACATGGAATAACTGAGCAGGGAAGAGACATTCATCCCAAGAGTTTTCAAAAAATATCACAGAACTGTAAATGCTTGAACAGACTCAAATGCCAGCAATGCCAAGTTGCTGGCTATTCACAGACAGCTCCAAAATGCAGACTTTATTTAAATCTGATGGGATCTGATGCTGTTTTTCAGGATACAACTCTATTTTCAGGGTGCTGATTTCACATCAGCTTCCCAGTTATCCTGCTCCAGACAGCACAGAGCAGGGATGGAGCTCACATGTGGAGAAGCTGCTGGAGTACACTCAAATCTGAACAGTTCACACAATACAGGTGAAAAAGGTGCCTTCCCAAGGGGCTCTGAGCTCTGTGCACCACGAGCACCACTGACATGAGTTTAGGGCCCAGGGACCTCAGTGCATGCCCAGATGTTGCTCCTGAAGTGGAGCCCAGGTGCTGCCCGAGAGAAGCCCACAAAAGCTGAGCCCACGGTGCCCTGATCTGAACTTGCATGAAACTGCAGCACCAAAACTTCTATTGGCCTCTAAGAAGTGGGAAAAAGAGCCAAATGTTGCAAGCTGCTGAGAAGTCTCATGTTCAGTGGTGACACACCACTTTGCCCAGCCTGAGTGACTCATTTGTCCAGGCAGAAATGGAGTTTCCTGTGCTGCAGCAGCATGGGGAGTGCAGAGCAAGAGAGGGGGCCTTAGTGGGGTGCAGCTGAGCAAGGCAGAGTGATTTGTTGTGGTTTTTTAAAGCACAGCAGCTGGCTATGCCCCCAGCATAAGAAGGATGTGGATCTGCTGAAGTGAATCCAGAGGAGAAGATGCTCAGAGGGCTGGAGCTCCTCTGCTGTGGAGACAGGATGAGAGAGCTGAGGATGTTCAGCTTGGAACAGGCTCCAGGGAGACCTTCTTGCATCCTCCATCACCTAAAGAAGCTACACACATAGACTGACATGATACAGTTCCAAAAGAAACATTTTGAGGGGGAAAAGCATACCTAAATGCAAGAGGTATCACAGCCAATGTGTTTCTCACACATCATGATATTATTGATAACTGTGGCTCTGCTTTTGGAGCTTGAATTTATAATGCAAATGGTTTGGAAACATCTAGCACTTAGCTTTGGGGAAAACAACTTCATTTCAACTCTTTGTTAGGTTAGTGTTAGGAACACTGCTGGGAACTGTTTCCTCCTTAATTCTAAGGAATCCTACTTCACTTTCAGGGCATCTTTTAAATCTCCCCTCTCCCACACAAACAGATTTTCAGTTTTCTCCACAGCTCTCACAGAGAAAAAACCCACAATGTACTACTTCTTTCACAATCCCCCCCCTGAGAATCTAGTTTTCTATCAAACTTTCATATCTCAAGTGCAGAAGCAGCAAGGACCTGAGCCTGCCAATGCAGGAAGAAAAGGTCTGTGACCTGAGGATCTGTGGTTTTGCCAGGTGTTGTTAAGTATCAATTCTGCAATGAAGCCCAACTGTGCGACGAGTGGCACCAGCACATTGTGCAAGGTGGGCTCCCACAGGTGTTCAGGGCTTGTGGCTGTGTCAGTCCCCTGTGCAAACTTTGGTTTAAGTTTTATGCCCATGCTCAGTGTTCCACCCTGGAGCAGGAGTGACTGGCAGCACATTCCTAGGAGCAAATCTGGGCAGGCATTTTTCTGCAGCCCTCTGAAATCAAAGCAGGGTTTTCCTAAATTCAATAGGAATCAATGCCTAAGCCTTCATTTTGCCAGAAAAAAACCCCAAAAAGCAGTCCAACCTGGCTGAAATAGCACTTCATTGCTTTCAGCTATAAATTGAGCTCTGAAAGGGAGATGAAGAACCCTTGGTGCTCCTTTTCCAAAGCTGTCCCACAGATTTATGGCACTGCACTTATTTACAGTTTCCTATTAACTGGGGGTTTTTGTGACTATTTTTGTGACACCTGCTGTAGGGTACACTCAAGAACTGTTACAGCTGGTCAGGGTTAAAAAGATGCCATGCTTGGCTGCTCAACACCTTGCTCTGAAAACAGAAGCAGGATGGGAAGCAGGTACAGCTGGAGAGACACCAGCAGATCTGGCAGGGCTCTCACCTCCTCCTTCAGGCCACTTCCACCACTGCAGGCCCAGAAGAACCAGCAGCTACAACATGTTATGGTTAAAAAAGCTGCAACAGTTTTACACTGTGATGATCTGGTTCCACAGGTAAATGGCACATTTAAAATGCAGCACAAGGTGTTGCATTTGGGTAATTTGTAGTGATTTTGGTTGAATGCCTCTCAACCTTTAAGGAAACATGCTTGGAAAAGTTGAAAGGTTAGATCTGACAAGGATGTGGCTCATGAGCCAGCGGTGGGGTTAACTTGGCAGGTGTTGGTGCTCCCTGTGTGCCTCTCTGAAAACACAGCCCGAGTTCAGGGCACACAAGGTGATTCAGTGGTTCTCCCTTTCTTTGGTGAGAACCTTCCACTGTGGAAACACCTTTTTGCTCACTTCACCCTGAGATGTTCTGTTTCACTTGTGGACTTTTTCAGGCAGACTGTGAACCAGCATCTTGCCACAAATGATTCACATACTGCAGCCAGTCACGAAACCAATGTACAAAGAGTCATAAAAGGGAGAACAAACTATGAAATAGTGACAGTATTTTGCACATTCATGGCACTCTTCACAGGGCAATGGATGTGACAGCTGTGTTCAGAGATGAACACAGCTATCTGGAGCTATCTGGGCTCCACTGTGTTCACTGAACAAGCAATTCCACTGCTTGCAGGCATCTGCTATTATTCCTGCTCCCTCAGAAGGGTGTCTTACCTCCCTCTGATGTTGGCTGCCCTTCTTGGAGAGTTCCAGCAGATCTGTTTGCCTGTGAGGGAGAGCAGCAGGCACAGGGACACAAGGATGCCCAAGGAATGGTCACCTTTGGGAGGAAGGAAGGGAAGTGGCGGCAGCAATCTGCCACAGCATGGCCAGGAGAAATCTTGGCCAGAATCCCTTTTTGCACCATTTGTAGCTGAGACAAGAGGCCTTGGAAGAGCTACTTAATCCAGGTGACCTGGTGAATCAGGGACAGAGCCAAAATTGAAAATTGAAATGCAGAGTCTTCCATTCAAGCTCAGTTTCAAACAGCAGCTCTAATCTTGATTTTGTGCTCTACATGTACAGAGTTTTACCTTGGCCTTTATGTATAGAGCAGTTCTCTCACAAAGCCAAGCAGCACACAAATTTTCCAGATAAGGAACAGATCTCATTCAGTGCTGCAGAGAGGAATGATTGTACCTGCCCTGGACACTGTGGTCTCCAAGGGGTCCCCAGGAAGATCTGAAAGATTTTCTGCTCACACGTGACAAAGATCTGTGGCTCCATTTGTTTCTCAAATCAGAATTGTAATGCTTTCTTGGCTTAAATGGGAGGAACAGATAAGCAGAATTAGGTTTCTTTAGACATTTGTCTCTAAGAAGTGAAAAAAGATGTATTTAAGTAAAGAGTAAATAACATCATCAGCCTCTGTGCTTAGCACTTTAAATGTAAAGAACTACTGGCACAAATGTGAAAGGCCAGGAACAAGGAGATCAGGAAACACATCAACAAGAACCATTATTTATGACCTTAGAAAATTGGTTATTGCTTACCTAAATTAAAGCTGTCAGTCACTTCTGCTAGATGAGAATCTGTTATGTCTCGTTTGCAGCATTTACGTCATAGATGCATCATTTTTTTAATGGAAATGTGACAAGAGCATTTGGGCTCTTATCTTTCATGTTTGAAACCAAGAACCTTAGTTTAGAGCACAGTTTCTGCAATCACTGTGCAGTGGGTGGGTGAGCAGAGTTCACATTTGGGAATGATCACTGAACACACCAAAACCATTTCCTTGTTCTGCCAAATCACACCTTTTCCATATTTTCAGAGATGTAAATCTCCTCCTCCTGACTTCCAAAAGTGCAATTCTTTTTTCAAAAGGGAGTCAATTGCCTCTTATTTCCCTTCAATTAGTGTGTTCACAGTGAACAAGTGGGGTACTACATCATGGCCTTTCCACCTCCTGGGAAGTTTTACAAGGTTTTTTAGGCTGACTTCTTAAGAAAAGGATGTCTGTGTGACCACATGGAGCAAGGGTGCCCTAGCAATAAATGTCACTGGCCAAATTTGCACAGCCCTCTGTGACAGAGTGGCAGAAACTCAGAGGGAAGATCAGATCTGAGTGAGAAAAGAGACACACTGAAGAAAGCAGAGGCATCATCAGTCTCAAATAAAGACTGAAAGAGTTTAGGAAAGGAGACTGAAACAAGAACCCCACGGGCACCTTGAACTCAAAACTGAATCCTCATGGACTTTGGGTTGAGGTTCCTGGGACTTCTGCCCAATGAATTGTTACTGGCACCTGCAAGCCCCTGCTCAGCTCAGCTTAGTTCAGTTTGTCTGTTAGAGGATGGACTAAACTACTTGACAGCCCAGGTTCTGACTACACAGATCTATAATTTAGCAGTAGCAGGAAAGATCTAGAGCCAAGATTGCGATCGATAAGAAAATACAAATTAATAAAAAAACCCAAAAACCACTCCCAAAAACCCCAACCCCCTCCCAAAACAGAACAAAAAACAAAACAAAACCAAAACAAACAAAAAACAAAAAAACAACCAAACAAAAACAAACAACCCCCCCCCCCAAAAAAACCAAACAAAAAAATCCCCATAAACAACAAACCAGAAAGAAAAAGCAGACTATATTATTTTTTGGGGGTTTTCAACCTTCCTCTCATACTCACAAAACTAAAACTAAGAGAAATCAGACAGAATTCAAGGTTTTGAGGGCCCTGGTCTCTACTCTACCCCACAGCACAATAAGCCACAACAGAAAGCTTCAGTTGGGCAGATTCACTGAGCACAGCAGCTCTGCACAGGTGGCTCTTCAAACAGACCCACCCTGGGCAAAGCACAGTTGGAGTGCTGCACACCAACAGTGTGATGGCTTTCAGGTCCCACATCAAGGCTTACAGAAGCTCTCCTGTGACCTGAAGACAATGAGAGATCTCGGGTTTGTTGTTGCTGAATTGGCTCCTGAGGTATTAAAAAGTCTTTTTTCCCAGCCCCGCACTCAAGGAAGAAGTTGAGATTCCTCAGCTCTGGTTTTCAAGGTTGCTCATTTTCTCTTATCCAATACATTCTTTCTCTGACCTGCTGGGGTCTGTCCAGCAGGTTGGGTTGAGGCTCACTGACCACCCTCAGGGACGTGTTATCTTTTTATACTAAAAACGACGTATACTTTATTTACAATAACTTTCCAATACCCATCATCTATGTTAGACAGTCTGTCTCTACCCTAAACCAATCCAGAAGTGCCACCATCACAGCAGAAGATGGAGGGCAAGAAGAAGAAGGAGGACAGGACACACCCAGATCCCTCCATCTTGCCTCTTGAACCCCCATTCTAAATCTCCAAAATTCAACTTTTTCACCCTGTGATAAATTCCCTATCATTCTATTCAAACCTCTGTGGCTTGTAACTCTTCTCACAAAGTTGGTAATTGTTTCCATGGGCTAAGATGGAAGGCATGGGTGTTTTTGACTCCATGCCAAGGTCTCTGAGACCCCTGCCAGGGTGCCAAGTCCTCCAGGGGAGCCAGAAGGATCCCATCCAATGCAGGAGTCCTGACACAATGACATGAACAGTATTTATAGATAATACAGCTCTGCTGCAGTTTTACACCAGAATTGATGAATTTTACACTAGTATTTATGAAGGGAGCTGCTAAGGTGTCCTGTGGCAATGTAACCATGGCTTAAACATTAACAAAGAGCATTTCTGATGTCTGAAGTGATGCAAGATAATTCCAGCAAAATGTTGTCAAGTGCTGATGAGAATAAACCATTCTGAAAAATTAAACAGTATTATAGATGCTCAACCCAAAGCAAGCACTAATAGATACCAATCTAGTCAGTCCAGATTTCATTAAAATAAGATCAGTTTAAACATGATGTGAGACAGTATCACCCCAGGAGTGTGGCCCCAGCAAGGAATGCCAAACTGGGTATCAAGATGCTGCTGATTGGCATGGAGTGCCATTAGTTTCCAAGATAGGAATTAATTTTCCAATTAAAACTTTATTTTTATGACACACAATGGGCCTGGTGGCTCATCTTTTAGAGATTCTGTATGCTGTGGTGTAAGTCATCCAAAAAAGTTCAATATTCTACTGTTACCGATTCATGCAGCTTAACCCCTTCAACAGAGGAGTGAAAGATGGACACAATAACTTGAGCTGAAGAAGAAAGAAAAGATTTTCACACAAGAAGAAGAAGATTTTCACACAAGAAAATCCAGTGACTGAGTTCTGACCATCAGATAAAAGCCCTTCTTGCACACAAAATTCATAAATTGCCAGTGTTTGTAGCAGAAAAGGCATTCACAGAGGAAAATTGCAATTTGCTCAAGTGTACTGAACTGTAGAAACAGTTACCTAGAGAAAGATAGAAGGAACAATATTCTCTGTTAAAAGCCTACCACCCAGTTAAACAAAGGCCAATTGCAGCTAGGCACAAGTCTATGAACTGTTGCTATCATGGGCAGTATTCACTCTATTTCAAGTTGCATAACTTCTCACTGGAACAGATGTATTTGTTTCAAAGACAGACTTCTTGATATGAATCAAGGACAGTACTTTCTGTATATTTTCCTTGGATTAGCAGTGAACTGCACAGCCTTCTTGGCAGAAATAACCCAACCAAGTACATACTACAAAAAAGCCCTAAAACTTTATAATGTAAAATTTTAAATTAGGTTTAGTTCACCTTTTTCTTGCTGACCACTCTACTGAAAAGATTGGATTATAGGGAGTAACAGTCTGGTTGGCCAAGTAACATCTATTGTGCCTCCTGGAGCAATCCTGAACCCTGCTGTGACCTTGTCCTCAATATTTTACAGTAGCTGATGAATTGCACAGAAATATATTCTAGGGACAGCTTCAAATATTACCCTTTGTTATTACAAGATCCATTTTCATTCCTTGGTGTTGTAAAAAGGCTGACAGGACTTAAGATTCTTTCTTCTTTGTAAATTCATAATATTTTAGTTCTCTTTTCATATTACTGTCTTTTCTCTTGCTCGTTAAGTCAATTTCCCACCTCTTAACAATGTAGTGCCTCTGTTTGTGCTCAGTCTTTGCCAATATAAAATGAAGCTGCTCCAGCTGAGTCAGCAGTGATGAATGTAGAGCTACAACAACCTCTTACCTCAGTATAACACTTGTAGTGCTGTTAATTCATTTGTCCCATGAGAGAAACAGCCTCAAAAAAAAAAAAAAATACATAGAATTCAAAACATTTGTCTCAGTTTTGGAACCTGTGGAAACCCAGGGCACCACAGGGAATATTTCTCTGTCTGCTATGGGGTGCCCTGACCCCCAGGGGAGCACTGACTTTCACCCTCATCCATGGAGAAAGTCTCCCAGACTTCAAGATGGACTAGAATCCACAAAAGTGTGAAATAGATTATAGAGAGTAGTGTAGGTGTATCCCTTGGTGAGAAATTGAGGTTTTGGGATTTTTAGTATGTTGTGGATGGAAGCAAGATGGAGGGCACAGGGTGTCATCCTGGGCTTCTTCTTCATGCTTCTTCTTCCTTCTTCTTCATGGGTTTGGGTGGCATTTTGTAATTGGGCAGAAGAGTCTGCATTGTGGGCTCTGTGGGATCAGTTATTGGGTTAAAAGGGAAAATAATCCAGGTGTCAGCTCTTAATTGGATAGTTTAGTCTTAAAAGCCCTTGTAACAAGAGGTTGTTGGCCTTTTTGTGCCTTCTGATGAAAAGTTGCAGAACTCATGGTTGTGAGACTGTTTTACTGATCAGAAATAACAAACACCTGAGTCTGAACATGAACTACTGTCTCAAGTGCCTTCAATCCAGACCCCGAAAAACCAATGACTGCTACCCCCACAGGAACCCTACAGATACACTCTGCTCAGGTTTTCTGCATGCTCACAGGATGATGTTTAACACATTTCACATGAAACAGGCTGGGTTCCCAGGCAGTGACTTGGCTGGGGAAGGCAGGGGCAGCACCTCGAGCATGGCAATGTCACCTGCCCTGATGCAGTTGCTGGCACTGCCCTGCTGTTCCATCAGGAAATAGCACAGGAGCTCAGCTCCAGCTCTGCCAGGGTCACACAGCCCAGCCCAGCTCAGCCTGGCCTGCTCCCCCAGCCCAAACAAGGCTGGGACATCCTGATCCACAAATGGGGACAGCAGCTGCTGCTGGGGATGGGGATGGAAGCACAGCAACTTCCAACTTCAGGAGTGCTGGCGGTACCCACTTTTAAAAAGCCTGATCTGGTATAATTTCAGCTTCAAACCACATGAAAAAAAATGTACAGACACGTGTAGCATTTTTCTTTTTATTTCTCTTTATTGTTACTTGTGCCCTGTCTGTAATATCACAGATTTTATTTATTTATATTTTCTTATTTTATAAGTTATCAGATTAGATTTTTATGCAAATACATCAAATACATGTTTGCATATATATATAAAATAAATAAATCAATGTACATATATATGTACATATATCTATATAGACATATATATCTATCATATCTATCTATATAGATATATATCGATATATCGATATATAGATATCTATATCTATCTATCCTAGCTATTTATCACATATATATCTATCTATACAGACATATACATAATAAATAAATAAATAAATAAATAATAATATATATATATGTATATATGTATGTAATACCTGGGCAGGGTATTTCTACATGGTATTCTGACAAATCTGGACGAGGCAAGCTCAGGAATAAAGTGATGTGTCTCTCACTGAAATCCCAACCAGGCAGTGAGCTGTAAATGGTTTTCAGTTTGGTCTGGGACACTGCAGGCTCCTTCCCAAGGGCACCACACACATCCACAGCTGCTAAATGACACATCCCTGCTCACTCCCAGAGAGGGGTCATGAACAAGTCTGGCCTTTCTCCTTCATACTCTGCCTCAAGGCCATTTGTTATACACAAAATTGACAGAGCATGGGGGCATCTACATTCCCACTGCCTGTGTGCAGGCAGTTCTAGAAATGTTAAGCCAAATTTTAGGTCTTTTTGCTTTCAGATTCACAAGACATCTTTCCTGGCAATGAAGAAAAACTTCTTTAAAAAGCTACCTGACAGTTTGTAACCATGTCATCAGAAACTTTTGAGAGAATCAATCAAAATCTGTGGCCCTGCAGAACTGCCAAACTGACATTGTCATTTATATGCCTCCAAAATATTTAATGGTGCTGGTGGTGTGAATTTGGAGTGGAACAAATTTCTGGCACTAAGAAATGGTTCACTGCAGAGCAGACCAACTACTGATTGTCACAAAGGTGCAGCTCTTGAATAAAAAGATATTAATAAAAATGCTTATAAATGTAAGACGAGATTTTAGTTGTTGTTTTTTTTTTATAAAAGATACAAACATTCATAACACATGATGAAGTCAAACAATGATTTTCAGTTTTTCTTTCCCTTTATTTTTAGTCTAAACAATTTGTTTGTCAACAGCCAAATGTCAGAGGGGATGCCAGATTTCCAGACTGGAGACATGGATCCAGCCCACATCTCCTTTTTACCAGAAACCAGATTTCCAGACTGGAGACATGGATCCAGCCCACATCTCCTATTTACCAGACCCAATGGCAATATCTCCTCATGTGATTCTTAGTAAATCCTATGGTCTGTCCTTGCCACGGGTTCCTCAGCTGTGTTTTGGAATTTATGGCACCTGGCAGTGCCACAGACATGCTGTGAGAGTTCATGGCTTGAGAAGTCCACTGACATACCATGGCTACAGCAAATATTGACAGCAGTTTAAGCATCTCAAAGGAATGCATAAATGAAGCAGCAAACATAAGGAGTTTCTAGAGAACAAATTATGAATCTGATCCTACTGGAATGCTAAGAAGGGCTTGGCAGGTGATTTTAGCACAAGATATTTAGCCTCAGACACTCATGAGATTCCATGAAGAGAATTGCAAAGATCCCTCCAAGATTTAGTTTCACATTCATGGGAAGTGTGGAGCTGTAACAATTCCCTCTGGCTTCTGGGGTGAGAAATCCCACAGAACAGATTGGTCCCCCTGCAGTTATGGCCCTGTTTTCAGTTTCACAACACACCATCTGCCTCACCTGTACCATTGGCTTTGCCCCATCATCCTTCCCAAGCACTACAGAAATAATTCTTTTCAGAGGGAACTGGGCTGCAAAAAGCACCTGTCAAAGCTGACTAGACAGAATGGGAGATGAGTGTTCAGGCACCAGCCAGGCATAAAGGGAAAATCCAGCAATAAAACTGGCAACATCTTCCTGTTCTGTCATACTTCACTTGTGTGCCCAGAAAGTAAATGTGAAATACAGCCTAGACTTCCATGAATGTACTACCTAAAAGCTGTCCTTTAAATAGCAGATATATGTGCCAAGAAAAGCAGAATATTATTGTTGTTGGATTGTCAAGGCCAAGGAAAGCAGACCCTGGGGACTACTGCTACTCAGAGTGACATGATTCTTTCCACTACCAACTCTCAGCAGCCCTAAAGTATTTCCTGTGATTCCTTAGCTCTTTGATGATTCAAGAACTTCGAGTCTAGGACAGAGAATCGGTGCCAAAAAGATTTTATCTATCAAAATGCCTGCAAAATGTTAACAAAGCAAAACACGTGCACACAAAAGTCAATCTGTATTCCTTCCTGGGTGTGTAACACTATTCATGTATAGCACTCATCTGAGATACTTGGGCATTTTAATAAAAGGCTGCTTTACAATCAGACTTAAATTCCAAATGTGCTCCTGAGGCTATGGAGCCCTAACAGAGAAGAAAGACAGGAGGGAGGGAGGAGGTGAGAAAGAAGAAGGCTGGAAAGTTGGTTTATGGCTCTGCACAGAGACAGGGGACAAGACTTGCTCAACACCCTTAAATATACATTCTCACGTGTAGGGACTTTTGTATTTAGGCTTGTTAGTCTGAAATCTGATTTTCACTTCTGTGCATCTCTGAATCCTGCAAAGGCAGCATAGGAGCAATGAGTTACTGTAAATGGATGAGTTAAAACTCAATTCTTACGTATGAATGTAACTTTGATGGACTTTTCAGTATTACCCCAACCAGCAGCACTGGCATAAACAGCATCACTTTAAATGACTCTTTTCAGTTGGGGTATGAACAATCTTTGTTTGAATTCACTGGTTTTATCCAGAAAACAGGTGTTTCAAAACTGTTCTAAGTGCTTGACTCCTCTGAGCAAACACAGTCAGTGTTTTTGCTGCATCACTGCTCCCTCTGAGCCAATGCTCACCTTAAGTCACACTTGGAATTCTGCCTCATACTTTAACTTTCTGCAATACCATTTTAAAAGCTTGAGACAGAGGTTTGTAAGGAAATAGTCTGATTGGAAACGAATGTTTTAGTGAGTTGGTCTCAGTCTTACAAGTTCTCCAGCATAACACAAGCCATGGGTCACTGAAAATTTATTAATTAGCAAAAACCACTCAAACTTTACAAAGACTGAGAGATGAAGACTTTCCTAAACACATCTACTTTTGCTCTCATAAAAATGGCTTCTCATTCTTGTCTCCAATGTGACTTAAAAATGGCATGAATAAAAAGAAACTGTTATTAAAACAGAATAAATCATAACAATAAATGCATGCTTGAAAGCCAGCATGCTATTTATTGGTGTAATTTTCTGACTCGTGCAGTCTGAAGGAAGGACACAACACTTAATACACCAGATGAAAGGACATTAAAAGCAGTCTGAGATAATAGTGAATAACAGTGAAGACAGAGAACAACTTAATTGTTTCAATGTTTAGACACAGAAATTATGGACATTGAGAAGGCAATGGGAACTTCAGGCTCTCTTAACAAAAAACCTGAAGCCCTTTAAATAAATAAAAAGAATAAAAGTAACTGAGGGGGATTTTAAAAACCTGAAACCAAACAAGTTGCCTAATAATAATGAATCAGATTCTTGCTGTGTGAATTGAAAGATAATGATTTGCTTACTGTTTCTCTATTCTCCATTGTAATCTGAGAATCACACCCAGCTTTTTTAAGTTTTTTTCCTCATTGTTACAGCAATTCCATAAAGCCACTAAAACTTTGATATGAGAACACTTAAGGACATTTTAGCATTATTATATTTGCAAATTTTACCACTTGAGAGAAGTTTGAGAATGTCTTTCCAACTTTAAACCTTTGCTGTCTGTTTCCTTACTTTTGCTGCATTAATTGTAGAGGAATCTTTGTAGAATTCCATGTAGGAAGGGCAAGGAGAAAGGTGCTCCCTGGGGGCAATATAAACATGGTAGGAAAAATAGTAACATTAATTAAAATATCAGAAACGAGGTAATTTTAAAAAGTCTGTTCACCCCAGGATTTTCTACCACTTGATTAAAAAGGAAATGCTCCCATCTTAAGCCTATTATTAACTTTTCTTTCCCAATACTTCAGGGCAAAGAAGACAGAAAACAGAATAATGGAGTAAAGAAAATGTCTAAGCTAGACAAACCCCTTAAGGCAAAGGCATAAAGTTTCAAGTTCAAGGTACTAAACCCACAAAATGACACAGCCAAATTGTACCTTCAGATGCCAAGAGCAAACGCAGCATTTTAATGAGAAGTAGGTGGATGTGCATGAATCAGGTACAACAACTGCAGTTCCTCAAGAGCAAACACTGACTCACACCTTTCTCAGTTTATGAGCCCTTCCACAGCCTCACACGCCATGGGTGTGGGAATCCTTGAAATCAGAGGGTTTTGGGAAAGCTGCAAAAAGCCTCAGAGAGAGCAGCACTGTGATTAGAGCTAAGCAATAGTCATAAGATTTGTCAGCAGAAGTCATATGAGATGTAGAGAGTAAGGACAAATAGAACATTGGTCTGTGGATTAATGCTAGGTTAGAATAACTCCCTAAGCTACAGAAAAGTTTATCTAGGAAGATATTAGGAAGTTCTAAGCTTCATAATGGAGCTCTGTGCATTGTATTTCAAGGTTACAAGCAGGCATTGTAATCAAAATAAGCAATTGTTTAAAATTTTTTTAACTAAAGTATGTGTATCTAAAAGCAGGGCAACCCTGACGAGGGGAGAGAAGCGATGAGGAGGACTCCATCAATATCAGAAGACTAATGAATTACTTTATTATACTATATTATTCTATATTATATTACACTACATATAAACTGAATCTGCACAAGCACCCAACTCAACTGCTCAGAATCTCGTGACTGTCAGCCCACAGTCCTGACACACACATGGATTCCATTGGCCAGTGAATCAAAACACTCACAGCAGAATCCAATTACCAATTCCCTTCAGGTAAGCAATCTTCCACGATGCATTCCACTTGTGAACAACACAGGAGCAGTAAATGAGATAGGAATCGCTTTTCCTTTTTCTGAGGTTCAGAGAATGTGAATCCCAGAAATATTCTTGGGAAGTTGTGTCTTGCTTTTCTCTGTGAAGAGAAATGCAGATACATACGTGTGCTTATAGTGGTTGGCTAAATCTACTGTCAATGTGCTTTTGCTTTGTGTGATGGGTCAAAAAACTTTTGAAGTGAGTTGTAACATTGAGTTCTTTGTCTGCTGACTGGGATGTGAGCTGCTGGCACCTTCCCATTGTCATAACCATGGAATGAGACTGATGCTGCAAAACAAACAGCTCGAGTGTCCCACAGCAGCTCTGTCCAGTTTGTGGTTTGTACATAAACCCCTGGCTGGCAATCCTGGGGTTACAAACCTCACCAGGACCACCTGGCAGCCCCACTGGAGCTGTGCATGCTCAAGCCTGTCCCAGCAGCACACAGAACAGGTTCATTTGCATCACGTGCACCTCATTAATATCCACATTCATTTGTTTCACTCTGCAAGCAGCGAAGGCAGGCGCCTGCAGGCTGTCACTGGCTCAGCTGACTGCTTGCAGCTCCACATCATGCTAAAACTCTATCAGGCATCTTATTCCTGCTCCATAAAGGGAGGAAAGATGAACAAAAGCTTGGATGCTGAGAGTATCAGGTGTGTCAAGCTGCAGGCAAAGAGCAGCACTGAAATCCCTTTGGGCTGTGGGCAGCAGGAAGCAGGGGCAGTGCACAGGAGGAGCAAACATGGAAATTCACTCAGATACCCACAGAAATTCAACTTAGAAAGGGCAGGCAAAGGTAACAGACTTCAAATCCCCTATCAAGTACTCTGGACTGTGGTGTTACAGCTCTGTATTTCAAATGAGAAAGGGAGGCTCTACTAGTGAGACTTCCATTTCTGCAGTTAGGTGAAAGGCTTATCCAAGCAAACAATATTGTAGTAGCATTAAATTTTCATTCACTCAGTGAGCTTACTCTCTGAATATATTTTGAGTGATTTTTGTTTTGTTTTCAAAGCTCATGGGAATGCACAAAATTGAAACACCAGACTGGTTTCTGCTTGGAAATGAATGCTGTTAATGCTGGCACTGCATGTTTCCATAAACTAGTTTCATCACTCAAAACCAAAGAACTTCCCCCCACAGAATACTGAAACAAGAGTTAATTTACAAGCTTTCATAGGCATCTTTGAACACTACATTAGCATTAATTTGGCTATAACACAGCACTAAGCCTGTCCTCTGCTTCCTCCTTTCTATCACACCCATGAGAACTGGGCCAGATTATCAGTGCTGCAGCAGACTGAAATCAGCTATTCTGATTTTATGGGGAAGAAAAAGCTGCACTTTTTTAAAGTATCAAAATATTTTTATTGAAACCAGTAGCTCAGGATTTCAGAAAACAAGGATTTGATTTTTTGTTTCAGTTTCTGTGAGTACGGTTTGATCCAGCTGTGCTTTAATTCTCGAAATACACCAAAAACTTGACCAGGGTGCAGCAGAAAGCTGATTAAGTCTATGCTGAGTGGTTGATTCCTTCCAAAGAAGAATCCTTAGGATAATAGACTCTTTCCCTTTTCCACACTGGCATGTTTTAGTGCTCCTTGTGCCCTGAGAACACAGTAAGAAATACACCTCACTTTGCAGACTCTCTGGGGCAGGTTAAGACAAGGTTCTTGTCCTTCTGTCCAGCTCCTTTCTGACACACAAATGCTCCCATTTGATTGCAAGAGAGCACTTTGTACAGTGTTATTTCCCAGCCTCCTCTCAGTGCCCTTGAAGAGGGGTTTGTGGAATACTGGGTGAGAAACACAATCAGTAAATTGGTACCCAAACTCTTTCTCCTCTCCAGTAAGTGAATAAGATGTGCTGAAGAAGGGAGAGAGGAAAATGAGTAATTTCTAACATCTGAGAGCTACTTATTGAGTCTTTTAAAAGGATGCATGACTTTAACTACAGACTGAGTCCATTCCTACAGGTACCAAGGGGTTTTAGCTTGAACACTGAGTCAAAAGAAATTCCTTACACAAAAACAAACAAAAAGAAACAAAAATGATAAATTCTTTATCATTTAATCAAACTAATCCTCAGCTCCAAGGGGAGGATGTGTGTGTTGTGTGATAAAATCATCAAGAATTGTGCCATTGAGCTTTCCAAAGCTGAAAGTTACTGCTGATTTTGCATTGAAGAAAAGGGTACCCTCTGTTCTCACAGATTCTCAGACCAGAAAGTACCCAAAATATGCAGTTCAACACCTCTGTTTGGCAGAGGTATGAACTGACAAACACAACCAACAGTCCTTGCTGTGTCTGGCTCATGACAAAACCTGGACCAGCTCTGCACTAAAAATAAGAGTGTGAGCTACCTCTAAAGGTTAAAAACCACAACCCTCAGACTCCTAAACCCCTTGCAATTTCCAGGAGCTCAGAGTGCTTCTGAAGTTGTTAATGTACCAAAGCAGATTTTGGAGTTCAGAAACATGGCAATTCAATTTAGGAAATATGTGTGAAAGTAGGAATTTAAACCTAAACATAGCAAGGCCATGTTGGAACTTTCCCCAAGTATATTCTTTTGGAGAGCTCTCATACTTTCCTCCAGAAAGCTGACTGCTTAAAATAGCTGTCAGCTTTCTAAAGGGAGTGATTAATTCCACTGGAGTTATTTCTGCTCCCAAGAATACTAACAAATTTAACTGACAATGGGGAAAGCTGCTGCTAATGGATGTCTCACATATTTTAAATATAGCCCACATTTATGTGTTGCTAAGTGTGTGGGGTTTTAGTTTTTTAACTTGATTTTCATTATACAACCTATCAGTCAATGCTTAACCACTGACCAAAGCCATTCAATGAATTTTAGAGAATGCTGGTAATTAGTTAGTAACTGCCTTGTAATTGCCTCAGAGCTAGAAGAACCTGTCTAGTAATTCCCAGTAACTACTACAGCTAGCAAGTCCCTAGGAACAGCTCAGTAACTGCAAGAAGAGTTTCTCAGTAACTACTAGGAACAGTCTAACAAATTGCAATAACATAATAATAATAATAATAATAATAATAATAATAATAATAATAATAATAATAATAATAATAATAATAATAATAATAATAATTTGATATAATAATTTGATATAATAATAATTTGATATAATAATAATTTGATATAATAATTGTGGTAACTGTTGGTAATATCTCAGTAAGTGCTTTGTAACTGCCTAGTTGATACTATGCCTAATTCCAGCCCTTCCCTTCATGGCCCCATTGACCCAACCCTTTTCAGGGCTGAATTCCCATTGTTTCCACCCCAAGGAGAATGAGCAGAGTAATTTCCCCCCACTTTTCCCCTAAAAGGGGCTTCACTGAGATCAGGGCCTCCTCTCAGCTGTAGGTGGTTAAAGCTGGGTTGCAGTGGCAGGAGGAGTCTCAGGGGCTCCTGCTTGGCACAGGGATTTTTTTCCTTGTGCTTTTTTGTTTTTTTCCTCTCTAATTCATGGCTTGTCTGAGCTCTGCTCACAACATTCCAAAGCTGCTGCCATTAAATTTGATAAAAATCGTGCTTTGGATAATTTTTAGAGGGCAGCAGAGGGTGCTGTTAATTCTCCCGTTGGGAGGATGGGACCATTCACCCCTCCAGCCCAAAATCCAGACAGACCCAAAGCCCAGAATAATCTCCTGCTGAGGGCTCAGCCTTGCTCCATGCTCCAAAACTGGTGCTCTTCTGCAGCTGGCTCTGAAATTCAATGGTTTTTTCAAGGGGCTCAGAGTAGGTTCACTGCTCTAAATATGGATTGAAAAAGAAGGAATCCCTGATATCCAGCACCTACTTTGAAAATATAGATTCTTTGTTGTAATTTTATTATTCTGTTCTGTATTGTTTGTTATTTGGGAACCAGAAACAATGCTTGGTGTGATTAATGACTGTGTTCAATGTAGCCACACTCCAAACTGAGTGAGTTTGGGAGGAAAAAACCAATCAGCAGTGATTTTGAGGTGCTGAAGTCCTTCTAAAAGATGCCTATAGCCAAGGGAATGACCTCTGAACAAGAGATGAGACCAGAGCATCTCCTGCCATCACCTACCACACATGCAGAGCATTGCAGCTCAAATTGCCATTGCTTGTGGGAGTCAATTGCCTGTAGTGACTTTTCTGTGCTGCTCAGGGTGAACTGGGAGCCTTGTGCTGGTGGCTCTGGGACACCTCTGGTCCTCCTCAGGAGCAGTGGAGGTGTCTGGTGGTTATGGAAATACTGCTCCCAGCCACATGAATAGCCAGATCACGCTGCATTTATGGAGCTGTGGATTGATCCTGCTTGTGCTTGGCACAAACAAGACAAGGTACTTGTCTTGCAGGCAGGCTATAAGGCAGGGATTTGTTATGATACCAGACTTCATCTGCAGGCAAGAAACACTGCCAGAGGCTTTTAGCAGAAGCTGCTGTGCAGTTCTGTGTCTCAAAGAGCCCAGTGATACCTCCCACTGCCTCTGAAATGTAGAGGATTCATTTTACTGCCACAGGATGCACAGGATTTCCCCTCTTTATTTCTCTGCAGCTCACTTTTGCTGTTAACCAGGCAGATTTTCCTGTGCAGCACAGAGATGTGGGAAGGCGACTGCAATCACTGTTATCTGCACAGTGCTTAGAGCAGGACACAGCATCAGGTTTCCTCAGTGGAGGGTGAGATTAGCAGGAACCAGCCCTGTGAATGCTGTTGAATGATGAAGAAATGCTGAAGGGCAGTGTGGGCTGGGTTCAGTTTTCACAATGAGTTCACTCTTACACATGAGGGCCTTTCCTTGGGGATCCCTGGACTTGCACTGGTGCAGAGAGTAAAGCCAGGGCCTTGCTGCTCCTGAGTTTGGTCTCTCTGTTGGGCCCATCCTTTTCCACTCAGGAGGCTCAGATTCTGTTCCACAGCTGAGCACTGGAGGTGGAGACAGCTCTCAGGTGCTGGTTCAAAGAGGTTTAGAGCATCCAAGATGGTGAGAGTATCAGGATGTCCTGCTTGCTCCTGCAGTCTGTGCTGAACTCTTGGTGTCCTTCCAGCTCCTTCCCCACTGCTCTGCACACACGCTGCCACTGGCATTTGGGATGTGAATTCCTCTTTTCCTGGTGCTGACAGGATGCTGAGAATGTCAAGGCACATGTTTCTCTGTTATCCCTGCCTCTGAACTCGCTGTCCATCTCTTGGAGGGTAAAAATAAAGCAGCTTTGTTTGATTTCTAGAAAAAGCCAGACAGCAGAGCAGGGGTCAGAAATAGGCATCCCAGCCCTCCCCATCCCACTGTCTCAGCTGTTGCTTCCTGAGAGACAGAAGCATGTGGTGGCTAAAAATACCCTGTGAAGAGAATACACTCTCTCTCCAATGGGAGAGTATAAATTAAGCTGAGTTGTAATATATACAACTTCTTGTGGCTGGGTGAAACACCTCCCCACGTCACTTTGGGAGAGGGTTTTCCTAATGAAGCAGAAACCCCAGCCCTGTCCCATCCCTGCATAGCTCAGGGCTATTGAGCAGAGGATCTCCTGCCTCTCCTGCTCCCACCCCCTGGCCCTCCTATGGGAATCCATGTGCCCAGGGGTGGGGGCAGAGCAGCTCTCCTTTTATAAACCTCCCAGCACATCCAAGCTGGCAGCAGCGCCAGGAGGTTTGGCTTGCTCTGAGACACCCACGTCCCAAAGCCTGGGGTCCCTGGGATGACCAAAGGAGGAATGGAGTCAGTGGAATTGTTCACAACTGAAGGCAAAGGCAGGGGTTTGAAAGCCCAGAAGGAATTCTTGCCTGGGGATGTCATCTTTGCAGAGCCAGCCTACGCAGCCGTGGTTTTTGACAGGTAAGAGAAAAGCGCTTGGAAAACTCAGAGCAAAAATAATCTCGCTGCAAAATTTCATCTGGGTGGTTGTACAAAAGTTTGGAGGTGCCTGGATGACATCAGAGAAGGGATCAGAGGGAAGTCAGAAGTCTTCTGGAAAGACACCTTCACAGTTTATAGTGAATGTCCTTCCCAGGGCTCAGACCCGCTGGCTCACTTGCAGTAGGTGCAGTTTGTTTCCAGGATGTGACCCTGCAAGGTGCTTGGTGGTGGAACCTTTGAGAGAAGCAGGGAAAGGTGCATGCACTCAGTGCCCCACAGAAGCAGCCCCGTGCTGCACTGCAGAGAACTGCCAGGAGCCAGGGTAATTCAGCTACAGGAGTGCCAGACTGGCTTTGCAGAAGTCTCTGGTGGGTAACACATGATAAAAGTGAGTTCTGTGGTGCTCTGCTCACTTTTACCATCCCCAGCTGCCCTGGAGCGAGGAGCTGGTGGGGGATCAGCAAGTGACACTGTTTCTGTTAAACAGATTTAATATTTACAGCTGGCTGAGCTAACTGGAGACAAATGTCTGCTTTTGCTCTTTCACGAGACTGGTTTTGAATTTATGTTCACACTGATGTAGCCAGACTCTGAGTTCTGGTGCAAGGATATTTTTCTTTTCTGCTGCTTGTTTTAATCACAACATTCACTCAACCTGTGCTGCTGGTGTTGCTGGTTAGGTGCACACTTCTGCCCTTTGGATCAGTGGAAGATTCACTTAAATAACCTGGAACAGAAAAGATACAAAAATGGATTTCTGTGTTGATTTCCATTGGATTAAATATAAATTAAAGCCTCTGACACAAATGAAATTTCTTCAGCCTTATAACATAGTAACTGAGAACAGAATGTGGCCCTGATTTTTAAACTGAGGACTTAGATGGCAGCTGAAGGTTTACTTCTGAGCTGAAGAAAGTTGTGAGTGCTCTTCAAGGGCATCATGGTGAGTCCTGAGACTGAATTTTTAGCCCCAGACAGCCAGTGACTCCAGTAAATAACCCTAACCCTGCACACCAAACAGGGCTGTGAGCAATTCTGCTTAGCTGAGTTTGTCTAATTAAACCAGCTCTGCTGATGAAGTCTGGGGCACAAGCAGAGGCTGTGCTGCTGTATTAGCCCTGCTCATATCATAGCTGAAGCTGCTCAGTGCCACGGTGTGATCTGGCAGTAACAGAGAATTGGATATTAAATGTGCAGAGGAAGAAATAAGTTTTTTTATGTGTCTTTCATTCACTGTTTCTTTGTCCTTTAACTGTCAGTGGGTGAACATGATTATGAATCTTTGCCATAGCAGGAATGACACCTTTAGTTTTTATTTTAATATGTCATTGCAAGAGCTCACATGAAAAATGCCATATTTCACTTTAAAATGTTGAGTTCTTGAAGTCTTAACCCTGAGCTCAATTACAGGAGTTGGTGACAAAATAATTTCTCCTTGATGTGTCCTTTTAGCTCTTCAGTCAGTACTTGTTTCACTCATGTCACTAGCTGGAATTTTGTGGTGATTTGCTTTGGAAGTGCTACGGACAATTATTTCTATCAAATGCCTTATTAAAAATACTTTTTTTTTAAACAGCTGGAAACATCTTGGCTTTTGATGGTGGGTTAAAAATATTTTTTCTTCCATGTGCAATGTCGCACCATGCAGAGAGCAGAGCTGCCCATGCTGAAGAGCTGCAACTTTGCTGCATTTTCAAATGTCACTGGTGTAATGTGAGATAAGGGCAGAAGCTGTCACAGCTCAGACTGCAGGCTGGGTCTCAGGCTGAGGTTTCCAACAGAAAACCTCAGATGTGTTTCCCTCCCTTCCTGCCCAAGCTGGGCTTGTTTAGCTCCCAGAGGGCAGGTCCAGAGGTTGAGCAGCAGAAGTCAAGGTAAGCACAGCCCTTCTCTGCAACTGTTGAGCAATAACAATGGATTCTGACCCTCCTGTGGCACATTTCATCTCAAAGCACTGAATATGGGTCAGGGGTGAAACACAGTCCCAAAATCTCCGAAACAGACCAAATGCTTGTTGGTAAGAGCTTAGCAGGACATAGCCTGGGTGTGAGATATAATGGAAACACACATTTTTCTTGTGGCTATTACCCTGATGCTTTTCTTCCACACCCAGGGCTTTGGCTTTAAAGGTCCCTTCTATTGCTGTCCCAGGGTTTCAGCTGCATCAAACTCCATTGAATTAATTGCTGTCAAAGAAGGGTTGCCTGCATCCTCATATTCTTTATTCCTGCAAGATTACATCCACACCTGGCCTTGGTAGCTGGTTTTATCCTAGAGGAACTGCTGTTGTCTCTGCATGGATGAAGAGCCCAGTGAAGGGGCATGTGCCTTTCCTAGCCCACAAACACAGGTGTATAGCTCCTAAAATTGCTGTTGAATCTGCACTATTAGAAAAGGGCCTCAGCCTGCACAGGGAAACCAAAAATCCAGAGTCCCTCATCCTAATTCAACTCAGTATCTCCCATGCCTTGCTGAAAGCACTGTGTACTATGGAAAAGGGACTCAAATATGAATGAGTGCTGGGTTTAAGCTTTTGGCTCAGGCCCTACCAAATATGTGACCAGATTTTCCAGAGATCTCAGCTGTCTTTGAGCATAAAGACCACACAGATGCACCAGAGTGCAGAGCTGGTCTCTGCTTTGCAGCCCTTTGAAGAACTCAGTCCTTTGAGAAGTCCATTCCCAGTCTGTGGGTGTTGAGACCCTGAAATCCTTCCCCTGAGTTTTGCTGTTGAAAAGTGTCTGGAAGGCAGCTGCAGTGCAGAGGCCACACAGGGATTTCTGTATGGCTGCATAGGATGTGCAGGCAAAGCAAAGATCTCTGAGATTAGGAGGAGCAGCTCTGCAGAGATACAACACTGTTGTGCTGTCCAGAGCACAGCTTGGAATGGAGATCAGACTGGGCTATCAGCCACAATTTACCTGGCCAATAACCAGATGGTCAAGTTTAAAGTCAGTAGCAAGTTACACATGGGAGCTTAGACGAGCTGCCAGGCAAATCAATCAATGCCCTTCCTGCACTTACCCAGAAAGTCAGGGCTGTGATCACTGCTGGGAGCTGTTTGGAGAGGTTCTTCTATCAGCCCACTATGGATCCAACCCATATATATATATATATATATATATATATATATATATATATATATATATATATATGTATATATATATATTTTATATATTTATATATTTTATAAATATATTTATATTTGTCTAAATGCATATATGTACACACACATACATATATATATATGCATTTTTATATATACACATACATACATTTATATATAAACACTGTGGATATCACAGTACAGACTCCAACCTGACTGACATGTGTAGATAGAGATGGATACCTAGGCACACAGATACATGTGAGGAGCTGTCAAAGTAATTTGTCACCCAACTGCACTTTATTGATGTCTGTCTTTCAGCAGGAAGCTGAATTTGAGGAATTGAGATTTTATTTTGCTAGGAAAAAAGGCAAATGTTTCCTTTGACAAAACTCTATCATCAGGTAGAGCCTAACACTGGACTTCTGTGTCCAGACAAGTGAATCCAACACTAAATGCTGATATAATTATTGGAATTTTGTATGTTCAGTGAACACAGACATCTACCTTTGAGCTGAATGGCTTTCCAGACCCCACTGAGTCTGGTGGGGAATCTCTACTCAGACACAGGGGGTTAAGATGAGCACATCTAGGTGTCCAAATCTACAGGCTGCATCCCACCCTGGAAATCCCTGAAGGTCACAGGGACCCTGAAAGCCCCTAAAGTTGTTTAAGTTGGGGAGGGCTTGTACTCTTTAGGACAATGATGGCCATCTGAGCAGCAGTTTTTTACATAGTGCCAGAGACTTTTAATCCAGAAGTACGTAAAACTCAAAGAAAAATGAGGTTCCTATAAACACCAGCCAGCTCACAGTCAGATTTTAAGGCCAGAGCATGACTCACAAGGCTAACCCTGTTCATTTCAGGGGGGTTGGACTAGGACTGGGTGACCTTTAAAGGTCCCTTCCAACCCAAACCATTCTGATTTTATGATTTTATGACTTAGTTGCTTAACACAGTGTGTACTTAGCATTGACTCCTCTATCAAGCCTGTTGCTTCTACCTGAATGAGAGCAGGCTGCTTAAAGAAATGGTGAATACTGATGGCAAAGGGATGCAGAACTCTGTGTGATTTCCAGGATAAAGTGCAGGCACAGCCTGATCTCTGATTTACCCTTGCTGTCCCCAGCTGAAATATCACCCAGAAAACATCACTGTCAGGCTTTGCTCTGATGTAGAAAGCTGGAAATGCATCTTCTCAAGGGATTCTTTGCTTTTGTTGGGGTAATTTTTCAATTTGCAAAGGTCTTGAGCCTCTCACTGAAGCTTTTTCTAATGCTCCCTCCCTCTTTGCTTTCTCCCTGAAGATCCCAGGTCTCCTTTCCTCCATCACCTTCCCGACCATGGCATTCCCAGTGCCTGGTCTCAATGTGCTGTATGTGACCTTCTCCTCTGACACATCCCTTGGCTCTCAAACCTACAAGAGTTTACATTTCCTATAAGCAAGGGGAGGCCACATATGTCTCTGTCAGCCTTTGCCAAGAGAAATTTGCTCTTTAACCAGCAGGATTTGAGGGACAGTGGTCAAGGGAAACAGTGTCATGTGGTGGAAAGTTGAGATCACCTGAAGGTCTGCTTGATGAGTGATCTGCAAATTGATAAAAAACTGAGATCATGCAATTTTTGCGTGTCTTTTTGATGTACAAACAGGCCAAAAACATTTTCCAAGGAAATGTGGGGAGGTCTGCTATTGTAGTTAGGATGATCTAGACAGATAAGAAATCCAAAATTTTCCATAACAGCATAACTGAAAAGATTATGGGAAAAAATTCTTTGAGTTGTCACCAATAAAAACTGAGGGCTAGTGTGATCATATTCATATTTTAAAAATGTTCTGGGGTTTGATCTTTTATTACTATCTCTTTTGTTCAAAAGCCTAATTAAAACCTGGGAACAAACCCAGATTTCTAAAAGAAAATCTCACCCACACCTCTAAGAAAAGGCTGGGAAATCTTGTAATGAAAGACTAAAAATAAAATAGTCAAAAATTAGTCTAAAATAAATCCTCCTCTCAAATCAGAAAAACTAGGATATCTCATCCCTGACATTTTAAAGATGAAAGTACTAAGCTCCAACTCTTTTTTAAAGGAGCAAACCCATTCTTATGCTGATAATTCATCTTTAGGTAGCAGGTGCATTTTCTTAGGCTGTTGTCTTTAATGAAGTGTTACAGCCTCTGCTTTGAAAACCAAGGAGACTTTGCCCTACATCCTAAGTTGTTCTTATGCTGTTCTCTGTAGCAGACTGAGGAGAGAGATGTCCTGCCAAGCAATAATAAATAGGATTTAGGTGTAAGTTAGGCTATGTCTGTGTATCATCTGTGATGTACAGAATAGCAGGGACCCATGGTTAACAGTTTGGGAGCTACTCACTGTGTCTATCAGCTCCTCAATGAAATCCTCCTCGGTTCTTTGCACTAAAGCCATCTCACCTGGCTTCCCCAGGCCGCTGAATGAGATGTTTTGTGTGCTGGATGGCAGATGTTCGGGCTGTGCATGTCTCAGAGATGAGGGTAATACATTTCCTTGTGACAGTGCTCAGTTCTGGCAGGTCCAACAGACCTTAATCTGTCTGAATCCAATCCAAGCAGTTACAAGAGTTATTTGTTTCTTGTGCTTTCACTGCAAGCTGGGCTTGCAGGAGCCATGGTTTAGCTGTCAGTGCTGTGTTACCTCTTGCATTTGTTGGCTGGCACGTTGAATCACTGTAGCTGCATTCAGGATTAGTTGGAGCTGTGTGTCCCACCTAAGTGTGGGGGTCCCAGTTGGCAGGGTCCCAGTTGTTGATTTCTCTGGTTCTGGATTTTAGGCACTTGAGACAGTAAATTGTGTTTGGACTCAAGTGTTTATTATTTCTGATCAGTAAAACAGTCTCACTACTGTGAATCCAGCAGCTTTTCATTAGAAGGCACAAAATGGCCAACAATCTCTTGTTCCAAGATCTTTTAAGACTAAACTATCCAATTAAGAAAGGACACCTAGATTATTTTCCCTTTTAACCCAATAACTCATCCCACAGAGCCCACAGTGCAGACTCTTCTGCCCAATTACAAAGTGCCACCCAAACCCGTGAAGAAGAAGAAGGAAGAAGAAGCATGAAGGGGAAACCCAGGATGACACCCTGTGCCCTCCATCTTGCTTCCATCCACAACACACTAAAAATCCCAAAACCTAAATTTCTCCCCAAGTGATACACCTACACTGCTCTCTATAATCTATTTCACACTTCTGTGGATTCCAGTCTATCTTGAAGTCTGGGAAACTTTCTCCATGAATGAGGGTGAGAGTCAGTGCTGCCCTGGGGGTCAGGGCACTCCAGAGCAGACAGAGAAATATTCCCTGGTGCCCTGGGTTTCCACACCTAAGTGACACCAGAGCATGTGAGCCCTTCAGCTGGGTTGATGCTGGGGTGGGAAGGAAAAGTGGCCAAGGAAACCTGAGGCTCCCCACAAAGTCATTCAGTGACTCAGTCAGTGGCATCTGCCCTCTAAGTCAGCCCTAAATCCTGACCTGGCAAGCTTGTGATGGGCTGGAGGCATCACTGTACTGAAGAAGGTCCTGGTTTGGGCAGGGTGAGAACCAGTTCTCACTATGTGTGGAAAAGGGCACTGATCACCTCAGGGGTTGTGGAGTGCACAGACAGAGCAGAAATCAGTTGTGCTGTCCCTGTGATGAGGCAAGGGATGCTGAGCAGCAAGACCCAGAGGGTTCAGACCTCCAGGGTTCCTTAGTGGGTGCCACAGCAGAAGGCACATCCCCAGGCTCCTCTCCAGGAACTTTTAGTGCTGCCTTTGTGCCTCAGGTTTTAGCTTTTATATTTTTCAGATTCTGTGCTGCTTTAGTGTGTAATTCTGAGCTTCATATTAGGGGATGGTGAGCTCTCTGCACAGAGCAGGGGGAGACAATTCCTTCTCCAGCTGGGACCAAGGACAAATCTCAAACCCAAGAGCATAAACAACGTGGACTGAAGAGAGAAAAACAAGGATGGGACTTCATAAACTGAAGCTGTAATTGGACAATTAACTCCAATATGCAAATGGACCAGAACTTATAAAAATGACAGACCCTGTAACTGGTTGTGCATTTTGTGACCATTTTGGTTCATCTTGGGTGCAGCCCTGGCTGGGCTCTTGTGCTGCCCAAGGTGCATCCATGGAGGCCTTCTAATAAATCCCTACTTTATTCTTTAGCTTTGTCCAGCCTCTGCTCTAGGTCAGCCCTCACAAGGCATCAGCCTGGCCATGCATGGGCATGGGCTGCTCTCTGTTCTGGAGGGGAGATCTGGGGTACCTGGCACCATTTTGGGTTGTGTCAAATACTTTCTCGACCAGACAGAGAAGGTTTTGTAGACCAATGATTTCCGCAGGCTGAGAGACTTAAATTTAATCTCAGTCTGCTCCACCTGGAGAACCTCAGCCTTGCAGAGGGGATGAGAGAGGAGCCTGTGAACCATGCAAGCCTTTGGTGTCTGGGTGTTGTGTGTCTCCAAGACAGGTGGAACCAGAACCCAGCCAAGGCAGAGCCCCACTTTGTCCCTCCCTTTTGGAGCATCCAGCTCTGAGCTCCTCTGACACAGCAGGAGTTTCACAACTGCCAAGGGGCACCTGGGGGATTTAGGTGCTTGCAGATGCTTAAGCAATGCTATTGAAGTTTTATGGAATGGATCTCAAATACTTGTGTCTCCTGATATTTTTTACTGTGCCAGGAGTTGAGCCCAGGCCTCTAGAGTCCTGATAACACACAGAATCCACAGATCCAGTATTCTTTGAGACCATTTTGGGGCACAGAGGATCCCATAATGGTTTTGTAAGAGCTGCAGTATTTCTTACACTTGCCAGTCAGATTACCTGGGAGTGATTGTCTCTGTAGTTTCAATACCACAATGGCTGCTCCTTCTCTTTCTCAGAAAGTCTTGTATAACATTTTTGGAGCATTTCTGCATCTCCTCAGAAATGAGGGATCTCCAGAGCTGGTGCTAAGTTCTGACAGCCAGGTTTGCTTTGGAAAATCTGGACACCCCATGCAATAAACAGCAAAATGCAAAGTCAGCATTTCAGTATTATTTTATTCTCCAGGAGCAAACTGAGGGGAGAGAAGTACCTGTTGAAGCCTTGGATTTTTATTTTTTTTTTCTTTCTTCCTGATGGCCCTTAAAACACTTGGATGGCTGGAGGGACCCCCATTCCCCATGTGAGATATCTCCCTGTGCTTCCTGGCACGATGTAACCATGTGGGTTTATCAGCTCTCTGGCTCTGCTTTGCCTTACAAGGAGTTTAATCTCTCTTGCACCTCTCTGCCCCCCTGACCTGACAGCTGACAGAGCACAGCCTCACATTTCTCACCAGCTCTCAGCTCTCCCATTGGACACAGCGGAGCTGGCTGCATCCCCCTTCCCAGACACATTTCCCCATGCCCCATCCCAGCTGCTTGCCTTACACTGGGCTCCCTCCAGCACTGCTCACTTTCCTAAACCTTTTTTTTCCCAAACCTCATTTTTGCACATGGTTTTGTCTGATGTGGGGGTCATCCTGCTTTTAAATATGTGGCCCTCTTTGTCCTGCAAGAGCCAAGGCACAGGGTAGATTAAGTCAGCAGCTCACACAATATTTTCAGAGAAAAGAAAATGCATTTAAAATGTACTGTGATATAAATATAAATATGCATATGTATGTGTGTACCTATATATAGGTATAGGTAGCGCAGAGACAAAGGAGAATCTTTGGGCTGGAATCTCTGGGGCTGTGAGTCTGATTCCTGCTTGTGGCACATCCTCCTTACAGGCTCATCAATAATCTTTTTTTATTTCCCCATGCCTCAGTTTCCCCACTCTGCACTGTGCACAATTATAAATGTTCCTTTGATCACGAAGCCTCTGTGGTTCCTGAGCTTTTTGCAGTGAGGAGAACCTCCCTTCTGGCACCAGCAGTGCCTGAGTGATGGGAATTTAAATTCTCCTGTACTGTCAAGCCTGGCTGGAGGCCCAGATAAAGTGGGTGGTTGCCTGGAGAAGCAGACAGCTGCAGACACCAAATCAGGCACTGAAAAGCCTTCTCTAGCAGCAAGGGGAAAGTCCCAAAATTTTTTGGACAGGAGACCAAAGTGTCTCCCCCTCCTTCTCAGTGAATTAAGTTCTAGGAGCAAGAGCTGGACACCTGAAGGGGAATATGGGGGAGGTTTCCCCCACTCTGGGACCCTGGACACTCTCAGAGGGAGGATGTGAGGTCAGACTTCATCATCAGTATCCTCCCCCAGCCTTGGTTATAGTTACATGCACACAGTTGTAGGATGCTTCTTGGAAATCCTGTTTTGAACTCCCCAAAGATGAAATACCCCTTTTGAAGGGGTCCCAGTTATTCCATCACCATTTAACTTACAGCAACAGCACCAGGCAAGAACACAACCATTAAGCTGGGTGGGATGTTTCTCCATCCTCCCCAAAAATCTTGAGGGGTTCATTGTTGTGGTGTTGAGAGGGTCCCCAGGATGAGGTGAGAGATGAGAATCTGACTCCAGGTTCTCAGAAGGCTGATATTATATTATTATATTATATTAAACTGATATACTAAAACTATACTAAAGAAAGAGAAAGGAGACATCAGAAGGCTAGACAAGAATGAATAATAAAAAACCCGTGACTGACTCAGAGAGTCTGACACAGCTGGCTGTGATTGGTCATTAATTAAAAACAGTTCACATGTTTTGATAAACAATCTCCAGGCCACATTATAGAGGAACAAAACATGGAGAAGCTGAGGCTTCTCATCTTGCCAGGAGAAGAAATCCTGGCAAAGGGATTTTTCATAAAATACCACAGTGGCAGTTCATTTGTGTGCAGGGGTACAAAACTGGCAGGGACTTCACTGGGCAGAGCTGGGGCCTCACTGATCCAAGGTGTCCTTCTGTCCTTGCAGCCTGACACACGTCATCTGTCACACCTGCTTCAAGAGGCAGGAGAGGCTGCACCGCTGTGGGCAGTGCAAGTTTGCCCATTACTGCGACAGGACCTGCCAGAGAGCAGCCTGGCTCAACCACAAAAACGAGTGCTCTGCCATCAAGAGGCATGGCAAGGCACCCACCGAAAACATCAGGTGAGAGCTGGCCCCCGTGGCCTGGGAGAGGACAGGACAGACCTGGGACATGTTCTTCTTGTGGCAAAGAACAGCTGGGTGTCCTGATTTGGGCAAGGTAGAGGTGGGAGAAGGTTTAGGATAGGCCAGGAGCATCCCTGAGATAGGGAAGGTACGTGGAGGAGTGTTGTGGTGTGTGAGGGTCCCCAGGACGAGGTGAGAGATGAGAATCTGACACCAAGTTCTCAGAAGGATGATTTATTATTTTATGATATTATATTAAATTATATACTAAAACTGTATTAAAAAAAAGAGAAAGGACTCAGCAGAAGGCTAGACAAGAAATGATAATGAAAACTCATGACTGACCAGAGTCCCAACACACCTGGACTGGGATTGGTCATTAAGTTAAAACAATTCACATGCTGGGTAAACAATTCTCCAGATCACATTCCAGAGGAGCAAAACATGGAGAAGCTGAGGCTTCTCATCTTGCCAGGAGAAGAAATCCTGGTGAAGGGATTTTTCATAAAATATCATGGTGACAGAGGAGCATCAGTGGTGCAAGAGATGTGTTCTTGTTTAGGTTTTTTTTGGTGCTGGGCCCCAAAAACTCTGAACATGGTAAGGTAAAGCTACCCTGCATGGTTTAGGAAGTGTGGGAAACTGGGGAGGAGGTGGGAAAGTGAAAGAAGAGATGGGTTCTTCCCCAGTTTGCCTATAGGATACACTAACTTTATTGTATTTGCTGGGAATGTCCCGATGAAGGCAGGAATGATGACTCTGACTCCATGTTCTCAGAAGGCTAATTTGTTACTTTATAATACTATATTATATTAAAGAATACTATACTATACTAAAGAATACAGAAAGGATACTTACTCAACACTAAAAAGATAGATAAAAATGAAAATAATGAAACTAATAATGAAAACTTGTGACTCTCTCCAAAGTCCTGACACAGCTTGGCCCTGATTGGCCAAAGACTGAAACCAATTAACACCGGAGTCCAATGGAACAATCACCTGTGGGTGAACAATCTCCAAACACATTCCACATGAGCACAACACAGGAGAAGCAAATGAGATAAGAATTGTTTTCCTTTTTTTGAGGCTTCTCAGCTTCCCAGGAGAAAAATCCTGGGCAAAGGGATTTTTCCAGAGAATGTGAATGGCACATACCTTGTCTTCACATTCTAGCTCCACCATAAAAAAATGAGAGGAATCCTCAAGGGAACTGGGAGCAGTTATGGAGGGCTGGGGACCTGGGGATGTGTAGAACATCTCCAGATGAGAACACACGTGCTGGGACAAACCCTGCATCTCCCTGTCCTTCAGAAGGCTGAGGATGCTGACCATCCATCACCCACTGGGTGCTGAGCCTGTCTCAGTCAATCTACCTTCACACCATTCCCCCCAGGAGATGAGTTTTGATGAATTTGTTTTCTCCACGATGAGCTTTGATGAATTTTGTTTCTCCACGATGAGCTTTGATGAATTTTGTTCTCTGCCCGGGGTGCTGGTGCTGTGACCCCGTGGCTGTCCCCTGGCCAGGCTGGCTGCCCGCATCCTGTGGAAGATGGAGCGGGAGGGCACCGGGCTGTCCGAGGGCTGCCTGGTGGCCATCGAGGAGCTGCAGAACCATGTGGACAGCTTTGGGGAGGAGGAGAAGAAGGAGCTGCGTGCTGACGTGGAGAGCTTCCTGGAGTTCTGGCCGCCCCACTGCCAGCAGTTCGGGATGCAGCTCATCTCCCACATCTTCGGGGTGGTATGTCCGAGGGGGGCAGTGCACCTGGGGAGGGTTTGTAATGCCAGCTTGGGGAGAAACTCTGCAGCTGGCCTCATGGGAGGATGGCTGACTTCATCCCATTCCCCACCTGCTTCTCCTCTGCACTGATACTGGGAAACTGAGGCATAGCAAAGGCTGAAGCATTTTGTCTGTCTCAATGTGCAGACAAGTGTTTTGCTCAACCATAGGTGCTACATTTTCATCACAAGTCCCACCGGGCATCTCTCTGCACCTGGGAGAGCTGAGAAAGTGTATTTTTAGTGTCTATACATCTAGAATATATTTGAATATAGAAGATCTGGTTTAGTAGATACATTAATGTCTACTAATATTGTGTGCATTAGATTTTTTACATTGACATAATATATACAATAAAAATAGTAAAAAATGGAAATATATTTAATAATATCAATCACAAAGTTGTTAACTACACATTTTTGTTCTCAGTGTAGCAGAGAGGAAAATTCCAGTTCAGGCTGAGCTGCTCTGCTCCCAGCCCTGGGTATCCCTGCACTGCCCCCTCAGCTCCCAACACTGCCAAGAGGAGACACAAGCTCTGCTCACCCCTCTGCCAGTGGCTGCTGTGCAAGACAAGCTGGCCTTTGCCACTCCCAGCACAGGGAGAGGGCACAGCATGCTTTGGTCCTTTCTTTTGGTACCCACACCACAAAGAAAACCCAGTCCACTGGACACAGGGAGACCCTATGTGCTAGTGACCAGCACAGCTTGTCTGTGCAGGAGAAGGAAGTACAGAAAAACAACAGAATCAGTTCACAAAGGAAATAAAACTATTAACAGGATAAAATAATCAGCAGCTGAGTTAATTATTTCCTTTGATTTATCCTATCATGTTTTCTCTTTGCAGATATTTCCATTATTTATGCTTGTGCCTAAGAACTGCTCTGTTCATAATAGTGGATCATATAGAAACGTGAAATAATTCATTCTTGGAATATATGCCACGCAAAAGTAGTAATGCTGAAAATTCACAGCTAAGAGTAGTAGCTGGTTTTTATGAGTTTTGAGGGCAACCCAGCAAACATGAACAGGTTCAATACAGCAGTCAAGGTTAATTTCTAACTGATACCTGTTTTCATGAGTGTGAACTTTGCTTTCTGCTTGAATTGCCTCAAAGTCATTTTCCTGTGACCTTTCTCTGGATTATTTTCAGGAACCAAATATAAGGAAATCAATGCATGGCCAAACCAAGTTTATCTTAGGCATCCCAAGTGAACACTGACAGCAAATATTCTCTAACATTGACTCAGCTCTGGCCTGGTCCCTCTGCACGAGTCCTGCATTGCTTCTCTTCTGATGCTTTATGCCAAATGGAGTGTTTCAGCTTTTTCTGCTTTAACACTTCTTCCTGCCTGTGTTTTGGGGCTAGATCAGCTGCAATGGCTTTACCCTCAGTGACCAAAGAGGACTGCAGGCTGTTGGTGTGGGAATCTTCCCCAACCTCTGCCAGGCCAACCACGACTGCTGGCCCAACTGCACTGTCATCTTCAACAATGGCAAGTGAGTGGATTTCTTTCCTTTGGTGCAGCAGGGATGGATCCTAACAGCCAAAACTCAGCAGGGTCTGCCACCCCCAGTGCCAGACTGCCCCAGAAAGTCTATTCATTCTTCTTTCCTTCTCTAGCTCAGAAAAAAACCCCAAACAGTATTTTCTTGCTGAAGACAAACTGTTTTTCTCTGCTTGTTATTTAAAAAATTGCCATCTGATGCACTAACAAATACATAAGATTTGACTCCAAATCCAGCAACCAGCAAAGAATTTTTCCCTAGTCTCTTATGAGTTTTGTAACTAGTCTCAAAATAGGTAGCTAAAGTAGTAAGCAGCTGTTTAACTCACCCCTTAGATTGAAGTCTCATTTATAGACAGTTGAGGAGTAATTCTACTTGCAAATTATCAAGGATTATGCTGAGTCTCCAACCCAGGAGTTTCTCCTAACTGAAGCTTGCACTCAGCTGTGTATCACTGTCTGCTGGTGTGTTTATAACCATTCTAACACAGCCCCCAGCTGGTGAGAGTGCCATCTCAATTAATCACTGATTAACTCTTTAGCAACGGGACCTTAGTGACAGGTGTGATTGTTATCTGCAAGCAGAGTCACCTGAGAGTGCAGGGTGCTCTCAGTCTCTGGTCTTTTCCTATTCCCACCCCAGGTCCTGTAAGAAAACCTCTGCAGGATGAGTGAGATGGGAAAACATTCAGTGGGAAATGGGAGATGTTTCAGCAGAGCTGGGAGTGGAGGTAGCCCACAGGAGGGATGCTCTGCCCTTCCCAGTTTCCAATCCATGGCAGGTATAAGCTGCTGTTGATTCAGAAAGTTGCAGTGTGTGCAAAACATTAACTGTGGGAAATTGCTTGCCAAAAACTGCACAGCCACAGGATTTCCTCTGATCTTTCTGCTATTTTACAGCTACCTGTCCTCACTAAACTTCAGTGCTATAACTTAACCACCCCTCTTCCCCCCTGCCCCTCCTTTTTTAACTAACACATTGGTTCTGCACTCCAGTTATCACTGCTGGTTTTCCCTGATAAAACTACACCAGAATTTTCCAAGCAGCTGATAAGCCAAGAGAAAACAAAACTGGGTGATTACCTTGGTGGGAAATAGAGTCTGATCCAAAGTCAGGTTGGAGTCTGTACTATGATATCCAGTTGCCCTGGATTGGATCCATAGTGGGCTGATAGAAAAGCCTCTCCAAACAGCTCCCAGCAGTGATAACAGCCCTGACTTTCTGGGCAAGTACAGGAATGGCATTGATTTGCCTGGCAGCTTGTCAAAGCTCCCACATGTATCTGGTTACTGACTTTAAACTTGACCATCTGGTTATTGGCCAGGTAAATTGTGGCTGATAGCCCAGTCTGATTTCCATTTCAAGCTGTGTTCTAGAGAGCACAGCTGATGTCAGTGGAGACCTTTCTGTGCAGGAGATCCAGTCCCCTTGCTCCTGCCAAATATCAGGAGCAGGTTTTTTGTGTTCCCTGACCTAGACCACTCCTAAGATCACAGTGCCAGGGCAGTTCTCCACCAAATCCTCTATGGCCCAGGGATGGACACTTTGGTCCTGGCAGCTGCACATCCAAAGGGAAGCTCTCCTGCAGTGCCAGGCACAGGCAGCCCCCTTGTCTCCTGTCAGTGCAGTGTCCAGTGCTATGCCATGTACCCATTTTTTTGTTGTTGTACTTGTACACGTGTAAACTGCAGATGTTTGTTTTGTCTTTCAGTCATGAGGCTGTAAGATCAATGTTCCACACACAGATGAGGTGGGTCAGTCTTGAAAGCATCATTCTCCTCCATTACCCTGTACCCCCCATGTCTAATGGAAAAGATGCAAAGACCCCAAGGGGCTCCCTCTGTTTACTCCAAATTCCACTTTTCCTGTTTTCTAAACTTCTCCTCTTCCCCTGTGTAAAGCTCCACTAAACCCAAACCTCACTTAACTCTGCATTTTGTAGTAAATTAAAATAATAGTGGTAATAGACTGTCTTCCCCAGGGTGAATTCACTCTCTGCCTTCCCACCCCCTCCCTTGGCTTCCTCCCTGTCAGTATTTCCCCTCTCCACTTCTCATTTCTCCTCCCCTGACCATGGCAAGAGCATGAAAGTCAGAACAAGGTCTTGCTAATCTTGTACAGCCCAAAATAAAGCCTTGCATATTAGGAGATGAGAAATGACTGTGTTACTGACACACTAAATACTCATGCAACTCATGTTTCTCCTGCAACAAACTGTGCCCGAGGAATGTGTTGCCTACAGGAGCAGTACCATGAGATGTAGGTTTCAAATCCCTTTTATCATAATCCATGATTAATGTTCCACCTTTTAATGATGCCACTGTTACCTGATCCAAACCAAATAAATCACAAAAATATGTGCAAAAAAAAAGTCTTTGCTTAACTCATGGCATTTGGTACATTATAGTTAGTGTTCTTAAGGGGACACTGTTTGCCTTTAAAATTTAATTTCAAGCAGGCATGCACTTTCCTCAAAGAAGATGTGAAATGCATTTGAAGTGCTCTTCTCCACCACTGAATCTTACTCAGTACATTATAGATAGGGCCATAAAAAAGGGGAAAAAAGAGTTTCAATTCTGATTAGAGTTGCTATTTGGGGCAATTTGAGTTTTGAGCTATCAGGCACTCTCTGTGCCTGTGCATGCAGCTATCCAGGTCCCTGCTGCTCGTGGCAGACACTGGGGAAAGAGCCCTTGACAAGCTCAGTGGTGTGCTCCTGGCTGACAGTGTCTCTTTAACTACAGTATTTAAAATATGCCATGTGTTTCCTGGCTTACCCCAAGGGCTATCAATGCCCTCCACACAAGGGATGGCTGCTTAAAATACCCCTGTGGTGCTTGGGCTATCAGGGGCATCATGAAAGTCAGAGGCTTGATTTTGCTTCTCTGGTTGCATGACTCACTTTGACAAGGATCCTGTGAAGTGTGAACAGGAATGTTTATGTGTGTAAACTTTTCAGATGGGAATTGCTCTTTTTTGTGCACTTCCTCCTGGAATAGCTGGTTGCACCTTTCTCTGTCTGGCACTTTCCTGTGGTTGTGACATAACTAATAGCTGCCCTTTGTGACAATGGCATGTTTGGTGGTAAATTTTGTATGAAACTTGGTTTTGATATGGCAACACCCAGAGAAGATCAAGACCAGCCTTGGAGAAGAATTTTGACAGCAGCTTTAGCAGAGCTGGAAGACAGAGCTACGCCCTTGGTACTGAGAGCCTGTAACAGGAATTCCAAGGGAATTAAAAGGGAATTAAAGGAGAATTAAAATCCCTTTGCAAAAACATGATCCCATAGAATAAGTCATGTCCTTCCCAAAAGGCTTCCTTCTAAAGCACCAGGTGATAGCTGTGAGTCCTCTGCCACCTCTGCCTTTGGTGAGGCTTTTGTTGGGTTCCACCTAGGGCACCTCATGCTCAGGTGGGAGCCAGCAGGTCCCCCCCAGGTCCATCTCAGGGCAGACTGTACATTAAACACACTGTTGAGCTCACTAGTAGCTGGGAGAGGAGGTGGATACAAAAGAAGCCCTCACAGTTGGTATTTGATGGATTTTTTCCCCATTCTGGCCAAATTCTCTAGCCAGTTGTGCCTGTTTAGCCCCTACATCTGAGAGATGGCCCAGAGTAACTGGGACATTCAGTATGTGGAGTGAAACAGCAAGGGAATAGCTCTGAATCTCCACATTATTTAAGACCTTTTGTAGGGAATGACATGAGGAAAAGGGAGGTACAAAGGTCTGGCTTTCCAAATCCCATCATCAGGGGCTTGCCATGGATTTCAGTAACAGAGATTGGCAACTGAATTGTGGTAATGGGGCAAATGAGCTACTTAAAAATAGACTCTCTCCAGATAATTACTTCTAAGCTTTTATGTGGAAATGCATGATCAGGGTGAGGACATCTCTTATGCAGCACCCAGAGGGAATTTATCTTAACTTTTCAAAGTGAAAATGATACCAAAGGCAGCAGAGCTCAGGATCTGGGAGTATAGCCAGGGGTGTGTGGGTAGAATGCAAAACAGCACTTAAAAAAAGACCCCAAATCCAAACTCAGCATTTTGGTGTGTATTTCTGATCTCAATGTTTTTTTTTTTTTCTTCTGGTGAGATCTGCAACAAACTAAAAATTGATGTCTAGGTTGAGTCACCACATGGATAAATTAATGGAGCTATAACTTCTTTATAGCTCAGACCTTTACATACCCCTACCAGGGACTTGTAGAAGAGCAGGAAAACCTGGTGTGAGTGTGTTCATGCTCTGTATTCAGTTACCAGGCTGCTGTTCACCTCTGCACTGCCTCCCTGAAGACTTAAAGCAGCGCCTTAGGGCGAGGGCTCACCTCTGCAAGCAGGGCAGGCTGCAGGATTTGTCCCTGCCGGCTCTGTGGCTGCACTTCTGCTTCTGCTGCTTCTCCAAACGCACATCCCATCTCCTGTGCCCCCAGGATCGAGCTGAGGGCCCTGAACAAGATTTCCCCGGGGGATGAGCTGACAGTTTCCTACGTGGATTTCCTCAGCCTGAGCGAGGAGCGGCGGAAGCAGCTGAAGAAGCAATATTACTTCGACTGCACCTGTGAGCACTGCAAGAAACAGCTCAAGGATGACCTGATGCTGGCAGTGAAGGCAGGGGAAAGCAAGGTATGGTCTGTCCTGCAGTGTCCAAACCCAGGGGTTGTCCGGTCCGGCTGTCTGTCTCTGCCCCGACACGGGTAGGGTGGTTCTTGGGTGGCACGCCTTTCAAAGGACGAGTCTGGACTCTTCAGCTTTTCGGTCTTCAGATTGTTTATTGTTTCTTATCTACAAAATTTTCTGTCTGCCCAACAGAGGTCTGGTCTGCAAGGCAGCCAAGGGCACTCTGACTACCCACGGGGCGGTCATGTCTTTTTATACTAAAATCTACGTACATGATATTTACCTTTATTTTCTAATACTTTTCACCCATGTTGGCAAGTGCACCTTCACCACAAACCAATCCCCAAGTGCCAACATCACCACAGGAGATGGAAGACAAGAAGAAGAAAGAAGAAGGACGAGACACGCCCTGACCCCTCCATCTTGTCTCCATAACCCCCCTGTACCAAAAACCTTAAAGTTTATATTTCACCCTATAAATGTGTCTCTTTTACACCCTTCACTCTAAAGTGATTCTCAAGCCCTCAAACTGCTGTCACTTCTGTGGATGGATCAAAATCAAGCCACCAAACACTCTTGGCAACATTCCAGGATTTCCGAGACCCCCAAGGGTTCTCCTGGCAACTCTGGACATCCAGAGCGATGTGCTGAGTTCCCACAAGGGGTGGCTGCTTCTCCTCTACCAAGGCACCTGCGGGTCTCTAGGTTTGTGGTTTCTCAGCAGTCTCGATAGGAACATAGTCAGATTTTGGCATTGTAAAAAAAATGAGAGCAGAACTGGACCTTGATTGGGCACAACAGCAATTCAAGCCCAACATACAAGGCTAGCTTAATCCTTATTATGCAAGATAAGTACAGTTTTTAATTTTAAAAAGCCTCCAGAAGTTGCCTTTAACCTAAAAATCCAACAATAGACAGGATGCAAAAATATTGTAAAATTAGGTCTAGAGCTGAGAAAAAATGCTGGCATTTTGAGATTGTTGTGGTTTTTTGTTTGTTTTTGTTTGTTTGGTTGGTTGGTTTTTTGGTTTTTTTTTTGTTGGTTTTTTTTTGGTTTTGTTTTGTTTTGTTTTTGTTTTCTGAAAAACTGCAAGGGACTCTACATTTTGAGTGCAGAAAGAGAAATGTGTTGCAGGTGACCCACGGTGACAGGACTAATGAGGGCTGCTGGAACTCTGTGCTTTGTACCCTCACAGCGGCTCCAGGAATGTGGGAAGCCTGAACTTCCAGCCCCTCTTTGCAAAGGCCTGTCACAAGGAGTTTGCACCTTCACTTGACATCTTTGCAGGCTTGCTGCAAGCAGACTGACTGTGAGGAATTAACATGTTGAACTGCTCATTTTTAAGAAGTCTTTCTTTTCCTTGGAGGTCTCACGAGTCATCCAGTAGGAGGTATAAGGCTGTATCTTGCTGTTGGCAGTGGCTTGGCCAGCAGCTCCAGTTTATGAGTGTGCTGCCAGCTCTAAGAGCTTCTTTTTAGTTCCTCTGCCCAAGGATATAATTGCTCACAGGTTTTGTGATCTCTGGCAGTGTTAGCTTGGGGATTTCTACTCCTGCAAGCCTTATAAAGTTTATAAGGGAAGGCAAAGCAAGGCAGAGCAATAAGTGTATCACCAAGTCATTGATCTGCAGTGTTGAGCAGTCCCACCATGAATCAAAGAGCCCAGGGCTGATGTGGAGCAGGTGGGAAAGGAAACAGAAAAGTTGGGATGAGGTAATGTGACCTCACAGAAGCAGTGCCACCAGGAGAGGCCCAGTGAGATGCAGCTTCCTGGGAAGGAGCACAGAATTCTCAGCCTCCCTCTCAGGAGGTGCCAGGATGCCAAGCTCAGTCCTGTAACTCTTCTTTCAGAGAGATGCAGCCAGGTAAGGTGGATACTGCAGAGTGCAAATCTCTCCTTGAGAAAGGTTTAGAGAAATACTATTGAGCTGATACAAGGGAGGTGCCTTATAGGAGTGACAGGAGATGGAACTAGAGGAGACCCTTTCCTTGCTGGGTCAAGTTCTCCTCTGCTGCAAATGACCCTGCTATAAACCCATTTTAAATTATCAGGCTTCATCTTACAGCTAATGCTGACAACTGTACCTCTGCACTTCTAATATAAAGCTGTTCAGAGCTCAGTTCTCTGATGCAGAAGGATTTTTATCTGGTTTTCTGCAGGAGTATTTTTGAACACATTCTCAGTAGACAGCATTAAAAAAAAAATCTCATCCCTCATTCAACACCTGCTATCAAGTCTTGACTGAACAGTGAGACCATGAATCACAGAATGATTTGGCTTGGAAGGGACCTTATAGATCACCTCATTCCATCTGCCCTACCATGAGCAGGGACACCCTTCCACTGGACATGCACCATTCCCTTTTTGAGAGCACAGCACATAGCAGGAAAACATGCACTTCTGGGGGAATGTCCTCCACAGTGTGAAGTGCTTGTGCAGAAAAAGCCTGTAAGTATGCCAGGTGCATGATTTCAGCTATTAAAAATACACCCCATCCACAGACAATAAGTATCCAGGCTGACCTCACGCTCAGAGCACGTTGGCTGTGTCACATTCCTGAGCTCAGGCACACCTGTCTGGGGGCAGCAGCACTCACAGCTGCATGGAAAAAGAGCTAGGAATACATGGGAGATGGACAGCTTCCATCCTCAACAGCTGCTCTGACCTCCAGTCCTTCACCCCTTCCAAAGAGTAGCAAAGTTCCCATTGTTTATAGTGGCAACTGACTTAGAAGTCTAGTAAAGGCAAGGGAGGATTTTTATTAGACAAAGCCACTGTGGAAATGCTGCTTAAGGTGCCTATTCTGGGAGTCTTGACTCAGACAGCACAGCAATGTGATTTGCACTGACATTAACATTGCCATTAACATTGCCTTTGGGTGTGCTCCGTGCCCCAGGACACCCTGTGCTGCTCAGACAGCTGCCCAAATCTGATTAGCTACAGTAGCTTCAGTATAACGCTATAGAATAATAAATCATAACACAAATGTTAACATAATAACATCTGAAACAGGGGTAAATGGATCTGAAAATGATGGGTTTTCCTTCAATACTAGACTTTGAAGAGGATCTCCCAACTAGATGAATTTCAGATTTCTCAGAAGTCTCATTGACCAGGTGTGGCAAAAAGACAATAGTTCAGTCCTACAGTCCTGACTGCCAATCTTTGCATCCTTCATTGCAATGTTGGGACTCTGCTTTTGATCTACACCCAGAGGTCTTTCCTGGCTGCTGGCTCTGCTGTGTGTCTCCAGACCAGGCTCTTGCCAAAAATTCCCAGAGTCATGTGACTGTGGGCTGATTTCAGATTCCTCATTTATGAAAAGGAAGGCCATGATAGATAGAATTGTTGGGAAGTGCAAATTTGAAGGGCTCAGAGAAGCAGAGGATGAATGGTTGTGCTGGATATCATGTTATATTTCAGTATTAAGAGAAGAAAGAGGTGGCAGCTAATTATGAGCTCATTATGTTTTGCCAGGGGTTCCTAGATGTGCTTCATGTCTCTAAAAGCATGGTGAAACACAAACTTCTTTGAGGTATGAGGGAAAACACATTTCCCTATTGGGGTGCAGCTGAAATCTGACCTCAGACATCTTAGGGAATTTGGAAATAATGACAGCATTTCTCAGGGTAGGTAAAATCCAGGGATCTTTCCTATTCCACTGATCTCTCATTGAAGAGCCTCATTTCTCTCTAGCAGCTGCACTAAGAGCACCTTATACTCACCAGCTGGTGGCTTTCACAGCCTCTTTGGTACCTCACAAGACCTCACAGTTGCAGGGTGAATTCTGCCCCTTCTCCAGAAGGGAAGAGTGGCAGGGAGGGTTGAGGAACCTAGCCACGCATCTCAGAGGCACATGGCCAGTACCCTGACAGGAAACACTCAGTGAAGTCAGCAGGACCTTCACCTTTTGACCTGGAACTGGGACATTGCAGCCCACTTCAGCCTTGGGCAGGTCTGAGGGGCACACTGGCATTTGCAACCAGCAGTGGGAAGCGGTGATGTGGGAAGCATCCCACCAGGGTGATTTGGACCAAGCATTCTTTCAACCAGCACCTCCTGGCATGTGTGAGGCAGTGCCTTTTCCTCATTGGTGTCCCCACTGCTGTCCCCAGCCCTCTGCAGACACGGTGAAGGAGGTGATCCAGCTCTCCAAGGACACGCTGGAGAAGATCAACAAGGCCCGCATGGAGGGACATTACCATGAGGTGAGTCCTGGTGCTTCTGCTCTCTTGCTGCACACACACTGCCCAGGAAAGGAGGCCTTGTCCCCCTCTACATTCCTGATTTATGGATGAAACTGTAAAGCACAACCATGTCTGAGACACCCCAGACTAATTTCTTTTGTAGTGATGACACCAGGAGATTCAGGTGACTTCCAGCGCCTCTGACTGACACAGGTGTTGAAGCCAGGGCTCCCGGGTGAAACTCATGAGTTACAGGGCAGGTGTAACGAGTCAGCCCTGGCAGGTAGCCTCAAAAAAAGAAGGACAGTGGGTTTGGGAAAGGAACAAGACCATCAGGGGTCTTTGTGTTGATCTCTTCAGTGTCCTGTGTTGCTCATTTGTTGGGTGCTGAGGATAGGTGTGTGGTTTGGGTGAACCATGTCCCACCTTGGAGCCCAAGCTGCAAGGGCAATGGCTGAGAGAACTCAAGCAATTTCTTTTTTCTCTCTCTCTTTTGCTCACCCAGGAAATATTTAATTGTTCTCCTCAGAAAGCACTCCAGGTTGAGTAATGACCTCTGGGTTTTAAATGTCTTTGGGAAAAGGCTGAAGCCCCCTGGAACAGAAATCTGGACACTGACTCATGGCTAGATCAGGCATGGAACAGTGCAGCTCTGTGTCTCCAGCCCCAAGGGTATTAAGAGTATTCCTTGCACTGAATATCTTCAGAAGGCTGGTGGATGGCACTGGGGTATGAGTCCTACAGGCACTTGGTGTCTTTCTTCTCCTGAGCAGTAGAAATCACTTTTTCCTCACCAGTTTTAGGAGTGTAAGCCTGGGAGAGAAAGCTGTGAGTTCCAATCATTTTCATAGGCTGAATTCTCTCAATAAATCAAAGCACATCCTCTCTTCCCCAACCTTCACAGAGGCTGGCTCAGCTTCTGGGACTGCTATGGACTGTGCAAACCACAGGGTCTTGGGTCAGCTTCAGGCCCAAAGGTGTAGGAATGTGCCTTCTGTAGACAGAGTGACAAAACTATCCTTTGCACCCTTAAAAAGGAAATAAGTCTAGAAGTTTTTTTCTTTGATCAGGTGAAAAAGGCATCTTATAGGCCTGGAGAACTTCACTTCAAACTTAAGGATAGCTAATTGGACAGGAGCCAAAAAGTCCTGCCTGGGCAATTTACTAGGAAAAAAAGAAAGCAAAGCAACTTATTGCTTTTGTGAGGTGTTTTACCAGGGGCAGGAGAGCCGACCTGGATCGGTTTTTCGCTGTAAAGAGTTTTGTTATTTTGCCTTTTATTAAACCTTTTTGTTTCCAACACTGCAACAGAAGCCATCCTGCTGATTTTATGCCTTCTAAGGTAGCTGAACTATCTTGGGTGTGATGTAGACCTCCAAGAGCTTATGAGACCTGGCTTGAGGAGGCTCCTATTTCACAAAGGTGCTTGGACTGACCCTTCCTGTCCCTGCTTCCTCCACACCCAGGTTGTGAAGCTGTGCCGTGACTGCCTGAAGAAACAGGAGCCTGTGCTGGGGGACACCAACATTTACCTGCTGAGGATCCTCAGCATTGCCTCCGAGGTGCTCTCCTACCTGCAGATGTTTGAGGAAGCAGCTGACTATGCCAAGAGGATGGTGGATGGCTACCTGTGCGTGTGTGCCCTACTCCTGGCAGCTCTCTGTGCTCCTGCCATGTTCAGCAGTGTGTCACAGGAATCATTTTCCTAGTCTGCTCCCATGAGGGCAGTGATGGTGAAATTCATATGGGGACCTTTTTGTACCACCAGACAGAGAGGGGTCCCTTCCTAAGTGCACAAAGGCTCCCAAACACCTTGATTTACTAAACTGGAATTGGCAAATGGTTTAGGAACATCTTTCACTGGCCTTTTTGTTTTGTCTCAGAGGCATCTTAGGGCTGCCCTGATAGCAAGACACAGAGCCTGGGCTGTCACTGCAGGAGATGCCTGTTCCCTGCACCCTGCAGGAAAGAGAGGTCAAAGAGAAACCATGTCAAATGGCTGTCACTCAAGATGTCCCCTCACTCCTCAATATTACATGATTTTCTCTTGGCTCATTATATAGTCCTATGGTAAAAGCTTACTGAGAATAAAGAAATTCAGGTTTAGATCCAGGGTAAACCTCACATTAAAAATTACATGCTTTATTATTACTGAGGTTTTATGACAGGACTGATGAGTCCTGTCATAAAACAGAAGGGGAAAAAAAGGAAAGAAAGAAAAAGAATGGAAACTGTTGAGAAGAGAGAAAAGCCTAATTCATCATCTCATTCACCCTCCTGCTGAGGACATCTCACTCATTACTTATCTTTTTGGGCATTCTACTCCAAAGGCCTGTTATATTTTGTTCATTTGCAGAGGGGTGACAGTCACCTCCCTGGCTTGCAGGCCTGACCAGCAACTTCATGTCCCAGCCCTGGTGCTGAGCTAATTGACAGAGAGAAAATTCCTTCCCCTCTGTGTTCCTCAGCTTTTCAGCCCATGTTTAGAACCTTGGTAGTTTTCTTTCTTGGTATAAGTGCCAATTCAAAATTCCAAAGAAGCCCTTGAGAGTGGGTTTTCAGCTAAGTCCAAGCAGCTTCTAACTCTGCTTCAGCTCTCAAAGTTGGATATAGAGGAGAACTTTCATTTTTCCCACCTTAGGCAATGAAAATTCCCAGATGAAGGGATGCATCTGCAGAGGGTGAGATGAACATTTCTGGAGTTTCTGGAACCACCTGTTTCTCTTCCTGCTTTGAATGAGGAACTGGTGATTGTTGCATCGTTACCCCACTAAGTGTGTCGGGTTAAGCTGCTGCCCTCTGAGCTGTAGGCTCAGATCTGTGCTCTGCTTGTGCCAAAATATTGACAGAGCGTGGTTTTCTCTTGGCATGAGATGACAAAGCTTGGCTTTCTCCAAGGCAGGAGCTGAACTTTCCCAGTTCACATCCCATCTTTCATAACTCATGACCCTGTACAGCTCTGTCCTTGAGTAATGTGTCCCCTCCCCTTTCTAAGAAGGGCACATTTCAAGGGCATTAGCTGCAACAGGCTCTTCACCTGAGTAAACAACCTGCTCTTTGGCAAACATATCGTGTCAGTGACACTTTTAGGAACCCAGATTTCTCCTGAACTAAAATTACCCAATGTTTTCCCAGGAAAATTTACCATCCCAACAACGCTCAGCTGGGGATGGCCGTGATGCGGGCGGGAGTGACTCACTGGCACGCTGGCCTCATTGAAGCTGGCCATGGCTTGATCTGCAAAGCCTATGCCATTCTCCTGATAACCCATGGACCTTCCCACCCAATTACCAAAGACCTGGAGGTAGGTGCCATCTCCTGTCTTGTCTCTGCTCTCTACCTGGGCAGGATGACAGTTAAACTGTAGAAACAACAACCTATAAGAGCTGAGATGTATGAAGTGCTGACTGCTTCTTACCAGTGCTGTGGTTTTAATTAGATTCTGTTACATTCTGCTGGGAAATGCATGTCCTTTCTTATTGGAAATTTTCATCCCTGAAAATTCCAGCGAAAATTCATCCCAGCTTTTATTCTGCACCAGAAGATACGTGAGAAACAGCAGCTGAGCCCCTGAATCTTCTTTGAAATTGCTGTGCCAAAAGACAGAGCCCCCATTTTTCCAGCAGGCTGATTTCACTGCTCTCAGATGAATGACATTGCAATTTGAGTATATCAAATTACATGTGGTGGATGTGCCCAGTTTCCCACCTGATTTTCTTTATTGGTGTCCATTCTTCTTTATTTAGCACTCCCCACTCCTTCTCAGCAGCAGTGTGTTTTTTCCTCAGATGACTGATAGATGCATTTCCTAGCTTAGAGTCAAGAGTGGAGATCCCAGGGAATTGCACCTGCTCAGATGTGAGGAATTATTTACAATTTCAGCTGGGGATCTATTATTTCTGTAGCCCCTAATTCACTTCATGTAACCTGTTTGCTTTATAGCATTCTCCTTTATTGCCCCCAAAAAATTATAGGATACTAGATGAAATCCTTTATTGATGTCTTAGTCCCCATATAGCAGAGCTATAACCTTTATTGGTGCAATTTTATATCTTCAGAAAAATTAATATCTACTACCTAAAGCCAACCTGTTGACTGTTTCCATATGTGTAGCAAAGGATGAGACACAGCACCTCCATTTCTGTGTTTCCCTTCACATTTTAGGAAGAAAACAGCAGATATATGGCACATGCTTATCCCTGTGCTCCTAAACAAAGGGCTGAATAAACACACAGACAGGTGTAAATATATATCCTAGAATCCCTTTTGATCCTCTGCTATAATGCAGCACTAGGAATGACTGCTGCTGCTGAATCCTGGGGTCTAAAGGGTGCAACTGTGGGACTGAGCAACCCTCTTCTCCCACTTGAGGTGTCCCCCACCCTCGTGATGGGCCACCCCAAGGGCCAGGCCCAGGGTGTGGATGGGAAGTGCACTCATTTCCTGGCTCTGCACAGCATCACCTCCAGGTCCTGCATCACTTTTTGGAGTGTGAGGCTTCACAGTAGGCTGTGGAAAAGCTGGATGTGGGAAAGGCTGATGCTTTCTTCAGCACACAGGCAAATGGGAGCGAGAAAGGAGCAGAATATCTGTGTCCAGCCAGCTTTGGTCCTGCTGGTGGGACACTGAGGGCAAGGTGCCTCAGCCACTGCATGGCCTAGGACATCCCTTGGGGACAGTGCCTGAAACTGGCAGTGTTTGACTCACGTGCTTTGAGGTCCCTGTGTGCCAGGGTTTGTAACCTGCTGTGTCCCCAGGTCATGCGTGTGCAGACGGAGATGGAGCTGCGCATGTTCCAGCAGAACGAGTTCATGTATTACAAGATGAGGGAAGCTGCCCTCAAGAACCAGAAGATCCAAGTCATGCCTGAGCCCAGCAATGAGAATGCACCAAGCCTCTTCCACAAAAAAGAATAAACCCAGAGCCTTGACACCAATTCATGCCTGCAGGATACCATCACCCGTGGTACTTCCAAACACTGGGAATGTGATACAGCCATGGGATATATCCACAAGGATTGTTTCCAGTGGCACAAGTCTGACAGCATGGACCTGCTGGGGGAGCATCCTGAAAGCTCTTCTGAGGGCTTAAAGCAGAAGAGGTCCTGGCAGAAACAACACCCCTTTTTCTATCACTAAGGCATTAAATAATCAAAGAAAAAACCTTGTTATAAAATTATTTACATTTTTATTGGAAGTGTGTTTCTCTCTACACATGTCCTGGTTCTGAATTCCTTTGTTAAATTTTGATTGATTTTTCCTAAGAGGTTCTACCACTTCCTTGAGAGGACATAATATCTTTCCAGTGGTGTCCAAGGGATGATAGAAGTGGGAAGCCAGTCCCAAGAAGTGCCATGTACACCTGTGGGCAATGAATGCAAACTGAACAAGACCCACAGATGGTGTTTTGTGTTAAATGATATTTTTTCTGCTGGAAAATGATTTTGCAGCTGTCACAGGTGCAACATCAAACTGTGGGCCATTTGCAAGTGAGACTACCTGGAATCCTTACATCAAGATACGTTAATTGAGAAATTATTCTCCTTAGTTACAAGCTAGAAAATGTCCACAGTGATGGACACAGGGCCATGCCAGAAGCCAGTTGCTATAGTTTGGTGCACTGGCTGTGTGGATTGTTCTAACTGGACAAGGAGTTTCCAGGGAGGGGAATCACCCTTGCTCACCTTTAGGGTGAGCTGGGGGCTCTGATGACTTAAAACATCTGCCTTTTATCTTAGGTGTTTAACCAATTTTTCACTGAGGAATAAAGGATAGTCCATAGATCAGCTGCCAGTGGACTGCTAACAGAATTAAGGAGAAGTCTAATGGCTAAAGTTGGATTTCTAAATATTAAAAAATGTATTTGTTGTCTGCCCATATGTCTCAAAATCCAACTGATTTCCTGCACATTTTCAGTGGCAGCCAGGAGAGGAAAAGGTTTATTCAGTGATTTTTCCTGAATGTTTCTCCAGGTCTGAGTTCACTAAAGACCAACACCTGAATTTTAGGTACCGTTTAGCTAAGCCCTTCCATTTGTCTGTGAGGTGCCTCTGCTGCCCTGTGTGACAATCCATATTGGTTCAGTTCTTGGCATGAGGGTCAATGTTGATTTGTAATATGAAAAGCTTTCCTGGGTGCAGAGGAGTCCTGGCAGCAGCCTTGGAAAAGGCAGGTAAGAGGAAAGAGTTTCCTTTCCTGTGTGCAGCAGAAAACCACATCTCCATTTGGCTTGAAAAGAGTACAGGAGATGACTTTGGTGCTCCCTCTGTCTACACTGTGAACAACCAGCCCATCTCCTGCCAGGAGAGAAAGCCTGTATTTCACCCTGGAAGAAGTGTTTCATTCCAGTTCAACCCAATTTATCAGGTGCAGCTTGGGGTGAAACACACACTGGATACCTGAAGGGAGTTGTGATCCTCCTGCTGGTGGGAAGGGGTGGGGAGGAGATGGGGATGGGGTGGCCAGAGCCTTTAGGGCTGGATCCCACTGCAGAGGTGTGAGGATGAAGACAGCAGCTGGTATCCCATGCTGGTGTCTTTCCCAAGGCAGCTTTCCAAACAGGGTCACTGGTGCTTCCTTGACTCCACCAAAACCACCCCAAATCCTTTGGCCCTGCTGGTCACTCTGATCACTTGGGCCATGTCTGCAAGGAAAGGGAACAGAGCCCTTTTCCTGCCCAGTGCTCCCCAGCCCAGATCAGCCACGGGTGCAGGACCCACCAGGGCACCCCCACCAGGCTGCTGGCACCTGTCCCCAGGAAAGGGCTGGAAGAAACTCCCCAGCATGTGTCACTCAGTGGCTCTGAGCCTGTGCCTTGCCTCAGCTCCATTCTCCAACACCAGCACACCCTTAGGTCAGTTTGTTGCCCAATTTCTACCATTGCTTCCTTGAGCTTTTGAGGCTTATGTCTATTTATAGTAGCAATGAAAAGGTTGATGACAATGAAGAGGATTCAAAAAAAATTATTTAATGGCCACATTTTACATGGTAAACTACTGGCATGTGTAATATTTCTAGATTCTCTTGCTGACTCTCTTCAAGGTGAGGTCACCCATGGTCATTGTCTGAAAAAGAAATGGAAAGTATTAGCTTTTTATGAATTTGTAGAATCGTTGTATATATCAAGTTGAAAGGCACACATAAGGATCATCATGGTATTTAGCTCCAAACTATGCTTAGGATCTGGTCTTGCAAATCAAAACAGGACTGATCCCCAGTCTACCTCTCAAAAACTGGGTTTTTAAAACTTTTAATTTCTTCATGACTATCCCAAAGCATGTAAAGCATGGAAAAGCTGGCATCCCTCAGCTGGGATCAGTTTGCCTCAGCTTTCTGCTCTAAGAGTGCCAAGTCCTGGCACATACCTGTGTCCTCTGGCTGGGTGAGAACATGCCCTCATTACCCAAAACTTTGATCAGCCGTGCCTAAACTGGGGTCTTAAAAAGTACTTTCTGTATCATAGTCTACTGAGACACTGCCTTCAGCTCCTGGCTGCAGAGCCTGTGTGCAAGCACGTGCTCTGCTCCAGCACCTCCCAGTGCCTCTGTAGCTTCCTGGGGCAGGCTCCTGAAGGCAGCCCTGCTGTTCCAGCCATTGCCCTTCTACACTCACGTAGGTGATGGTGTCTCCGTTGAGCTCCGTGACGGATTTCATCCCTTTCACCTGTGTGACCAGTTTGTTGTTACCCTCCAGCTGCACAACAGCCTGGTGGAAGACAGAAGCATTCATGTTATTGCTGGAGACCACCTGGACCCCTGCATGCTGTCCTTCCCCTGCCACAGCAGGAGGGGACTGCAGAGCCACCTGAGCTGCACATCTGAAAAGGCTACAGACAGCACCAGCACCCTCAGGGCAGCTGTCACTGATCAATGAAATTAACCAAATAGATAAGACAGCAAAGCCCATTTCTGTTTATCTGTCTTGCCCAGCTATAAGATGTGTTCATTTGCCCTTGAGCTGCTGATGTACAGAGGCTAAAAGTCTTCTAATAACTCTTTCCAAAAGAGTTTATGCCAAAGGGGGTACAGAGATGCTGGAAATTATGACACAGCTGGTAGAGCTCTCAGAGCCCCATTCACAGAGCATTTCGTTGGTGATCACCCCTCCTGCTTTCAAAAGTCCCTGCAATTCCATCTTCTCTTGAGACAGAGATGAGAGGCAGATTTTGCCAGTGGTGTTGCCTTGACACTCTATGAACCATTGGAAACTAATGTCCAGGAAAGGGAGCACCCAAGTTAAAGGGTGGTAACTCCTCACCTTGCCAAATCATCTCCCCCAGGGTAACCTGAAGCAGTGAGAAAGGCAGCAGAGAAGCTACTGGGACTTAAAAGAAGATTTATTGGTTTATGATTGATTATCTGATTTTCCTGCACTACCTTTGAATCAACAAAATTAAGGCAGAGGTATGTTTTGTGTTGCAACATGACACAAAGTCAATCCTTTTCCACCTCAAATGTTTCAGAACTCTTCCTGTCAAAAATTTTTACCCAACCCTTTTTCCAAATGGGATATTAAAACACTGGCTTCTAATGTTTTCCAAAATTACTATTGAAATAGATTCAGAAATACAAGGCTTCTTCTGCAGGAAGTGCAGTGCATTAATTAACACCTGTGGTATGGTCAGTCACTTTGCTCATATGCAGAGGGAATGGCTGGAAAGGAAATTTAATGTCCCTGAGCCCCCATGGCCCTGGCAGAGGAGGGGCTGCTCACTCACCTTCACTTTCTCTCCATTCAGCATCTCTATCTCACTCTCCTCTCCAATGGTGAACTGGTTTTTCACCACTTTGGAGCCAGTGGTTATGGTAACTGTGAACTTCTTCCCATCCTGCACAATTTCTGAGATGCTCTTGAGGTCCTTGCCCTTCTGGATCTGGTCCTCAGGGAGCCCTGCCCAGGAACAAAAGACATGGAGTGAACGGTGGAGCCATCTGTGGGCAGATTGCTGCTGCTGAACAAATCAATGTGGCAGGATTTGGGGACCTACAGCTAGGAAAATTTCTATTCCAGTGTGGAAAAACCTTTCAGTAATGGTGCTTCCCCAAGAGCCATATGTCCCTGAGTCTGCTGGGGAGGAAGATTAATTCTGTCATCCTGAATTTTGTGTGGGAACTAGGCATGTCCCATGTCTTGCTGACCTGGCTGGGAGCACAAACACCACCTCCCTGTCTAAGAATAAATCCTGCTTTCCTTCCTTCACTGACAGGCAAGGAAAAATGGATTAAATAAATAGAATAAAGGAACAAAGCATTTTTTAATGAGATCCAGGATTCCTCAGAACCAGTTTATAAAATCTTTTCCCAAAGCCTGAAGGTGATCTGACAGGTAGAGCCATTCTGACATGTAACTGTGCAGAAATATTGCAAAGCCCCCTGGATCCCTGCAGGACCACATTCCCTGTCACAGACACAAGTGGAAATCTTTCAGACACATTCATCATTCAGCATTTAAACAACACCAACTATTGTTCTGATGAATGGTGGGATGTGAGGCTGTGCAGCATCACAGCACAGTGGCTGAGCAATGTCCTGCTTGCCCCCAAATTTCACAGCCTGATGGAGCAGGTCTGCAGTGTCCCTAAGTCACCAAGGTCCTGCAGGCTTATCACATGTGTGCAGCACTCAGCCACACTGGCCAGTGGCTGCAGAACCTGCCAGGACTGACTTCCTGCAAGCCATAAAACTTCACCCATCATCTCTTGACCCCTTGCCCCAGACAGAGAGATGCTTTCTCTTCTATTTTGAGATCACATCTCCCCACAAATACATTTAAAACCCCAATAATTACAAGGTGACAGACAGAAATAGCAAATTTCAGAGATGTCTCAATCTACATCATCAGTACATCAGCACAGTTGGCTCCCAAAAATCAGTGGGATTTGCAGAGACAAAGCAGTACACAGCACATGCAGGCACATACCAAGGGCTCTCATGAAGGGCTCAAAGTTTTCCTGGTGCTGGAGCTCATATTTCCCAGTGAAGCTCATGGTGGAAAAGCTCTCTGTGCTCCTAACACAAGAGAAGGTGCCTTGCTGGTAAGCAGAGCTTGGTTTTATATCATCCTTCCACCTTAAAAGTTGGCCAGAGGTAAGATGATGTAATTGGTTTATGGGCATGTTCAAACATTAACATAAAACTGGGCAATGGTCAGTGATAAATTTCTCTACATTTTACAAACCACAATTTACAACGTGGGGGCAGGGAAAACCCCATAAAATATGTTTTATGGAGGTTGCAATGTGGCATCCATAAACAAATGATAAAAATATAATAATAATTGTGCAAAGAGTCTCATTATCAGAGGAACGAGCCAAATCATCTAATGAGTTTGCAGTCTGGAAGCACGTATGTGGAGGAGGAGGAGAATGTGGTGACTGTGTGTCCCCTGGGGCTGACACTGGGGGGGTTTCTGCTCACTGGTGTGTGCATGGTGGGTCTTTAGCACTGGCAGAATAGTGGCTGCACAGTGGCAGGGACTGACTCACTCACAGACCTGTGCTGGTGGGGTTTGGTGTAACCCAGACGTAGCAGCAGCACAAACCCATGGCTGTCCTCTAAGAAAAATGCTCCAAATCAATTCCTGGCTTTGCACTGGCCCACCTGAAGACTGCAGTTTGAATCAGGCTCCACCTCTATGGTCCTGTGTGGATAGAGAGCTGGTGCCATTAGTGATCTACCAAATCACTTTCATCTCCTTTTCCCATAGGAGCCACAGTCACTCTGTACTGAGAAGCATCCCAAGCCTTGGAGCTGCAATTCTCCCAGGTGCCACATCAGAAGAAGGGCCAGCAGCAGCCTCCAAGCTGAGCGAAATTCCTCCCTCCAAAGCAGGACCCAGAGCTGGGCTCCTCTTCCAGTCCCTTTGGCTGAGCACCCCAGGATGGCTTCATGGCATCTGAGCATCCATCCTCTGGGTCTGAACTCCCAGGCTGGGCTTCTTGCCTCAATGAATTCCTCCTCCCTCCCAAAGTCAGCTCACATCTTTGTCCCTTTTTGAAGTGAAATAATGTATAAGAATGAAAAAGACCTATCTCCTTCCAATTTGGAGATGCTGTCAGAGCCTTCTGCTGCTGTCTGTCTTGCTGCTGCCACCTCAGCCACGCTCTCTGTGCTGCAGCAGTGAGCCTCAGTTTCTGGTTAATTAGTACAGGCAGTGTCTGCCAGATGAGGCAAGAGAGGGAAAACCTTGGCTGGTGGGATGGACAGTGGATGAAGTTGGCTGGGAGGGGGGAAAACCTGCAGGGACATCATCCCTGTGCACCATGGAGGGAGCCAGGCAGGTTCAGAGAGCATTCATGGAGGGGTGGATTGACTCAGCAATTTCTCCAAACAGCTTTTTGGGTTTTTTTCCATTTTATCCCCTCAGAAATGATGTCATGTTAGGAACTGCATTTCATTTTTATGCCTGCCTCAGGTGAATAGCCCGGTGTCACATGGAGCTGTGCTGACATGTCCCTTTTCAGTGTCCTCTTCATGGGGACAGCGGTGACTGACCTCTCTTGCTGTGTCCTGGCAGCACCCTGAGCTGCTAGATCCCTGCCTCCTGTCAGCCAACATTCTCTGCCCGTGGGCTGCTTGGAAGCACATGTGTGCCTCCCACATTTTTATGCCCTGGACCTCCAGCTGCTCCTCCAGGCAATTCAGGTTCCCTCTCTTTGCATGATGGGGAGAGAGATTAGCCTTGAAAAAACTGCAGAGTTCCCAGGCCCACAGTGTCCATGGAAATGAAGGTCCTAAGGGCTGGATGTCACTCATCAAATGTTAAAAGGGGAATATAATTGTCCAGGACTCTCTTGGTAACAGGGTAGAAATTTTTCCATTCACAGAAATGGACAACTCATGAAAGAATTCATCCAATTTGGAACACAAATTGTTTTCTGTAGGTATCCTCTCCTCCTCTCCTTACTGTGAATAGCTACAACACATCTCTGCTTCTGATTTGCTATTGCTGAGTGGGGACTATGGGTCGCTGTTCGAAAGTTTGGAAATGTGACCAACTGATTTTTGATCAATGAACAAAAATAAAACCTCTTTGTGTTCTGTTGGGCTCAATGTTCTTTTATTTTCTTTAGCAAAGATATGCAGTTCGTACTAAAGAAAGGAGAAATGCTTATTGAATGAAATTTGGCCAAGGTAATTATTATCTAGCCAGGCCTGCTGAGCAAATGGCAGGTGAGATAAACTTAATCTCAATAGCAAAGTTCAGAATACTTGTACATCTCCCCAACAGAATACAGCATCTTTTAAAGTATGATATAATTTTAACTTTCCAAGAAAATGCACTTGATTTGCATTAACATGAGGCCATGTTGAGTGATAATTTGATTAAAGTAAATCCATACCCTAAAACTTGAATCTGGTTTGTATAAAGAGAAAAGGCATGGACCATTTTCAAAAATTATTGAGGAAGCTACATCTTGAGGGAAGCCAGTAGGTACTTCTGTCTTTAAGCTGCTTTGAAAATAAAGCAGAGGATCTTAGAAGCTTGTCAGAAAAAAAAAAGACTGAAGTATCTTATTTCTGCTTTTTGCACCTGAGTCAGAGATAGGGACATCCAGAACATCTAGGCAAGAATAGCACCAGTGGATCAGCCATGGTTTTGGCCAAATTTTAAACCTCACCTCCTCCATCTCCCTGGGCACTCATCCTGGGTCTCCAAGACCCACCTCTTGAAGGAGAGGTGCTCAACCCAAACCTCCCAAACTGCAATTTGTGGCTGGTGCCTCATGTTACAACATCTCCATAATCAAGAAGAATTTGTCTCTGTCATCTCTGTAGCTGCCTGTGGAGCAGTTGCATCCTTTTATGGCATCTCCTCAACCCTTCCCTGGGATTCCTGAGCTCAGCTCTCAGCTCTCACTTTCACTCACTGTCTGGGAAGCCACCCCCTACCTGCACTCCTTGGTAAGTTGGACATTATAACTAGATTTTCAGGTTTATGGCTCCTACAGGAAAAAATAAAGTGTCTCTGCCTCCTCCAGTTCAAACTGAAGCTCTTAATTAAGTTCTGAACTGCAAAAATGACTTTACAGCCAAAGTATGGGGAGAGGCACTTCTGTAGCCCAGGGGAGGGTCCCTGGCAGCATTGTGGAGGTCTGGGAATGTCTTCATGCATCTTTCCTCTATCAGCTCTCTATCAGCTCACTTGCTTCTCTTATCTGTCCCACCAGTGACTCCCCAGACTCCAGTGAGCCCAGCACCTCAGTGCTTTGGGAAGCCAGGGTTGGGCTCTACACTAGGATTTTCTTGGCCCAAATGTGAAAGGATACAAGGCAGGACCTTTGATGATTCAGTCCTGGATTTTCCTAGTGCAGGTCTAGTTGAACACCCCAAAACCCCTAGACATTTTTTAAAAAGCTTCGTCTTAAGCTTGCCAGTCACAGATCCCCAGGTGGGCTCCCCTCTGTCTCAACCCATAGTATTGTTGGGTAATTCTATTTCTGCTACCCTTGAACCTGGAAACTTGGTCTGCTGCCAGGTTTTCACATCTCTGGTATGATTAGTTTGAACCTTGGGGTACAAAGGTTTCTTCATCAGGCCACATGAGTGCATTGCTTCGAGAGGTTGGATGGGATGGAGAAGATGCTGCTGCTGCCGAAAGCTCTCCATCCCTCTTGGTTTTCCTTGTGCTGTGTTACCAAGACAGCACTGAGATTAAATACAGCATCTTTCCCAGATTCTTCTCTTTTTAAAATGCCCTTGGCAGTCTGCTGAGATTCCTGCCTCCAAGCTGTAACTTCCAAGCTGCAGATATGCAAGTGCCATTTCCTATAGGTTTAGATTAGATATGTCATTATCAGAGCCCTGATAAGAATGCAAAAGCAGGAGCTTGTGCACAGAGCTGCTGCTTGTTAAAGCTTTCCATGGATGCTGTGACTCAGAAAAGAGCAGCCCTCAGCCCTTGTCATCTTATTGCAAAGGTGCCAAAGGGAGCAAAGGATTTGTATTGCTTCTTCAAGGTCAAGGTGGCTCTAGCACTGATAGCAGAAGAGCCTTAGCTCTGCTTATCAATGATCACCTGGGGACCACAGCTTACAGAAGAGTTGGACTTTGCTGCTGGGATCTTGCTTTACAATAGGAATAAAGCTGCTGGCTCTGCCACCCACTTCCCATTCTCTTGCTTCCAACATCTGTGGTGTAGAGCTGTGGCCTCTCTCCAGGCACAGGGACCCTCTGTTTATGCCCTCAGAGGATGTGTATTGTCCCAGCAGGTTGGCCTTTGGTGGGGTGAGGCTGCTCTCCATCCCACAGCCCTTGTGGAGTCAGGGTAAAGGACTGAAAATGGTGCTCATTGCTTATGGAACTAGTTTGTGCCAGGACAAGGAAAGAAAATGTTGGGGAAGAAATGAAGCCGTTAGCAGTCAATGTTCTTGAGTGAGAAAGGGCTGGAAGAGACCCCCAAAGCAGAGCCAGTGACGATTTAACCAATGGTGCATCTGACCCCACCACACATCTGCAGTGCAAACATTTCCCTCTGATCCAGGCACGTGAAGAGCCCCTGAGACACGGTGGGGACAAGGAAACTTATATGAGCAAGTGCAGGAGACCGGTGTGTTGGCATGGAAAGGGAGCAGCCTCCAAGTGCCACAGGTGGTCAGGTGAACTCCTGTCCTGGAGGGACACCTGGCTGTCACTGTGGGCCAGTACTCACCTGTCCAGCTGTGCTCCCCTTCATCCTGATTTATCAAGCACAGTGGCTCACTCAGTGCTCCTCACAGAGGGCTGCAGGTGATTAGCCAAGGAGAGCATCTTGGGGCCAGACAAGTGTGGGGAGGAGCCTGTTCCTGTCTCTCCCTGAGGTAAATATATAACCACAATTTATATAGAAAATGTAGGAAAGTCCAAGCAATAAACCCCAAGACCTTCCCTGGCACACGGTGACTCTTGGCTGGGGAAAGCAATGAGCCAAGAGTGATGCACCATCCAGGGGGTCAGTGCTGAGGCAGGACACAGCTGTGAGGGGGGCAGAGAATTGCATGGAGTCTGACAGCAACTGAGCCTTCACCAGGTTCAGGGCCACACAGGTGCTCCATGGGGAACAAGCATGGTGCCAGCAAGAGCAGAGCTGTGGACAAAACCCAGGATTGCCACTGTCCACTTGGTCCTGTCGTGTTTTTATAGTCAAAGTGTCTCCCTGAGCACAGGTATCCCCATTTTGCACATTATGGAGCCTGACTTTTCCAAAGTCACCTGGAGAAGCTGATAAAGCATCTTCCTTGTCCAGTCCCTAACTGGGGGTCGTAGAGCCCACACGCTATGGGATTGCAGATTTTGATAAAAAAATGTGGCTATGGGGTACAATGTAAACTTCAGCATGGTAAAACCAGATTGCACAACCTTCTCCAGGATACAACAGCTTCTCCAGTATCCCACCAGGGATGCCAGCACTGCACAATTCCTTGAGCTCCTTTTCTGCTCTTCCTTTATGAGTGGGTCCTGCACTTTGACCTACAAGACCCAAACCACAACACAGATGTCCTTGACCTGGTTGTGAAACACCTTGCTCTGAGGCAAGAGTGTTGCACCCAAATGTGGGGAAAGGGCTGACATGCTGGCAGCTCCTTGCCCTGCAAAATCAGCAGAGGTGGAAAAGTCTCCATGTGCACATTTGCAGATGAGAGGAGGTGATCATGTGGAAGTTCTGCCTCACATCACAGCTGAGATACTGGCAATTTAGATCAGATTTAGAAACTGGGGGAAAGAGCCACCTTTGCTGTAACAAAGATGCAGCTTTTAAGAGTTTAATTTATTTACAGTCATACATTTCTGTCTTATATCTCCTTGACATGAGGCTCAAATAAATAATTCTGGGTGCATGTTTGCCTGTGCAGCTGCAGACATTCTGCAAACTTCCTTAGCCCCCTTTCTGGTGTAGATTCTGAGCCTGACTAAGGTGTGCCTGCCTCTGAGAAGGCACAACTGAAATACTTTGATTTCTGGTCATAACCTTGAAGTTTTTACCAAGAATCTCCCTGTTCTCTTTGTGAATGTTCAAACTTCTGTACATGAGAGGGCAGGGGACACAAAACTTCCACAACCCCCAGTGATAAACTCCTGGAATTTTTCTCAGCCAATGTAACACACTTCCCACTGGGAGGCACTCTGTACAAGGCAGTAAATGGCATTGCAAAATCCCAAATATCCTGGTCACTGCCTTTCTGACCTGCCTGGTGTTGTCTGGGTCTGGTAGCCTTTGTTTGAATGTGGTTTTCAGACCCCAGACAACTTGTGGGCAGAGACAGGACTGGGAGCAATGGGGACATTTTTGTTCTGCTCAGGGTTATGTGTTACTTTTTTATTAAATGTGGTGGACCTTTCTGGACCTGCATGAGAGTTGGGGTCCTTTCTGTGTGCCCTTTTCTGAGTGTCTCACTGGGGGCAGGAGAGATCTCACTGAAAAGAAGGTATTAAAATCCCAGGATGGAATCCTCTGGGGAGAAGATGGGTGAACATGAAGAACCTCCTTCCCACCCCGATGAGCTCTTGCATCAGCTTTGTATCCAACCCTCCTGCCGCAGGACACCGCCCGTGCTTCCTTTTCCTCAGCTCCAAAACTTTGGAGAGGTGTTTCCCGGCTTTTGTTGGGACAGCGCCCCTAACCCGAAGGGCGGAGGGACCTGTGGCAGAGTGGGAAAGGCTGGAGGGGATCAGGGAGAGGGATGTGCAGCTCCTCCAGGATGCCAGGACACGAGGCACTGCCGCCATCTAGTGACTTGGGATTCGCCGGCAGAGCCGCTGGTCCACGGCGCTCCTGGGGATGCTCTGCCGGGAAATGGGCCGGGAACCCCCACCCAACGCGCCTCTTGTGCTTGGGACACGTAGAGGGGCACACTTTGCTGGAGAGGATGGAAAAGCTGCTCAGCAAACACGAAGTTGAGAGTTTTGCTGTGCTTGTCTTTGAGTGCTGCAACACTCGGGGCTGACAGATGCTATTTTAGGGGGATTGGTACAGGAAAAAATTGAATTTTTGCTGTTACACGCCTCTCTGCTTCCTCAGTCATCATGCTTTGGGATGCCTTTGGAAGGTGGAGAGGTTGAGGAAATCCACCTGGAGGGATGAAAAATGATGCATTCCAAAAAAAGAAAAAAAAAAGAGAGGAAAAAAAAGGGAAAGTCTGAGAGCAACTTGATCTGGGGTTTGTAAATACAGGTGATTCTTGACATAGGAGTCCAGAGACCATGAACTGCTCAGGAATGGGCAAGGTCCAAACTAGAATTGCAAATCCCAGCAGAAATATGGAGGCAGTGAGTAAGGCCAGGTTAATTAAAGGCTATTACATTTTCTAGCTCTTCATCTGTTGCTGCAGTGGATGCGTCCTGACAGGCAGCATGGGCACACTCCTCCCCTCCTTTTCTTAAAAATTCAAAATAATATTAAAGAATCATAGAATGAATCATGGAATCATGATGGTTTGGGTTGGAAGGGACCTTAAAGATCATCTAGTTCCAACTCCCCTGCCATGGGCAGGGACACCTTTCACTAGACCAGGTTGCTCAGAGCTCCACCCAAAATGAAATGCCACTCTAAACTTGAGTTCATGGAAATTGTAGGGCTGAGCATGGAAAAACCTCTCCAAGCAAATGGCAGTGTCATCCTGGTTTGTGTCCCAGGCTGTGTTCTGTGCTCACCTGTGACTGCCACATCAGCAGTCCCTGCGCCCCAGCAGTAACCACTGACCTTGTTAATGAGGGTTATCACTGCTGATAGACCCAGGGCATGGACAGACCTGTGGCAACAGCCTCTTTGCAGATGCAGAGCAGCAGGTATCCTGCTGTAATCAATTTTATATTTTTGCAGGGCTCCTGCATCCCAGAGGGATGTGATGCTGAAGGAATCATCAATCTCATTGTAAGCTCTTCACTTGGAAAAAAAAATTGCATGCATTAATGAAGTCATTTCACACAGCTAAAACACACATTAAAAGAATTAGACACATGGCAAGTGAATGCCCAGAGCCACAAGGTCCCATGCTGGTGGGAAAAGGTGAGGTCTCATTGAAGTGTGCTGGGTGACTCTTGCAAAGATGTACACTGGTGATATTATATACTTGCATTGGTAATAAAAACTATCAGCTGGTGCAGTTCTTCCTATGGATTTGATTCTGTCCTTGTTCTAGCCTGAATCTGAGCTGAGCTCAAAGTGTGCTCTGCCTCTGCATGGGCAAGGAAGGAAAATCCTGAGTTCACCTTGGCACACCATCATGGAAAAGGGGAGAGGTTAGCACAGAGGAGGCAAATCACATATCCTGCAGCTTTTGCTCTTTCCTTTATTTCTAATATTTCAGATATTTTGTCCAGAGATACTACTTGCAGTTTTTTGTGGCAGCTACCACTGGAGCATGTTGAGGAGCTGAGACTGTTTTGGAGATATCAGCCACTCCCCCCAGCATCTAAGTAAAGCATCACTAGGAGCTTCCAGTGACTCCAGGGATGGTGATAGGGAGGTTTCACCATCAATTTAAGCCTGACCAATCCCTGAAAAACAAGGTCCAGCCTTGCTGTTTTATCCAGAACCTTCTGAAAAGACCTGGACCCACATCTGGAATGGGGACAGAACTCCATTACAGGGTGAGCACCCCACTGCATGCCATTGTGCCAAAAGCATCTGGTGACTACAGGTACAGGGAGAACTATGGGGCCACAGCAGGTTTGGGTGGCTCAGGCTTCATCTTTGCAATGTCATGAGGAATACTGAGCACAGAGATGGTGGGGAGATGCAGGCTGGCTGGCGATGTAATTTATATAGTTAAATAGCTCCCTTCCTAGCTGATTTCCTAGAGGTGTGCTCTCTCTGCCCCACTGTTTGAGCTCAGATATATTATTAAAACACTTCTGTTTGCTTCCTGCTCTGCCCTGTTCAACCTTCAGCAACACCACCAAAAGCAGCTCTGTCCAGAGCCTGAAGTTTACCTATTGCCTCTATCTAAAGAGCCTGCAGAAAGAGTCTTTTGGGATGTTGGGTGTAGAAAATTCATTTTCCACACCACTGTCCAGGGCAATGACTGGACCACCCTCCACCAGATATTTTTCTCATTGCTCCAGTTACAACCATAAGAATAAGAGAGAGAGGCAATGTATTTGGGGCAGACTCCAGTGCTCTGACAGGTGGTATGTCCTCTGCTGCAGATGTGGCTTCCGTGGCTCATAGCAGGCTGTTATCAGCCATCCTTTGCTCAGCTGATAACATCCTGTACCTCAGCTCCTGCCTGCCTGGGCTGAAGTCCTTTTGCTTTCTCCAGCACTGAGCTGTGTCCTGGGTTTGTGCAGCCACTGGTCCTGTGCTGACCTTTCCCTTCAAAAAATTCTGATTGTATTAAAATAAAAAAGCAGCAAAGGGATGCACAACCCTTCCCTGCAAAGAATTGGATTTTTTGCACAACGCCTCCCATGTCTCCTCTCTCCCCTGTGCCTCAGTTTCCCCGTTGATGTGACAGGGCTGTTGGGAGGCTGAGCAGAGCTGAGCTCCAGACTGATTGTGCTTCTGTGGTTTCCTGACTCAAACCCTTCTTTAGGCAGTTTCAATCTCAAATTTAAGTCCAAACTCATGATTTAATCAGGTGTCTCCATGTTTCCCCACTCGAAGTCGGAATATCTCCCGGGTTACACAAGAGACCACAACGTCTCCATGCCCTGTGCCTGATCACTCTCAGGTTAAAAGCTGGCTCCTAATATTTAACCAGATTTCCCCCTCGCTGCAGCTCGCACCTGCTGCCCCTTGTCCCGGCTCCTGGCACCGGCAGAAAGCAGCCGAGCTCCGTCTCTCCCGCGTATTCCCATTCCAGGCTTGCTGCCGGCCGTCTCTGCCGTGGCACCGGGAACACCGGCGGGTGGCACTGGGGACAATTTTCCGTGAGCACCAGCGCAAAGGGTGGCCGGGCTGGAAGCGGTGGCCGCAGCTTCTTTGGGCAGTTCCCCGCCGTGCTGAGCCGCGCTGAGGGGGCAGCGCTGCCCCAGGGCCTGAGGGAGGCACAGCCGAGGGGGGCACAGGGGCAGGGGGAGACCGGGCCGGTCCCAGCAGCGCCGGCGGGATTTGCGCCGGTCCGGAGGATTTAGCTCAGCCCTTCCTACACTGCGTCAAATCCTGTCCTTAGTTTAACCCCTTTGAACAAAACCAGCCTGCTCTGAAAACGTAGTGATTTCTTTTTTAATTTAAAGTTCCAGCTTTTGCAAGCAGCCCACCAAAGGTTCATGACGTGCTTCTGCAGCGACTTGTGCGCCGTCAGGGCTTTTCCTCAGGCGGGAAGCGTCTCCCCGGGCAGGGTAGAGGGAAAGCCGGACAAGGAGGCTCCAAAGGAGGCTCCAGCCTTGGCACAAATCCCAGGCAGCCTTTCCACCTCCTGCAAAATGCCGAGTGCCCTGCACTGACCCTGGCTGCTCCAGCTCCTTGTGGGAGGAGGTGGTTTGTCCCCTCGCGAGTTCTCTCTGCCCACAGAGGAGGTTTTGAAGGGAGTTGTTTTGGGGTGAGGGCCTGTTCCTGGTGTGGGGGTGCTCTGTGTTGCTGGCAGTGATTGCCGGTGCCTTCTCAGCAGCCATGGAGTACATCAGCACACGGGGAGGCACGGGGGCCGTGGACTTCGAGGGAGCCCTTTTCTCTGGCTATGCCCCCGATGGGGGCCTCTTCATGCCCCAGTGCATCCCCTCGCTGCACAGGGACACCCTGCGAAGGTGGAGCAGCCTGTCCTACCCTGAGCTGGTGAAGGAGCTGTGCTCCCTCTTCATCCCGGCCGAGCTGGTCCCACGGAACGTGCTCAATGGTGAGCTGAGTGGGGAGCTGCTCGTGGGGATGTGGACAAGGGTTTGGGGGGTCTGGATGCTTCTGCCTGCCTTTCTCCATCCTCTTCACAGCCCCCCAAGAGAAGGAGCCTGCTGCACATTCCCTGCTCCTGTCTGTAGCCTGCTCTCCTCTGTCACCTTTCTGGCACTAATGGAAAGGTGTCCCCTGTTTAAAAATAAGGGTTCTGGTGACAGCAACAAGCTGATGTTGTGGCCCTGCTCTGTGCTGGCACTCCCTCCAGGGCTTTCTTCTGCTTCACACTTGCCTTGATGTGTGTTTTTAAATGTTTTTAACACTTATGAGCTATCTTTTCCACCAGAGGGCAGCTGCAACCTCTGTCTCAACAACACATTGGTATAAAACTCAGGTTTCCTGTATTTTATGTATTAATGTAGTTTTCTGATTGTGTGGCATGTCCCCTGGGATTACTTAGCACAGAGTTATCCAACAGCATGAAGCTGGGCTGGTTCATTCCTAATAACCACAAATAACTTTTGGGGTACCTGTCACTGCACAGAGCTTTGGTTGTGCAGGAAGGTACCCAGGAGCACAAAGAGCACAGATGCAGGAAGCCATGGGTCAGAAAAACACTCCTTTCATTTAACAGGCCATTTATCCATTTTCCCTCTAGAGTTGATCGATAAGGCCTTCAGCAGATTCAGACACAAGAATGTTGTGCATCTGTCCAGGCTGAAAGATGGGCTGAACATTTTGGAGCTCTGGCATGGTGTTACGTATGCATTTAAGGACCTGTCCTTGTCCTGCACAGGGCAGTTTTTACAGTATTTCTTGGAGAAAAAGCAGAAGCATGTCAATATTCTGGTGGGTGAGTATGACTCCTTGGAGGTAAGGTTCTTGGGCAGGCTTTTACCTTGAGAGCCACCATCCTACAGCCCTCCCCAAAGATGCCCCGGGATGGTATTGCCTCATAATCTCCAAGCAATGCCAGAGTGGCTGCTCTGGCCAAAAACATCTCATAGAGCATCTCTGCATCTTTTTCCCAAAGTGCAGTGGTGCAGGTTTGATTGACACAGCAATTTTTTGCTTTTCTTTCTGCTTCCTCACCTTGAAACAGGGACTTCGGGGGACACGGGGAGCTCGGCCATCGAGAGCGTGAGAGGGCAGAAGAACGTGGACATCTTTGTTCTGCTGCCCAAGGGGCTCTGCACCCAGATACAGGAGCTTCAGATGACCACTGTCATTGAAGACAATGTCCACGTCTTTGCTGGTTGGCACTGCTGCTTGAACTGTCCACGTTATGGCCCTGCTATGCCAAAACCTTGACCCTAAAAGTCTGAGGGGGCTGCTCAGTGGGGTTTGCAGCTTTAGCAGCTGCAGCCAGCTGGGTCATTGCTATCACCATGCCCAGACACCTGGCTAACAAGAGACAACATCCCCAGTTTGACAACCAAGCAGTTTAAGGCTTCTTTTTCTCCTGGCTGTAGATCAGAGCTGCCTCCATGCAGGTGGTTGGTGTTTGGTTGAACTAAATTCAGCACCATTTTTTGTCACTAAAAGGATTTGGAACCACCCTTTCCCTCTGTTCTCTTGCCTTCATGGGTGAGCCACCTCCTACCACCATGCCGTCTCTGTGGGTTGGCATCAGCACTGGGTGCTTGAGCTGCTTGAGTTCCTATGGAGTCCTCTGCTCAACCTGGTCTCACCTTGGCATCTCACAAGGGGATGCAGCATTTGCCTTCCTGGCAGGTTTATATTTTGTAGAAGCAGGAGCCCAGAGTGCTGTGTCTGCAGAAACCACCTGACATCCACAGGGTGCCACTCAGGCCCTGGTTCACACAGCCCCCAGGGCAGATGGGCAACTCCTGGCCACAGCAAACCCCAGGGCTTGAGACCAGCCCTATTTCTGAGCAGAAACACCTCGTGCCTGATGCACTGCTGCTGGCAGATCTAATCTTTCCTTTCTCCTTTTGACAGCTCATGGGAACAGCGATGAAATTGATGAGCCGATTAAGGAACTGTTTGCTGATGTCAATTTTGCTGGAAAATACAACCTGATGAGCTTGAATTCTGTCAATTGGTCCAGGATTATGGTGCAGATTGCCCACTACTTCTATGCTTACTTTCAGTGTGCCCCATCCCTGGATACCACCCAGCTGCCAATGGTGGAAATTGTTGTGCCCACGGGAGGAGGAGGAAATATCACGGGTAAAGGGAAAAAGAGATGGGTTAGATAAGAGAGAGAGAATGCTCTGATCTATGGACCAAAAGCACTTTGCAGATACTGGGTATTGCTATTTATTAAAACACCCACTCTCTGGTGGGATTTCTTCAGAACCACTTATATTTTATTACTCATGTATGGTTATTACTCAATTTAAGTGTCACTGATGATTTGCAAGGTGCAGAAAAACCCAAACCACTCTTTGATGATGACTGTAACTATCTTGAGGATGGGCACATTGGGAGAGGACAGAATGCGTTTGATGCAGAAAAGAGGGAAAATGCTGTGGCTCTGATTTCTTAAGTGAGACATTAACAGAGGTGTGGAGTCCTGCCTGGTCCTCTCTGGTTTGCATGGTAATGCATGGTCAGGACAACCACTCTTAATTGCATAATCTGGCCTTCTAAATGAGAGTCCTTGATTGCCTCAGTCCCAAAATAGGTGTAGAACTGTCTTATGAAAGCAATAAAGGATTTTATATATTCACTGCTCTTCCAGGCTGCCATCAGAGAGGCAAAAGCCCAAAATCTTCATCTCTCCTTCTTGCCTGCTAGCTGCCTGAACTCTCTGCCCCCTGCCTGTCCACCAGCAAAAGTGAAGATGAGCAAGGGTCTGTGTTCAATGGCAGGTGGAGCATTGCATCCCTGGGTTTTATAATCTGTGCTCTACCAAGCCACTGAAGTCAGATATCTCAGAGTCCACTAGGGAATATAATTTCTGCCTGCTTCTGAACTAGATGCTCAATCAATTTGTATGATGACTTCTTTGCAAAATCTCCTTCAAATGTTTCTTCATCGAGCACTCATGCATTTTTTTCACTTTTTTTTCCCTAGCTGGCTGTATTGCCCAGAAAATGGGTCTCCCAATTCAACTTGTTACTGTGGTGAACAGCAACGACATCATTCATAGGACTGTTCAACGTGGAGATTTCTCACTGGCAGAGAGCGTGAAGGCTACGTTGGCATCAGCCATGGATATCCAGGTATGTAGTGAACTGGCCAAAATGCAAAAATAGAAAATATTGCTGGGCTGTTTTTTAATCTTGTACTCTGTTCTGCCTGTAAAATTCTGCCACTCGATGATGCATTAGGAGGTGTGACTCCTATTGACCATTTATGCTACAGGCTGCTGAGTTGAGATAGATCAAACTCCTTCTCCCTCACTTCTCAGGGTCTGACTTTCTGATCTTTCTTGTTGAGTTCTGGGTTTCTGGGGATTGTTCTGTGCAAGCTTAGCAAGACAGGGACATTTTCACAACATGAGACAACTAGAGAACTAAAAATGGCATAATGTCTCGAGGGTTTTGTTGATGCTTCTGAAAAGCTCCACAAAGAGCAAGAGGAGAGACTAGGAAGGAGGTGGAGAAGTCCAGAAGAAATGCCTTGTTCATGGCTGCCTGCAGCTTGCTCAGAGCAAAACAAGTCCCAGCAGGCAGGGAAAGGCCTCAGAAAGAAAAGTCATGGAGGTACAGAAACCAAACACCTGGAAGCACATACCTCCCCTTTCATTCCCACCCTGGGATCCCCAGGGATTGGATCTGCTTCCAAACAAGTGATCAAAGTGGGAAACCCTTGGTGTTGCATCTCTGTGGCCTTAAGCTACCTGGATTTTCCAAAAGCTGTTCAAACACACTGGGAGGACCTGGGAGTCTGGAGGGATTGCCATGCTTTGCAGTCACTAAGTCCTTGTGCTCCTTTCACCAGGCTGTGCTTGGCTTTCCTCCTGAGCCAGGAACTTGTGGGGCTCCTCAGAGCTCCAGGGATAACTGGGCTCCTCTTAGCCCATCTCCCTTCAGTAGCACTGGTCAGCAAGTGTCACACTTTGGGATCTTGGGGGCAGTCAGGTGAGGAGATTTCCTGAGATTCCTGAGGAGCTGGATGAGTGAATCCCTCTGCACATTCCTCTCCATGGCTGCATGGGATGTCACCGTTCACTCACATCTGAAACATCCATGCAAATATTTCTGTAGCTAAAGAGAACATTTGTTCTGGAGGGGAGTTCAGGAGGTCTCTGGTTGGGACTTGTTTAAAGCAGATTCACCCTTGAGGTCAAGTGGGATTGCTCAGGTCTTTGTCCATTTGGGTGTTGGAAACCTTTGAAGATGGAGAGTGCACAGCCTCTTAAGGTTGCTGCTTCTGCAGACTAAGATAAGGCAGAGAAAACTTTCCTGTTAGATGCTGCCTGAAGAGTTGAAGGTGAAGCAGAAAGTCTGATGTGGATGAGCCTTGCAAGGAGCAATCCCAGGACAATCCCAGCAGATGCTGTGTCTTTGCAGCCAAGCAGGGGCTTTTCTCTGTCCCTGAGATCAGGAAGAGCCACAGAGCTCATATCCACACTGCAAAACGTTGTCCCCAGCATGAGCTGGCCTCCAAACTGGGCCCCGACAATTCTCCTGGAGAGCTCTGGTGGTGTGGGACACAAGCAAAACACATTCTCCTGGAGAGCTTTGGTGGTGTGGGACACAAGCCAAACACATTCTCCTGGAGAGCTCTGGTGGTGTGGGACACAAGCAAAACACATTCTCCTGGAGAGCTCTGGTGGTGTGGGACACAAGCAAAAGCCTTACTTAGATGGTGAGGCTGGTACTTGCACCAGTGCCCTGGCCCAGTTCAACTTACTGGTGTCACCATAGTGTTCTGTAATGGAAACTGTAAGGCTGGTGGGAATGGAGGGTGAAGGGGAAATGTGGGAAGATGTGGGAAGGATGTGGGAACAGCAGAAAGAAGGACAGGAGAAAGGGTGTCAGGAGCACAGTGTTGGAGGCACATCCAGGAGCAGGTCATGGAAGTCCAGGCACACTGACCAGGACAGCCTAAAACAGGGGACAACCTAGAGCAGAGGGCAGGCTACACCCAGACTAGACTAAAGATTAGAGGCTGAAGGCTCTGGGAGATGATGGTGGGAAGATGAAGAACAGAACTGAGCCCATAAGACACCCAGATAAGGACACAAAAGGCTGAGTAAGTCCTGATGACTTGACAAGGTAGGACACAATGGAGTGACAAAAGGTCACAGGCGCTGTCAGCTGCTAAAAGTTATGAAGAGTTTATCCAAACTTGAGCCCAGGAGGTGTGATGAGGACTCTGTAAATTGGTGCCCTTGTCTTGTCTGTCCCTACAAGGTATCTCAGCCAAACCACCTGGATGAATATTTCTTGGTGCTTGTAAATGTACAGGAATGAGGCAGGGCAGAGAAATTGGTTTGGGACCCTCCTGTATGGTCTTGCACAGAGTTCTGCTGCAGTGTTGCAATGCTGATTGCTACACAGCCATATAGGCCAGTCAGGCCCTATATGTGCCCTATGAATTCAGGGAGATTATCAGCCAGCCCTGCAGCGAGCTGGGTGTCTCATTAAGTCACGCAGGAGCTGACTCACAGCAGCATCTGCAACACTGAGTAAACAGCTGGATATGTCTGGTTCTCCAGTACACAGTGTGTTATTAGCCTGGGCTCCTCACAGTGATGGTACAGATGTGGTCAAGCTGTTGATTCATCAGCCATCCCTTCATTTTCTGTTTTAATCTGATGGTCACTGACAGACTGCTCTGACAGGTCAGAGGTTCAAAAGACATTGTGTTCCCAAAGACTTGTCCTGAGATGTAAAAAAGCCCACCCTGACTTCCAACAAGAAAAACACAGTGGTAGGACCTCAGCCCTAATGAGACATCAGAGAATCCACAAGGATGCTCCCCCCTGTTTGAATTTCCTCACCTCTTGCCTTGTTATACCAGGAGCCTTACAATGTGGAGAGGATCCTCTGGCTGCTCTCGGGCTCTGATGGCCACCTGATAAAAACTCTGATGGAGCAATTCAACATCTCAAAAAGGCTGAAGCTGCCAGAGGATTTGCACAGAAAGGTCAGTTCCTCACCCATACAATGGTGTGTGTGTGTGTGTAAGATTACTGCCAGGTATTTTCAATTCATTTTCAGAATTAAAAAAATCATAATGAAGAGTATGCAACCAAAAATTTAAGCGTGACTCCATAACAGTTTGATATCAATGTGTGGGCATGGAGATACTAAAAACCCCTTTATATTTTTTTTTTAAGAATGCTCTCTCTTCTTCACAAAAGTAAGTTAAAAATTACTTGCAGTTATTTGGGTAGCATATGAAATTGGCCTATCCTTGGCCATGCACTGAGGCATTGTACAGTGGATGCTGGCACAAATCAGGTGTTTGGGAGTGGGTCTGCTGAATTTGGTGCAATTCAGCCTTGCTGTTACAGCAAAGGGGAGCACAAACACAAAGCAGAGAGATACAAGAGAAAACCAAAGATTTAAGTTGTGAGAGGGACAGGTACAAAATCCTGCCTTTTCCTGTCCAATTTTTGATGTGTTCTCCTTCACAGAGCAGCCTTTGCCCAGTGTCCGCTCCTGCTTATGCTGCAGAAAGATAAATAAAAAACTATTTTATTATTAAAAGCAAAAAGAACTGTTACACTGAGGTGGATTTTACAAGTCCTCAGAAACTCCCTCAGAGCATGGAAATAGCAGTGCAGAGGTGAGGAGCTGAGCCCTGGCTCCTGCTCACCCAGACTCACAGCACCTGTGGACAGAAGCCCCTTGCCCACACTCCATCCCTGTGGTTTATTCCAGCAGTACCTCATCCCCAGGCTGCAGCAGCAGCCCCTTTTCCTTCAGTCTCTGGGGGAACCCATCCTCCAGCCTCTCTATTTCCACCTGCTTTAAAGCCAGCTGGGGGGTGGTGCCCTGTGTGACCCTCCCTGTTTCTCCACAGCTCTCTGAGACCCTGGGATCGTGCTCAGCCTCTGACCAGGACATTGTGGGAGCCATGCGGCGCTGCTGGGAGGAGAACCAGTACCTGCTGTGCCCCCACTCTGCTGTGGCTGCTCACTACCACTACTCACAGCCACCCAGGTAGGGACAGCCATGGTCAGGAGCATTAGGGACTGGACCATCACTATCCCCTTGCTCCTGCAGCATCTCCAGCCCAGCTCACTTACACCATAAGTTTTCTTTGCTTGTCTTTACTTTCAGCATCCCCCGGTGTTGCTTGGCTCCAGCCTCTGCAGCCAAATTTCAGGATGCCCTTCTCCGAGCTGGCCTGGCTTCCCAGATCCCCCCTGAAATCTCTGCCCTGACAGCAATGGAGACCAGGTCCACTGCCCTGGAGCGGGGACAGGACTGGGCACAGGTGCTCCGGGGCCAGATTGAAGCTGTGGCACAGCAGTGGGAGGCACAGGCAGGTCACTCTGCACCCCAGGGCAGGTAGTCACACAGATGTGACCACTGGGCACAGCTGGACAATGTCCCAGGGCTCATTCTCCACTCCCAGAAAAGCCCTGTCTTATGCTGGGAGTCTCCATGCAATGATGTATTAGCAAAAATTCACTTCCCTGTATAATTGGACAATTTCATAACATTTTCAGTAAAGAGCACTGCAATTGTATCCCTTTTTCCTAATAAATCAGAAAAACTGAATAAAACTCTGAGTGAACCTGGCTGTTCCATCATTACTGGCTGTTCCAGAAAGCTGTCATAGCACTACCCACAGCTGCCTGCTTCTTGAGCATTGTCCGGTGATTCTGGCTCTGTGCTGGGATGTTCAGCCCAGCAATCCCAATAGCACCCAAGATGCTCAATAGGAAACACATACAAGAGTGGGGTGGATCCACTTTACCCATCCCTGTAGTTTAAGCAGTGCCAGGATTGTTCCCAGGCATTGAAACTTGCTGTGTGATCGTGTTAAATAGCAGATGTTTTCCCTGGACAAGTTTCTCTTAAAGAGTTATTTTCCAGTGCTGTATCTCACAGCTTTTGGTCCTAGTCCTGCTTCAGACTCTTCCCAGGCAACTTCCACTGTAACAAGTAGGAAATGGGAAATTCCCTTTATCTTCTGCCTGAAACTTCAGGTCTTTCAATACCACATTCTCATCATATACATATAAATACATAAATACCTTGTGTGGGAGCTGCCTCCACAAGTCATGCATCTGGCAAGAATCTCTTGTGCCTAAAAAAGGGGGAAGAAAAATAGGAATAATTATACCAGGGGGAAAAATCCCCCTTTGCCATCAAAAAAAAAATTCCCCCTTTGACATCAAAGGAAGTCCTGTAATGGGAGGATTAATTTGAAGGTTTAGTGGCATTTAACAGGGTAAAAGTAAATTCTGTGAAGTGATTCAGCTTGGGATGTTGCAGAATGTGCGGGAAGAGTGGGAAGCTTGGCCTGGGCTGCAAGCTGCCTTGCTGGCACCCAGGCAGCCTTTTCCTTGGCTCCCTCTGGCACAGCTGGCTCTGTGCCACCTCCTTCCATCCCACCGAAACCCTGCAGGAGAGGAGGGACCTGTGCCTCCTCCAGGGTGGGGGCTGAGGCTGCCCCATCCTAATTAACGGGATGAGGGAAACAGCTTAGCTGAGAATGATGTAAAAACCACAGCACTTGGATGTTTTTGATGCTAGCAGCTCTACTTTCAGGGATTGAGCAGCTGGGAGGTGGGGTCCAGGAGTGATGTTTCGTGAGGCCATCATTCACCCTCTTCTTTAAGAGCCAAACCAGCAAAATACCTCTTCTTTAAGCAGTATCTTCATCCTTACAAATAACCCTTCTCCAAAGCATGGCTTTTCACTGGGGGTGGTCAGGACATCTCTGGGGGTGGCAATAAGAAACTTCCTGATCCCTTTTGACCCCCATGATCAGTTTCCCCTTTCATTGATGCAGATGTTATGCTTATTAGACCCCACTGCCCTTAACAGCTGCCTCCCCAAATCTTGTGGTTCTCAGCCAGGCCCAGTTGCAATTTAGCCCTTAATCATATCTCAAGACACCCTGCAAGAGGGGAGAGGCCCGAAATTGCACCCAGTTCTGCAATTGGTTGCAAACCTGGCTGGCAAGACCCCAACCCCTCACTGGGGAGCACTGTGAAGGATGGGGTGAGTGGGGCTGGACTTGCAGCCTGCCAAGATCCTGGTGTGTTTTGCAAGCAGAAAGCGTGACAAATGCATTCCATGCTCCCATCCCAGTGCCCTCAAGCAGTAGGATGAGTAAAGGGTCCAGCCTCATTGCAGGATGAGAAGGAGTTTAATTCTAAACCATCCCTGAGGATACCTTTATGGGGTGAGGATGCTACATCTCCCCCAGCCCAAATCAGACCTTTTTTTTAGGGCAGGACACTATGAAACCTTCTCTGAGATCTCTGGAGCAGAAGAACAGCAGGAAAAGCATGTTCCATGCCTGGAGCCAAGGCAGAGGGAGCAAGACAGGCTTGGCTTGCAGAGGCGCTGTGCTCCCACAGAGGACAATGCACAGCCATGTGTGCCAGCCCAGTGCCTGGGATGTGGGAATGAACCTGGCCCCATGGATGTGCTTTGTCCCACCACCTGCTCAGGCACCATGGCATCCATGGCCATTCTCACACTGGGAGTTCCCACTCTGTCCCCAGAACTGGTGCTTGGGGCTCTGCTCGCTCATCCTTGGGTCTCTGGCTGAGAGGGAAGGTCAGCCTGGTTTGATGGAAAGATGGGAAATGGAGGGAGAAAAGTCACACAAAAAGTGGTACTTCCTCACCCAACAGTGATGGGTGGCTGCAGGCTCTGGCAGTTCACATGTTCCTGGGGTTTATGGTATTTTAGTCCTGCACCTTCCAGAGCTGATCACAAACCCAGGACAGGCTTGTCAAATAATTAATCTCATACATCAACTGCTCTTGCTTTTCTCCAGCAAAAATTCCAGTTTTAGGTCCCTGACCCAAGCCTGTCTGACAGGTCATCCAGGAGATAGTGATGCCCACAAACTGGTGACCATACTCCATGGGGACACTGAAAGACATGGCTGGGACATGTTCCCAACTCCTAATGTCTTGGGATGGAGATGGAATGTGTTGAGATAGAGGAATAGGGTCATAGCTCAGCTGGAGTTTCTACTCAATAACTCACATGTACCACAGCAACTTGCTGTCCTGAGCCAAACTCACTTGTAGTTGGTGTGTCCAGCAAGGGATTGGGGCACCTGTCCTGGTGTGGTTTGGGATCTGTTGGACTGCAGTGGGATCTGCCCTCTAAGCCATCTGCCTCTGTGCCCCATGGTGGCTTCATCTGCCAGCAGAGCCATGCAGTGGATCAACACTCCAGTCATTAAGAGTTCCATTAAGAGATCTATTCACTAAAGGGAGACGTGGGATGACTGGCTGACTGCTGCTCTGCCTGAGATAAAATTGTGAGGAATATAAAATCCCAAAGGAGCTGTGGGTGAGGAGTCTCTTTCCCATGAGCAGAGCAGTCCAGCCTTCCCCTGAGCTTTGTCACAATGTCCATCCTCATCTTCCAGCTTGTGGCCACCCAATGAATTGATCTTTGGGCAATTACCCCACTGACTGGGCTGTCACGTCCTTCTACTCCATTTATGAGCTGGGAGGAGCCCACAACGTGGTGAATTATAAGCCAATGCTTTAAAACAGTGTTCTGAAGGTTTGGGAGCTGAATTATTATTTATAATGCCCTGGGGCCCCCATGTAATTTATGGACAGGTATGAAGACAAGTAGGCGCTCAGACATGGGGATGAGCCCGGTGTAAATGCTGAGATAGAAGGATAGATAGATGGATGGATGAAGATAAGCTTCTTGGCCAAGAGAGCTGGAGATTGAAAAACTGGAGATGGAGAAGGCTGCTCAGACATCTCTGCTCTCCTAGGGTGATACCTACACTCCCACTACTCTCACTCTGTAAAATGTCATCTCAAACATGGTGCAAACCATTTGTTTACTCTTATTTTTTTGAATTTATCCAAAGTGCAAGGAAAAAAAAGTAAAAAGGAATTGCTTTGTTGTTGCAATTTGCTGCTAGGCATTCCTATGTGTGCTAATGATAAGTATTAATTAAATAGCTTTCTGTTGTCTTTTAAATGCAGTTCTTTCAGGCTGTAATTAAAAACAGACACCCAGCCCTTTCTGTCTGCATAGGAAGAGGCAGGTAGGCCTCTGGAGCTCTGCACTTCTTTCCTTGTAACAGGAGAGAAGTGGAAAATGAGGCAAAACCAGTTTCCACTGAAAACTCACTTCCCTGTGCATGTCCTTCACAGGGAAGGCAACCAGCCCAAGGAAATTAAAGGAATGTGACTTCCAAGATCTCAGCCCTGCTATCAAAGTAAGTTTATTTGCCCTTAAGATCTCTCAGCTTCATACATTTAAAAGGCAGAGGAGATCACTTTGTTTAATCTCTGGGCTACACAGGCTGCTGAACATCCTCCTGATGCATTCAACATGCCCAGAAGAAACTTGTTGCCTTATGAACATTTTGATCTGAGTAGCTGGAGATAGGATGCCATGCCTCTCTCTCCATGCCTACTTGTTTCTTGATTTCCCCATTTTTTTTCACTCTTGCTGTGAAAAACCAGACACTGCTGAAAATTCCCATCCCTGTGCTGCTCCTCTGGTCATTATTAATCTCCCAACTCAGGGTGTGCTGCTCAGGGAAGCTGGAGCTCCCCCCAGCCCTGCTGCCCTCTCCTTTTGCCATCTTAAAATACACTAAAGCCTCTAGAAATGCAAATAAAATGTCAGATGCTCACATGATGGAAGGCAACCACCAAATAAAATTTCCCATTTGACCACAATGCTGACTGACACCTAAGCCCAAATTTTTTCTGCCCTTAAAAGCAACTGGGTTTCACTGATTTAAAATGCTGCTGTTAATCAAGAAATACATGGAAAGACAATGGCTGTCTGCTGTGAAGCTTATGAGAGTGGTGGGGGAAGATGCAGCTCACTCAGAGGATGCCTTGGTCAGAGATGGTCCATGAGAGAAAAGTTTCTGTGTTCAACAGCTGCACATATATATATATATATATAATTTTTTTTTGTGAGTGGAAACATTTAATTATGCATTTGAGCAATTTATAACCTGAGATGTGTAGAATTTGTGTAATAAATACCCAGAGGATATAACACAGACACATTGCCTGTGAGGGGATCCTCGATTTGGGGCAGTGCAGCACTTTGGTCACCCAGGGCGATGCTCCTCTGCCTTGATAACTCCTGACACAGTTCATAAAACAGCCACAGCCCTTTTGGGGTCCTATCAAGGCTGGATTTGCTATGGGGTTTTCTGTCTCCCTCAGCCTCATGGCTATCTTTTGATTTTGATGCAGCTGGACAGAAATCCACAGGGAATTGGGAACACAAGAAGGAGTCTGGGACACTCTGAGACTCCTTCCGTGGTGAGGGAAGCATGGGGTGGGAGCATCTTTGGGGCTGTTGGGCAGCAGCAACAGAAGTGCCTAAGAAGGGATTTTTTTCTCAGTTATTTGCATGTTAAAAATGAGAAGGGAGGAGAAATAGGATGGAAAAAGCAGGGGGAAAAGTAAGCATTCAGAAATTAAATGCTTAATTAAAAAGGAGTTTGAATTTGTTTGAATTGAATCAAAAGATTTTTTCTTTTCAGCAAACATGAGCTTCTTTTGAGCAGAAACTGAAAAAAAAAAGAGCCTTAAAAAGGTATCTGAAAGGCAAAATTACTCACTTTTAGCTCAAATGGTTAAAGTTATGTTTCAGTTTTGGGAAAAAGAAGGAACTGTAGAAATTTTGCAAATTCTAGGAATATTTACAACACCATATGACGACAAAGAAGGTGTTATGAGGGAGATGAAAAGCAGAACAAGAGGGCTGGAAAAGACTGGTGAGCAGCTGCCCTGTGTGCCTCTGTCCTTGCCCTGACACCCCTGAGATCACCCCGAGCACTTTAAGATCACGAGATACTGAGAACAAAGAGTTTGTGTTCTCTTTTTTGCTCTGTAGTTCCCTGCATTTTCAGGCTCCCAAAGCTGGTTCAGCACTTTTAGGGCAGGTTAGAAACCAATTCTTAAAGAAAGCAAAGCAGAAAATCCCATATAACGTGGCTCCAGGAGGGTGATGCTTTCAGAAAAATAGCAAAAATAATGATTCCTGAAAAACAAATAAATTAAAAGTGATGACCACAGGTCAGTGATATTTTGTGCAATTCCTCACTATTCATCTCGTTGCTCTTGCCTTGGGACCCCTCAAGCAGAGCATCACAGATATTTGCAGAATTTTTGTCATGAAATGAAACAGCAGCACGATGCTGCAAAAGAAGTGGGAAAGGGAGAAGGGGCTGTGTCTGAACATGGCTTTATTTTGGTATCTGGTATAGGGAATGGAGCAGGACTCACTGTGCTAATTCCTGGACTGACGTGGGAGAAAGAAGATGAAATATTTTGGTGTTGAAGTTTGCAATTAGAACTTAACAGGTTTTGAGGATGGTTCTGTCACTGACTTTCTGTGTGACCCTGGGAAGGGCCGAGGTGAGGAGCAGGGGGACCCTCCTGCAGCTCCCCTAGCCTGGTCACTGCCACCTGGGGGACTCCCCACAGTGCCTGGGGACCAGGCTGCTGCCACCTCCTCACTCTGAGCTTGATGCCCTGCAGCTCCTCTTGGTCCCTACCTGCCCAGCACAGCCCCAGCACCCTGGGAACGCCTCGCTTCCGCTCCTCCGGGATGCTTGTGCGGATTAGCCAAGCTCTGCTCCCTAAACCCATCACATGTGTTTCAATAGTTTTAATTGTTGCCTTTAAGATAATTACAGGCTGCAGAGCACGGACAGGAAGAGCCCTGTGGATTTGCACCGGGGCTGGGGAGCACCGTTGTGTATGGAATGGGATATCTGCCACTTGGAAGTGTTTTTCCTGCTTGGGAGAGTGGTTTGCATGCCAGAAGCAGGGAATGCCACAGATCCCCGCTTCCCATGGCTGGAACAACTGGAACAAGGTGTCCCCCTGCCCCCCACTCTGCCTGCCCTGGGGAAAGAATCCTCCAGCACCTGGCTCAGCAGTTACTGACCCCTGCTCACTTAAGCTGCAGCTTTTTCCTCCTTCCCACGTCTGTTCAGAAGGGAATGAGGACCTGAAGTGAGCAGGGTGCTGAAAATCAGGGCTCAGAGTGGGGTAAGGAGCATCCAGTGCCCACTTTGCTTAGAGATAAGGAGCAGCAGCCAGCCCCAGCACTCTCCTTGGCTCTTAATGGGGTGGACAATACTTGGGTTTTTTACTATATTATGGTTTGTCCTGCTCCCTTGCTGGCTATCCAGCCTTCATCACCGAAGAAAACACTTTCCTGATTTTAAAGGGAGATATCTCTGTCCCTCCCGTAGCCTGGAGTAATTCAATATTGAGTGAGAGGATTGCAGTCACTGCTTTTCCTCTGTTTGCACCTTTCTTGCAATTATTTTGTTAGAGCTCCCTGCTGGAGGGCAGGGCAGGCAGCTCTCAGGAATAACACAACTTCCTGGGTGCTGCCTTGCCACAGAAGAGCTGGGGGAGCACTGAGGACTCCCCTTGGGGCACAGACCTTCCCCAGGGTTCACCACACAACACGGGATTTCTCCTGAGATCTTCTCCAGCCCCTTGTGTCACCACAAAACCCAGCAGGGGGTTCTTGCCTTTGCACTCGCAGTAACTTTTTTTATCACTGATGCTTTTTAAAATAAAAACGAGATTTTATTTACATCCAAGAGTTTGCTCCAGCGCAGCCTCCTGGTTGCAGGATGTCTCATGGCTGGGGTGGATCTGGAGGATCTGGCTGGTTGCTCCCAGACACTGAAACCTGCAGTAACTGGAGGGGTGATGTGGGGCCCCGAGGGTGGGATTTGTTTTAGCATTCAATCCATGGAAATCCATTTAACAGCACTTCCTCTAAAGTGCTGCCTTTCTTCCACCTGAACTCCTAAAATGGAAATAATCACGGCAGGGAAAAAATTTGGAAGAACTCAAATATTAAAGTGCAGTGAAGGTGAGCTGGCTCCTGGGTGGAGGGGACGGGGATGGGCCCCGTCGCTGCTGCCAAGGTGAGTTCTGGGGACCTGTTCAGACCTACATCTGCTGGCAGCGGATTAGAAGTCAAACCCACCTGAAATCCAGAACTGAGCATCCGAGGGGCTCCTCGAGGATGGGATATTCCCCTCCATGAGCTGCCGACTTTGCCCCAATAATCTTTCACATCCCATCCCATTTCTCCCTCTCCCCTTCCCTTCCCCTGCGATATGACGCATTGGCAGAGGAATAAAATAATCAGCTATTGCTTTATTACTTTTTCCACCCCTGCTTCCCTCACGGGCAACTGTATTTCGGCAAATGTTTTTAATATTTGCTAATAAAAGCAGCTCCAGTAATGACATGCTCCCTCCCAAAGACAAAATTACCGGGACTGGCGTTATCTAACAAACTCGTTTTGGCACAAGCGCGTCTGCGTTCGAGCCATTTCTGCCCATTCACAGGATTATCAGCCATCTCTGCAGCCAGCCCCAGCCCTCCTCTCTCATTCCTAGTTAATTGGTGTGAAATTGGAGCAAGTTCTCAGGTGATAATGTGTTTGCATTTACTGCTTCACTGAACCACCCTAGCCACTCAATCCCAGCTTCATTAAAGCTTCAATCTCAGCTTTTGCTCCTGGCTGTGAGCTTCAAACCCTATTTCCTGCGTGGCAGACATACAGCCTAACACATGTCAGGAAGACAGCTTGAGCAGAGCTGCTGGGAACAAGCACAGCTACTGCCCGGGCGCCGCTCCGGGAAAATCACGTTCGCGGTGGGAAAGATGCTTGGAGTCCCCACGGTGGCTTCACGCTGCGTTGGTTGGCTCCCTGCTCTGGAAAAAGGCATCTTTTATACCCTTTAATTATACTTGATTAATGAATTAATTTTAATTTTTTTTTTCGCTGCAGCACTTTGAAGATAAAAACCCCCTCGTCTGAATTCTGTGATTAGTATTTAAAGACTCAAGTGAAATATTTGTAGGCAGAAAAACCTAACCGAGGAATGCCTGTGTTCAAGCATTCAATAGGGCCTATTCACAGGATAGATTCCAGGGTTATTATTAGCAATAAGGTTATCTTTGGCATAATCTTTTTATGCACAACATGCTATTGGATTCCACCCTCCCTTTTCACTCAGGCCCTGGGGCAGAAGGTAGACAAACCAGAGCTGGTTCAAGCCTTGCAAGTGTTTTTCATGCAAGTGGAGCTGAAGCCTGGCAAAGTCTGCCATGGTTATATTTAGGACAAACCATAAGGGTTTTTTTTGTGCAAGATGCATGCCCCAGAATGCTTCTGCATGGAGGGAGAAATGTGCTGCCCCTGGGGTACCTCCAGCCCTGCCAGCACATGCTCTGGGGGACCTGCTGCACTCTGGGGACATCTGTGACACCCTGTGGGGGGTGACCCTTCAATCTGAGTGGAGAGGGAAGGGTTGGGCTGGTCCTGTGCCCGCAGGTCATGGGGGCAGCTCTGAGCATCCCCCCGGAATGAGAGATTTCATGGTCTGGACACAGCTCTGGCCTTGGACAGGTCTGGACACAGCCAGGAGAGAAGCCCTGCCAGCCACACCAGCGGGTGAATCTCTTCTGGGGAGCTGGAATCGGCTCTCTGCTGGCAGGGATGTGCCCCGGGGGTCCCACCTGCCCCCAGCCCCAGCCGGGAGGGCTGACACGAGTGGGGCTGCAGGTCCTCAGCTTGAGGTGGGCATGAAAGGAGAGAGCAGCTGTCGCCTGCCTGCCTCGGAATTTGGTGGTATTTCTAGCTCTCATCAAGCTAAATGTAGGAGGTGGGGTTTTGTAGTTGTTGCTGGTGCTTTTTGGTGTTTTGTTGTGTTTTTGTTTTTTTTTTAATGGGTGGTGGGTGTGATTTTTCAAACGCGTTCCCTTTGGCACGTCTGTGCCAGCAGCGTCGGTGAGAGGCCCAGGATGCCTCTGCTGGAGCCCGGGAACACCTCCCTTTGAAATTTGCCCTGTGTCTCCCCAAATCCACCACTGAGCACTGGGGCTGGGAGAAGGTGAGGCCACCTTTGGCTGTGCTCCTTCACCCTGAACAGCTCAGCTGCTGTGCAGGGTCCCCAAGGCACCCCAAAACCAGCCTCAAAAATCGATCAGGGCTGCTCCTCCATGGCCAGGCACCCCAGCCTGGATGCAGGCAGAGCCAAAACACACAGAGGCACATTAAAGGATGGCTGGTGTGGCTTTGAAACAGCAAAATCCCCTGTAGCCTAGTTTTTAGAGAAAGTATTTTGTAGCTGGTTTTTCTCTTTGTGACTAAACATGGTTATTAAGGCCCCAAGTGCATCATTAAACCTGTTATTAAAAGCAAACATGCTAAGGAGAATATACTGCTGTGTAGCAAGCTCATCCAGGGCACTGGACCCTCTGGAAAAGTCATTAACATTTGTATTTAAAGTGAACATAGTTAAGAACATATTGGACTAATTCAGGGCCTTAGAGCTATTAAAATGTCTGCCATTAAAAATAAATATGTTAGGCAGAATATGTTGCATAATTAAAACTATTACAGTGTTTACTCTGTTTTTTATGCTAGCCTCTAGTTTAAGAGGTTATTTGTATGTATATAAAATATATACATGTTTTTTATATTTATACCTACATGGTAATGTGTCTAACTATATATATTTGGTTATCTATTGTCTTAAACTGACTCTGTAGGATAAATCTGACTTCCTTGTTGCAGGATGAGACAGAGCCCTAGTGGGATGAAGTCTTGATTAAAACCATGGGGGAAAAATAATAAATAAGTCTTGGCTCTCTGTAAGTGTTGTGGCCACAGTCCAGTGGCTGTTGAGTTCAGTGGGAATCTTTCCTTGACTTTGCCGTGCTGGGTCAGACCTCAGGAATGTGTCTCTTGCTTTGATGGTTTTGCTATTGGTAGGTCAGCTTGGAAGATCAGCAAATCAGCAGCTTTACTTTCCACAGGCCATTCCCAGGCCGAGCTCCACCAGGTTCTCACTTCAGCCTGGTCCCCTGTCCCTGGGGAGGCGGCAGGGTGGGACCATCTCCCTGTCACAGGGTTCCTCCCACCCGTGTGGGAAAAGATGCTCCCAGGGAAAAGTTTCTCCCAGCAGTTTTGGACATGAGCAGTGTCCACTGCCTTGCCAGTGCCTGGGACAAGTGACATCTGCCACGGTCCTGGTGTCACATAGATCCAATGCATATAATGTATATAAGTGTATTATTATAGAGCCAGAGAATAGTCCAGGTTGGAAAGGACCTTTCAAGCTCATCTGGCCCAAACTTTCCTGCATCTTCAGCCTGGACCAGGGTGCTCAGACTCAGCCAACCTGACCTGAATATTTACACAGATGGGACATCCACCACCTCTCTGGGCAGCCTGTGCCAGTGCCTCACCCCTCTCCTTGTAAAGATCTGTTCCTTGTATCTGGTCTGGAACTCAAGCAGGGGCCATCATGCTAAGTGCAGTTACCTCCCAGGGACTTGTATGGGACCTGAGACTTTTGTGATTTTGGGAGGGCTCATTAGAAGAAAAAAAAAATGGAATGCTCACCATACCAGCCAAGGGCTGTTTTCCAGTAATTCCTCTGGGAGTCCCAGTAACTCCAGCCCCCCACAGGTGGTAGGACCACAGGCTGGGGTGGAAGAAGCTGTACTAAGGAATTGCATGGGATGGGGGATGTCCCTTGAAGAGCAGCCTGTTGGAGGGGTTTCACTGTGTTCCATTAATTGCTGTGAAGGGGTTAATTAAGCCCTGCTGGGTGCCAGTGACCAGCACCTTTCCCTCCAGCTCTTCCCAGGGGTGCTTGGGGTCTGCATTCCCAGTAACCACAGGGCCACCCCGGATGTCTGGGGGTGTCTCAGGTCCCCGGGGCTCACCTGCGGGGATGCCCCCGCAGCACGGCCCCGTGCGGGTGTTTCTCAGGCTGGCACGACCCCAGAGGCCGGCCACGGGGGCAGAGAAGCACGGCTGGCTTTCGAGGAACGGAGCGGGAATGTCAGCAGATGGCACTATTTCTTCTGCCATAGGAGCTGCTGGTATCCCCCTGCTCCGAGCCGTGCCTGGACCAGGGGAAGCTCCAGGATCAGGGCAAAGCACTTCCAGAGCCCCAAGGTGCTTCCAGAGCCCCAAAGTGCTTCCAGAGCCCTAAAGCGCTTCCAGAGCCCCACCAACCGTGGGCTCTGGACCAGAGAAAGCTCCAGGGTCAGAGCAAAGTGCCTCCAGAGCCCCTAAAGCGCCTCCAGAGCCCCAGAGTGCTTCCAGAGCCCTAAAGCGCTTCCAGAGCCCCACCAGCCATGGGCTCTGGACCAGGGGAAGCTTCAGGCTCAGGGCAAAGGGCTTCCAGAGCCCCCAGGTGCTTCCAGAGCCCCAAATGCTTCCAGAGCCCCAAGTGCTTCCAGAGCCCCACCAGCCGTGGGCTCTGGACCAGGGGAAGCTCCAGGCTCAGGGCAAAATGCTTCCAAAACCCCAAAGTGCTTCCAGGGCCCCCAAAGTGCCTCCAGAGCCCCAAAGCGCTTCCAGAGCCCCCAAAGTGCTTCCAAAGCCCCAAGGTGCTTCCAGAGCCCCACCAGCCATGGGCTCTGGACCAGGGGAAGCTCCAGGCTCAGGACAAAGTGCTTCCAGAACCCCAAAGCACTTCCAGAGCCCCAAAGTCCTTCCAGAGCCACAAAGCACTTCCAGAGCCCCAAAGTGCTTCCAGAGCCCCAGCAGCCTTGGGCTCCACCCAGGATGCATTTCCCTGCCGGTGCCGGGAGCAGGGTAGGGAGTTCCCAGGGTCCCCATGGAGACCTGTCCTGCTGGATGTTCCCTTCCCATCGGCTTCGGTGCCCGACTGTGACTCAGTGAGCACCAGCACAAACCTCAGGCCGCGCTGCCAAACCACTGCGCTGCTTTGTTTTGTATCGGCTCTTTTTTTAGGGTTGAAAATCGGTGTTTGTTGCTGACTCTCCAGGTGAAAAGGGAGGAGAAGAGAGTTTTGGTGCCCCTCCCTGCTCCTCTTCTCCTGCATCCCACTCCAGGTGATACTGCTGTGACCAATGTCCCCAGATGCTGCCAGCTGGAGAGATGCTGCAGAGATGCCTACAGTAGGATGAATCCCAGGGAGATCTCACCACCCGGATCGGCCCAATAAGCTCCTTAAATCAGCTGAAAACCCCCTCACCCAGCTCTGCCCCAGCACTCCGGGGGCTGCACCACCCTGGGCTGCTGCTCTCTTCTGCCCCATCCTTGATTTCAGCAGCACGAGGGCTGCTCCTGTGGCTGTACCTGTGCTGCAGCACTGGCTGCCAGTGGCACTGGGGGGACATTTTCCACCTCACTGAATTAAACTTCATCTCCGAGAGGTGCTACCCAGCGCAACTGAATATTTAAATAATAAAACGAAACCGTGCTGGTGGGAGTACAGCTGCTATTACACTTATTAGTTAATTGTGGCGGTGTTTCAGAGCCCTAGGCATGCACCTGGACCCCTCGTGCTAGGTGCTGTACAAACAGGACGGAGGAGAAGACTTTGGCGTTTAAAGGCACTGAGTCATTCCTTCGCCCTCTCATCTGAAACCTCAGCTTTGTGTAAAACCTTTAGGATTTTGTTTAATGGGCGCAGCTAATGATGAGGTAATCAGGGAGCCTTTCGACACAAAACCCAGCGATCAGTGGGTTGGATGCCTTTTGATCTCTCTGCGGAGCAAAGGCATCGAGAGGAGAAGCTGCGCGGTGGGGTACCGGGAGATGCTCTGCGAGTGGGCGGCAGAGACAGCCCCAGGCCAGCATCTCCCACACTAAGCCCCTTGTGTTAGGATCCACACAGGTTTGGGGACCATCACCCTCATGCCGTGGTCCCCACATGGATCCTAACACAAGAGGCTCAGACTCTGGAACGTCGTAGGCACATCTCTGACACTGCTAGATCACCCCAGAGGAGATGGGGATGACTAAGGGTGACTGTCCCTCCCTGCCTCTTGCAGAAAGGAGATATCTGTACAGGACTTCTGCTTGCAGAATATGGGTTTTGACCTATGGTGTCTGAAAGCACCCAAACCATGCCCTTCCCAGGCTCCTGGATGTCCTGCTTTTGTTTGGCCATCTCTACAGCTTTGCTTCCCAGAGGAAACCATGGAAGGAGGAAAAGGTTCCCAGCAAGTTCCTGCAGCAGAACAGAGGCTGATGGGTGCTCACAGAGGGGGTGGATTGCCTCCTCTGGGGGGTCACCTGGGGAGCCCAGGGTGTCCCTCCTGTGGCTGTGTGTACAGTGCACAGCCAGGATGGAGCAGAAGTCCTCTAGACTGCTCCTCTCCTGGGGTGAATTCACCAAATCCTTTGGTGTGTGGCAGCATCTGGCTGGGGCTTGGGCTGGGGCAATGAAGGCAGAGGCCCCAAGGTGAGCCCTGGAGCTGTCTGTACTCATGGGTGCATTCTTTCACACTGACCTTGGCCTGGCAAGCTGGTACAAGCTACACCTGCAGGACTCCTCTCCCTTTCTGCTGGTGTGAGCGAGGTCTAACTCTGGAGATCCACCTCAGGGTGGTGCTGCTCCTCTGCCATCACCTGGCACCTTGGCACATTGAATGGGTGCATGGGTCAGCGTTGTAGCCCCCCAGGATCCCAGCCTTGCAGTTTTTTGACTCAGCTGGGACCAAACTTTGCCAGGTTAGTGTTCAGCTGGATGAGCCACTGCATGGGCACAAGGGAGGGGAAGGGGATATATGGATAGAGCAGGGGACAGATGGTTTTGGGTTAAGCATACAACTTCCTTCTCAGGGCTAATGCTAAGGGAATATCCTTGGAAAGAACCTTGCAGGAGTGTGTTTAGAAGTGCTACAGTAGAAACAGCAGTACTGAGGGTCTCTTTTTCAGTGGCAGTCAGCTCATGGGATGGGGAAAGAAGATTGGTGGAGATAGGGCTGCTCCTGCTGGAGTCAGATTAGGATGTCAGAGTCTGTTTTGGATGTGCAATATAAAGAATAACCTCCTCTACAGTTATCACACCTGACAGGCAACCAAGAATAAATAACATGGAAAAATGATAATTTTATCATCATTTCTTCATCATAAGGAAATGGAATGAGCAGGGTAATGGAGAAGGTAATACAACTGGAGATCACAGCTAGAGCTGTAGCTGAGCACAAAGTCATCCTGTTCAGGACTGAAAGGGAAGGTTTTCTGCTCTGCTTTGCATTAAATGTCACATGTCTGAAACACAGGGATGTCAGGCTGGGAGACCAGGCCACTCACAAAGGTGCTTCTCAGCAAATGTCATGGTAGTCCTGACAAATGATATCTCCCTTGGGCTGGCACCAGTGAGGTGGGTTGGGTTGGTGCAAGGGTAGGTCAGTTTGGTCAAGCTAAAGCCAGAGATGGTCTGTGTCACTGCATGGCAGTGCTGAGAGCCCAGGGGGTGCCACTCACCCTGCAGGGTGGCTTTATGTGGGACTGAACACCCACTCTGTCCTGGGAGCTGGCATCTGCCACTGGGGGTGACAGCTCTGCCCTGAGCTGTCACCAGCACAGATCCTGTCCCAGCAGGGGCATCTCTGTGGGGCAGAGATAAAATGCGATATGTGATATGTGATATGCTAAGCATATCACAATATAAATTTAACAATATAAATTTCTTCACCCAGAAGCCCATTTTGCTGATTTTTCTCTGTGTTCCAGCCATGGGGACCTCACCTACCCTGGTTAATGCTCCACTGATGCAAATCCTTATTTCGACCAGCTTCAGTCACCAGGGGTGGGAACTGTATCACTAAATGCAGACAGGTAAAAGCCCCAGAGGTCTTGCTCTGTTCTTGTCATAGTTGATGGAGATTTAATCTGCACAGTCAGGGGAACTGAGGGTGCAGTTCCTCTTGTCTTGAAGCAGTTGCAAGCAGGCCGGGTGAATTTTACCTCCAGAGGGCCTTTGGTGACTACAAAGGGAGCTGAGGTACCTGCTGTGCTCCAGGTCAGTGCTGCAGAGACTGACTGTCGAGTGATGCAAATGTCACCCTGGTCACACTTGGCTCTGGGCTTCTTCAGCAGAGAGTGGAGAAAATGCCTGTAGGGCAGCTCAGCCTACCTGCCCTAGACACATCTCCAGAGATGGAGCAGGATGGGCCTCTGGGGCATCCTGTCTCTTGCTGTGGACAGTAGATTTTTTAGGTGGCTAAAAGGTGTTAGAGGTGGGTTCTAGAAGGTAACTTAGGAGATGAGCAACCTCCCTACCTTTAGTCTTAGATCACTGCCTCTCACCAGGCTGCAGGAGAGCTCATGGGTGCAGATCCATCACTGCAAGAGGGTGGCTGCAGGGCAGAGAGCCCAGGGCTGGGTGCTGCCTGTCCCACTGCAGGGCAGCCCTGAGTCCCACCAGCACGCCCAGTGGGTCCCAGGTGGGGCTACAGCCCTGCACTGGGAGAGCCCACCTGCAGAGGTGAAGCCTGTGGCTTGAAGAGGAATGTGAATGTGGATGAAAACCCAAATTTGCCGTGAGAGGACACAGTCAGGGTCCAACAAATAAACCCTGGGGACCAGCTTCTGCATGTAGAAGACATCTTGTAGCTGTTTGTCCCTTGTGTTTCTCCTTCCTGGATCCAAGCAGGTGACACTTGGAGAGTTTCTGGGAGCTACCACCACCCTCTATATCCATGACCATGTGGCCAGGGGTGCAGTGTCCAGACATGGGACCTGCCAGACCACTGACCTCATCCCTGCTTTCATTGATAGCCAAGGGCTTTGGGCCAGCTCTCAATAACATGACAAAAAAGAGACCTGCAGACTATCCCAGTGAGGGAGATGGGTGTCGCAGACATCTTTTATGAAAAATCCTTTCCTTAAGAGTTTTCCTCCTGAGAAGCTGAGAGGCCTCAAGAACAACATGTAAACATTGACTATCTGCTGCTGTAGAATGCGACAAGTGGATCTTCGATTGGCCCGTGTTAGTTGTTGCTAATTAATGGCCAATCACAGCCCAGCTGGCTCGGACAGAGAGTTCGAGCCACAAGCCTTTGTTATCATTCCCTCCTATTCTATTCTTAGCTAGCCTTCTGATGAAATCCTTTCTTCTATTCTTTTAGTATAGTTTTAATATAATTCATATCATAAAATAATAAATCAAGCCTTCTGAAACATGGAGTCAAATCCTCGTCTCTTCCCTCAGCCTAAGACCCCTGTGAACACGGTCACAAAGGGCAAGTGGCACAATGTGACTGCAGTTGGGTAGTGGGATGCTTGTCCCAACATTCTGCCATTTCCCTTGGTTTCAGCAGCTCAGCTGAGGGCGAGGTGTCCCACGAGTGTCCCAGAGCCAGTGCTCTGCCCTCCCTCCCTCCCTCCCTTTATCTGCAGATCGTGCTATGCTAACAAGGCACACGTACAATGTTTGTGTGTGCATGTGAGACAGGGCACTGACTCCGGGCCAAGTGAGAAAAATCATTAGTTACAGGCTCTGCAGGACTGAACTTGACGAGGAACTTGGGGCTTTGCCCCGACAGCGCTCGGCGCTGGTGCATTATTCAGTTTGTGGCTATGTTGATTTGCAGATCTAATCACTCCAACAACACATACAGAAAATTAATTTGGACGTGGGCCTGGTTTCTAGAGAAAGTTGGACCTAAAGGCGGGAGGTTGGTCGTGTGGCTCAGGCAAAGGCCCAGGCTGGGGAATATCCCGTTTCCAGCTCTTGAGCCTCACAAAGGAGGTGGGATGAGGATGGAGTGACAAGGAGAAGTGGTGTTGAGTGGTACTGGAGCATGGGATAGATAGTATTTCATCCCCACTGAGTATTTCAAAATCAAAGCCCTAATCACTGAGCTCTGGCTTGTGTTCATAGCTCTTGCATTCATGGGAGATGAGTTGGATGAAGGGGGAGATGCTCTCCTTTTCCCAGCCAAGGGATGGCCCCCAAGAGGTGTTGATTCAACAGATTGATTCAACACATTTCTAAAAATACCTTTTGTTGGAAAAACATTGCTACTGAGTCAGACCAGATGCACTATTCCTGGACTGCCCAACCCTTCAGACCCTTTCCCCTTCCTCACCTTGCTGATGGTGCCTGCCCCCATCAGAAAGCAGCATCTCAGTGGAGACACAATTCCTCCATGAGGAATCCATGGGTTTGGGTTGCTTCCAGCTGTGAGGGATGCTGCCTGCCCTCCTGCCCAGTCTGTGTGAGCTGGTGCTGTGAGAGCTGGTAGCAACCTGCAAATCCCTCTGTCTTGAATTACCTGGTGAGCACTCTCCCTCCTTTTGATCACAGACCCCTTAACTTTGCCTTCAGCCAGGGCTGTCTCAGCCCTGGACGTGCTGAATGGTCCCCTTTTTAAATGGGATTTAAGAGGGCATTAGGGACTAATTAGGTCTAATGAACAGCAGTGGCTGTTTTAGACCTGGTGCCTCCAGTTGACATCAAAGGGTGGAGGGGATTGGGTGAAGCTGGAGGAAGTGTTATCAGCAGCAGGAAAGATTTAGACCCTGCAAAATCACCCCCCAGCAGGGGCTTTGTGTTCCTAATCTCTCTGTGCCTATCAGGCAGGGAGGTGGTGTGGTCCTCTCCCATTGGAGACAGGTGGGACGGAGAAATCCTGGTGGGAGCCCATCATCACCATAGCTACCTCCTCTGCCATCCCTCACCATCAGTGGCTGTGATGGATTTGGGTGATCCAGGGCCAGTCCAAGATTTGGGGCACTGGGATAGGGTTTCCCAAGGGAGGAGGTGAGGAACAAGGTGGGAAAGGAGGTGGAAGGGGACACAGGGGACACTTTCAGAGCTGGGAGAAGGAGGCAGCTATTTGCCTCTCCTGGGAGCTTCCTCAAGTGCAGGCAAGGGTGAGTCAGGGCTGCTCACACACAAGCTGCTCATTAGCAACGTGAAGTGCCGGTGCAGGACCCTGAGCCAGGCAGGGTTTATGTGCCCAGGGTGCAGCAATAGCAGCTGAGTCACACACCCTACCCAAAACATTGAAGCCTCTCACCATTTTCTGCATGTCAGAGGGACCTTTATTGTAAGGGCCTGCATTGTCTGAACGCCACGGCGCGGTCTGAGGGCACAGGCACTGTGCAGAGCCAGCGGTACCTGCCGCCCATCCAAAGCACCACCGGTTATCTCCTGCCATGACTCGGGTGATTTCACCACTGCTGGGAAGTCAGGGGTCAGGCCCAGCACCAAGGAGCTGTTTCCTGCCCTCTGCCAAGGCGGTCCAGGATAGGAGAGGTGGAGTTTGCCAACAGCAATTCTCACCATGATCCAGTTTACATGGCAGTATCGAACAGCGGTTTGGTGGGGGGGATGTTACAGATATCAAATCCTTTCACTAGAAAGTCAGATCTGGACAGACAGCATTTTGGAGAGCGCAGGGAAAGCAACAACTATTTACGGTTGTTGTTTAGGGTTATGGACGCGAATGCCCTTGAATGATACAAACCGTCTTAAGGGGAATTTTTGCGGCTGATTAAGCGTAACCACAAAGCTTCAAGAAAACATGTGTTTATTTTAAGTAAGTAATGTTGATTACTAATGAGAATACTTAGTAGATATGATCAAAGGTAGCTGAAGTGCCGTCATGATATCAAAGACTGGGATGGAACGCTTAATTTAGATGGTGAAAAGCCAATCTAAGGTGAGCGTCTTGAAAGTAAATATCATTAACAGTATCTAGATTAGACCAAGGTATAAAAAGAGTTGGAGGTAACAGCTTTCAAATCTCCCGTATAAACAGGCAGGTGATGCTGTGACTGGGGGAGGAGAGTCAGACACAGAGCCCAGGGTAGGGGATGGATTGTGCATCTGGCGCACGCAGCCCCTGGCCGGGCTCCCGGCTCTGCCCATCAGCATCTCAAGGGAGCCAGCGTGGCTCCTTTCTGCTCCAGCTTACCCAGGGCAAAGGGATGGAAATGAGTCCCCCGCTCCCAGCATCTTCTGCTTGAGCCCTAGTGCAGGGCTCTGGCTGAGGAGGGAAAGCTTGTGAGGGACTCTGGGAGGGAACAGGGGGTCCTCTCTGCCAGCTGGCCCAGGAGGTCAGGCAGACTGATGGAGGGATGAGTCTGACAGTGCAGCTCAGTGCTCAGCATCCAGGTGTCTGCATCCTGTTTCTGAAGCCTGTTTCTCTCTACTACCCCTGTCTTATTTATTAGCCAGAAGGTGCTTGGGAAAGGGCTCCACATGTCCCCACTGTCACAAGCCCTGCTCCTGGATGTAACATTCCTGCAGTGAAACATTGCTGGGATTTGCGACAGGCAGGACCTTATATCCCCTTCTCTTGCTGATTGTGTAATATAAGAGGGAATATGTTATTCATTTACCCCATATCCATCTCAAGCTCTCAGGTTAGAAAACAGACAGTGTTAATTGGAAAAAACTTTGAATGAGGCTGAGCTGTGACCCACAGTGTCTTCTGCTAAAAACCTGTGCCAAGGTCCACAAGCTGGCGACCTCCGTGGTGGCTTCAGATCTCTGTCCTCCCTGCTCTCCCCAGAACCACTGTAATCAATCCCCTCTCCATCCCTGCTCCCACTGCCCAACGTGAGCAGGGACCCTTGTAGCCCAAACGCCCTGATGGTGGCCAGCACCCCTGTGTCACTCCCACGCTCCCAGGAGCCATCTCGGGATACGCTCGGCTCCGCACGTTTCCCTGGACCGAGCCCCTTTGCTGGAGCGCTGCGGGGCAGTGAGCGGGTGCCAGGCTTCTGCCCTGCCTTGCGTAGGCTGGGGGAGTTTTGCCTTCCCATTTGGGGCCCAGGGAGTGCCCTCATCACTGGGCCTGCTGGGCACCCTGGCTGGCCACGCGTGGGCCCAACAGGCTCTTGTTGCATGAATCATCCCCCCTCCCCCAGCTGCACTGATGGTCCTACATGGTGTCAGGGATGCTGGAGACGGGGAGAGGTGTTTCCCAGGGATAAGCCCCAGAAGGGTTAAAGGAGGGTGGCTTTGCAGGCAGGAGTGCCTGCTGGGTGAGGGCAGACACCATTCGAAGAGCTGGGTGCTGGTCCTGCACAGGCTGATGCTTCACTACATCATTAGAAACGGTGCTTTCCAGAAAAATAAATTTGAAGTGCCTGTGAGCTACTTTCAAAGCCCAGCCTTGCAAAGGCAAAGGGCACTGAAGCTTTTCAAAGCTCCGGTGACCCCGTGTTCTGGCAAGATACCCTGCACAGCCCATGTGTGGCTCAGGAACTGCTGGACACTACAGATCCAACATCTCAGCCAGGGCTGGAGCATCTCATCTCCAGTGAGTGGTGACAGTGCCATGTCAAGCTCTTACCAGAAGTCTCTTTGCTCCCAAGTGTTTTGCAGGCTCTTGAGTTGTAACAACAATAACAACAGAAAAGTACAAAAGCTGGTGATTTAAGTAGCTTGAGAACAAATCACTCCCCTGTTTGCTTGAGTGTCACCTGCTCAGTATCTGCTTCATGATATGGATGCACAGTTTTCTCTTGGGCAATGAAAATCTGCATTTCTAATACATTAGAAAAGAAAATAAATAAAATCTAACATGAACAAAGTGATTTCTGGCCCTCTTTGCATATTACAAAGGAGCAAGATGGGCACAGACCCAATTCCTTTGTTCTTTTCAGATCTCTGCTACTGCGAGCAATATTTGTCAAGAGATTTGAAGCTGCAGATGAAAAGTGCTACCTACGGACTGAGTATTATTACTGCTTTAAACTCACACCCTTCAAACCAGCTGGCTGTCCCTGTTTAAAGGGAGGTGTGTGGCCAAACAGGTAGGACAGACACCAGCTGCCAGCATGCCCTGGGTCCTTGGCTTGTCCTCACTGCCAAGGCTGTGGACACATTGCACGTGCAGTCCAGCACGGACCCTCACTGTTGATAGCACTGGGGTGGCAGCAAGGAATGCAGACCTGGGGGAGGGAGTTGCTCAAGAGCATTTTTAAGACCCAGATTTTGAGATGGAGCTGAACAAGCTGCTTCAGTGTTGACCCTGCTGGGTTTAACACCAGAAGGTGGATTCATGGTGGGATTCAGTGATATGGAGCTTTGTGTTGTACGACCTTGGGTGGACATGCAGGGAAGCAGAATTTCTCCTGTCACAGCATCATTTCTTGGAAAAACTGGTCTGCACTTACTGCAACTCTCCATGACTAAAGTGCAAGTGTATGTAGAGGAGTGATTGGATTTTATTTTTCAGGTGATAAATCTATTCTCACAAAATTTTGCTGCCCAGGAGGAACTGAGAGATGCCCTGCCACGTCCTGCCATCACACAAGGCTGTTCTCTGTGAGCAGGGAGCCATTCTGGCATCCTCAGCAGCAACAAAGAGAAACCCATCCATGACATTAAGTTCTGCTCAACAGCAGCTCAGATTAAGAAAGGTTTTCTTGTGCTGGAAACTCCATGAATAAGAATGTTAGGAATTGGCTTAAACCACCAGTGACATAATTAGAAGGCTTTTGATATGCCAATTTGGCTGATCTCAGTTACTTCCCCCTGGTGCTGGGGAGTGTCAGCAGAGGGATTAGCCTCCAGTCACTTCCTGACACTCTGCTAAATCTTCTCCCGCTTTGTTCTTCATCCAAGACAGGGGAAAAAAGGAAAAACAGGGAAGCAGCTCAGGAGATACTGAAGTGAAGCAGCATGTGCTGCATCTCTGACCTGCCTTCAGTTTACACTACAGGCTCTCCTTAGGGGTGTAATGCAATTACGGCTATAACTGGGTGCTATACATTTTAATCCCATTAGAAACAGCCTTTTAACAGCTCCTGACTGACTATAATATGTAATCTCATTAGAGACACTACCTTTATACCTTGTACAAGAACATCCAAGCAGAAATCAAAGGCTGGCATAAGGCTAACATAGTTTTCTTCTTTTAAAACACTGTCTGCTTTCTTGCTTGTATTTGGGGTGCTGTTGCACAGGCACAAAGGCACAAAAGGTTTGGTGGGGTCAGGCTGGATGGGGTTTGGGGCCATCCCTGGTTTTTCTTTTATACTTCTTCCAGCACCCATCATGCCCTCCCAGGGATGGGGTGCTGCTGTGTGCAGCCCATGTGCCTGGTCCAGGTCTGGCACACACAGGGATGTGGAATCCTCATCACTCCTGAAGCTGGCTCTGTGCAAACTCAGACAAATATTGACCGAGGCTGGGCCAAAGCTGGAAGGATTTCTCCTGCTGGAGCGTGTTCACTGCCTGCCTCCCACGATCCCACAGTGCACTGACCAAAGCCCTTGGTGCGGGTACAGCTGTGTCTACACCACGTCTGCTTCTGTTGCTCTGCCAAAGGCAGGGAGGAGAAAGGGAGGGGTGATTTTTAATTTTTTTTAATCTGTTTTCCTCAAGGATTTATCAGCACTCAAGTGTCTTCTTTCATAGCGATCTTTGAAACTTTGAGCAAACTTCAGGCAAATTTTCTGGGGGAAGGCAGACTTGAAGATACTCAGTTTTTACATCCTATACTAAAATAGACTCCTGAGCAGTTTTCAGGTAGATTTGAGCTCGTTAGAGACCAGTGCCCACATGGGATAGGGACAGTGTGGGTGTCCCAACCACGGGCCAAGCTTGGTGGGATTGTGCTCCCTATCTGAGATTCCAAAGTCTCAGACAAGCACCTGGCCACAGCTGGATGGGGGTCCACATGTCACTCCCATCCCAGTTCAGCTCAGATGATGTTGAAATAGCAGCTCAGCCCAAAACACTGGGATGGAGAGCACAGGGCTCGGACAGAGCAGCAAAGGTCAGGGAAGGAGGACAGGAGGACAGGACAGACCTGTCGTGTGGGGACAGCAGGGCGTCCCCTCTCCATGCTGAAAAACCCAGATACTGCAGCCAAGGGCAGCCAGGACCCAGTCCTGGTCTCTTTCTGAAGGGAGGGCAGCTGGTCCTGACTTAATGAGTCATCATGGACCAGGACAACCAATTATTTGGGCATAAATGTGTTAAAAAGAGGGGAAAAGGGCAATGTTGAGGTGAGCTGCATGTCAGTCCAGTGTTGGGGGCCACTGTGACTGTCCCTCTGATGAGGCTTAAGAGATCTTGATCTTTGGGATCTTTAAAGACTGCAAAGACACTTATTTTTGCAAGAGGGGTGTTAATCCCAGCAGATTCAAAGAGGTGATAAAGCACTTTGTCTCTTGCTCTACAGTAATTGCAACTTCTGACAACTCTGATAAACTAAAATGAGGTTCTCAAAAGCATCCACCCAAGGCTTTGTGGGGCTGAAGTCAGGGTTGTATTTAAATGCCCCTAATGAGTACCTAGAGCAAATGGGAAAGACATGCAAATCAGATGTCTAATTGAATGGGCCTTTGAAGGAATATCCCAAGCCCTGGGTAATTGATGGGTTATCTTTCCACTGGCTTGCCTTGATTGCATCTCCTTCCGCATTAGTCTTTCCTAGGAGTCTGGTTTAACAGGAAAAGTGGTGCACCAGGATTAAATGCAGCTCTTCTTCACTGACTGAACCAGGACATTTGCTGCCCAACAGTACGACCCTTCTGCAAGGCAGTCATTATTAAAATCTCTCTAGACTGGTGTTTCTTCCAGGCATGGAAGTGCCTTATCATATTGCATCTGAGCGCTGCACTCAGCAAGCTGCCTCACGACCTGCTCTCCCAAGTGGAGGCATGACAAATGAAATAGCTTTCCCATCAAGGTTCTTGGGCCCACTTCTCCAGCAGGAGTAAATTGATGTGACTGCCTTCATTTGGATGTAGCAAAGCTGATTTGAGCCGTATGGAAATGTGACCTGTCTGACCCATTGGCTCCGTTGATGTCTCATGAGGATTTAACAGTGTGGCATATCTGAATTTTGCTTTGCTTAAGAGCCTTGTGTTACGTGTGTGCAAGAGCCAATTGCCAGCAGCCACCGTTATGGCCAAGCAGCTTGCAGCTCAGCAATGAGCAGGAAAAAGATTCCCCAGCTGGAGCTCTGTTTGGACTCAGAACTCGGGCATAAATCCCTGAATTTGGGGAGTGTCTACAACAGAGTTATCTGGGCTGTATGAGCTCTCTCCAGCACCTCTGAGCAACCCTGACGACCACATTTTGTCAAACACACATGGCCCCTGAGGACATTTGAGAGGTGCTGGGGTGTGTGAGACATCCTCAAGGGCTGGTTTATGTATCCATGGGAGACTGGAGCAGCAGATGGGGCTGGAGAGGGAGGGTGCTCAAGCACATCTCAACAACTGTCTTTAAGGCAACAGATTTTTAGCCAAAGAATCTGCTTCTCAGCTGAGTTTAAAATTACTTTCCTCTAGTCCCTGTTGATGACAAGAGGGGCAGATTTTAGCCATATCTTCAATTTCCCTCATTGAGGGAAAATTCCTTCCAGAGCAGAGTCTCAGGGATGCTGGGCCAGGACTGCCCTTGATACTGAGCCCATTGCCCAATTTATCTTCAATCCCTACAGGTGCAGAAAGCCCCAGTTCAAGGCCCCACATCCCAACACCACCCACAGACTCCCCACAGAAAACCAGCACAGGATCCTGGCTGTATCTTGTTGCACTTGAAGGGTGCAAACATTAGCCAGCATGGCAGCTCAGCCTGGATTTGCTTTGTATCTCTCCTTCTGCCACTGAGATCGAGACCCACAGCTCTTTCCTGCCTTCAACTGCATTTGTAATTTCTCATAGTGAAGCATCCTGGTCCTGGCTACATTCCTGCCTGCTTATTTACTATTTCTTTCTTCAATCGATGCCTAAATCCCATGCTTTGCTCTTCATCTTTAATTTTCCAGCCCAAACCAAGGTATTGATACCAACAGCCTTGCAGAATTGCTGGATTCAGACTGCACATTAGTAGTTCTGCCTTTCTGCCTTCCCCCTCCCAGCGCTTTCATACTCTCATGGGTAACCCTGTGATGGGCTTGCAAAGCCCCTACAGGGGCAACAGGCAGAGCTGGCCCTGCTCTTGCTGGCACTGGATGCTCTGAGTGTCTTTCTCACTCTTGGGTTTGTCCCAGTGCCAGTGTGGGTTGGTGTTGCCAGAGATCCACATCCAGAGGAGCCACGTGAGGGCTTGGCTGGAGTGGGTCTGCATGCAGGATCTCAGTTCTGGTTCCTGCACACTGGTGCTGGACCACTTTTGTCCTGGCCAGTTCACTCACCATCATTTTCCACCTGGCTCCAGGGCAGCCTTGGCACAGCTGGCCCCTTTCCTGAGGAGCTTCCCACGCAGCTCTGAGTCTTCCACCAAAGCCTTGGCCCAGACTGTCCACACACAGGCCCTGAGAGCCAGGGCTAATGCACGGCGTGAACCTGGCCCCGTGCCTGCCCTGGGCATCTGGGTTACAGCCTGGGTTTCGCTTCAAAGCAGGCTTTGACCTGCCTGCTGTGCTGCAAGGATGGAGTTAAAACCTGGAGAGAAAAACTCTGATTTGGGTATCTGGCCAACGGCTGCCACAGTTCTCTGGGATGGTGTTTCTGACCTCTGCTTCTCTTGCTTTGCTTCCAGAGATCAGAAATTGCTTGCTGTTTGCTGCTGTGAGCTCAGGACTCTCACTGGAGACAGGTCTCAGCATGGACAGATGCATGTGGTGGACACCAAACCACAGAGATCTCTCCAACATCTCTGCTCTTACAAGAGGGTATCTCCAGCCTGGCAGGAGCAGGTCCTTCAGGTCAGAACCAAGGTGACCTTGTTACAGATGCCTTGATTTAGGCTTCATTTCACTTTCTTTTGATCTTTACCCCACAGGATAAACATGGGCACCTGGGTAGAAAAGAAGGGAAATATCATCCTTTGGCTAATAATCCTGGCTTTGGTTGAAGTCCTGGCTGGTTCAGATGAAGTAGAAACTACACTATTACATGAGGTGCAAAGTCCTTGGAAGAGTTGCTCCCTGTTCCAGAATTGCCAAGGAATAAATGCTCCTCAGACATTACAGCAGCAATGGCAGGAGGCCTGAGGATGGATTATCACCACTCTGTCCCAACTGGACTCGATGATGAAAATCAAAATCCCATGCCATGATCTGGGGACGTGCCAGCATCCAACCCCAAGCTGGTCAGACATTTCCTGCCACTACCTGGGGTTGCCAGCTCCTGGCTGTACTGCTGTGGTGTCCCTCACTTCCACGTCCCCGTGCTGGAGTCCCAGCTCCATTGTGTGACCCTCTCTTCCCAAGTGGATGTTGCTGAGACACTGGCAATGTCCTTGGAGGTCCACGTCTCTGTGATTGCACCCTGCCATCTGCCGTGGCAGCATCTGTGCCTCTCCCTGGGGAAAGCTACAAATGAGAGCAAACATCAGTGTTTTCCTTCTACACTGGTTTGCATGATGTTCTCATGCACCGTGTGTGTGGTAACAGTTATTATTGCTGCTTCCTACTGGAAAACTTAATTTTTGGACCTGTTTTTCTTTCCCGTTAGGGAGTAGTTTGGACTATTTTCAGATGGCCAATGCCAGCTCACATGAATGCCACCCTAAGTGTGCCACCTTGCCTTCTGTACTGTTTGATCCCATCCTATTTCCAGTGTCATTGTTGTTCATGTATTTTTCCAGATTAGTTATGCCTTTTTTCCCTCCTCCATTCTTTGAGATCAGCTGATTTATCAGCATGGGGTTTCTTTTTGTGCTGAAGTCAGTGGGGAAGATGTGAGATGATTTCCAGCACTGATCCTTAGGGAGTCCCACCAGTGATCTCCCTTCCCTTCAGCTGATGTATCACGCACAGGGCACTTCTTCCTTGCTCCCAGCAGCACCAACCATCTCCAGAGGAACTTGACATGCCCTGTGTGCCTCTCCAAAGACAGTTTTCAAGTCTCCAAACCTTTACACTGTCCCTCCTGGTGTTTGGGAGATGTTCTGGCACTCACCATGCTGCTGATCCTGGGTCAGAGGGTTTAGCTGGGCAGACCACTTCCCTCCCTTGCCAAACACAGGGAGCCTGGGCTGTTCTTCAGTTGGAGGTGGTCTTCGCTTGTGCCTTCCCCAGCCTGACAGCTTTTGCAGGATGAGACAATGGGGTTCCCTGCACCTGAGCATCTCAACCCACTTCCTCAGCCTTGACCGCTTCATCCTCCAGACTTTCCTTTCTCCATGCTTGTGGGGCTAGAAACAGGTATTCACTGGATTCCTCAGGGTGACTTAAACTAACTTCCCTTTACCTGTATCTCACTTCAGCCCTTAATTTCTCTTTTATTTTTTATTTAAACGGGTGAAAAGACCCCAATTTTTTTACTGGTTTTTATCTTTCAAGTGCCTCTCATCTTTTTTTGGACAGCTTTTTCTTTTTGTTCCTTTGTAACTCCCTTTGTCAACCTTGCTCCTTTTTCTTCCTGTTCCTTCCTGTCTCCACTTAGTATCCCATTTCTCCTAAGGTACCTGACACCTGCCCATGGGTTCCTGGGGAGGCACAGCATCGAGCCTGCTTTTGTTTGAAGGTGAAATGAAGCACCGTTTCACCAATAAAAAGTTCTGACTGTCAAGCAGTGTGTTATTCAGGGCTGATGAATAACTTAGAGGAGATCAAAAGATATTAAGCTAAAAGAATTATTATACAGGAGCCTACGGGACCACACAGATCTCTCGTTCCAGCTAAAAAAGTCCCAAATTAACCCCCCACACCTCTCCCCCTTAAAAAAAAAAAAAAAAAAAAAAAAAGCGTGTGTGGTCTTGAAGAGCCAAAGAAGCAAGCCATTATTTGTAAGTCTGCTATATAAAGCATAATTATTATCCTTTTTATCATCCAAGTTATGGGGCAGGCTTTTCCATCTTTACTCACGCCAAGTAGCACCTCGTGTCAGAAATAGCCTCGCTGGTTTGAAGGGGATGAGTCATCCCGCAATCAGGTAGGAGGAGAACAAAGATAGACACGACTTCCCGGACTGGATCTCTCTCTCTCTCTCTTTCTGCCCCGATCTCGCTCCTCCACGGCACCTATCAAAGGGAACCGCCGGGAGCGTCGGTGCGGGCGCGCCTTCCCGCGGGCGGCCGGCTGGAGACGGCCCACCGGAGCAAAGCATCTGCCATGCAGCTCCCTCCTTCCCGCTCGCCTTCCCAGCAGCTCCTCAGATGTGGGCAGGAGCGGGCTGTGGGCCCTAGGAACTCTGCTGGCAGCCGGCGGCCCCACTCCCATTCGCCTCCTTTCCCATAGCCCCAAAACCCCGCGTGTGACCGGCACGTACTGGTGGGATTCCAGTTGGGGTGCTTGGCAAAGAGGCTCCTCTCCAGTCATTGGGGGGCTCTGATGGCATCCCATCGCAGCGGAGAGCAAGGTGAAAATAAACAGCAATGCCATGACTCAAAAAATGTAATGTACAGAGGGAAAAACTCGTCCAATAGCCATGGGGCTCTCCAGACCAAGAGCCGGCTTTTCTCAAGAGCCCAGTTTTGCTCCAGCTGAGACTCTGCCCAAACCCTCTGGAACCAGAATTTAGATTTTCACCACTTTTTTCCCCTTTTTTTAATTAACAAAGAAATTCCAAGAGGGAAAAGGCTGGTTGTTTCCTCTTGCTTGCCCTCACTGTTACAATTTGAAACCCACATCTGGCATTCGGAGTGTTGAGAGCAACTCAGAGCCAATGTATTGGGGCTGATGAACCGCCCTGGGTTTCGGGGGAATTAGCTGTTTGCCCAGATGCTCTGGGGGAGCTCTTTAATATCCCAGTGGGAATAACACTACTAAAAAAGGAAAACCCATTAGTACACGTCTGCTCTTGCAGAGGCTCCTCTGTTCCTGTGAGGGTGAGACCTTTACAGAAGGCTTCTGAGTTGTTACAGGTATCACCTTGGATGGCTCTGACAATGAGCAATTTTAGGGCAATTTTTTTCCCCAGCTGCCCCAAATCATCTCCCCACCCATCACAGTCACTACCATTGTTGATTAGAAGTTTCTTTAATTGAATCAACCGGTCTGTTCACTGCGGTGAGCGCAGCGCTTTGAAGATGCATTAGAGCACACGTAGAGAAGCACTGAGTAATGCAGGGAGATAAGCAGATGTGTTTGAAGCTGGGGATCCAAGAAGCCATGGGGGAGCACAAAAGGCACATGAAAAAGGTGGCGTCACCCCAGCTTCCCACAGGAGTCCTGAGGGCCCAGATCTTTGCCCTTGGGTAGGTTGGTTGCTTCATGCTCAGCATCCAGCCCTGATGTTGCATGCAGTGGCTTTTGTTGCTCTCTCCAGCCCTCCTCTCTTTTGATGCTCCTCTGCTCCATGGCAGACACCATTTGGTCTCATGGCCAGTTTGGGTGGAGGGAGGGGTGAGAGAAAGCAGATCTGATTGTCTCTCTCAAGTAGTCCCTGTCTCTCTGTGCTAGTTCGGGTTCATCTCTTAGCGGCAAGATCTTTGCTAATGCAAAGCCAACAGCAGACCGAGGCCGCTCCATGGGAAGGAGAAAAGGTGAACATCCAAACCCCTGGATCTGCAGCTGGGAGCTTAGAGACTTGTCAGAGACACTTGGATCCTATAGGGATGTACATCAGTGCAGGAAACCTGACAGACTACCCAAAACTCACACCTCAACCCAGTGACTGGGGTATAGAGACAATGGGAGGTGCTCTGTATACCCCCCTAGAATGGAGGTTACCACTGTGTAACCTAAGGAATTATGTGATCCTTGGGGCTGTTTTATGGTCCCTGGTGGAGAGCTGGAAACAAGCAATGGTTGGAACCAAAACTGGAAGGAAGACTGGCAAGGAAGACAGACCTAAATTTTTAGAACATCTTGTTGCTGAAACCCTATCTTAGGGCAAGAGGAAGAGCAAAATTTGGGAGTTATGGATCTAAGGATGGAAAGGTTTTCAGCTTCCTTCCATAAGCTTTCTTTACCAGCTGCAAAGCACAGCACCAGACCACCCCAAAAAGCAAATTATTATCTTCATCTGGAGACATTCAGCACCAGTTTGTCTTGCAGTGCGTCCCAGAGCTCCCATAGGACTGATGGCCAGTTGTCCCAAAACAGGCAGCCAGGACATCTCAGAGAAGCTTTCTCAATGGAATAAACATCCCCAAACTCATGAAAGGCAAATTGCCTCCTCTAATACCCACGTGCTTTTTCCATGTGAGCAGGTGCAGATATTTTCTGGCTTGTGCCTGCCACTGGGCGTGGGTTCTGCAGGGCTGTTATCTCTCTCATCAGATGATACAAGTTCGCAGGCTCATCTCCTTCCAAGAATGCAACTGACTTAAAAAGAGTTCAAAAGAAGATTAGGTTTCAAGGTAACTGGAAGCTATTCAGTCAAAGCCAAGCTGCATAAAGCAAGGGGAATCCTCCTTCTACCTCCATGGCTGTGCAAGGCAAGTGGGAACATGAGAAAGGAGCTGAGAAAGTGTGTGTCTTCTTCACAGACACAAACAGGACTGCAAATTGGAGACAACCGCTACAAATTTAGCTAAAGATGCTTTAGAAATTGCATCTTGCCAATGTTTTGCTTATCAAGCTAGAGTGTTTGCTGGCAATTACCTCAGCAAAAACAAAAACACATGGGATCTCATCACTAGTGCTCCCTTGTCAGCGGGGAGGTTGGCACTGTGGCACACAGAGGCCTCAGCAATGGAGCACTTGGGTGCTCAGCTGGTGAAAAGCCCCAGCCTGCAGCTGCAGGGTCTGTGCTGATGGCTGGGGAGTGTGGGTTAGGGTGTCCCCTCCACTGGCAGCTCTCTCTGCCTGTCCCTGTGCCTCTCATCCATGCAGAAGCAGCAGGAGCAGCCACCTCCCCTCTCCCAGCTGTGCTGCCATCATCCTGCCCTGTCCTTCCTCTTCCCACAGCAGGAACACACAGTCTCAACCCACCTCATCCTCTGGACAGCTTTAGTGTCCCAGCTGAGGTGCTGTGAACCAGCCTCAGAAATAGTTTGAGGTGAGAGTGAGAACACTAGGAAACACCCATAGGTGGGGATGGCCACAGCTGGAGCCTGGTTTGGAGGACAGATGTTCATGGACAGGCTGCAGGGACATCTGTGTGGTGGCTCCTGGCTTGGCTGGGCAAGCTCAGGTTATAGTGGCACCAGGCTCTTGTACCTGGAAACACAACAGTGCCTAATTCCTGAGGGAAGCCCATCCATGGATCAGGGCATCAACCTTCTCACACTTCTATCATGCAATGTCTGTTTTACAGCAGGATCCTGTTGGACTGGCTGTGTCATTACACCCAGAGACAGCGTGACCCAAGCCCTGTCTGCAGGAGGAGTTTTGGATGTGTCTTCATTGCAGAGCAACATGTGATGTGCATCTAGCTGGTCCTGCTATCACAGGGAAACTCATGGGAATGATCATGGGATCATTCAGGTGGAAAGAGCCCTCTGGAGTTTTCTAGTCCAACCTCAGCTCTCCAAGGCCTGGTGCAGCCTGACCCAAAGCCTTGCCATTTGGAGACATGCAAAGAATGGCTCTGCCCTGCCCTGCAGGAGAGTCTTGGTGCTTGAGGAGCCTTCCAGGCTGGGCTACCAGGAGGGATCCTGCAGCTGATTTCATCCACACAGAGGCCCCCACCACTGAGGACACACAGCACAGGTTTGGGCAAGCCAGACCCTTGTAGAACATGACTGCCAAAGAGGTGTCCACACCCTGGGTTATTTTAAAGCTCTCTCACCACCATCATCCAGTCTCTCCGAGCCCTGCCCCAACCACAGAGCACCTGGCAGAGGAAAGTTTAATCCCACAGGGATGGACAAGGGGAGGAAACGCACTCGGTGGCTGAAAGCCAAGAGGTGATGCAAGGTTGCTGGTCCAGCCTGTGCCACCCAACCCACCAGGTCCTGCTGGATCCCACAGAGCTTACTCCACAGCTTTCTCAGAGCACAGGGCTCTGATGGCTGCTGGACATCCCTGACCATCAGAAGGTCTCATCCTGCTTTTGAGGCCAGGCTTGCTTTGCTTCCCTCCTCCAGTGCCTGATGCAAGGGCACTGAGGGCCAAGGCCAAAGCTCTGGTAGGTCTGAAAGCCCTGAGAAATGTCACAGAGCTGTCCCACAGCTGAAAGGATCACCCACACACCCCTTCTACACACCTCAGACAGCAGCTGCAGTGCTCCTGTCCTTGCTCAGCACATCAGCTGGGCACCCATTTGCTCTCCCCAGGGACAGATGCTGCTCTGCCCTGCTCCACATTTCCCATCACTTGGCCTTTTTCTTCCCTTCTTTCTTCCTCTGCCCATCCAGTCTGGGGAAAAACTTTACTTTTTCCCCACTGCAGTTCACTAAGGGCTGCTTTTGGGGTCTTGCATGCAGGACCCCCAACATTCTGTGTCAAACCTGTAGCCATAAGAGGAAGCTGCAGCCTGGTACCCGCAGCAGTAGCTCTCATACTCACTAAACCTGTCATCCCAGTCTGGATTTTCTTTTAATAATCAGGCAGAAGTAAATGATTCACTTGTTGCTCACCTGAAGTTTGCTTTTTTTCCTGATGGAGAGCTTTTTTTTGGGAGGGATGGACCTGAATTGCCCCTCTTTCCCAACACTCCTCAGCACTGACCATGCCAGCAGAGAAGCCAGATGTGCCTGGACATGGGATGGCACTGTGAATCCATCATCACCTGTGGTTGTTCTAGTTGTTGGTTTTTTGGGTTTGGATTTTAGGTACTTGAGACAGTAATTCGTGTTTGGACTCAAGTGTTTATTATTTCTGATCAGTAAAACAGTCTCACAATCATGAGTTCTGCAGCTTTTCATTAGAAGGCACAAAATGGCCAACAATCTCTTGTTACAAGGGCTTTTAAGACTAAACTATCCAATTAAGAACTGACACCTACCTGGATTATTTTCCCTTTTAACCCAATAACTGATCCCACAGAGCCCACAGTGCAGACTCCTGCCCAATTACAAAATGCCACCCAAACCCAAGAAGAAGAAGAGGGAAGAAGAAGCATGAAGAAGAAACCCAGGATGACACCCTGTGCCCTCCATCTTGCTTCCATCCACAGCATACTAAAAACCCCAAAACCTCAATTTCTCCCCAAGTGATTCACCTACACTGCTCTCTATAATCTATTTCACACTTCTGTGGATTCCAGTCTATCTTGAAGTCTGGGAAACTTTCTCCATGAATGAGGGTCACAGTCAGTGCTGCCCTGGGGGTCAGGGCACTCCAGAGCAGACAGAGAAATATTCCTGGTGCCCTGGGTTTCCACAATCACCTTTTCCTGCCTTCTCTGGAAACCTGCTGATTAAAATGAAATCCCACTATTTCACTGTTTCAAGCCTCCTTGTCCCATTTTTCCCCAGTTTATTTCAGAGGACCCCTTCCACTGCCACCCAATAAACAAAAAGAGGGAGATTTTTTTTGCTGTTGCACTCGGGCAGGGTACCTCTGGAGCTGCCTCCCTTTCCCAGAAGAGTGGAGCATGAGGAAGAGGATTGCACCCGCTACTTGTGTCTGTTTATTTACAGTGTAAACAGCTCCTGTGCTGCAGCTTTGAAGAGGCGCCGCACATTTGTATGTCAAGATCCCTCCACGCTCTGTGCGGTTTTCCCACGTGATCTGAGCTCTTCAGAGAGGAAAGTTTGCTCCTTTGCCTCCATCCTAGAGAAGATGAGGAGGGCCAGAGTGATCCAGAGCCCCAGTGAGGGTGATGCTGTCAGTGAAGGAGGTTTGGGCTGAATTACCCTGTTTATGGTAACCTGATGCAGCTCTGCTAACGAGCAGTAATTTGGCAAATCCCCATTAGGCTGCTGAGCATGAGCCCTGAAGTGACTCTCAGGAAATTGTGGCTTCCATCAAACTCAGCTGAACTGCAGCAGCAGGAACAGCAACCTGCCTGGACTGAGTGCTGGTTTTGTATAAAATAGATGAAAATAGACAGATAAATAGATAAAGAGATAAATGACAAAAAGAGATCATAGACAAAAATAATTAAATAACTTCTGGAATTCTCTCCCAAAATAGCTGTGGAACAGTTATTTAAATGCTGTAGGGCACTGTACCTGCTTGCAGGGGATTATCACCACTGGAAAATCAATATTTGCTGAAAATCCCTTTGGTAAACTCGAGAAAGCCTTTTATTAAAGCAAAACCACAGCAGCTTCTCACCTTGCTCACAACCTCTTGGGTTTGACAGAAGCAATGATGGATGTCACAAAGCTTATCTTGGCAAAACAGCTCCTAACAATTCCCTAACCCCTGAACATGATTGTTATCCACTGAGTTGCCTGCCTTACCTATCTCCTATAAGCTATGAGTATGGCCATGTGCCCCAGAATAAACTTAGGCTATTTTATTTGGTTGGTTAAATATTAGATTTACATCACTTCAGAATTAGGAATGGGATTTAGGTCATCCAGCAATTAACACAATTTGCTCTTGTGTCTTGAAATGCTTGGTGGCCACACAACTGTGCTCCAAGGAGACTTGGTGCTCAGATGATTTGCACCCTGTGAGGTGCTCAGCAAACAGCTGACAAAGAAGCAAAATGGGTATGTTCCCAAATCCCAGGTCCATTAGTGTGCTTACATGGATTTCCTTCTCCACCTCATTCCTCCACTGTCACCCCTGGGACTTGTGCTGTGTTTGGGACATCTGCAGCTTCCCAGCACAGCCAAACCCTGTGGTGTGCTGGGCATGGAGGCACAGGAGGAATAATCTGGTATTTTGCATCAGAGGACAAGGGGAAATGGCCTCAGGTTGTGCCAGGGGAGGTTTAGCTTGGATGTTAGAAAAAATTTCTTCAAAGGTTTGTCAAGGATTGGAACTGGTTGCCCAGGACAGTGGTGGAGTCAGCATCCCTGGAGGGATGTAAAAGAGGTGTGGACTGGGGAGGCTTGGGGACACATTTTAGTGGTGACCTTGGCAGTTCTGGGTTAACACCCAATGATCCTAAAGGTCTTTTCCAGCCTAAATTATTCTATGGTTTTATCTTTAGAAAACCACCCTCTCCTGTCACCTGGCCTGCTCCAAGGACTCAGCTTTGCCTGTAAATCTCTGTTATGCCCTGACCCAAGCCCTTTATGGTGGCTTATTCAACATCCCTGAATGCTTTCCTGAAGCCCCATGCGTGACCTCTGCTGGGGTGTGAGGGCTCCTGAGTGTCTCTCCTCTCCCTGCTGGCTGTGCCTGGCTTTGGAGGCAATTTTAAGAGACTTGCCAAGTGGCTTTTGCTGATGAGTGGGGTGGGCAGGAGGACACAGGACACTCAGCAGCCACTGGTGTCCCTTAAGGTTTGCAGCCAGACACAGGGTGTGACTATCACAGTTATGCTCAGGTAGCCCAGCATCACTTATGCTGCCTTCTAAGGAAAAAGACCCAATAACTTCCATGCTCCCAAGAGAGTCCCTGTGGGAGAAGGAGAACAAAGCCGAGGCATGTTTGCACACCAGCCTCACAGATCCCCAACCCTTGATGCCAAGCCCTGGGTTGACCCCCTCTGCCCCAGCAAAGCTGTCCCCTCCTGACCTTGAGCTCTGCTGTGGGGCTCATGGGGCTCCACACAGCTGCAAAACCCCCTCTGCCCCTGTGGGCTCTGCTGTGCCCGTGGGATGGTGCAGGGGATGCAGCACTTTGGGGATCAAGGGCTGCCGTGTGTGGGTGAGGCTGCCTCAGCCTGGAGACCCAGCAGTTAATTTGTTTGTTTCCTTTCTGTATAGGATATTGTTACCAAAAAAAGAAAATTAGGTGGGGGAGGGGGAGGGGGGGGAGAAAGAGAAAAAAGAAAGGCTGAGGCTAAATGATGAAAAGGGCTCTCTCCTGCAGCTATGAAATCTCACCCGGAAGGAGGAGAGGGAAAGTGTTTTCCAGCGGGGTACAAAGTCAGCAGCAGAGCTTTGAACTCGGGGGAACTCCACAGCAGCTGAGAGCCCTGCCAGGGAGCCCCAGCTGTGCATAGCTCAGCTGCAGCTGAGGGAGCTGGGGTCACACCCTGCACCCCTGCTCTGTGCCAGGATGGGCAGGGCACCGGGCTCAGAGCAGCCCGTGGAGAGGGGGCTTTGCTGGGCAGGCACAAGGGGGACGTGTCCCCCAGACCAAAAACTGACCCTCCTGGAAGTTCTTGTCTTGGGATGGGTCACCCTGAGCTTGTCCCTGGAGCGTGGACATGGCCACCCTTCCCTGGCCCAGGCAGGGTCTGCTGTCCCCTCCCCTGTCCCCTGGCAGCTCATCCCTGCACACCTCCATCTCCCCACTGGGCTCTGATCACACCCAGCACCCTTCACCACAGGTGCTCTGAGCACTCCAAACAGGGGAAGGTTCTACTCAAATATGGTAACCAAGAAGCTGGGTTTGGAAGGGATCCCAAGTTACTTGGGGGAATTTAGGCAATTATCCCACCATACCTTTTTTTAAATTTTAATTTCACTCTAATGGTTTCAGAGGTACCTTTTCCCCATCTCATTTACAAGTGAAAACACTCAGTTAACTAAACTGAGGAAGGAGTTTAAAAATTAATTTAGGTGCCTCAAAATGAAAGTAAACTTTGGGATAAGCAGTGGGCTCTGTGTGGAACTGGAAGCCAGGTGAAGGTGGTGCTGCTGCTGGACTTTGGTTTTTGCTGAAGTGTCCCTCACCTTGTCACCAGTCCTGGTAGGGTGGGGTCTCTGAGGAAAGGGCATCAGTATGTGGCCTCATTTTTGTGTTGGATCACAACTGGGCCAGGCAGGAGGAAAACAGCACTGTGAGACTCCAGGAGAGGGGTGAAACAGAACAGCGTCAGCATTGGAGCTTCTTCTCCAAATTACCCCTACAATCCCCAGCAGCAGCCTTTGCCTGCCAGCTGCAGCACTTCTCCTCCCTTATCTGCAGCTAATCCCCTAAACAGCCATTTGAAGGAGTTTTTGCAGTATTTGCCCAAGAAACAACTCCCAGATTTGCTGTTTTCTCAAGGACTTAGAGCAGTGGATCATGCTGCTGTTCCCAGGGATGCAGTGACAGGCACCTCCACCCCTGGGAAAACACTGCCCAGCCCAGAACGGATGGGACACCACAAAATAAATCTCCATGTCATTGGTATTTCTGGGGACTGTAGTCCCCAAATAAACATCCTGCCACTTGAACCTGTTGTGATGGTCACCATCCACAGGAAAGATGCCAAGCTGCCACTGGTCCAGGGATGGGCCAAGAGGGTGGAGGTGATGAGCACAGATTTTGGGCTGGTTTGGGATGATGGTTTGGCTGGGTTGGTTCATCCTGGTGCTGAGGAGCAGTGGGATCAAGTTAGCCCTGGGGTCCCCAACATCAGAAGGATGTGGACCTGTTGCAGGAACTCCACAAAGATGCTCAGAGGGCTGGAGCACCTCTATGGAGACAGGATTAGAGACCTGTGATTGTTCAGCCTGGAGAAGCTTCAGGGAGACCTTCTAGCACCTTCCAGTGCCTAAAAGAGGCTACAAGAGAGCTGGGGAGGGGTGTTTTACCAGGGCATGTAGTGATAGGGCAAGAAGACACGGCTTCAAACTGACAGAGGGCAGGTTTAGATTGAATATTAGGAAAAAATTCTTTATTGTGGTATAGTGAGGCCCTGGCACAGGTTGCCCAGGGAAGTTTTGGCTGTCCCATCCATGGAAGTGTCCAAAGTCAGGTTAGATGGGGATTTGAGTGACCTGGTCTAGTGGAAGTTGTCCCTGCTCATGGCCAGGGATTGGAACTGGATGACCTCTAAGGTCCCTTCCAACTCCAACCATTCTGTGATTTTATGATTTCTGGGGTACCCACACTTCGACACACCCCACAGTCAGTTTTGTTTTTTGTGCTGAGGAATAAAGCCTGGACAGCCTGTCAAGGCTGGGCAGAGAGACCTTGCTGTTGTGCCTGGATTGCTCATCCCAAAGCTGGTACAAACCAGCCCGCGCACAGCCAGGGTAACTCACCGGCCTTACAGCATCCCTGCAGGGACACCTCGGGCCACTCCCGAGCCACCCGGAGACGGAGGGGATTTCCTGGGAGCACACACCCCACCGCAGTGGGAGCACTGCCTGGACAAGGACTTCATGGTTCTCTCCCACTGAGAGCGAAACAATGCCATCATTTGAGCAGGGTGGTGCTTAATTTGCTTTCACTTGAAGGAAAAGGGGGCGGTGGTGGATGGAAGGAGATGCAGGGAGAGGTGGTGGATGGAAGGAGGTGCAGCAAAAGACCACGAGAAAATCCCCTTTTCCCGCTGCCGAGAGGGACGTTCCTGGGCGCTGCGGACTGAAACACCTGCTGCCCGGAGGGAAAGCCAGCTCCCAGGAAATGCAAGAAAGGCACTTTCCAGTGGGGAATATGTTGAAAAGCACAGAGGAGGAGAAGGGGAGGGGGGAATGGAATGGCTGCGGAGATGCATGAATATTAAAATGATTATAGCGCTTAATAAAGCGCCGCACAGGGGAGGAACAATAACAGGTATTGTTGGCAAGCCTGACGCTCAGCTTCCCCTTGATTTGATGGGCCGATAACCATCGCAGTATCTCTTTCATGATCCCTGGCTCCGTATCTCTCTCGCAGAGCCACACACATTCCAGGGCAGACTTTGATGTCTCTCCCTCTCTCCCTGCCAGCCCTGGGCAGGCTGCGGGCGCCGCGGCTCCCCCGGCCAAGGGCCGTGGGTGGGTGGGGGACACAGGGAGGGGGCTGCGAGGGCTGGGGGCCGGGGGGGGGGAAGCAGCTGCCAGCTCTGAGCCGGCTCGCTGCCAAAATACCCGGGCACTTCTTTAGGGTCACCCCCAAGATCTCAAATCCCAGGAAAATGGGATGCTGGATGCTGCGGTTCTGGGACTGTCCAGTGAAAAACACTCAGGGTTGTCAGGCAGGAGGGAAAAGGGCAATTTTCAATCCTCCATCTCCCCAGACAGGACAGGATTTGGGGTGGACAAAGAGACCCAGTTAAATGAGAAATAAGAACAATTTAGGGATTCTTTTAAAAGGCTACCCTCAAGGACAGACTGTGGGGGTTTATCCCCTGGGAAGCAGTCCAGTGTCCAGACCCAGAATGAATGATGAATTTTGGGGCTGGCAGCCCCAAGCCCCTCTGAGAGTCTCTTGAGGGAGACACAGATGTGCCTGTAGTGACACAGGAGTCCCCCCATGCCAAAGGGATGAGCTGGAGGCTGTAGCATCAGGGGACACAGCCGTGTGTTGGCAGCACCCTTGTTAGTGGCTGGGACCTAAAAGGCACCAAACTTTCCCTGAGGAGGGTGGGAGGGCAGATGGGCAGGATTGGGAAGGAAGAGTGTGATTTTCAGCCAGGAGAAAATGATATCTCAAAAAGATGCTTAGCAGGGATGGATGGTGCAAGCACACTCCCTGCCCCTCTTGGTCTGAGAGCTGTCTGATTTCGGGGCAAGGTTGCCTTATTTTGGGCAGGATTTTGAGCATGATGGAGACAGTGGAGTGGAGCCAGTGCTGCTCAGCCACAGCCACCCAAATGCTCCTTTGGTACAATCTGAGGATGAAAGTTCTGCTGTAACCCACATGCCACTCCAGAGGGTTTCATGCAATTTAGGGCTCATACCCCACATTAGCCATGTCTTCTTACCCCCTTTCCCTCCTTCCATCCCTCACTCTGCCTCTCTGGCCATCTGTACCAGACAAACTATCAGAGCTCCCAACCAGAACTGCTTGCTTTGCTCTTTTCAAATCAAACTTCTACCGGTAGCTTACACCTCACACTTAATTTGCGTTAATTGTTGTTGGGTTATTTTTTAAATTTAATTATTGGTTTCAGAACGCAACAGAAGGAAAAAAAAAAAAAGACACCAAGAATTTTCCAGCCCTTTTTTTTTTGGTAAGTACATGTTTTCTTTCTCGTGGGAGGTGGCTGCAGTGGGCTCACCCCTCCATGAGTCTGAGGGGGTAAAAGGGGGTGTTGAGAGCCAGGAGGGGGCCTGAATGAAGCCACCCTGCGCCTTCATCACCTTCATCCCCCCAGCCCGGCATCCTGGGGATTCGGGAGAAGAGGCTGTGATGCCTTTGGTGCCGATAGGGGTGTGTGAGTTTGTGAGTGTGTGTGAGTGTGTGTGAGTGTGTGTGAATGTGTGTGAGAGTGTGTGAATGTGTGTGTGTCTGTCTTGCGCTGTTGGCTCTGCCTTTGAGATTTGCCCCTGGTCATTTCAGCTGCGAGGGAGCTGAGCTGAGGCTGGTGCTCTGATGTGGGTGGCCCAGAGTTTGTTACCCGAGGACAGCCGGCTTACCTCTGAACTCCTCCTGCCTCCCCAACGGTTGTTTCTCTGCTTGTGCCTGCTTGCATTTTTGCCCTGTGTCTTGCTGGATTGCCTTGACCCAAGCTAAGGCGAGCAGCTCCCCAGGGAAGGGGTCAGGCTGGCATGCCAGGCTGGTGGTGATGGTGGTGGTGGGGGTATCTCCCACCCCAAGGCACACAGAAATGGTTAGTCTGAGTACAGCCAGAACCTCTAGGGGTTTGGAGTTGAAAAGAAAGGACTTAAAGGCAGAAAACTCCCACTGTGCCATGGAGGGAGAACACATCAGAGGGAGGCAGTCAAAAACCCCTAGAGGAAAGGCAACCTGATGCTTTGCCCCAAGGTCCAGCAAAGCCATGAGCAGCTCCCCCAACTCTACTTGCTAATGGGAAGCTTCCCTGGGGACTCCATAAGCACTTATCATTCCCTCTGCCATTTTTCTCAGCTAAAATAAGGAAGAATTACAAGAACAAGAGCCTCTTTTTGGAGTGAAGCACAATCTGTGCTGATGCCGAGCAGCCAAACCCAGGAGAGAAGGGAGGGCAAAATTCCTCCCTGACCCCGCAGGCAACCAGCTTATGCCTTGGAGCAGAAGATTTGATTGCCTTTTACCATTAGCTCTGCTTGCGTTGGTACGAAGAGTTATAAAAATGATCCCCCCTCCCTCCCCGGGCTCCCGAAGCACAAAGGCAGAGGAGCGGCAGCGCAGCCCTCCCGACAGCCCCGGCCTGCGGCGGGGGGAGCACGGGCATGGGGACGGCGATGGGGATGGGGAGGGGGGTGGAAACACAGTGAAACAGAAAAAGATTGACCCAATATCACCCAAGCTGGAGAGACGTCGTTATTCCATTTAAGCCCGCTGAACAGTGCCGCAGCAGGGAATCTGTCTGTCTTGGTTAAAGGTCTCGCTGCCAGCCCAGCCTTGGAAGTGCCAACACTAATCTGCAAATTGTTGCAAACCCTAAAGAGCCGCCGAGCTGGGAACCTTCCTGCGGCCCAGACCCCTATGGACCGGGATGCCCTTCCCCATTAGCGTCCCGCTCCCGCCGCCAGGCAGGCTCGGCCGGGCTCCGCTCCCTCCCCACGGGCTGCTCTGAAAATCCCGGGCATTAAAAATCCCGGCTCCTGCTGGCAGCCCCGCTGCAGCGCGAATGGGATGTGTGCCACTGACAGAGGTTACATTCTGCCCGGGGAAACCATTGCATGCTCTGGAATAAATTCGTGCACGTTGATTAGTGTCTTCCGGCAGGTCCCCGAATAGACGATGATTCCTTTGTCCTCTCCTGACCTCACGGATCACATTCAGAGCCCGTAGCTTTTGCTGAAATGCCGGGTTTTTTGGCCTGAAAGAATCTCTGGTGCAACCTCTGGTGTTGGCCAGGAAGAGGGTAGTCACATGTGCTCTTAGACTAACAAACAGCACTGTTCTTCTAAGACCATGGGTAGCAATAATTCAGGGTCAGTGAAAAGGGCATATCTAATAAGAGGACCTGGTCTAGAGGATAAAAAAAAGGAAAAAAAAAGGAAAAAAAAAAGCAGCTAAAAAACCTTGGCTAGCCTGATAGAAGAGGATGGATGTGGAAGCCTGGCTGTGGAGCTGGAGAAAAGAGGCATCAGGGAAAATAAAGTGATACATGGAGAGGGATTAGGGATTGGAAAAGCCTGGATTTAGCCATGTAAATCGTGGCACCTACGAGATCTCAGATGGATAGGAGGCTGTGACATGCCACTTTCAGGCTGGCTGATTGCTGTGCATCCTAAGGACATCAGAAAACTTGTTAGGAGAGTCCCCACAGAGCCTATACATAATGCTGATTTTTGTTCAAGACAAGCAGGTATCCCAAGGGTGAGATCTGAGTCCAAATAAAAGACTGGAGGTGACAGAGGTGGTAAACAGTTATTCTTAGTAACCATATTTATTATTAAAAGTATCAGTTGGAACGAGAAATGTGAACAGCAAATTTAGAGAAGCATGAATTCCTCTGGCAGGAGCTTTAGAAGCAGCCAGGGTTTTAGTCAGGTTTTTTGAGGTCTGTAATAAGGTGCCAAAAAAAGCACAAACATTCTTTAGAACATTAAAAAAACCAAAACCTAACAAAACCTCCAGTCAATCACAAAAGGGGAAAAAACAATGTTGCCATAAAAAAAAAATTGCACTAAGGAAAAAAAGAAGGCTCCTAGAGCATTATCCTTAAGTCATGTAAAAATCAAAAAACCACTATGCAAAAAATAACCTGTCTGCACAGAAACTTGCTTATGCATATGACTGTAGCGTGTGCCTTTGCTTGTAGTAAACATGCCCTTTGCCTTCTGCTGATGACATGACACTGGCATGTCACAGCTGATTTATAAACACAATTGGATTTTCAATCTTCAGGTCTAAATTCACTGCAGCAGACCCCAGCAGGCAAAGTATCTCTGTTTATCTATAAATACCAGTTACAGTGCTTTCTTGGATAGAGGTGGGTACAGTAGGATGTTGTTTATTTTCACTTGCAGTAAGAGGAAGCAGTGTTTGGTATCAGTCATCATCATGAGCTAAGTGGCTGCAGGGCTCTTTGAGGGCACTGAACTGCAGAATCAAAAATGCAAGCAACGCTCTGCAGTGAATTCTTCAGGTTTTGCGAGGACTCACCCTGGAAGAGGAAGAGGAGGACTGAGAAAGGCTTAGAAAATACAGCAGGTATTCCCAAGCCATGGGCAAGCTGGAGTTGCCTGGTCCAGGCTCTGAGGCTCCTGGTTCATGTGGGGCAGGTTGGGTGAGGGTCTTGGACTCAGTTCCTGCAGTTCCCTGCCAGGCTGGACACTGTGGGTGTGCAGAGGGAATTCAGGCTAATTGGGTGCCTGCAGCCCTCAGCTCAGATCACAGCGGCCGCAGCCGCAGGACACTGCAAGTGGGGCACTGCAGGAACTTGCTGAATTGCTTACCCCGAGCTGCTCCCTCCGTGAGGAAGGGCTGGCCTTCAGCAAGCTTCCAAGGACCAGGAGCAGAGGCCTAGGCATGTAGGCTGAGGGTGGAGAGGTAAAACTACCACAGGGCTTTCAGCCTCTCTGCTGCAAGCCACGAGCCTAAAAGCCATAGGACTCTCCCCTCTCCCTCTCCTACCCTATGAAGTTACTTCCCTTGGGAGCTACCAGGCCTCCAGGCTTGAGCTTGAGATCCAGATATCCCTGTATGGGCCCTTAGAACCCTGAATAACCCTGGTTTAGGCTACCAGGCCTCCAGCTCCAGGCTTGAGCTTGAGATCCAGATATCCCTGTATGGGCCTTTAGAATCCTGAATAACCTGACCTTGGTTTAGGCAACCTTGGAGACCATGTTCTGGTGATTCTTCCTGGCCTCAGTGGCATTTCCCTTCCCAGGAGGGAACCAGTTCACCTCACAGCCTGCAAGCCCTGGAATTTCCATCCTACATGCAAAGCTGGGAGCTGCTCAGGAAAATCCTTGCTAGAGCTCCTGCAGCTAAGGGTAATGCAGCATCAGGTTCATGTAGGGAACAAGTGAGATCCTTGCTCTGCAAAGGTGTCCATAAGAGTTGAGAAGAGACAACTTTTTGCTGTAGGAAATGCTTGACAGGAACAGAAAGGGTAAAAATGGCAAGGATTTAAAGGTGCTTGAAAAAGGCAGAGCACAAGGAGAAACAAAGCTGGGGAATAGCCCTTTGTGGTCCCTGAGCTATTTAAAAGAGGCTTAAAGGGATTTGGTCAAAAAAATGACAAGAGATTAGAAATAAAATCAAATAGCAGCTGTTATGTGCAGCCCTGTGTGGCTGGATGAGTGGGAGCATCAGAGATGATCAATATCCAGACTGGTTTCATTCTGGTAGAAGAAGAGGAGTGAAAGAGGAAGGAGGGAAGGGAAGAATTTGGTTGCCCACAGAGGGGCTGATGCTGCCTCCAGGCATGGCCATGGGGTCCAGTACCAGAGCAGCACCTTGGCTCAGACAAAGCAGCCCAGGCAGTTCCCTGGCAGCGATAATGAACATGAACCCTACGGGCTCCAGCCACCAAAACAATGGCATGAAAGGCAGCTCATCTAGACTTTCCTCTTCTGCCTTCGAGGAAGAGGCTTCCCCGACTCTGTGACACAACACCAGCCTACAGGGGGAGGACACCAAACCACTGTTTAGATAAGGAAAGCCTTTATCAAGCAGAAAGGAATTTTTAAGAAGAGCTTCCGCTGGTGGCTCTGTGTTAACAAGATTTTCCCATGAGCGGTGACGTTTTATATCTAAATGGTTTCTAACATGATAACATTCCCAGAAAACATATTTGGAAAGAGCCATAGATCCTCAAAGTCTTGCCAGATGGAAAATAACAGCAATAACTGCCTTGGTCTTAGAGAAACTTCAAAGCCTTGGTGTTTCCTTGTCTGTCTCACACTAAATTGGGAATGTGCCTGCAGGAGAGTGTGAAAGCAGCATGGGTCTGGTCAGTATAACCACAGAGCACAGCCCCTCCCCAAGGAATTTCATGTATAGCACAGCGTGGCACAGCACAGAGAGATGGTGGGACTGTTCTTCACTCTTGCCTGTTTTATTGAGTGATCCTGGGCACATGGTGGGTGTCCCAAGTCTTGAGATGAGCCTTTTGGATTATCCAGTGGATAAAGGTTTCAAGGTCTGGTCCCAAGTCTCTCCTGAGATGGACTCAGCATTGATAGGCTGTCCTGGATGATTTCCATGTGGTTTTAGGTCTCCTGCTCAGAGAAACTGTGGATGCCCCATCCCTGGAGGTGTTCAAGGCCAGGTTGGATGGGCCCTGAGCAACCTGATCTAGTGAGTGGCATCCCTGCCTATGGCAGAGGGCTTGGAATTCTGTGATATGTTTGGTCCCTTACAACCCAAACCATTCTAGCTAGAGATCTTTAGACAACATCCAAAAGTACATAACCATAACCCACTTGGTGTACTGATGCCATCAGACTTTTTCCTGCTGCCACTGGAAAAGCAGATCTTTGTTGCTTAAAGGTTTGGTCATCATATTTACAACTTTTAGAGAAACTCTTCTGGAGCTTCAGTGAGGGGATGGGGGAGCTCAGGATGCCCCAAGACCCTCACCTCAGCACCTGGGAATGGTCCTGGTCGTGCTGGGGATTTGCCAGGAGAGCCAGGCAGCTTCTGCAGGCTTGCAAGTGAGCGAGATGCCATCCAAGAGTGGAGCAGGCCAGCCCACAGACTGAATGCAGGCAGAGAAAAGCTCAGCAGGCAAACAGCACACAAACAGCACGCACGGCAAACAAACAAACAAATACATCCAGCAAAGGCCGTGTGAGCCAGCCAGAAATCACTGCCTGGCGCAAAGGGTGCTGGGGCCAGGGCTTGGAGATGTGGGAGGAGCACATCTGCCTTGCCTGTGGGGAACAGTGACTGTGGCTGGGCAGACATGGGGTACAGACAGACACGTGGACAACCATGTGTGGATGCTCCTAGCTGGGTGTGTGAGACAGCCTGGGCATGCAAACATTTTGTGCAAGACATGGACATCCTGAGCAGTGCACCCTTGGCACGAGCCTCCCTTATGCCTGCTGTACCTGGCCACGCTTCCCAGCAAGGGAGCAAAAATTTTGGGCATTGGGTTGAAGAGTGAAGAGGATGAAACTGCTGCAGAGCAGCTGAGCCCATGGAGCCAAAGCTCCCTGTGTGACCCATTGGAGTGAGGCTGAGCTCAATCCCATAGCAGGATCAGAGGATGAAGCAGTTATCATTATCCAGATCCCAAGGTGTCCCCCAGAGGTGCAGGTGGAGCTCCCTGGCTTGGCTGTGCCCTTGGTGCTGCTCACCCAGGGGGGTTTCTGGGTGATGGGCACGTGGTGATGGTGGGACGTGCTGCGCTATCACGTCCCTGGGCTGGGAAGCCTGAGAGGGGAGGTCTGTGAGATCACAAAAACCTTTCCAACACTGGGAGGAGGGGAATTTTCAAAAGCACCCCGAGCGGAGGGAACGTGTGCTGTTTGGGTGTAGGACTGGATCTCCAGCACGTTCACCTCTGGCGTTTGTTTTGGGCCCAGCTCTCCTCCCTGGGGCCTTGGGGCAAGCAGGAGTGCCATAACAGAGAGCCATGAAGAGAGTGGAGCCAGCCAGAGGCAAGGATTTTGTTAGCGTTTGGAGGAGAAAACAGGGAATTTCCACACATGGAAAAATGTTCCTTTAAACAGTGATTATGTAAAAATACAAAGCCACAACTGATAATATCTCTCACTCTGGGGAATGATGGAGAGTGTTTGTTTCTTTAATTGCATTTAATACCCATGAAAGTTACCAGCTTGCCACCACTGCAAGCGAAGCTCGTTTGTTGGATTGCAGCACACACAACACCAGCTTCCTTTCCACACTCCCTCAGCAGTGCGTTTTGCCCTTGTTATTAAAAGACAGCTCCTAATTTAATATCTGTGCATATTTGATTGCTGGTGCTTTGCCTGAAAATTGCCTGTAGAGGTGCAAACTAAAATTAGGTATATGATGAGTTTCTAAATGAGGAGCTTTAGCAGTCAAAGGTGGATTGACTCCTGTTAGGCAGGAGCAGAGCCATGAGCCAGGCCCCTACTCCTGCCCCAGGTGAGCATGCTGTGTGTCTTAGGTGGCTGCAGATGTTCTTTTTATCCCTCTGAACAGTCCTCATCCTCTTGAATTTCACCCATTTTTTGGTCTCAAATGTAATAATTTAACCAGGGACTGGGTGGAAAAGTATTTCCATTGGTTTTGGATGTGCTGCCTTGGGATTTTCCTTTGATTCCTGTTCAGAAGCTCCCTTCCCTTGGTATGCTTTCATCCCCTGCTCTCCTGTATTCCTCCTCGCTAAGGTAAACGGATTGGGCTGATGTATAAAGGGATGCAGAGGAAATCCACAGCACAGGCAGGAGCCTGTGAGAGCTGACGTGGGCTGTGCTCCTGTTGCTGCTTTAATTCATCATCACTGGAGCATGTAAAACCAGGACAGTGGCTGGAGCTGCAGAGCATGAATCACCCTTTGAGGGAAACGTGCCCCTGCGTGCTCCGACAAGCCCTCCTTTTCAAAGTGCCATTGTCAAACCCGGCTTGCTAAGAGCCTGGATCCAAAAACCTCTCACTGCAAAGGTAAATTGTACACTGATCCCTGCCTGCAGTTTGGTGCTGTGCCAAAGAGGTGCTGAAACCTCCCAGTGAGTCGTATAAATCACAGCCCAAAGCCCCGAGGGGGCTGGGTTAATATGGGATCAATGTGAACGTGCCACGGAGTTATTTGATGGCTACAATGCTGGTATTGACTGTTATACACCTGTTGTATCATGAGGGATTACATCTGTTGTAAACATGCTGTTTGATGTTGCAGGCTGTGCTAACCACATGCACCGTAATCATGGCTTGTAGCTGCTGTGGTGGCCTCAACTTGCCCAAATTATGCTAATTTTCATGTTGTGTGGGGTGGCCCGACAAAAGAGGTTTGTTCAGAGTGAGCCTGTGCAGAGGGAGATTGAGCACAGGATGCTGGGGGAGACAGAGAAGGGATGGGATAACAGTCTGCATTGCGATGGAGATGAAGGGGGAGGAAGATGAGAACAAAAATAATACCAGATTACAGCAGACACCAGCTGAAGGAGGGAGCTTCCTAGTTCTGGCTCAAATTTATTATCAGAATAAGTACTGAAAAGATGAAAAAGTCAGATAAGGATGGGCAAGTGTAGCTGGGCAGGCATGAAGCGGGGTTTATCTGCTGGAAGGGGCTGCTGGTGATGGGGAGAAGTGAAATGAGGTTGCTCAGCTGGGGTTTCACACCACGGTGGGGTGGTGATGCAGACTTGTGGATGGTCCCCTGCTACCAGCAGCAGCAGCAGCCTCAGCAATCCCTCATTCAGTAATGTGTGCCTGCATTTGGGAGCAATTGATCCTTAATGGAGCAATTTGTGTTCACACCAGTGGCTCCCAAGACAGTATCAAGCCCTTCTTCCTTGCTGGGTGTATTTCTTGATCTCTGTTTTGGCAACTTAAGCCTGAGGGATGAGTTACTTAATGCTGAGAATTTCCTTAATCCTCATTTTTCCTGTCTCAGGCACAAGGTTCCTCCCCTTTACTTCCTCTTCCTACGCCAGAGAGGAGCCAGGCTTTCTCCAGAAACTGTCTCCAGACCATCCTTTCCTGGACTTGCTGATGGCAAGATTGGAAACCAGCCTCTCCACCCAGTGCTGCTCTTCCAGCTGAGCATCCCACACAGATGTGGACCTAACCCCCTGCATTTTTATTAGCCATGCCATGACTCTGGTGTAATGAACAATCTGCCTGTGCTTCCAGAGGGGGAGCAGAGCAGGACACCCTTCCACCTCCCATATCCATGTGAGGGCAAGGCAGGGGGGTGTGATTATTCTGTTCCCACATGGGGACACACCCTCCTGGTCCCCTGGGACCCTGGTGCCATTGCAGTAACAGAGCTCAGACATAGGAAGGGGGGATGAAACCTTTAGGATTAGAAGGGACATCTTAAAAAAAGTCAAAAAAACCCACCCAAAAGCATCTCTGTGAAGTGTTCCATACTTCAACATTTTCTATAGGCTGAATGTCCAGTACCTTGATGTCTTAAATTCAACCATTTCTCCCCCTTTCCATCTTACCTGTCTTTTTTTTTCTTTTTCTTTCCCCCAGCAGCATCCTGGGGATAAGCCAACAAGAGCTGGAAAACTCATACAAACTTGGGGAAAAAGACAATGCAGGAGCCATTCCCAAATATTTCAAAACTTCTGTGTTGTAGTTTTTCACCAGCCCCAAAACTTTATTTACCTCAAACTGAAGAAGAAAGATGATGCCAAGAGTTTTGAGACTGGAGGGATGAAAAGTGAGTATTCTTTTCAGTCCCTTTCTGGAGGTACCTGGAGAAGGGTCGAGCTCTCTGCCTGACACATGTGGCCACTCCAGGGCTGTGCAGGAAACAGTGTCTGAGACTTTCTGACTGCCCTCCACACTGACCCTGCCCCAGGCTGGGGCTGACACTCAGAGGTGGCCTCTGGGTCACACTCTCCTCCCTTGTGACCAGAAGTCATTTCAGTGATGTAACTTTTGGGAGGCTAAAAAGAGACAGGACAAGAGTGGTATTTTGGAAGAAGCAGGTGAAGAGAGAAAGGATCCCTGAACAGGCTCTGACCAGAGCAAAGGTCCTCGGCTGGCAGCAGCCTTGGGCTCATGACCAGCCTGGACATTATTTAAAATATAACAAAATATTCTGGGTGGGACAAATGATGGATGAAGTGGCTGGAAGTCCTTCTCTCAACCCAACCCCTACAGATGACTCAGCAGTGGAGCAAACAGGGCTCAGATTGGGTAGGAAATGCTGAGGAACCCCCCCAGCTCTGAACAGAGCTCCTCAGCTCTCATCTCATCCAGGTAAGCATGGGCCAGGGTGGGGTCTGGCAGCTGTGCTGTGCAGATCACACACAGCTTGGCACTGTGGGACTGTGTCTCACTGGATTTCCTGCCACCTTTCCATTCATCTCTTCCTGAAATCTTTTCTAAGGTGCCAAGAGGGCGTGTGCAACTCTGGGTCATCTTTTCTGATCTTTACCTGGGGGTTTGCAGTAAAAAAATTGCCCTACAAAGCATTGTGAGGCCCTGGAAGTGCTATTAGAGTCCTTCAACCTGGGACAACAATTTCCACTGAACTTTTTTTTCCCCTAAAACAACAGACAAAGTTTGGCTTTCACCCAACACCAACCCCATGGGTACAGCATGCAGCAGTGAATTTCCCAAGGACAACCTGGGGCACTGTGCAAATTCTGGGACCTTTTTTGCTGGTCCAGGCAGTGCAGAAATACTCTGAAATGCCTTCCCAAGATGCCCCAGACTCTTCCTTGGGCCAGGACCTGGCACACGGGCACAAGTCTTGCAAGCCTGGCTGCTCCTGGGTAGTGATGTGACTTCCCAGAGCAGATCTACAACTTAACTGCTTCAGACCAGGAAGGGCACAAATGGGATTTTGCTTTCTGGGAGTGTTGTTTCACACTTTGAGGCAGCAGCACCATTCTTCCACACTGCTACCTCAGAGCTCCCCATCCATCTGGTATCCCAGCAGTCTTTCCTCATCCATCCCCTTATTTCCTCCCCTCAGGTACCTGGGCTCTCCAAGTGATGCAAATATGACCATGGCCCAAAAAACCAAATTCCCTTTTGCCCTGCCCTCCCTCTCCAGTGTCTGTCCCCCCTCCCCCCACCTGGGGATGAATGAGATGCTCGTTGTGGCTGCAATATATCATTCTTACTATTTGTTATGAGGGTTTAATGAGTGTGGAAGATTAGGATGTTTGCAACAGCGTAACAATAAAATACATATCTCGCTCATTCCTTGCCAAAAAGTACTTACAAATAATAAAAGTGAGGCTAGCTGAATGCATAAATCTCCTTTCACAAGCCCCCACCCACTGTGCAATAATTAGTACAAAGTGCAGTGCTAATAGATCATCTTACTTGTGTGGGAAACTTGACATTATGCTTTGTTTATATCATCCCTTTGGCAAGAATCTGCATGGCAAATCCTGGCAGCCAGCAAACAAGAGGCTCTCAAGGAAGGTTTCCAGACTGTCGTGCAGAAAAGCAAGCCACAGGATTGCGTGCTGGTCAGGATGCTGAAACCAGCTGGGGAGCTGAAGCGTTAGATCCAGCTTTTATGGAGCTCAGCTACCAAGTTTCCAGCTGACTAGGAGCAACATCCTGCGACTGATTTGCAAAGGGCTGTTCCCACCCCAGCCACAACAAATCAGTGTGAACCTTGGCTTCAGGATGGTGCCCTTTGCTTAATTATATATTCAGGGCCCAATTTACTGCCTGGGCCTCCTAATGGGAACAGACGGGGTCGCCCAGACTTGAGACAGGCACCGAATGCGGCCCCTGCAGGCTCTGGCTCTGTAAGGAGAGGGTTTGCAGCCAGTGCCCAAACGGCTCCAGCTCCCAAGACCTTTCTCCTTCACTCAGCCCCTACAGAGACCTTGGCTGATGTGGGAATTACCTCTGCTGGGACAGCTGGCTCTGTCCCATGGACCAGGCTGGCTGCAGTATGACTTGATCAGGGCATGATTGTGCCTCAAAATTCTGCCAGTAGGCACAAGGGCTGTCTTCAGCTCTCTGCTGACTGAAATGAGCTTTGGGTCAACGTGCTGGGTGAAAAGCCAGCCCTCATCCCCCCAGTGCCTTCACCCCACTGCCCTTTTCTCTCTTCTCTCTTCACGTTCCTTCCTTTTGCTTGTTTCTCTATCCCAGTGAGAAATGGAAAAACCAGAGCCCAGTTTTTGGATGTAGAGATGCATTCTTGCCTGGTGAATCAGAAACCATTAGCAGGACAGGTCTGGGTACATTCACAGGAGGGCAAGTTCTAGAGAGTTTCTTGCCAGTTGGGAGAATGGGGAGGGGAAGCTTTCCTTTCTTTCCTTGAGAAATTTGGGAGTCACCTGCAAGCTGGCTATTTCAGCAGTTCAGAGAAGGAGTGCCACCACACGGGATCTTGTCCTAAGGACATAGTCCAACAGTGGCAGCTTGTCCTTGCAAAGGCCCTACTGCCCACCACCCAGCACCTTCCTGTGCTGACACCTCCCCATATTTGTCCCAGATGAATTTTTCCTGCATGCTGGGGGTCTGAGCAATAACAAAAAGCCAGCAATGCCAAGCTACATGCTTCCATGTGGGATTGTCCTCTGTTGCTTCATGAAGTCTCTGCACAACATGCTCCACCAGGTCCCTGTGTGCTGCCACGTGTGCTCCTGGAGCATCTCTCCCTGACTCCAGCTGGTGTTGGGGCGTGCTGAGCATGGTGTCCTCAGCCCCTTCCCTCCCCTTTCTGCTGAAGGGCTTTGGAAGGACTATCCTGTGAGAGGAGCCCATCTGCTGGACAAGCCCCAGCAGCCTTCCCAGCAGCAGGTGTGGCTCAGACTCCACCTCTGAGCAGGCATCAGCCTTGCATGTCCAGATTCACTCCTGCTCCAGTGAGGTTTCCACGTGCGTTTAATTGCCCACTTCCCTGCTGGACCCCTCCTCGTCCCATCCCACCCCACCCACTGGTCTTTCTCAAGGCTGGCTTTTCAAAAGCACTCAGGCTGTCCTGCTTTGTGGCTGGGGAATGGAGACAAGGTGTCTTATCCTGAAGTGACTCACCCTCCTGGGAAATGCATACTAGAATTGCCTGGTGCAGGCCCCCCTGCTCCCTTCTCCTCCATCTTTGTGATGAAATCACCAGGAAGAGAGAAAGCTTTTACTCATGGGCCCAGTGGACATATTCACTCGAAAATCTTCACCCTGCTTGTTTGATTTTTTTTTTTAATTTGGGTGGGCACTCTTCTGTGGGATCACAGCAATGACCTCTGCTGCTGGAAGAAACCTGGTATCAACTCCCTGACCTCCCATGGTGTTTTTAAAGCTTAAAAAAAAAAAAAGAGTTGCCAACTGTGGCCCCACATGGGCACGAGAAGGAACTTGCTTTGTAAGGTGTTGTTCAGATAGGAAGAGTATTTCAAGCACATCTTCTCCCATGCCAAACTCAGCTGCTAAGAACCACTGTGGAGATATTCCTTCTCTTTGTGCCGTCGGGCTCTGGGAATCCTGTCAACGTGCGAGCGATCCTGAACAAAGTAATAGCAACCTGTGAGTAATCCTGCAGTGCTGAGGCAGCTCTGCCGTGCTGATGGGGCTGGTTCAGGCAGGGGGAACTGGGCAGAGCCCTGACATTTCAGTGACTGCTGAGGTTATCTGAGGGGAAAGCTCTGGGAGCCTGGTGCCCAGCAGCCAGCGCCGGCAGCAGCCGCTCCCGCTAACCGCGTTGACTCTGCTGGCTCAGGACAAAGCCAAATGGGCTGAAACATTGACAGTTTCCTCACAGACTCTTCCCAGAGTTACTAAAATTAACCTTTTTATTCCCCCCCACTGGAGAAATATAAAGCTCTTACTTTCCTTAACCTCTCTTTCCCACCCAGTGGGCAAAGAGTTTATCAGTTCTACAGTTAAAATAATATATTAAGGATTTCCAATGGGGCAAGTCAAACTTCACATTTCCTAATGATTCTAGATGCCTTTTTTGTCCTCAGACATTTCAAGTTAAACCTCTATGAAACTGACCTTTTGGCTTGTCATCCTCTGTAAGGACCCCAGAGATGAAACACTTCTTTCAGTCTGTCACTACTGTCCGTACACCACCCCCCTCTTTCCCCCCTCCTCTATTTTATCAGCAAGAACCCATAATTGAGCCCCTTGACAATAGCAGGACTGTGCATTTCTTTGTCAACAACAATGGGCCGTCCAAGTTCATTACTGGAGATTGTTTAAAAATTGATTCATGGGCCAGTAGTAGTAGCTTATTATACAGCATAAGTGACAGTGTGATCTGGATGGAGGCCAAGTCATTCTTGACCAGTCATGTCCAATTAGAAAGAACATTGCACACATTCCTGTTGGAGCCACATTAATGAATTAGTCCTACCACAAACTGAGAGAAGCTTGCAGGACCCTAATACCTTTTGTTCCTAAGGATAATTCAGTAATTTATAAAGAGAACAGCTCGGAGAACATTAGCAAAAGAACAGCAATCGCAGGACTCAGACAGTCCTTACACTTGTCCTTCATTTCAGGTTTCTGGGGAGCCCCATTGCCTCTGAGATCTGAGTTTCCCTGAAGAGCACAGACCTCTGACAGCCCTCCCAAGGCTGTGGTGGCAGTGCTGGTAGTGACCAGGTAGTGATCTGGTGACCTGGTAGTCAGCTGGTGACCAGGTGGCCCTGGTAGTGCCAGGGCTCCACAAGCCTGTGTGCACCTGAACTTGGGCCAACATCTGGCATCCAGGCTCTGCTTCCCAGGATAACAGGACAGCCCAGGCACATGGAGTGCCATCATCCTGAAAAAGTCACATCCAAGGGCATTATTCTGTCCTGGTGCTCCCTCTTTGCTCTGCAAATGGCACCTGTGTAACTCCACTGAGTTGTGCCTGCCCCACACCTGGGGACACAGGAGAAAAGAGCAGTCAAGGCACAGTTTTCAGGTTTAGAAGTCTGGAGTTGGTGTTTAAGGTCTTAAATTGCAAAGCCAATTTTGAGGGGTGACGAAATCAATTTAACTTGCATGGAGCATCTCCCAGGGATTGGGAGGCTTCAGGGAATTTGGGACCTCAGACATGCAGTGCTGAGGACAGGCTGTGCATGGAAAGTCCTTGCAAAGGCTGTGTTAGGGGAAAAGATGAGGAAAAGGTGTGCCCAGCTTACCAGGTGCTGACCAAGTCCATGAGAGGAAGCAGGGAATGCTGTCAGCTGACATCTGAAGGATGCTGAGGAATTTCTGGTGTAGGTACAAGCGAATGCAATTCATGGATTGAATAATTTTAGCAGAAAGCACTTGTGCTTTGGCATGGGAACTGCAGGAAGAAGGAGTTGGAAATAGTATAAATTCCCAACCAAGCCAAGGTTAGCAATGTTCTCCATTACAAAGCTGACTCCCAAGAGGAATCCCCCTCCCCAGGAATGTTTACAAGTTAACTGTACAAAGCTCAGTGTAGTGTTACCTACTCAGGGGATATGGTCACAAGCAGTTACTGCTGCCACTGTCATCTAATATATAACAATTTTTGACATGGAGCAAATTCTGCCTATTGCTCAAGAAATGTCCTTTATTAGGGACCACAGAAACCCATTATTGTTTGGCCCACATGTCCTCAAGTAGCTTTAGTGATAATAAATAGACATACAGCAGTGTCAGCTTCCAGTAATATCTGGACTTCACATGAAAAATAAGTGACTCACAGACAGCAGTACCAAGAGATCATTTCTTAAATAAAAAATTATCATCAAATGTGTGTTGTGGTTGTAAAAGTCACTGTAAAACTGTCACTCAGCAGCCTGTGACATTTTAATACTCATTGCTTCAAAGCACCTGGGATTTTTTTGTAGCTAGTGATCATTGATCTCCATGCTTCCTGTCTATGCAAGGTTTTAAAAATAGGAAGTTCACCATAAATGCTACATCATAACTGAATAGGTCATGCAGTTTTAACTTTGTGTAATCAGAAATGTAGAGAATGGAGACAAGAAAATGATTACATTTGCTAGTATCTCAAAAATCAGAAGAAATAACATTTTGTCTCTAATCTTAACATGGTCACAACTGAAAATGTGTATAGTTAAAAATTCAGGGATGAGTTTGGCTACTGAATGTGTTTACATTGCAGCTACTAAAATGTGTTTACATACCTGTTTTGAATGGAACCTCCATCGTCGTGAGGATGGCTAAATAAACTTTTGCTTTTGAATGAGAACAAACATTTTCTGGAAAACAGGGATTGCACTCTGCATTCACTATAACACCAATATCATCAGAAAAATAAGTCTGAACATTAGAGTGTACAAACAGACATATATTCATATTTGAGTACATACCAAGTGCACACACATACTGAAGGTTTGCTGAACTGCATGATTACATTCTTGCTCACCAGTTTGATAAACAAGGACTAAATGGAGAGCTTTGGCTCCTCTTCAGACTCAGTAACTTTTGAGTTTCTATCGTGATTTATGAATTTTGTCTTTTATATCCTGCTCTGGCAAACTGTGATGCTCAGGTAATCCTATTACTGCTCTTTTTATTTCCTTGTCTGATTACAGTTGTCAATCCAGGGGCTTGAATTCTGCCTTCTTCAATTTTAAAATTATAGGGAAAAAAAGGTGCAGGGATATTAGAAATCCATTTAGCTAACCAATGCATCAATTTTTGGCATCATAACTAGTCTGCAAGGGACTTAAAAAACTCTATCTCCACAGGTCAAGTCTGTTCTGTAAACTGGGTAGACTTTCTGAAGGTGTCCAGTACTGCAGGCATCCCAATCTGCTCAGCAAAACCCCCTCACTGCATCCTGACCTTGCTGCTGGAAATGTTTCCCAATAACCATTAGGAACAACTAATCCAGACACCATTACTGTATGTGCTGCTCCATGGACATGGAGAACTGACCATTCCCTTCTTTTCCACTGCAGCTTTTTACATGTTCAAAGGCCAATAGCCCATTTCCACTCTGTCCTTATGCTAAGCAATCCCAGTTTGTTCTTTCCTTGTAGGTTTTGACGGATATAGATTTTTTTTTTTTAATTAGCAACTGTTCATTTCCTCTGTGCTTGAACTCAGACTTGTAATCAGAGTTTCTACCAGCAGACAGGAAAGCACACAGATGAGTGTCTTCAGATTCCACCTCTTGGAGCTGAGATTTACCCCTCTGATATTTGTAAAAGCTGCAAAAAGCAGCAGGGGACCTGAAGTGGGATCAGCTGAAGAGGGGAATAATCAGTTATTGAATAAAGTGTGGTGTCTGCAGGTCATTGAACAGTGATCATAATGGCTCTTCATCCACAGTTAATTGTTACCTGCATTTAGATTGTCCTTTGCCCTCCCTGCTCAGTTGCATTGTACTATGCATATACATTTTTTACTGAAGCATTAACAATATTGTGAGGAACAGGATGGGCAGAGCAACTCAACATTTGTCAAGTTGCATGAAATAGTATCTAGAGTGTTTAATAAAATGATAGGCGGAGTCCATTTACTGTCTCAGAGTTTTGAAGAAAGGAAGTTTTTGTTTCTCAAGGTGAGCCATTGACTGTCTTTTGTGTGCATTGAGTATCCGTGAGATCCTGTCTTGTACAGAAAAAAAGTTCCTCTTTTATATGTAGGGGCTTTCACACTCTAGATCATCACCAAGGCTGACCCCCTGGCCCTTCCTTGTGCCCAGCACTGGACAAGTCTTTTCATTTTTAGCAATATTTTAATAACCAACAAATGGAACCGAAGTTTATTTCTGGGCTGGTCAGAAGCTCTGTGTCACAGCAGAAGCAGCAGCTGTAGGCAGTCACCTCCCAAAACCAAAATGCTGATGAGTCTTCAGACCTTGTCCTTGGGAATATTTAATTTTTGTCATCATATTGTAGAGGAATTGACCTGCTGGGCTGTGAGGGCTGGTGCAGAGGGAGGGAAGTGTCACAGCCCACAGGGGCTGACCAAATTCAGAGTCCTCCTCTCAATTACTCTACACCCAAACACCATCCTGACAGAGATCTTCTGGGTAAGCACAGAAGACAATCAATAGAGTAAGAAAACATTAATATATTCGTTTTCTAGATGGGGAGCTGGCTCATGGGCATGTAGATATCTATTCCAAAGCCACAACTTAATTTTCTGCTTATTAGCCCAGTGCTCTGACCACAAAATTGCTCTGGGTGTGAAAGTTCCCATAATGGTGAACCATCAGAAAACAGGGTCAAACCCTCATTTGCCTGATAAAAAGGAATGTCTGCAGGTTGGGAAGGCAGCTGTGGGGCTTGGAGAGCTGCTTTTGCAGTCAAAGGTGTCAAACAGTCTGGTCACTCAGAGTGACACTCAAATCCTTCATCACACCCTCCATCTTTCCTGTCCCCCATCCCTCTCAGTGCCAGCTTCAGTGCCAGCTGTCATTTTGCAGGATCACTCCCATAAAAAGGCCAAGGGATAAAGTGACAGGAATGATGCTCAGTCTGAATGGAGAAGTCCATACTGATGGCAAGACAAATGTCCTAAAAGTGAAAACAGATATCAGAAATCCCGTTCTCCACCATGACAGATTAAATGATTCTGTGGTTCACTTAAAAAAAAAAAAAAAGTTGGATGCTGCAGACTATTCAAATCTGACACCATCACAACGACCTGAGTTAGTTTTATAGGACCAGCTGTGAAAACTGACCATGGGCTTCCCCCTGGAAGTGAATGACTGAGAGTGCTGGACCTGTGTGAAGATCACCACACTGCAGAATGTTGGCTGTGGACTCACATTCTCTGGGCAGCTTTCAGAGTTTCTTCTTTAGTTTTTCATGTTCTGCATACTGAAATATCACTTGGAAGATGATGAATATGAACAAAAAATATACCAAAGGTATCTAGTCTATTTTTTGCATACTTTAAAATTAAAATTACAGGAAACCATGCAAAAGCAATTACCTTTTAATACATGATTCCCATCTTGCTGTCTGATGAAGAATCTGCTAAAGGCACCCTGCTCCATCTGCACAGCACAAGGCTTTTGCTGGGCATAAGCTACATCCCATTCTGGGATGGACAGCCAAAAATCATAGCATGCTTGGAAAAGGAGGGGAAGAAAACTAAGTGATCTGGATCTAGGGAGTTCTGAACACCCTAATTTCTGCATGAGTAGATTTTCATATTTAATCTACAGAAGATTTTCCCTCCAGCAACAGCCACCACACAGAGGGGGACAGACACCTGCATGAGAAGAAACTTAGATGGGTACACACATTTTGGAACACCTCAGGGTTCCACTGTCTGAAGTAGCAGAGGATGTGGTGACTGCCACAGATGTGGAATCCAGCTCAGCTCCATTGGCACTGGGTGTGAGGACTGCACATGGCCCATGCTGCCTAATTACGAGTTCACCATCTGCAAACTTTCCCCAATATTTTGTATGAAGGAAACATTTTAACAAATGGGGATTATAGTGCAATTCCCTGGGCAGGAAGGGAGGCAGTGCAGAGCTGGAGGCAGCAGGCTCTTTATCCAGGCAGGTGAATCCAGGAGAGCTGTTCCCAGCCTCGGAGCAGAGGGTGAATCTCAGGGAAGATCAGGAGCAATGTTATCTAAAGCACCCTGCTGCCAATGCCTCCTTTCCCTCTCTGCTCTGAGAATTCTCTCCATACCCTCTGAGCTGGGCACTGTGAGCACTTACACACTCTCAATGCTGAATTTCCCCTGAGCTGACTGAGGCTTTGCCAAATGGGATTTTGTTCCCTTTTGGTGGTTTTTCTGTTAGCTTTACAGCAGGGATGTCACATCTTTTCTTTAGCTGGGCGTGTTACACTTGATTGCATTAAGGTGTATCTGATGGCACTAACACAGAGCAAGATTCAAAGCCTTGCAACATGTTCCAGCACAGACAGCATTATGAACTTACACACAGCTCTGTTTAGATCTCATATCGAATATCCTCTGGCATCAGATCTGAAATTCATTCTGTATGGCAACCAAAGAAATGCTCTATCTGTCTGAATAACAAAAAATGAAGAGAGAAAGAGCTTTGCTGTATCACCAGCTCCAATCTGGACAAATGGCAAACATCCCAACAGAGAGGCAGCCCCATTGCTGCAAGCCCTGTGCTGTTCCCACAGCCCCCTCCCTCTCCCCACAACTTCTTTTCTTCTCTCCTGCCTGGGCTCCCTTTTTTCCATAGAGAGCTTTCCAGTCATCCTAACCCTGGAGTGCCTCTCCACCTTCTTGCAGATGAACAATGGTCTTGTCCATGTCCTTCCACAGGTCTGGATGGTGATGGGATGTCTCTGCCTGTCCTCTACCCAACAGGGTTACAGTGAGACCATTAGCTTAGGCACAGGCAGCAAATTTGGTAAATCCAAACTCCTCTGTGCGTTCACAGTGTGTGAAATTATTATCTTCCCCCATTAAAAATTTTCCAGCTTTGGAAGGAGACCAGGATTATACTTCACTGAGCTGGTGTGTGCCTGTATGGACATTTTACATAATACCATTAGCCCCCAGAGTTCCCTGAACTCTCTCCAGACCTTCCCAATGGGATTCTCTGGTGTGGAAGGTGACGTGTAGATGTAAAACATCATTGTTGGCCTGTCTGTAAGTGTACAGTGGAGCATTACAATTTTGTGTTATAGCTCCTGAGCACCATTTCAGACAGCATGTTAAAGGAGCTGGGTCATTGCTTTGATAGCTCTGACTGTGAATTGCTCAGGGCTGCTCAAGCATGCGACCCCTCCGTGAGCCCCTCTGTGCTTGGCAGTGCCACTGGTCCCACACCACGGCTCCTCCAGCCACACCTCCCACCATGGAGCTCCATGTGCCTGCCCCCCCAAGGAGCAGACCCAGCTGCCTGGTTTGCTGAGACCTTGTGTTCCTCTGACTCTCCTGAGAGGGTCCCAGCTGTCGGGGGTGGCTGCTGATCTCCCCTCCAGCCCCTCCTCCCCTACAACCTGGGGACCCTCACAAGAGTGGTACAAAACTCTTGGAGCATTTTGTAATTAGGAACTAGTTGACTTCTGATTGTGATGGCATGGGTTGTAACACCTGTATTGTCTCACCCTTCATATGAGACTGAAAATGGAGTCAAAGGTTTTAAAACACCTCTCAGTTGCCCCATCTCTGGGTCAGAAAAGGGCAAAATCTGACAGGGACCGGCAGAGGCCAGCTGAGCACTGAGTGTTTGTGGGCATCCAGCTCCAGCTGAGCAGGGATCATTTCTCCCTCCACCCTCACCAAGGGCAGTGCAGAGGCCAAAAGGGGACAGGAATGCACAGCCAGAGCTTTCTGGCAGCCACTTTGAGTGCAGATTAACTCAGTGCTTGCCCCCTTGCTAACTCCAAGCACCTTGGACCTCCCTGCTGCCCCAAGAGGCTCCCCCTTGTCCTGGGGCTGTATTTGGAGATGTTTTCCACATCCTCATGGCCCCACTGAAGGAGGAATTACAGCCATGGGTCAAGCTGTGCCAGCACCTCAACCGAGCCTGTCCAGGCATTGCTGAGGGCAGTGCTGTGTATCAGAGAGCTGCATAAACCAGAAAGTTTGGAGAACCCCAAGAGGAGGTAAAAGAAAGCCCTGTTAAATCATTGCTTTTCAAAGAACCTACCCTGCAGCTAGCTAACTGATCCTGTCAGATCTTTCCTAAGTCAGATAAGAAAAATAATCTGGCAGTAGTCATCAAAGGCAGAATGATGCATTAAAAAGTCCATTGTGAGGAGACCTTGGAATCAAAGGTAGAGGGTTTGCAGGCAAGACTGGTGGGACCCACAAGCACCAGCCACATGGAAATTTCCACTCCCTGTTGTAGGAAGCAGGTTTGCCTCGCTGCCTTTGACTGAGAGCTGCTTTCCCATTGACAGCAGACACCTCCTGACCTCCCTGTCTCACATGGTGACTCATTTCCAGGGAAAGAGGGATAAAGAAAGGAAAGGCCATTAAGGCAATAGTCAATCCTTTGCTATTGTTTCAGCTTAGTGGGAAACAAGTGAAGGCTACATAAAGGTAAAGACAAGAGTCTTGATTTATCCTGATAATCCTTTCCCAAACTCCTCCTCTTGGTCCTGTTGGGACATGGCTGGGCCATCAGAGTGGTGATCTGAGCCAGATTGCCTGCTCTTGTTCTGACTTTTCATGACAATACAAAAAATAACCAACAACAACTACATGGTGATTTAAACCACTAACTTGCCCTCACACTCCCTTTTGAGGCTGATAAACAGGATATCACTACCTGCATTTACAGTCTGTGAAAATGGGGTAGATTTGTTCCATGGGATAAAATTGTTCCATGAGATGCTTTATCCCTTGAAGCTGTGTGGTTCTCACCTGTGCACGTGTCTAAGCAGCAATGCCTGAGACAGAACTGGCCAAGGAAGATTGGGGTGCTCTCATTGAAGGCCTGAAGTGAAAAGAATCCAGGACAGAGCAGCAGAAATGGGAGCTCTGCAAACACAAGGTGTTGCCATAGGATGCAGCTCGTGTCTTGCCGGAGTGCCCATAAGCCAGAGATCTTGTCTCACTTTGCCATATGTCACACACTGTGCATAAATCAGGTTGGTTTTGGCTGCCTGCTACTCCTCTTATAATCTCTTGTGTATCTTTCCATGTGTAATTATGAGTCAAGCCCTTGGAGGAGAGGGAAAGTCATTAAATGTCTTGCTGGCATTTCCTTTGAGAAGAAAGTGCATCTGCCACTGGAGATGCTGGAGGAAGATGTGGGAAAAGGAGAAATACAAAGAGGTAGAGAAGCTACACCTCCAGGTTAAAATCCAAAGGTAAGGAAGCAGCTTTTGATTCCATTCATGACCTGTTTGGAACTCAGCTCCCATGAAGAAAAACCAAACCAAACAAACCACATGTCATGAAAAGCCACCACCAGTGGGAGGAGAGAGGTTACAGATAATGGTCCATCCTCTCCTTCCCTCTGTCATGTTGGTGTTATCTTGGCTGCTGAGCAATCTAAGATGACAATAACACTTTCTGCTTTGCATTTCATTCATCTCTGCTTTGCACTTGTGTCAGAATGCCAGATTCCCATTCCCAGACTAAGGACAGGGTTTGTGGACATCACCTGTGGAGTGATACTGGACCTTCTAGGCCAGGCTGTGAGGGGTCCCTGCTGCTCCATGAGGGTGTGATGCAAACATGGGGATGAATAATTCAGGGCACATGTGTCAAAGCCATAAAAAGGTGTATTAGAGGCTCCTATGAAATTTAGCTGGGGTTGTACACATACTGTAGTTCCTGTATCTGTGCCATTACAGGGTTTGAGTCCTTTGGTTCCATGCTGAACAAGAAAAGCTGAGGAGAGGCAGCTCATGGTGCTGATGTCCCAGATGTCACAGTGGGTAAATGTTGTGGGCAGTGCCTGAGGAGCTCTCCTGCTCCTGGACTGGTTGTCAGGTGTTCCAGTGGTTTTCCAAGGGAAAGGAAGAGGAACAGCCACATCAGTTGTGGATAGATAGTCAGGAGTCACCTTGCCTAATTGCAGATGTCTGTATGGAAGGTGTCTGCTCCTGAACTGCCAGGGAGGGCCTATTTCATCAGTCAGATGCAGATATTGAATTAAAGAGGCTCTGAGAAATCCAGTTTCTCTCCCCTGATGAGAAGAGGAGCCTGGGGCTGGCTCAGATGGAGCAAGGGGCTGGGCAGACACCTGCCTGGGATCAGCTGAGTGTCACCCACTGGGCCCCTGAGCACGCTGCACCTTGGTGGGTGCTCCAGCAGCAGAAATAATTTTCAGGGAAAAGGAGTCTCCATGTGTAGCAGGGACTGCTCAAGAAGCCTCCCTGGCTTTATCTGGTGTCCACACCAGATAAACAGGATATTGCTGTTTACATGTTGCCACAGAGCACCAGCACAGTTCCACAGTGCCTGGAGCTGGCAAGGTCCCACCTGCAGGGCAGACTGCAGGGACAGAAGCTGCAGAGGCTGCCAAGGGCCATTGGCATGAGCAGCTGCTCTCAGCCAGAGCAGGGGATTGCTTGTAAATGCCACATCCTGGAAACAGAAACTTTCCTTCACACAGGGTTCATGTTTACATTTTTCCACAAATATTTAAGTCCCTTTAAAAGTTGGTTTGGTCTTATCTTGCTTATCTTTTCTCACCACAAAATTTTCATGAGTAGTTATTAACTTAAAAAGCATTTTTAATTTTTTTTTTCCTAAGGGGGAAAAATTCAAAATTAAAATCAAACATTTTGGCTTAAAGTACCATTTAGTGCATTAGAACACTAAGACTTTGGGAAAAAAGTATTGAAAATATGTCTACATGCTGATGCTTTCAATTTATGAACATTTTTCAGGATATAATTTCCAGGAAAATGATGGTATTTTAGCTCTTCATTAAAGTTTTAGGAATAAATAACTGAAACAAGAGAATATCCTGCAAGTGGGAAATTCTGGTTTCTAAAGAGGTGTGTTCATGATTGAACCAACTATTGTGCAGAAAGCCATAGTCTGATTTGTGTAATGACCCTCACAAATACTATTGAGAGATCTAGTGTATTTCTACATAATTACAATCAAATAGTGACTATTCTCCATCATTCATAATGTCTTTCATTATGCTCTCAAAAGAGCTTGTAGCATTTATTAAACTAAAATGCTCTCACCCTCTGCTCCTTTTAAATATCTGTAGCTATTTTAAACTCCTGAGAGAAGGGATTTAAATTGTCAAAAGAAAAAAAAAGGATTTTAAAATAAAACAATTATTCCAACAGCTGCTGTTCATATTAATCAAGAATAGTTTCTTAGCTGAGTTTTTGTTTACCAAACTCACTTTTCCTTGCTCCATGCTAATTATGAGGATTGCTAGACTATGTATTTGGAGGTTTTGTTTGATTGTTTGTTTCCAAACAAGGTTAAAGTATCTTTGAGAACACTTGATAATGAAAAATTACCACCTCACCTTCTTACCTAAGTCACTGACACCTCTTTGCAGCATGCCTTGCTTTTTTACTCATTTCCACTCAGCAGGGCCCAGACATAAGACTAGAGCCCAACAAAAGAGCATTTAGCCAATGTTTTTTATGGCATTTCATCTTTAAAAACTCCAGAACTCAGCCTGAAGATGTTAAAACATGAGAGTTTTAGAGGTTTATTGTGTAATTACTTTTGCTCCGTAATCAGGGTAGAGTTACTTCAACATTATTCTACATGAGCATACGTGGGAAAATCATTCTAGAAGTGTCTTAATATCTAAGAGGAATATTGTCTTTACCATCATGCAATGAATCAGGGAAAACTTCAAACTTGATAAGAGTCAGGTGGAGATTTTCCTTAATCTGGTTTTATATTATGTGATGCTTAGCAGGACATTTCTAGATCCCCCCTCAGGAGCATTAATTAGAACAAATGCAATTAGTCTATGGCATCCTTATTAAGAAAGAATTCTTACATTAATCAGTAGAAGTTTTGCTGAATTAAAGGATTGTCCCAGGTCTTGCCATAAGATAATACTGAGTTGGCACAGGAGCCAGAAAGGATTTAGAGGACAGAGCCAGGAAAATCTGCTGAACCACAGGAGGCTTGAACAGAAACTTGAGTTTTTAGCACCATCTTTATCCTGGGGTAGATCTTGTGTGCCATGGTCGACTTCAGATGCCTTCAGAGGAGTTTGTCATGGAGCTCATCTGCTCATGGAGGGCTCATCTGTACCAGCCAACAGGATGAGCTGAAAATTCCAACACAGGTGGGACTGTGACCTTCTGGGAGCTCCAAAAAAAAGGCATTTCTGGCCAGGTATCAGGACTCTGAATGTTGAGCTCTTTCCTGCACAGTTCCTGGGTTGCTGCAGGAAAATGCCAGGTGAGTGCACCCACTTTGCCTTTTGAGCTTGCACTGTGACCTGGCCAGGGCTCACCACAGGCTGTCAGGGAGGTCACACTTGCTGTAAATCTATTTTCATGAGCATTGAGACCCAAATTAGAAAAGGGAGAGCAGATACTCAGCATGTAGAGAGGGGTGCTGGCACACTGCTCTGTCCCATCTTCCCCCACAGAGCAGCACATGCAAGGTTGCCCTGAGTCTTGTGAATCTCATGAGAATTTATGAGGACACAGCTCTGCCTACCACAGCATCACCTGGGCTGGAGGGGACCACAGGACAACTCTGGTCCAACCTCCTGCTCCAGCCAGGCTCAGTGCTGAATTCAGACCATCTTATCCAGCAGTACTGTAACCAACAGGGCTGCAAGAAGATGGGGTAAGTTAAAAAATTGGGGTCTGGTAACTACCCTGCAGTTGGGATGCAGTTCAGCTTTCCCTGAGAGCATGCCTCTCTCTCTCTTCCTGCCTTCCAGGCAGATACATTTTTTATTAAGGAGGTGGCCTGACTCCAGCAGTGTGATCCCTGTGATAGGCACTTGCCCTGAGGGTGCCAGGATTGCCCTGAACAGAATTTTTGGGGCTGAGGGCTGAGCTTGCACTGCTTTCCTGTTCTCTCAGCACAAACAGCTCTTCTCTGCCGTTTCCCCCGGAGCCCAGCAAAGAGCAGGAGGAAACTCATCAATCCAATGGTTCCATCCAGCTTGGAAAACCAATGCATGGAAAAACTTAGGTGAGAAAGACTGGTTTTGCTCCCAGAGTAAGGTTCTTGGGATCTCCTTGTGGGATTAAGAAAAGCAACTTTGTGCACGTGTGTGAACCCTACAGTGGAGGATCCCATTCCCCAAAAGGGTTAATGCACCCTCTCTTTTACCCCAGTAGCTTCATGGTCCTAACAACTTTCATTGTGAAGTGGGTGCAGGTGTGGGCTATGCTTTGTTGATCACAATCCCTTTTGCAGAGGAAGCTTTGAATATGTTTGACATAATCAGCTCACAGCCTTTGCCCGCACTCTTTCATAAACAGGCCATTTTCACATCCTTTTCATGGGATCCGACAAGCGGAAAAATAATTAATGTTACCTCAGCCTAACAGTGACCCAGCTTTGATTCAAAAGGACGGCATGTTGCATAAACTAACCATTTAATTGAGTGATAGAAAAAGCCCACATGTATCAATTCTGCCTTCACCTATTATGATTACTGGGGCTTTGCGAGGATTGTGCTCCCTCGGTCATAAAGCAGAGCTTAAATTCAAGCCCATGAAGTGGTTTCAGGAGGACTGATTGAGCATGAGCTGGGGATTATCTGTGTTTGTGGTGGCAGGAGATGGGAGCAGGGGAAGATGTGGGTGCCCAGCCACCGTGGCGCATGTTCAGCTTGTGCCCAGGTTATGTCAGGTGTCCTTGTGGGAACTGACAGTGGCCAGATGTTAGCCAGCCACAGGACATTTGGGATGCTGGTGACACTTCACTGACACCTTGCCATGACCTCGGAGCCACAGCTAGCTGGGATATTCCACACTTGGGACTACGCCTAATGTGAATAGGATGGAGTCACTGTCGAGGCAAACCACCAAGAAGTGTCCAAGATGAATTTCAGTTAAATTGAGATAGAGTCTAAGGGTAGCAGTGACTCCTGCAGAAGTCTTGTGAAAGGCAGGTCCTGCTTGAATAACCTGATGTCCTTCTCTGACAAGGTGACACGCTAAGGGGATGAGGGAAAGGCTGTGAATGCTGTCTACCTGGACTTTGGCACAGCCTTTGACACCATTTCCCACAGAGTCTTCCTGGAGAAACCATCTGCTGATGGCTTGGATGGTTTCACAGTTTGCTGGGTGAAAAACTGGCTGGATGGCCAGGCCCAGGGAGCAGTGGGGAATGGAGCCACATCTGCATGGTGGAGTGTCACAGCTGGTGTTCTCCAGGGGAACACTTCTGGGGCCAGCTCTGTTTAATCTCTGTATTGAGAAAGGTACCCTCAATCAGTTTGGAGATGACACCAAGCTGGGTGGGAGAGTTGATCTGCAGGAGGGCAGGGAGGGTCTGCAGGGGATCTGGACAGGATGGATGGGAGGATGGATGGGATGGATGGATGGATGGATGGATGGATGGATGGATGGATGGATGGATGGATGGATGGATGGATGGATGGACCAAGGCCAAAGGTCTGAGGTTCAACAAGGCCAGGTGCTGGGTCTGCACTTTGGCCACAAGAACCTCCTGCAGAGCTCCAGGCTGGGGGCAGAGTGGCTGGAGAGTGGCCCAGCAGAAAGGCCCTGGGGGTGCTGGTGACAGTGGCCAGTCTGTGCCAGGAAGGCCATTGTCACCTGGCCTGTATCAGCAGTAGTGTGGCAGCAGGAGCAGAGCAGTGATTGTCCCCCTGTGCTGGGCACTGCTCAGGCCAAACTCAGAGGGCTTTTTCCAGCTCTGGGCCCCTCAGTTCAGGAAGGACACTGAGGGGCTGGAGCCACTCCAGATGATGAGCACACCACCCTGCATGGTCCCCAGCAGTAATTTCAATGCACGTCCTTGCTTCCACAAAAATTTAACCCCTTTAATGTAGAGGGAAATATTGTCCTTCCCCATAGTCTGAAGAGCCCTGATGAAGCCAGAAAAGCACTTGCTGAGACAAATGGATCAATAATTATGAAGCACATTACCAGCCTTTACCAGACATCCCAATTTGCTGGGGAAAGGACTCCTGTGCTCAGTGTGGGTACAGCAGAGGACAGTGAAACAGCCACAGACCCTCAGAAAGCTGGAGACACATGGCAGGCTGTTTGTCACTGCGGTGATGTCAAATGCTGAATGATTAGGAGATGTAGGAGCAGGTACAGAAACCATCCATCCTCAGAAACCTTCAGTGTTCTCCCAGTGGGCCATTTTGTATCTCTGGCAAGTATTGTTTCTAAAGTTATCACAAACAGCAGAGTGGAGGAGCTGGGGAGCAACCATTCTACTTCAGCTCTTTGTATTTAGTTTCACAGCTACTAACACCATCTTCTGTATTCCATCCCTGTCTTTGACTCTTCATACCCCTAGGTATTGGTCATGTTTCTGGCTTGTCTGCCATGCTATTCACTGCATCACTCTCTGTGTGTCTCACTCACTCCCTGATCTTTTTTAATGGTGTTTGATGATTTTTTTTTCTCACAGCTGTCCATGTCTTTTCCATGTTCAAGTACCCCCATCCAACCTGCTGGTGAAGGAGGGACTGAAGAAGCACTGATCTCTGGGTGCTCACATGGTGGTGGTGGTACCTGTGACCACAGGAGCCAAAATCTGGTTCCTCCACTGGCCAGTGAACAGCCCACAGAGGAGGCCTCACTGGGAACCTATTCAAAGGAAAGCTTGAAGGCACTACAGGGACCAGACCTAGGATTGGCTGCTCCAGCTCGCACACCTGTGGTCAAACAGGGCTGGGTGACCTCTTCATGCCTTGGGAACAGACATGACCTTTCCTGCCTTCCCTGCTATGGATACTGCCCATAAAGTCACCCTGCACAGGCAGGGCTTTCACTTCTCTTCCACTTAAAATCTGAAATTCTTTACTGTGACTGTGGTGAGACACACTGGGACTGGGTTTACTGGGAATGTGGTGTACTAGGAATGGGCTGCCCAGAGAAGCTGTGGCTGCCCCATCCCTGGAAGTGTTCCAGACCAGGCTGGATGGGGCTCTGATCAACCTGGTTTAGTGTTCCTGTCTATGGCAGGGGCTGGAACTGGATGATCTTTAAGGTCCCTTCCAACCCAAACCATTCCATGTTTCCGTGATCCATCCCCAGCATGGACATGCCATGTAAAGAGCATTCCAAGGTTTGCTGCTCCCAGCCTTTCCTCCTCTGAGCTGCTGGCCCAGAACTCCTGTGGGGGAGCTGACTGAGAGAGGATTGTGCTCTCCCTGGAGATGTCTGCAGCAGGGCAGCTTGCCTGGCTGGGCTGGGTGTCCCTGTGAGCTCCTGGAGATGAGAACTGAGCTAAAAATGACCAGGCACAGAGGTGGGCAGCAGAAGAGAGGTCTGTTTCCATCTAGTGACATTCAAAACGTATTGTGAGGAAACTATTCAGTGTTTGTAACACTGCATGACACAGAGGAAGGATTTGCCTGGATCCCAGCGAGTGCATCAGTGGCAATCCTGCAGCCTGGCTGCCAGCTCAGGGAGTGCATGCTCTTCACACCTGAGTCACCGTTTCAGTCCCTAACATTTATATAATCAGTCACTGCATAACTCCCATCCATTTGCATTTGGGAAGACAAAAGGCTGCAGATTAAGGTGCCCTTTAGTGCCTAATTCTGCCCTCACAGGAATGGAGACAACACGGGCAGTTCCAAGGTGCTCCTCAGAGGGAGTATCCTCTGTTTTTTTTTTTTTCACAGGCAAAATCCTGGCTCTGGTGAGGTTTCATCCTCAGCTGGAACCAGAATGTGCTTTGAGGCATGAACTGTCTACAGGCAGTGCCATCACGTTCACCTTTATTTTGGAGGAGGCTACAGATTCCATGGCCTGAGGGGATGGAACGGCAGATCCTGCCAGCCCTCCTCACGGCAGGTATTACCTTACCCTGCCTGCTGGCTCCCCAGAGCACTGACACAGGAGGGTGCTCTTCAGGGTGAAGGTGTGCGTGGGGGGATCAGCCCTGCATGGAAGAGTTTTCATGTGAAATAAGATCAAACATCACTGCCACACCTCTACCTCCAGCAGTTTCAGCCTACACAAGCAAGGGGAACGTGCAGAGGAGCAGAGTCCAGGTACCGGTGTAACTTCTGTATAGGATTAGAGAGGGAAGGAAAAAAGTATGAAGAAGAAAGAAGATGAAAAAGAAAACCTACAAAAAAAAGAAAAAGAAATAGAAAATAAAAAATTAAAATAAAAAAATAAAGAAAAAGGAGCAGAGTCCACGTACCAGTGTAACTGTAACAGATTAGAGAGGGAAGGAAAGGAATATGAAGAAGAAAGAAGATGAAAAAAAATCCTACCAGAAAAAAACCAAAAAAAAAAAAAAGGAAAAAAATTAAAATATAAAAATAAAGGAAAGAAAAAGGAGCAGAGTCCAGGTACTGGTGTAACTTCTGTATAGGATTAGAGAGGGAAAGGACGGAAAGAATATGAGGAAGAAAGAAGATTTAAAAAAAAATCTACAAAAAAAAGGCAAAAAAAATTGAAAGTAAAAGAAATTAAAATATAAAAATATAGGAAAGAAAAAGAAAGAAAAATAAGGAAAAGAATGTCTGGAGCTGAAAATTAAATTTGGCTCTCTATTAACATCCATGGACCTAATTGAATTTATTGCCCGAGTGCAAGAAGACTTGAAAAATATAATGGAAAAAGAAAAGAATTTGAAATTACCACATACAGTACATTTCAATACAGGTGTCAGGACTAGAAATGCAGTTAAGATTTGGAAAAACTTTGTAAACCCAGAAGGGTTTTAAGTCTAAATGTGATTTGGTGTGCCCAGTCCTGATTCTTCTACCCCAGGCAGGTTTTGAAAACATAATGTGAAAGGATAGTTTGGGAGGGTCTTCTTCACCTTGATTGAGGAGGGTGGAGGAAAACAGAGTTCCCCTGGCAAGGAAGGAGGGAGATTTTCCCTTCACTTCTTTGGGCTGGTGTTGACTCCAAGCAGCAATGCCAGTGGAAAACCTGCACTGGGCAAATTTGCCTGCATCCTTCCAGTGAGGACAACTGGAGCAACTCACTGGTTGGGAGGGTCCATTGGGCTGTTCCTCCCCACTGCTTGAGCAGCATTTCACAGCCAGGGCCATTGAATTCCATTGCTCAGTGTCACTCAGCCACCCTGGGCTGCTTTCAGAGAAAATGAAGTTGTCCATGCTGTGAACGGCAGGATGCAGCCACGGGGATTTGCATCAGAACAGGGACTTGGCCTCATTCCTTCAACAATTGGAGAAGCACAGTGGCTCCTGTAGGTGTTGGAGCAAAGGAAAGAAAAGACCTCTTCCATGGGCAGTGAAATGAATGAATGGCTCCTGAAGAGTTTGTCTGATCCTGTTTAACCCCTCCTTCCCTCCCCATCTCCCACCTTGCAGCAGCACAGTCTGAAGGCCAGGCCTGGTGAAGGTTTCCCTGCCCTTCCTGCCCTTGTGATTACTTTAATCACATTTATTTTACTGTGGAGAGGGAACTGAGCCACCTAAAGCAAATCTCTCCATTGGCAGTAGGGATCTAGGGACAAATTAATCAATTCCTGAAGAAAACCTAAAAAATTAAAAAAAATACAAGCAGGTGCACCACTCCAATTTCTCTATCAGTTCAAAGGGTGATTAGCTCAGATGTAGACATCTGACATTCTGTGCTGGAAACACCTGAAGCTGGTGAAACCAATCCCACTGTTAGAAAGAGCTGGGGAGTTTTGGTGGGGATCTGAGGCATGTAGGTGGGCAGGGAGGCAGGATGCAGCTTGCAGGTGAGACACTGGATCACACATGTCTGCAGGTGGGTGCCTGCAGGTGAGCAGGGTGCCCAGCTCCTGTCAGCAGCAGGGAAATGGGCTGTGCACACTCAGGGGAGCTCAGGGGCTGAGTCCCACCTGGATGCCTGACATGAAGGGAGCTGGGGCAGTTCCTCTGCTGCAAACTGAAATATTTTCCTAGATTTATTAAGCCAACACCTCCTAGCAGCTGAGGATCCAGTCAGAGTGACTTGGCCAGGAAAAGAGATCAGTTCAGATATGGAAACTCAGGGAATATTTCTCTGTCTGCTCTGGGCAGCACTGACTCTCACCCTCATTCATGGAGAAAGTTTCCCAGACTTCAAGATAGACTAGAATCCACAAAAGTGGGAAATAGATTATAGAGAGTAGTGTAGGTGTATCACTTGGGGAGAAATTTAGGTTTTGGGATTTTTAGTATGCTGTGGATGGAAGCAAGATGGAGGGCACAGGGTGTCATCCTGGGTTTCTTCTTCATGCTTCTTCTTCCTTCTTCTTCTTGGGTTTGGGTGGCATTTTGTAATTGGGCAGAAGAGTCTGCATTGTGGGCTCTGTGAGATCAGTTATTGGGTTAAAAGGGAAAATAATCTAGGTGTCCTTTCTTAATTGGATAGTTTAGTCTTAAAAGCCCTTGTAACAAGAGATTGTTGGCCATTTTGTGCCTTCTGATGAAAAGCTGCAGAACTCACAGTAGTGAGACTGTTTTACTGATCAGAAATAATAAACACCTGAGTCCAAACATGAATTGCTGTCTCAAGTGCCTTCAATCCAGACCCAGAGAAACCCACAACTGGGACCCCCACGTTCAGAAGTCATCCTTCCTCCTGCTTCCAGCACCCTCCTCACAAAAACTCTGGGCATCTTTCGAATTCTAGTGGAAACAGATTGCTAGTGGCAAGGAGGAATGCAGCATTCCTGCATCCAAAGCACGTCCAGGAGCCCATCTGTCCACCAAAATCTGGAGGAAAAATATCCCTCCACCCTCAAGAACAGGAAGAAAGGATGTTCCTGGAGCATTGCAGTGCCTTCATGGAGCTACACAAGTGCAAGCAAGGCTGCTGCTTGGAGAGAGCTCAAACTGGGTGGAATCAGATTCGTATCACTCCTGGATGCAAAGACGTTTGCACTGGGGGTAGAGAAGGGACTTGAACTGCTGCAATTAGATTATCAGATCTCCAGGGCAGGATTCAGCTCATAAGGCATTTTAACCCTTTCTTCTAATATTGTGCTGTACAAACTAAATGTTCACACTGCAAAACCTGGGCAGATTTGTAGTGTGTGGAAAGGGATCACAAGTTTCTGGTCACTGCAGCTCTCAGCTGCTGGTATTGTTTATGGCAGGTTTAGCACATTTCCAGCTGTCCTGTGGTTAAGACCAGGTCTTACACCCTGTGAGAATCTCTTGGGAGAGAACCAGTCCCTGGATGTGCAGGTCACTTGTGGGATTTGGAGGGAGGAAGAGTAAATGCTGCAGGATTTCCTGGGCAAGGCCAATGTTTCCCCAGCAGCACCCATGCCTCCGTGTGAAGCCACTACTGATAAGATTTAGGCAAGAAATGCTGGGATTTGTTGTGCTTTCCTGTACCAGCAGAAGGAAGGGTGAGTTTGGAGCCATGCCAGAGGGTTTCAGGCTGACTCTGCAGGGACAGGTCAGCGGTGGAGGCATCGCAAAGCGTGGATTTGTCACCTCTGCCACAGCACTGTGTGACCTTTGACAAATCACTGTCCCATGATGTTCCCTCGCAGTGAAACAGGGCCTGTAACACTTCCTCAGTCACACTTGTCTCTTTGGATTGTCACCTTTTCAGATGAGGTTTCACACTGGGACAAGCAGCTGCTGTCTGGAATAGAACAGTGTTCAGAGTTATGATAAATGACCTTAACATTCATGACAAGCTCATTGCTGTGGCTTTCCCACTGCTCACTTATTCCCTGCCTGGGACAGTGAAAATAAATACCACCCCTTGTTCCATTATGATAAACACATTCCCTGATTCCTTAAAGGGTCTCCTTGGTTTCTTGTCAGGTCTGCTGCCCCACTGTGCTACCAAGGAAAAGGGACAAATGCTGGAGAGGAGGAAGACACTAATTTTTTTCTCTACTGAAGTATGACAGCTCTTACTATCTTTTGACAACCTCTGCCCACATGAAGTCACACAGAGCTGCTCCCCATCACTCACGTGTGCAAGCAGGGCAAGTCCCCCCTACCTTTCTCATCAGCTGAGAGATCTGTCTGAAGAGACTGTGGTTTATTTTCACTTTGCTTGTGAAAGCCACAAAACTCACATTGTCTTAACCAGGATGTAAATGTGTTTCCCTGGGCTTGAGGATGATCTCTGGTCCAAATGAGGGCCCTGATGAAGCTTCAGCAGGGCAAGGCCAGGGCATCTCACCACAGCTGTCTCAGGAGTGCTGTTCTCCTGCTGCCAGCAAAGGTCGTCCAACCTTCTGCCACTGAGACTTCTGATGGTTTTGATGCTCCTGACCAAATAATGATTTGAGCTCAGTTCCAAAACTGCTGCCCCAGGTGCTAGGGACAGTGGAGCTGCAAATTTCAGTGCACCACAGCTCTCACCTCCTGCCATCTCCAGCCAGGCTGCCCTTCACAAACAGCTTATTCTAGGAGAACAGGAGAGCAGACTGGATAAATAACAAACAGTATTTCCCTGAAACCAGAATCACACAAACAACGAGGCTGGAAAAGACCCTGAGATCATCGAGTCCATCCTGTGGCTGAGCACCATTGTGTCAACCAGACCATGGCACTGAGTGCCACATCCAGTCTTTCCATAAACACCTCCAGGGACTGTGACTCCAGCACCTCTCTGGGCTGCCAGCTTTTCCAGGAATGTGCTGTGGAGGCTGTGTCAAAGGCGTTGCTCAAGTCCAAGTAGACACATCCACAGCCTTCCCCTCATCCACTGGGCAGGTCACCTGGTCATAAAAGCAGATCAGGTTGGTCAGGCAGGACCTGTCTTTCCAAAACCTTTGCTGGCTGAGTCTGATCCCTTGCCTGTCCTGTATGTGCTGTGTGATCACATTCAAGATGATCTGTTCAATAACCTGGGCTGGCACTGAGGTCAGGCTGACAGGCCTGCACTTCCCTGGATCCTCCTTCCAGCCCTTCTTGTGGATTGGTGTCACGTTGGCACCTCCAGCTGGGACCTCCCCAGTTACCCAGGACTGGTGATAAATGATGGAGAGAAGCTTGGTGAGCCCTTCTGCCAGCTCCCTCAGCACCCTTGGATGGATCCCTTTCCATCCCATTGATTTGTGAGCATCTAAGTGGCTCAGCAGGTCACTAAACCCAAAAGATTTACACTTCATGAGCAGTCCATGCACTGATCCTGCTGCATTGCTGGAAGGTGCTTGCACAGATTACAGCAGCGCGTGGACAGGGATAAAATAAGTAGAGTAAAAAAAGCCCATCCAAACTTCCTATTCCACCTCAAAGAATTTCCCCAGCAGGAGCTTTCTTCTCCCACTACAAAGGATGCTCATCTATGGATTAGGGCTGTGTCTTGCTTTGAAACCTCCATCTCTGGTGGTCATGCTACTGTTTGTAACCAGATAACATGACCCCACATGACAGATGTCCCATATCTGCAGATATCCATGAATTACTGCCCTGGAGGAGTCTAAAAGCTTGGCCTAAATTAGCTCTTCAGTCACCTGCAGAGAGCAACTTGTCTGCTCCTACTTAGCCAGATTTTTTTTTACAGGATCTCCTGTAGGAGATCCCAGGGTGTCTCCACCACCTGTAAGGCACCTCCTCCTCTGGTCTGCTTTGAACCTGCTGCCTGACAGCTTCATTAGATGTCCATTGTCTAGACTAAAACATTTACATGAGTGAAAATGTCGTTTCCACCCAAGGGGAGTGTAATTTGTCCCCATTTGAGTATCATTCACTCTGCTGAAGGAAGCCCAAGCTTGGCTCTGCTCTGTGTTCACTTTGACTCCCCACACTGTTGTGGGGTTGAGGCACTACCTCTGTGTCCTCCAGGTTCACCCTTTGAGGAGTGGTGGGGTGAGGTGTGGGTTCTGCCACCCCCTGAACTGGCCTGGGAGGGAAATGTCCCAGCTCAGCTCTGCTATTCACTTTAATTAGATATAGATTAGATATAAATGAGATATCAATTAATCAGCACCCCTTCAAGGGTCTGAAGGCAGGTTAACCATCAATCCTGACCTGATTTGTCACTGTTATGGCAAGTGTGGATCAGCTGCATGGTGAGAGCTTTGCTTTGTCAATAAATCCCAGACACAATGGGCTGCAGGGAAGGGGAAATGATCCGAGGAGCTGGGGCAGAACTTCTGCTCTCCTGGGGCAGCCAATGCCTGGATCAGGCCTGCAACTTTCATTTCACAAATGTGCAACCTTTAGCTGCTTTTTCATGTCCCCAGGCAGTCTCATAGACAGCACCTGAAGTGTTTGAGAGCCTGGCTGATTATGGGTCTGCTCAAAGCCCTCTGAAGTCAGTGGGAGTCTTTCCCCTGACTTCACTGTGTTTGGGGCAGGCCCTGGATGACTATCCCTCAGGTTACACAGTTTAATCATCCATTCAGCAGTACACAAAGCAGATCACATACACTTTTAGCCTGCATTGTATGGTGTTATGAAACGAGAAGATTATTTGATATGATTCAGAGATAGCTCAGGTATAAGGTTAAAAAAAAAAAAACACCTTTGATGTTTTACATCACACTTCAGTTATTCCTTGAGGGGCAAATTCTCGTCACCTTACCCAGGTGAATATTGCATTCAGTAATTTGGTCAAAAACGTTCCACCAACCTTCTTTTTAACAGAAATTATTGAGGGGCAGAAATTCAGCTTGATGGAGATTTCTGCTAAACAGGACAAAAAAAGAAAAGTCAAATCCATTTGCCTTTTTTCAGCGATCGGGAAAAAAAAAAAAGAATTATTAGTTTTGAAGGGCTCTTCTAACAGGGCAATAAAACTAGTCTTTTTACTCTCCAAAACCTAAGGAGAAATATCAATTTCACAATTACTGCAGTCTCCATCTGGCACAGCTATTTCTAGCTGAGGTGTCAGCCATCCATGGACGACCAGCCAGGCCTGATTCTCATCTTGACTCTCTTTAGTCAAGCCACAAAATGAGTCTTTGTCCCTCTTATTTTGTGTGCTATCAGAACAAGACTGACAGGAACAGCTGGGCAGAATTAGGTACATCACACTCAGAATCAGGAGATCTGCAGGGTTTGCAGGGCCTTGTCTCAAGAAGTCTGATGGAGATTTTATTTATCTCTAGAGAGGGCAAGGACAGGGATTCTTGTTTACAACACTGCTGTAACATTTGAATTATTCCTAAAAATTTTTTTTGAAAAATCACCCTTAATCACCATTAAAAAAAAAAAAAGGCAAGAAAACCTTCTGTACAGGCAACAACACACGGCGGCCAAATTCCGTGGATTTGGTGAGCGACAGGGGCAAATCAAAGGCTCCACCTTCAGAGGAGCAGCAAACCACAGCCCGTGGCCAGTGGCGGTAATTGAAGCCCCACTTGTGCAGGAGTTGGCGGGCGATGAAACCCAGCGTGGATGGTTCTGTTCTGCCCCCAGGATCCCCTCCCAGCGCCCCAGCCAGGGCTGCTGCAGATCCCTTTGTTGGTGGAGCTGGGTCTCCTCTGGGGGACGGGCCCGATCCAGCTGTGCTGGCAGAGAATTTGTGCTGCAGCAGCTCAAGTGCAGACCTGCACCGGGTGGGTGCCTGCCCCTGCCTTGGCTGGCGCTCGGTAAGGGCAGCGCTGAGCGGAGCTGAACGACCCCGCGCTGGAGAAATGCCACACGTAGGAGCCAGCAAGAATCTGTGTTACTGATCCAGCCTCTGGAAATGCCTCTGGACTGTGCTTATTTTCCAGTGGGGAATGCCTTTTTTAGGGGTTTGTGGAAACCCAGGGCACTGGGAATATTTCTCTGTCTGCTCTGGGGTGCCCTGACCCCCAGGGGAGCACTGACTGTGACCCTCATTCATGGAGAAAGTTTCCCAGACTTCAAGATAGACTGGAACCCACAAAAGTGTGAAATAGATTATAGAGAGTAGTGTAGGTGTATCACTTGGGGAGAAATTGAGGTTTTGGGATTTTTAGTATGCTGTGGATGGAAGCAAGATGGAGGGCACAGGGTGTCATCCTGGGTTTCTTCTTCATGCTTCTTCTTCCTTCTTCTTCTTGGGTTTGGGTGGCATTTTGTAATTGGGCAGAAATGTCTGCACTGTGGGCTTTCAGGGATCAGTTATTGGGTTAAAAGGGAAAATAATCAGGTAGGTGTCAGTTCTTAATTGGATAGTTTAGTCTTAAAAGCCCTTGTAACAAGAGATTGTTGGCCATTTTGTGCCTTCTAATGAAAAGCGCCAAATTCACAGTAGTGAGACTGTTTTACTGATCAGAAATAATAAATACCTGAGTCCAAACATGAATTGCTGTCTCAAGTGCCTAAAATCCAGACCCAGAGAAACCAACAACTGGGATCCCCACAAGGGTTGTGTGTGCTGGGAGTGTGGCAGAGGTACCAGGCAGCTGAATTTGCAGTCATCAGCATAACCACGGTTTCTCAGTACCACAGCTGGGGAGGCACCTCTCTGGATGCCTAAAAAAGAGTGGAGAAAACAAACAAAGATGAGACTTCTTGTGATGTAGCCCCACATTTCTCTTCACAGAGAAAAGCAAGGCACAATTCTTCCCAAGAATATTTCTCAGTTTCACATTGTCTGAACATCAGAGAAAGAAAACACAATTCTCATCATTTGCTGTGCCTGTCTTTGTGCAAAAGTAGAATGCAATAAGGAGATTGTTTACCCAAAGTGATGGAGTTTTGTTTCCTTGGCCCATCAGGGCCAGGTGTGTGCGTGTGTCGGGACTGTGGGCTGACAGTCACGACATTCAGAGCAGGGAGTGCAGTTGTGTGCAAGGTTGAGTGCTTGGCAGATTCAGTTTTAGATGTACAGAACAATATAGTATAATAAAGTAATGAATTAACCTTCTGATATCAATGAAGTCAGAGGTGTAGGTGCTGGGGCAGCCAGCCAGCGCTGCAAAGGGAAAGGGAGTTGGACCATGCGCTTTTGCAAACAGCATTTCAACGTGGACACTTCCCAGGAGCTCTCCCAGGAAGACTGATCTTCTCACCTTTCGAAATAAGAGCACCCCTTAAGCACCAGCAGAAGGCAGATGCAATGTTTTTTCCCCCCATGCAGGAAAACGTTAGGTGGTGTAGATGGTTTGCCATCTAAATTCTGCAGGCGTGAACTGAATTAATGTTTTCAGAGGTTTCTAATCCTGAATGTAGAACAAGAAGTTTAAAAACCAGATGCATCATTCTCTCTCCCCTGGTCAGGGTTCCCAGCACAGCTATGTTGTGATGCTTAACTCTAGTGACCAGCAGCTGGGATCCGTGGGCCACCAGCTAATCTGCATGAAATCACCGCTCCCCTAGAGCCAGACGTTCTGTGAAGGGCTGGTTACGGGGTGATCCCCACAGATCTGCCAGAGCAGAGAGGATGAAGGCCTGAAGTTTGAGCCTTTCTCCCAAGCAAGGACATTTTTCGGCCGATTTTCCTGGAGTGGGCTGTGCCCCGGGCTCCTGGGCCATCACCTGACCCGGGCTGGGGAGAGGCTCATTGTCATGGAGAGCTGCCCAATCCAGGCATGGCCTTGGCATTTATAGGGGACTGGGGACTCTCAGGGTGGGACAGCAGGCTAATTGCCTTTGTCTTCCCCCTCCCTCAATCGGGGAGTCTCAGCAAATCCCTAAACCCATGACAAAAGCCCTGCTGCTTTTAACTGCCTTTCATTAAACTCAATCCTCTTGCCCTCCCTCTCCCAAGACTTGCTAAAAGAAGTCTCTTTCAATGGCAAAAGGAAACCTAAAAGGCTGCCATTAGCTCATTCACTGTCTCCTCTGCAGACTGGGTGCCTATTTGCTGAAATCTGCTCTCAAGTGTCCCTTGAGCACACCGGAGGTGGCTCCTCTGGAGGAGAGGCCACATTCCCTGGTTCCAGCTAAGGATGTGCTTTCCCTGGAAGAAGCAAGCTCTGGTGCAGCTTATGGCTGTACAGGTGCACTGGGGACAGTCACACCTGCCAAAGCCTCCCTTGAGCACATCATCATCCCTCAGGACCAGCCTGGAGCTCTCTGGTGGGTGAATCCTTGTCTGATTCTGCTCTGGCAGGTTCTGGCTGTGCCCCTGCCAGCTGAAGAGGCACAAACCCTGTTGAGCCATGGCATATTGCTGAGGACATACTGCCAGGTGCAAACCAGCCTGCAATACAAATTTGTCAGATTTGGGATTCTCCAGAGCAAAGGTTTACGGGCACTGTGCAGAAACACACAGCTGATAGAAGTGGGAACGTCTATTTGCCATTGATTCTGCATCCTTAAACATTTATGGGTAATGCCTCTAGAGACACAGCTCTACAGAGATGGAAGATGGTAAATTTAAAAAATGGTGGCATTTTAAAATAATTTAAACCAAAAAGAGATGGCATCTCTTCCACAGAGATGGAAGAGGGTAAATTTAAAAAAATCTGAGTGGAAGAACACGAGCTGGACACACATGAGTGTCCTGCATTGGCTCAATGCTTGCTAAGGTCTGAGAGCAGGCTGGCAGAGGGGAGAAGGGGTGCAATGGTCACTTAGATACACAAGTATGCAGTTCCTGGCTTACCTAGGGACTGGATCTTTATCTTTCAGAGGTGTTGGGAATCCCTCCACAGCTCTTAGATCAAACTCCAAATAAAGCCATTCCACACCTTCTGGGATTGAAGCAGGACAAGATTGACCACCTTGTCCTTTCCCTAGTGTTACTCTGCCCTTTCCCTCCCATTATCGCTGCCCCTGCATCACCCGAGATGGAATTAAAACCAGGAGGAATTACCCCTAAAGCCAGGAAGATGGTATCTGTGCTGGGAAGGGGCGAGGGGGAGGGGGGACGAGGAGTTGCCACCCGCCCACTGGTCCCGGCGATTGCACAAAGGGAATAATGGCCGGTGCCGGGGCAAGTACTTGGTCCCGATCCCAAGCACATGGAAGTCATCTGACGTTTCGTCATGGCTTCATTATATTTTGGATCAGGCCAGCGGTTTGTCTTGCATCACTGCCCTGTACGTTCTGCAGGTAGCCCGTGCGCTGCCAACTGCTCCGTGCTGTGAATAGCCCCAAAATAAAAAAAATCCCAAAATCCCAAAATCCCAAATAGCAGGGATGGCCCCAAATCACGGCACATGCCTGGGTGCTAAACAGCTGCAAGTGCACCTTAACTTCATTGCGGATGCCACATTCCTCACGAAGACACCTACATTTATGCCCTTTCATTGTGGATGCCACATTCCTCATGAAGACACCTACATTTATGCCCTTTCATTGCGGATGCCACATTCCTCATGAAGACACCTACATTTATGCCCTTTCATTGTGGATGCCACATTCCTCACGAAGACACCTACATTTATGCCCTTTCACTGTGGATGGCACATTCCTCATGAAGACACCTACATTTATGCTCTATCTGCACACAGCCCCTAACAAACAGCTCCTGAACACGGCAGGAACGAAGGGGTGTAGTGCAATGGTTACTGGATGATGGATTCTCCTTTCCCAGCAGCAGGAAATCAGGGAGGATTCCCAAAAGTGCTTCCTGGCCCTCTGGCTGACTGGTCCCACCTCTTCACTGGCCGGCAGTGTAAGCAGGTGCAATCCTGTCACACAATCCCATTAGAAAAACTGATTTGCAAAACGGACTGAGCCTCCTGCTAGCTGGCATCACGCTGGAACCAGTCCCGCCTCTTTTACTGCTGCAAGTTTTTATTTTTTTTTACCAAACGTTGTCGAAAAAGAACAGTTGCAATTCAGACCTCTGAGAAAAATAAACAAACAAAACTGACGTAGTGCCCTTACTGCACAGTGAGACTCCAAGAAACTGCAAACCAGCTCAGATGTGCCTAATTTGGGAGTAAAGCAGGTTTTTTTCCACCCTACTGCACAGAAGGGTGGAAATTTATGAACATGAAATTGTTCATAAATTTTTACACCTTTTATCCCAAATGATGTGAAAGAAAATCCTGTCTCCCACAGAGCTTTAAAATACTTCAAACATACTGATGAACAACCAGGCCAATATCTAACAATTGTTAATATTTTATTCCCAACAGCTGTTCAGCCTGAAAAGTTTCAGTAATACACTAAAAACAAAAACAAAACCAACAAAAAATTCAAAACAAATAAAACAACAAAAAGGGGGGAAACAAAGTAAAATAAATTTTAACAAAGTTTAAAACACATTATAAATAAGTACAGCTCCAGAGCATAATTTACAAATATAAAACCACATAGAAACGTATGTACAGAAGAGTTACATTACGTACAAATATGTATAAAAATACCCCAGTGTTTATTCTTGTGCTAAAGCTGCGTGACTAGAGTTATCTTTGGTACTAAGCTCAGGGAAAGAAGATTGTTTTACAAGACACAGCCCTGCTGTACAATATGCCAGACACAGGAAGACCCTCTGTGAGTTTGAGGAGGTTTTGGGTGGGTGCTTATACAGGACATTCCCCCTGTGCATTGCATATTGCAGGATCAGGGCACAAGCAAGAGCTTACAGAAGCAATTGCTGTCAGAAGAGGTTTTTTAATACATTGTACAAGGCACTTCATAAGAAATCTCTTCATTTTTTTTCCCTGTTCTCTTCTAAGACTCACTGGATGTCTACGCTTGGCTCTTGCCAATACCACCTTATGGCTATGGTTTTTAAACTTCTTGTTCTACATTCAGGATTAGAAACCTCTGAAAACATTAATTCAGTTCACGCCTGCAGAATTTAGATGGCAAACCATCTACACCACCTAACGTTTTCCTGCATGGGGGGAAAAAACATTGCATCTGCCTTCTGCTGGTGCTTAAGGGGTGCTCTTATTTCGAAAGGTGAGAAGATCAGTCTTCCTGGGAGAGCTCCTGGGAAGTGTCCACGTTGAAATGCTGTTTGCAAAAGCGCATGGTCCAACTCCCTTTCCCTTTGCAGCGCTGGCTGGCTGCCCCAGCACCTACACCTCTGTCCCATCCCGTGTGTAGATGAGGCTGTTGACTGTGAAGTTGTAGTAGTGGTTGTACTGGGCTCCCTGGCTGCCGCTGCTGGGGTGGAAGGAGCTGTAGTAGGCAGGGGAAGGTCCCGCCACCCTCTGCAGCTGCTCTGGGGAAGGCACCTCCTGAGAAGAGCTGCTGGAAGGGGTGAAAGTGCCACTGCTCAGCTGTCCAGCAGAGAAGTTCCTGTGATGCAGGTCCCCGCTGAGACCCCCCGTCAGCCGGCTGCCTCCGCCGCTCAGGGAGCTCATGCCGCTGAAGAAGGTGCTGAGACAGCTGGGCGTGGATGAAATGATACTGGAGGGAGAGGAGCTTTTGGGATGGTCCCTGGCAGAGGGTGAGGGGTCCAGCTCTGGGGGTGGGCTGTTTCCACATGGTTTGCCTGTGGCTGGGATGGGTCTCTCCTCCTCGGCCTTCAGGCCCCCCAGAGAGGAGGCTGCAGAGGCGGCCACGGGCGCGTTGGGCTCCGAGCGCCGCTTGCGTTTGCGACGGAAGTTCCCGTTGTCAAACATCTTCTCACAGTTGGGATCTAAGGTCCAGTAGTTTCCCTTCCCTGGTGGAAAACAGGAGACACAAGAGAGAAAGTCAACTTCTGTAACAGCAAGCCCTGCTGCTGGCAGATAAGCAGCATCCTGGTCTTGTCCAGCTGGCACAGAACCCACACCCCTCCTGCACCTGCTCCTCCTCCCTCTGTTGTCCAGTACGTGGATCCAAAACCTGTCTCCAGGACATTTCCACCTCCATCCCTCCAGTGCCCAAGTGAACCTTAAGGCCACATAGAAGAGGAGAATCTGCCCATCCTAAAGCACAGATAGATCTGCACCTGTACCTCCAACCTGGCTAAAGAGAATTTGAAGAGAGGCTCCCCTTGCTCTGGCACCTCACAGAAACTGGGCCACTTAGAGCCATCTGAGCAGTGGTGACAAGGCAGTGCCCGGGCCAAGGCTCATGGAAAAGCTGATGGAGAGGTGGGCTGGCACAGTCAGGCACTCCGAGGGGACGGCAGGCCAGCAGCACTGAGCTGCGGGGGCTGCACACAAGCTGCCCCTCGCACAAGCCTTGGTGTGGGGCACGGTGGTGCCATCAGCTGTCCCCGCTCGCCTCCTGCCCACGGTCGGGACGGGCGCAGTGACCCCGCAAGGTCCCGAGCGGCTCCAGCCCGGCACGTCCCGGCACCGCCGGGCCGGACCAGCGCTGTCCAGGCGCGCCTCCGCCCACTCCCGGGCACCGGCTGCGCCCCGGGGCCGGCCCGGGCAGCGGCGGGCAGGGAGGGGAGCCGTGAATCACGGGCCGAAGGAGCCGAGCCTTGCACAACCGGCGCTCCCGGGCTGCTCGGGGAGGGGGCGAGGGCTGGGGCCGGCCGGCCCCCGCCTACACCTCCCGCGGGCAGCGCCGGGCCGGGCTGGGCGAAAGGCAATGGTCACATCACAGAGCCCGGGTCAGGGGACGGGGCAGCGCGGTCCCATCACTGCGCTGGTCCCGAGGGGACGCGCAGCGCGGTCCCACCACAGCATCCGACTGGAAGGGATGGAGAGACGCGGGCTCATCGTAGCGCTAGCCCAGGGGGCACGGGGAGCGCGGTGTCGGGACAGCGCCCGACTAGAAGGAAACAGGGGGCCCGCCGGCCACGGGGATGCTGCCGCCCCTCTCTGACGGCGGTGCCGGTGTCCGCACCGCCGTTCCCCGCCGCCCAGCCATCCCTCCCGCCCGGCGCGGCACCTCACCGGGGTCGTCCTCGTCGCGGGGCACCTTGCGGAAGCAGTCGTTGAGGCTGAGATTGTGGCGGATGCTGTTCTGCCACCCGGCCTTGCTGCGCTTGTAGAAGGGGAAGTTCTCGGCCACGTACTGGTAGATGTGGCTGAGGGTGAGCTTCCTCTCGGGCGCGCTCTGGATGGCCATGGCGATCAGCGCCGAGTACGAGTAGGGCGGCCGCACCAGCTTCAGCAGCTCCTCCTGGCTGGCCAGGCTGAGCCAGCTCAGCTCCGCGCCGCCCGCCGACGGCGAGCCGGGCGCCGGGGGCGAGCCCACGAGCTGCCCGCCCCGCGAGCAGCCGTACGAGGCGGGCGGCAGGAAGGGCGCGGCGGCGGCGGCGGCGGCGGCGGCGCCGGGCGGGCCCTGCAGGTAGGGCGCGGGGCTGTTCATGCCCCACAGGTAGCCGGCGTTGGCGGGAGCCCCGTAGTCCCCCAGCGCGTACCCGCCCGCCCGCTGCCCCGAGGAGGCGGCGGCGGCGGCAGCGGCGGCGGCGGCCGCGGCGGCGGCGGCGGCGGCGCCGGGCGGGTGAAGGCTGGGCTGGGGGTAGACGCTGAAGTTCTCGCTGCAGTACACGGCCATGTCGGGGGCTTCCTGCGCGCTGCGGGGCTGCGGGGGCGCGGGGGCGGCCGCCGGCGCCGAGGCTCTGGGCTGCGCCTGCTGCAACTCACCGGCGCTCATAATCCCTGGCCATGCAGGGCGGCCGGCGCTCCCCCCCGCTCCCGTGCTCTCCCGGCGACACCCCCCGCCCCGCGGCCCCGGTGGCCCTGGACCAAAAACTCCCGGGGGGCTGCGGCGCGGCGCCCTTATAGGCGCTGCCGTGCGCCCGGACTCCCCGCCCGCGGCCGGGGCCGGGGCTGGGCGGGCGGCGGCGGCGCGCAGGGAGCAGCCAGTAGCGCGGCTCGGCGGCGGGCGGGAGGCGGAGGGGGGCAAGGCCGGGCCCCGACAGCGGCGATGGGGGAGGGACCGGCGGGGGAGCTGCGGGAGGCGCCAGGGATTTGGCTCCCGGCGGCGCGGGGGCAGCATCCCCCAGCCGGACCCACCCCCCGCCCGTGCTGTGCCCGTCCCCCCCTTCCCAGCCTGGGGGTCTCTCCCGGCGCTGCCCGGTCGCCCCCGCACCGGCCTCCCCCTCGCCGGAGCTGTCCTGGCGCTCTGGGATTCCATCCCGCTTTGCCAGGGATGCGATCGCCCCCGATCCCTTCGGCCCCGCATCGCTGCGGTTCCCCCGACGGGAGCGCCAAGGGCTCGCTTAAACTCTGTTCGTTTAAACTCTGTTCGCTTAAACTCCGTTCTTGAAGTGTAGTTTTGCCGCCCGTCTCCCAACAGCCGCGGCTGAGATCGCCGTTCATTAATTTTAGATAAGGAATTGCCCGAAATTAAACAAACAAACAAACAAACCCCACCGGTGTCTTCGCTCGTACCGCGGGCGGAACGGGCTGGAGGGCGCGGGGCGAGATTTAGTGAATAAAAGTTATTTTCGCCTTAGTGCTCCGGGGCAGCCTGCACGGAAAGCGCATCCTTTTGCAGAGGAAAAGCTCTCGGTGTTCGTAAGGATCCCGACAACCGGGATCTACACAGGGGCCAGCTCCGGCAAATCTTCTGGTCCGGGGCAAAGCACACGTGTAACAACAGAAATACCGTCAATAGTGCGGGGTGATTTAGAGACTTTGTCTAAATACCAGGTACATGAGATGTACATTTCATTCCCCGTTCTTAAATGGAGTAGTTATTCAGTTTTCTGCTGGTAAAAATACCTCGAAATTGCCCTTTCCTGGTGTAAACGCGAAGCGCTCTTTGCGAGCGCCGGGTGTCTTGGTCTGACAACAGGATTTGGGGCAGAGAGGGGCGTTTGGGAAAAGTCTTTGCGCTTTATGTCTTCCATAAAATAATTATAAAAGGACGTGTAAACCTGTGAAGCTTTCCCGAGCTGACTTCAATCCCAAATTTTCATGCCTTGTGTGATTTGAGCAGGGATATAATAGCCGAAGGATTTTCAACTTTGTATTTCGTTTTAAAACAAATGAATAAACGATTTTTGAGACAGAAAATAACTGAAAAGTGTTTGGGTTAAAGAATCAGGATTTGGGTTTTCTCCTTTAATCATAAAGAGAGGTGTTCGGGGGCTTTGTTGGTTTTTGTTTGTTTGTTTGTTTTCTTGTGTTTTTGTGTTTGTGCGTGTGTGTTTTTTTTTTTTTTTTCCTTTTTCTGTTGATATTTTGTTGCCGTCACTCTTGCTTTTGCTGATTTTATTTTGCACCCCTTGGGAAAAGAGCTTCCCGTACATATTTTGAATACCCAGAACAGCAGGAGAAAAGTTTGCATTACGTTTCCCAAGGTGCCTTTTCCCTTCTCAGCTTCCTTCTCTTTAAGATTTATAGCAGCTCCTCATCTTTTTTAGAGCAGGGTCGCGCTGGAAAATGCCGGTTTGAAGTCCGACGGGACAACAGGCACCCAAAGCAAGCATTTTACAGAGAAATCACAGCTAGAAAAGACATTTAAAGGACAAGAAACAGGCAGACTTTTAAACAGCAATTCCCTCTGAGTCTGAAGAGCTAAGCCGAAAATACCATTCTCTAAAATTGCAACAAATCTGTGTTTATCCGTTTGGGCAAAACCCCCGCGATCGTTGCAGCAGGAAGAGGAGCAGTCAGTCAGTGGTGTCTCCGTATCGCTCGAAATTGAGGTTTTTGCTCCAGGGATTTGATGTTTTTGGGCAAAGGCAGAGCCATCTAGAGGAGCAGCCCGGCTATGGCCAGGCGGGGAAGGCAGTTTCCCTCACAGGCATGGGGTGCTGCCTTCGAGCTTCCCTTAGCTGATTTCTCTGCCTCCAACGAAGGAAACGGGTTAGAAAATAATGCTGAATTAGCTCTAATAAAAACACGTGTCCTCAGAAAACTCCAGCTTGCTTTACCAAATAGTAAGGAATGTGAAACAAAAATAGCTTTAGAGAGGTTATTACATAGCTGGGATGGCATGGATATACAAACCAACACTTAATTTAAAGAGTGGAGAGAATAAAGCTTTGATGCTGTGACGGCTGTAAAAACATTTAATTTTCTTAATGCATTTATCCTGCAAGCAGCATGCAGGGTTGCCTCGAAACATCATCAGCTCTCAGTACAGACCTGTTGCTGCTCCTTTCTGCCAAGAGAGCATGAAGAGATCCAGCACTCTGCCTCTCTGCTCCCTAAATGCTGCTTTTTTTTTTTTTCTGGAGAGCTCTGAGAGATGTTTGCAGAAACACACCGGGGAGCTGGCGAGAGGTGACGAAACACAAAACTGAAATCAGTTTCAAGGTAGGAGTCTGAGGCTACTGTCCATCTCTGGGAGCAGCTCTGGGGCTGGGTTTGAGCAGCTTTGTTGGCTCTGTGAGTGGGCAGGGAGGTGTGCTGGCTAGAGGAGCCTGTGGCACCTCGAGCTGGGCTGAGCTGTATCCCCAGCCAGCTGGGGTTAAGTGCAAACCTCTCCACCAGCTGCCTTGGAAGGTGTTTCAAGGCTTCCCAAGTGCTGCAGGAGAGCAGGATCCTCCCCATCCTTGCCTGCTGCTGTCCCCACCGTTGGCTCAGGTGCTGTGCCTGTCCTTGTCCTGCACACACACTTTTCCCCCTGCAGGAAGACACTGGCTGTGCCTCTGGGGCCCTGCTCCTCTGAACATGTAGGTACAGGCTCCACTTTCCTGCTGTGGATCTCAGGTGTGTGTGCAGCTGAACACAGAAACCTGAAAAGGCTTCAGAGCTGAGCACCCAGCCCAGCAGTGGGAGCAGTGGAGTGCCCATAGCTGCACCCACCTGGACCTCTCTGTGTTTCCCAGGGATGCTGAGCTCTGGGAACAGGGTGTGTGTTGGGAGAACAGAACACAGTCGCCCATATTGGCTTCTCTTGCCTTGACCAGGAGGACAGAGAAACCAGGATCCCTTCAATGGCTCCAGATCTCTGCAGGTTTGTTTTGTTTTGGCTGCATTTGCAACCTGAGTCTCCCTTTTTCCCCAAGGCTGGCAAGGAGCAAGGTGGTGACTCCATGGTCCACATAAAATCTACTCAGTAAAAATTCTTTTCTGTCTTTCTCCAGAATGATCAGTGAAACTGGGAATAAGTTCTTCATCCTCAGAGGCAAGATGGAAAAATTATCTTTTCTCTTGAAGTACTCCAGTATCTCCACCCTCAAGAACTGTAAGGAATTGACTAAGAGCAGCTCAAATTAAATTTAAGATCTAGTATCCTCCCTTCCTTAGAGCCAAGCATTTTTCTCCCTATTCCTCCCTATTAATATGCTATAAGAACATCTCTTTTTTTTTCACTCAACCCCTGATTTGTCCTGCAAATGGCTAACAGAGAATATCTGATGGTGTGCAATAGATGTTTCACTGCTGTGAATTTGGGAGGGGTGTTCTGTGTATGTGTACACAGGTTAAAGTAATTTTAATCCCTTACCTAAGGAGAATGATGTATATTCCTCCCTCTCTGTATCTAGTTATCTACTGGACTGAAGTTCTGGCAATCAAAATTTTGCCAGGTCTCCTTATGATGAGATCAGAGGTTTTCAAACCTTTTCTTGATTTTTCAGACCCTACCATGTTTCCTGGGGAGGTGTCCTCATCCCACCATGTTCAGGCTACCAACAACAGGCTTGATTTGGTTGTGAGTTCAGAGTCTCTGTTAAACTCTGCAGGCTGCAAACTGAGGGTTAATGCTCTGGATTATTTATATTAATATTTTCTCAGTGCAATTCTATGTTGTTGAATGTCATGGAGCCATAAAACAAGGAATAAATCTTTGTTCATCACAAGCTGTAGATGCTGCAGCACTTTAGGCTGCTGGGAGCAAATCCTGGTTGAAAGGAGCAGTGTCTGCTCTGTGTCCACTTCTCACTGGTTTTTGTGGCTGCTGTGCTCTCACAAGTGTTTCTGTGGCTGACTGGAGCACTAATCCAGTTTGAGAAGAACACTCTCTTCCCAATCCTTTTCTTTCCCCCTTTTTCTTATCCCCTCAGGTTAGCTTTAGCCTGGGCATGCCTAGCCCCTTCCTGAGTGAGAGCTTGTTAGAGACTGATTAGCTGAAGTTCTGATAAAAGCTTCATTGTCTGTAACCCCTGTAAAGTACCCAGAGCTGTGCTCCCAATAAAAGTGGGATTAAACAGACACCTCCGGAGTGAGACAGTTGCAAGTGGGAATTTCAGAGTTTTCAGGGACTGGGGGATGTGGCCAGGCTTCAGTAACTCTGTGTATCAGAAGTGATTTTACCAAAACCAAGAAAGAAGCCTGACTTTTGTGTTTTGGGGGGAAAAGGAACCTGGTGGGAGACAGAAGGAAGTCACCTGTTTGTGGCTGGATTAAGCACACGCTCCAGGGCTTTGGAAACATGTTTGCAGAAGTTCTCAGCACCCTGCATTCCTCCAGCCTCTCCTCAGGCTTGGGATTCATAAAAAGCATTTTAAAATCCTCACTCTGATCACACAAATTTAATCCTCCCTCATTTTATTTTTGCAACAGTAAAAAAGTCCACTTGGCAATGATGAGTCCCTGATTTGGTACTGTTGGGTTGTGTCTTTTCTGGGAGGAATGTTAAGCAAGGGGCTTCTGCCCTCCTGCCTAGAGCAAGAGATTGACCTGGGCTGAAATAAAGCATCTTTGGGCTTTTAAAATGTTTTTTTGTGTGTAATGGGATATTTGAAATGGAGCTTGGTGCTTTGGGCTGGTTATTCTACAGTGGTCATTCCTATGGGGTAAGGTAGAGGGCAAAATCTTTTGGTCCTAATTCATCTGAATGAGCCACCTCCAATCTGGAATGAGTAATGGAAACAGAAAAACATAAATTTATGGTCAGCTAAGGTAAAAATAATCTAAACTATTAGTAGATAAAGGCAGTGGCTGCCATCACCACCACCACCACAAGGAAATGGAGGAGTATTAAATTAGTATTTCTTTTCCATGTTTGTCTGGGGCAGAAAAAATCAGATAGTGTGTTAGTTTCAGGAGCTGGCAAAAAGAACATTTTGGGCTCCATTAGTAACTAGGGATTATGTTAAACAGCAACCACATCAGTGAAATATTTTATGATCAGCCAGTCCTGGTAATTCACAGCCAAGGATTCCAGAACTCTCTGAACCAGGACCATATTGTGTGGGCTGGCTTTTCATTTTGGGACACTGGGAGGGTTTTAGAGCACTAAGAAAGCTGATATTGGCTCATTATTTAAAAGCTTTGGGCTAATGATTTAGTGATGCTCAGACTTCCAACCCTTCACTGTTAAAAGTAAGAAATGTATGGGTGCATCTCTTAATTAATGATTAATTTCCTTCTTAAAGGAAGACAATGAAACTGATGCAAGCAAGTGTGTGTAGATAGAAAATAGACCTTGTCAAAACAGTTTGCTGTTGTTCTCCAGCAAGGGGGAGCAACTCTTGATGTAACTGATTTCTGAAAGTGTTTGATTAGTTCTGTCTTGGGGGTGGGTTTCACAAACTGAAATAAAATCACTGTAGTGCAAATTAAGTGGATCCAACTGGTTAAACCAAGATCTCAGAATTTCACTGTGCAGAATGAATACCTGAGTCTCTGCTGAGGGAAATTTGGTGGAAATTTGTTCATCATTCTGTTTCTGTCATTGATTTAGGGGAGAAATAAAGGGTCACTGTCTACTAGTTGTGAAGGAGTCTAAAATTGAGGGTATGGAGTGTTAAATGAGGCAGAGAACAGCTCTCTGACACAGATCTATCTCTGCCTTGGAACAGGGGGCAAATTGGCAGGATGTCTTTTGATATTGAAAAGAAAAAGGACACATTTAGGGAAAAATTATTATATGGAAGAGGTGATGGAGTCTGTATCAAAAATTAATAAGTTTTTAAAAGGTTATTGTGGTTCTTGAGAACAATCAGCTGTTCCTTGTTGTGCTTTTGGGGTGAATGAGGCACAAGAATAAGAAATCATAATAACTCCATATTGATGCTGTATGAAATTGTGATGGCACCTATAAAATCATGAGTAGCAGGGTAAAATAACAGGGATGAAGTTGTTTATTATCCAGTTAAATACAATACAAATAACTACAGGATTTAAACTGTTTGTGAGCAGATACCACCATGCAACGTGCAGCTGTGCCTTGAAGCTTCTCAAGGAATTCTCTTTAATGACTTAGTTAATTCTCTTTATGGACATATTAGGGATGACTTGTTTGTAGTCTATAAATATCTGAGCAAGACCTGGAGCTTGAGGATAAAGGACAAAGTCAGAGCAGGAATCTGGGGCCAGAACTGAAGCAGGACAGAGAGAAGGGGCTCAATTCAGCTGGGCACACAGAGGTGGCTGACCACAGTGGCACTGTAAAGAAACATTTTGGAGTCTGTTCACTCTTCTTGGCTCTCTGGTGTCTCCAGCTTGGTCAGTGTCTGATGAGGGGAAGAGGTCCAGCAAAAGGGCTGCTGCTAATGGAAGCTGTGGCCAGCAGAAACAGGAGTCTGAGATCAGTTTGGGTAAAATCTCACTGCTAATGAGCCAGGGGAAGACTCCAGCACAATCCTGTGTGCCTTTGAAAATCAGGTGGACAGGCAAGGGAGTGACCCCACATGGAGAAACCCTGTTTTAAGGCAGTGATGTAAAACACCAGAGGGGCATCAGCAGGACTCACACTTATAAAAAACCAGACCTGGTAAACTCCAGATTTTCACCCTACAGAAATCAGCCTTTCTGTGCAGGGCTGTGGACCGGGTTCCCTGACGCTCACAGCTCCATGGGCTCCTACAACTGATGCTGAGGAAGAACTTCCTTGATTTCTTGGAAGGATTTCAGGTGATTTTGGTACCAGTCAAGGTGTGCCTAAGCCTGACCTTGGGAGGGAACCACTGGTGTGCCCAGTGACTGACATTTGTGAGTGACTGGCACATGTCAAAAACCAGCAAGGGCAATACTAACCAGGACAGGCATGGCAAGGGCCTGCAGGCTCTCATGGGACTCTACATGAGCAAAGAGAAGAGCAAGTGCAAAAACTAAACAGTCAACAGAGCTGAAAAGCTCTGATTGGCATTTAGGAAGACCAAAATTTGCAAGGAGAGGAAGAGCAAGACCTGGGTTTCCCCTGGGCTCTTCTGCATTAATGTTGAAGAGATCTCCTTGCTTTGAGAGAAGGACAGGCTGAAGAGATGGGGGAAATATTACCAAAATTTTTAAAGATGACCCATCAAGAGATTTAGAGATCCTCAGTGTTTGAGAGATTATAATGCCTCAGAAGGAGGCTGACAAGAAGATCTTGCTAGCAAAGGTGCAAAGAAGACTGAGAGAATTGCAATTGTTTGGCCTGGAGAAAAGAAAGCTCTGAGGTGACCTTATTACAGCCTTTCAGTACCTGAAGGGAGCCCACAGGAAAGCTGGAGAGGGACTTTTTACAAGGGCATGCCATGACAGGACAAGGGGGAATGGCTTTAAGCTGACAGAAGGCAGGTTTGGGTTGGATATTAGGAAAAATTCCTTTTTGAGGGTGGTGAGGCTCTGGCACAGGTTGACTGGAGAACCTGCCCCATCCCTGGAAGTGTTCAGTTCCAGGTTGGACAGGACTTAGAACAATCAGGACCAGCAGAAAATGTCCTTGCCCATGCTAGGGGTGTTGAAACTGGATCATTTTTAGGGTTTCTTCCAACCCAAACCATTCAATAATTCTGTTAAAGGCCGGGAGACTGAAGAATTCTGAGGGGCTGAGAATGGATTGATGTGGCTGTGGCATGGGTCACTGGCCCAACCAGGCACCTGCATGTTACCAGGAAAGAAAAGATCCCTTAAACAAGGAAAAGGGCTCCTAGTGGGTGAGTTCCCACAAGGGGCCTTCCAAACCTTGTGCGTTTCCTGACACCCAAGCAAATTCCTCACTGTGCTCCTCGCTGGAGGAGTCAGAGGTAAAGCCATTTCCACAGAGCAAGAGGGACAGTACAGCAAAACCAGTGCAAGAGGCTGATCCCTGGCAAGTTCAGAGATATCAAGGAGCACTTCATCTCTTCAGTTGCACAATTTCAAGAAGTCATTTGACCCGGAATGTTGCAATAGGTGTGTGGAGTGTCCTAGGGCTATGTGATATGTGTAAGAAGCTGCTGAAGAACATTATGAAGAGGTGAGGTCAGCAGTGCTGGTCAAGAACAAGCTGAACAACTGGTTCAACACCATGGCTGGTAGCAGACAGGGTGACTTGATAATTCACAGCAGCTTCTGGAGCTGCCTGTAGAAGGAGAAGGATGGAGTTACAGTCACCAAAGACTTTGGGCAAAGGCAGAGGATCAAAAACCTGAAGATGATCACATCTCCAGCGGTGGTGCCGGTTCCTCAGGTCTGCAGAGCCAGGTTGCTGTGTCCTGTGATGGATGATGCAGATCAAACATTGCCATGAGCCAGGCAAAGGCCAGGAGGAAGGGGAGAAAGGATGAGAACTGCACGGACAGCCACAGCTGGGTGGACAAGATGGACAGCCCTGTTTGTCTGGGACATTCTGCCACACAGCAGATCCCTCACAGAGATCTGGAGGAGGATGCAGCTGGCACATGTGGGAGCAGATCGACTGAAACAGCCATGGAAAGACGCAGAAAAATTACGGAAGGAAAAGTCAGAAAGTCAGGCTGCTCAGTCAGTCCCTGTCCTTGCTTTGTGTGCAAAGAAATGAATGGTCAGGAAGGCAAAAAAAAAAAAAAAAAAAAAAGAAAAAAAAGACAGCTGGGGCTTGCAATGAAGTGTCACCAATTTTGGGAGTGTGCCAGGAGTGGGACAGTCAGCAGGAGGATGTGCAAAAAGTCATCTCTGTGAGGAAGCTCTGCTGCACGGATGGATAATCTCCTTGAACATACCCTGTCCTTTATTCTGGTAAAGGGAAGAGGGTTAAGATTCAGATGTTAACAGAAATTGGTTTATTGCTTTTCATTTGGATTTTTTGTTGTTAGTTTACAATTTTCTCAACAGAAGTGTGCACCCTTATACCCTGCATTTGCACCTGCCTCTTAATATTCCCCCACAGACCCTTTAGGTCCACAGTCTGTGGATGGAAGGGGTGGAGAACACAAAAAAAGGATCCTGTACTTGCTGAGCACAGAGGAGCACTTGGGAATGACTTGTAACTGCCCTTTATGGTCATTAGGCTGTGGGACAAAAAATAAAGGGCAAACATCTCTGAAAATGGAGATGGCAAAGCCAAGGGAACTGGGAGGGAAAAGGGACAAAGAGCAGATTTTTGCATGCAGCAGTTCCAGTTCATCTGCTGGCAGTGAAGCCACTTTGAGTTTCCAAACATGGGACCTGTGTCCCCAGGTCACTTTAATGGGCCAGGCAGAGAGGGCCCTGACAGATAGCAACCAACACCAAGTGTGTGGAAGAGGCAAAACCAAATTTCCACAGTCTCCTCTTGACAAGGAGAGCGTAATCTGGCTCTTTGCAAGTCAGGAGATTCCTGCAGAGTGGTGAATTCACATCACATAGTCCCAAAGTTTTGGATGGGATCCCCTAGGAAAAAAAAAAAAATTGTTCAGGATGGAGAGAACCAGATGATTTAATCTGGGTTGTAGGAAGGGTGAGTGAGATAGAGGTGATTGAGCAGCATCAAAGGGTGACAATCAATTTGAATTTCCCCAGAAGTGATGTTGATGCCTGTGCTGCTTCTCCCCGTGCTTTTTCTTTAATTAAATACTGAATGTTCCATTAGTAGTTGGAATAACATGCTGTTCTTGGGGGAAAGAAAACCCAAGTAATCCCTTTATCTGCTAAAATAGATGATTTCTAGTAGATTAAACAATGGCCTTTCAGCTAGCAGAGCATAGTTCAGGCCATAATTGAAGTCCTCTCCTTGGCCTCTGGTGGGTCCATGGCAGGCAGCAGCCCGTGGAGCCCCAGCATCAGAGATAACCCCAGTGACTCTTGTCTGCACGGAGTGTTTCTCCACATGAGGAGATTAGCCAGAGATAAAGCATATTACCTGAAAATAATAAGTGATTACAGTCCTGGACTGTCTCTCCACATTCATTTCATGCTGGTTAACCCTTGCAAAACTGGCTGCTGCTTGGGTTTGGGTCTTTAAAGAGGAGGGAGGGTGGAGGGAGGTTTCCAGTGCCTGATGGAAAAGGAGGAATTTGGCCCTTTGTTGCCTGTTTCATTGTCTGGGTGGGGATTTCTGGGAATGGCAGGAGGGCTGGCTGCAGCCCACAGTGCATGGAGGAGTTGGAGCTGTGCCCTGTGGGGTTTTTGTGTGATGCCATCACCCCCTCCTCCCCGTGCTGGTCAGCTGTGAGGACTTAAAACTCCCTTCAGTTGGACTCCCTTGTGAGGACTTCAAGTGATCTTCCATTTACCTGGTAGCAGCACAGGAGAGCCCTGGATGCCCAGAACAGACTCAGTGGCTGCATTTCCACTGCTGCATTGAGCAGGACCGTGCCAGGTCCTGCTGGCAGTGACCTGTCCAGTGATTAGCAGGGACCAGGCATGTTTTGGGATTTACACTTCTCTCCCGTCCCCAGGCATGGCTCAGAGGCCATAAACTTCTCCAGTGGGCAGTTTCCATGGGGCCAGTCTGCTACTGGGAGTGCTGGCTGGGCTGTGTGGATGTGAGCTCAGAACACAGAACAGTCCCTGGTATTTTTTCCAGCAGGGATGTGGCTACTCTGACTTGACAACACAAAACCATTTGTAGCTTCTCTATTCATTCAACAGAGAGAGATCCAGAGAAATACAAAAACCTTGCAAGGATTTTATAGCAAATTTTAAACCTGCCTAGATGGAAAAAAAAATATAATATAGTGGTTTTCTAGAAATTCAGGTTGGTTGCCTAGGGAGGATGGAGATAAAGATGTAAAAGAAAAATGTTGAAAAATGCCTTGAAATCTGCTTATGGGGCTCTGTGTTGTTACCAATGCTGGGAGTGAGCTCCTGTGCTACAGAGAGTGTCCTGGTAGGACAATAATTTCCTTGGGCTCCCTGCAAATATTACAGATGAAGTCCTGGCCCCATTTGAGACACTGGGAGTTTTTCATTAGCACCACAACCATTTCATTCATAAAAGGCTCCTTCCCAGCTCCTGTGCCATTACAGCATCCCCTGTCTGTCATCAGGCAGGTCTCCCTGAGTGAGGGGGAGCAGGTTCATCCTTCTTCTTCTAAATGCTCCATCAGCCACTCCCTTGAAAACTGTAAATAAAGGCCGCTGGGGATAGCTTTTCTGCTTGACCCCTCACCTGAAATGAAAATAAAGGTGACTGAATTTCATCCTGACGTGGAGCTCCTTCCCAGGCTGGCTCTTTCCCGTGGCTGTTGACAGTTCCCTGCCAAGCCCCATGGTTACCTTTGATTTTGCCCTAATGACATCTCCGTGCTTAGGGTGGCTCTGGGGCTGTAATCCCCTCTGCAGCCTTAGCCAATTTATGGGGTAACCTGAGACCAGGCTCTCTCTTCCCCGTGATTTTTCCACTTGTTAATACTCACTGAAGGCATCAACAAACTAAATGCAGAGGGTTTCTTTTGTTGCATGCCCAGGGTTGGGTGAATATCTGCACTCGCACCTGATATGAATCTTGGCCTTCAGAAAGGTGCTGCATGTTCTTGCCACATGAAAATGGCACAGGGTTTAATTTCCCCAAAGTGTGCTGCTAAAACAAATGCTTTGTTAGCAAAAGACAGGCAGTGCTCCAAGGAGCTGTTAAGAGGAGAAGTGAGGATTCAGCAAAGTGGGATTTATCTACAGTTTTGCCACAGATTTTCTGTGTGATGTGTAGCTTGCTTTGTCTCAAAGTGTATTGTCTTTAAAATCCTTCCAGTCAAAGTCTTGATGTGTCTCATGTGTTTAGACTGTAAGCTTTTCAGGGACAGGGCTTTTTTATTTGCACAGCAGCTTTTATAATAAGTCCCTGGTCTCTAGGGAACCTACCTGTGCACGTACAATACAGTTTTAAAAGAGAAGGCTCAAATTCATCACAGTGAATGATCCTGGTGTTAGGAGAGGACACAAGTCCCCATCCCTGCTCCCTAATGTGTATTATTTGGCTTTTCTAAAGGAAATCTTAGGGCAGATGATTTACAAGGAAGTAGGAGGAGGATCCCTGGGGAAAGCAAACACCGACCTCAGGGTGGGGTGGCTTTGGTGGCACACTTCTGCACTGGCCATCTGATCCAGGAGGTGCCCACTTCCTAAGCACAGATCAAAGACAAAAGGTGACTTCTGCAATGACATGCAGCCACCTCTTGCATTGCTTAAATTCTCTCCTCCTGCTTCTGTTTGATCTCACTTTACTTTTCCTGTCACTGGAAGCAGGTGGTTCCTTTATTCTCCCCGACAAGTTTAGATCAGCTGAACAGCTCTAATGGCTGCAGTGGGAATCTCTCTGTGGCACAGCCAGCCTGAGCCTTGGAGCAGTCAATGGAAAAGCTCCTTTTCACTGCAGGTGGGTGTGGAGGGGGTCTGGATGAGCAGATTGAGAGTGGTCATTGTCCTGCCAGCCTTGCCTTTAAGAAGCAGATGTGGTTGTAATGTGAGGTGACACTCAGGGAAAGCCCAGGAGCTCCTCCAGGCCTGTGGGCACACAGCTGGAAGATTTTCATGGTGTGCTAAAGGTGCACATTTCCTCTTTATGTCTTGTTAGCAAAGGCTCATGCTTGCTACCCTGGGCTCTCAGCTCCATAGGGTGGCTCTGCTGACTGCTGGCGAAAATGTCCAGCACAGAGAAAATAAAATGTTCATCCCATGAGATGAATGTGATCACAAGTGACAGGCATAAATCAAGTCAATGTCATATTGAAACCAGAGATGCATTAGATCAAGAGACTCCCCAGACCTGGGTCACTTGTGTGCTCTGCTCTGAATTTTTTCTGTTTTTCCCATTTCTCTGCTTTACTCCTGTGAGCCTGTCTCTAATTTTAACCTGCTTCTTGCAGGGGGAAAAAGAAGCAGAATTTACCTAACAGGCAAGCTCTTAACAAAGCCTGGATACCTGATACACATAATGGTCCCAGAGGCATGTTTACTTTGGCCTGAGTGAGTGAGTGAAAACCATTTTGGAAGGACTTTTTCACCTCCAGCAACTTAACTTAACGAGGAGAAAAGTGATGTGGTTAAAGGGCTGTTTAAACAACGGCATTAGGGAGCAGATTTAGGCTCCCTGACAATACCCATATGTATTTGCCTTACACAGGTGCATAAATATGCCATGATTTATATCACAGGACACATCTCATAGGCAGTGATGAGATTTCAGCCATCCCCTGCTGATGGATGGTTCTTGGGGGATTATCAGGGACAAACAATTGATTGTTTTAGCAGGTTACAGCAGAGTTGCCCTAAGATTTGGAGCACCACGACTGAGTTCACCAGCTGCCCTTGTGGAGGAGTGTCTATGCATCAAGGAGTTTGGCTCTGAGGGCTCAGTCCTGTAAGTGCTGTAGGTGGCTGGAGGAGAGCAGCAGGGGCCTCAGATTTAGGCTGAAGGATGCTGCTGGTTTCTGCTCACAAGAAGTCATAAATGCCCCACCAATTTATCAAGAAAGCAGGAGAGAAGGATGAAATAAATAACCCATGGGAAATGTGGCCATGCTGGGCTGCTGCACTGCCACAAAAGTTCATGTTTTTACACCCAAATGGGTGGCTGACCTCCTGCTGACAGAATGGGCTGTCAACACTCCTCCCTTGAAGAAGAGTCTCCTCTTTGCACTTTGTGTCCTGGTGGTGATAACCTGAATGGAGATTCCCAGATTAAACCCTGCCTCTTCCACAGGCTGGGGGTCCTGCTTACCCATCACTTCCCTCTTTCAACATCCCCATGGGGGCAATGAATCTTATTCCTGGCCCAAGAGCACTTGTCAGGGGCTGGGCTGACAGGGAGGTATGTCCTCCCTGTCCATGTTTTTGTGCATGGAGTTGTTAATAGCTGAGATGGTTCCCCCGGGTCCTGCCAGTGCCTAGAGCAGTGCCCTGGCACAGGGGCAGTGCAGACCTAGAGAGAACTCTTGTGTTTCACAGGTGGGAAAGACAGCAAAAATGGTAAGTTAGGGCCAAACTGAGGTGAAATTTATCTCTGCATCATGTCCTATGAGCAACTGCAGTCTTACTATGACTACAAGATTGACTTTTCAGAGGTACCTCTGAGTGCAGGGGGAATGACCAGCAGGATGCCAGGAGGGATCTGCACAGGCCAGGTACACAAATCTCATTGTTTTACATTACAGTTGAAGTCCTTGACTCCTACTTAAACTCTTCCTATGTGATTTTAAAGGATCTGAGCTCAGCCCTCACACATTTGGGCCCACTGGCAAATTCTCCCAAGGTGTCACTCAAACACATGAATGTCTGCCTTTGACTTTCTGGTCCTGGCTGATGTGTGCTTTGCTTTTGTGCAAATGTGGGGAGGCCAACAGCACCAGCACCCTCTGAATGCCTTCCTGGATGTTTGGAGTTGCCATTGCCTTGAGAAAGAGGGGCACTGCCATTCAGGGGAATGGTTTAAGCTCCTGACTCTGGGAATCTGAGCCATTGTCTCCCCCTGAGTATTGTGAAAATAAACCAATTATTTAAGAGTAATTTCCTCCTGCAGGTGTTTGTTTGGTCTTCAGCACTATCTTCTGTCTCAGGGATGTGCAGAGAGCTACACAGAGAGCAGCCATGCAGGGCACAGCTTTCTCCATATCTGCATTAGCAAAAAGGAGGCAAAAAAGTTCTCTTGGAGGCAGAGGAGCTGCAAGTTTGGTTCCTCTCCACTTCTTATTGGGGTTATGCTGGCAATTATCAGCCTCATCTTTTGATATATGGGAGGAAGAAATGGGAAACTGAACAGCAATAGTGGGCTGCTTCTGCATAAACCATTCTGGCAAAATGCCTTTTAATTTCATGTGAGCTGTGCCTGCGAGAAGACGGAAGGATCAAGCTATCATCAAGAAAGATTAGGATTTGAAGCCAGGTTTTGGAAATTGTCTCCTATCTCAGTAATGAATCAGACACCTTAGGTTAAATTCAGATCCTACTGAATAAGCATTTTCCTTTTTTGTGTTTACCAGGGCCAGGATTTCACCCCTAACTTCAAATATTCCCAAACATTGCTGTGCCTGGGCTTGGAGCTGGTTACCAGTGTTACATCCTAAAATTGTATCTCATTTAGTTTATGCTTGTAGGGCCTGATTTTCCTCCCCATTATGGGGTTCCAATGCTGAGTTCAAGATGATGGGACTGTCCTTTTTTTACTCTGCTGTATTAGAGAATAGTGATATTTTCAAAGTGATTCTTCTTAATTTTTTATTATTCCAGGTAATTCTAGATTACAGGCTTGGTTTCATTTACATCAGAAACAGAATCCATTTTCTCTGCCCTGGAAGGAAGACACTCAAGGGCTTACTGATATTTGTGTGTTTGACTTTAAGGCAGAAGTTTGTTCCTAATTAATTGAATAAGTGCTTTAATCCCTGGCCTGAGGGCTTCCCATAGAGCATTAGCTGTATTAAGAAGGAAATGGAGTGTAATCCCTTTAATATAAGCACAGGAGAACACGAGAGTTTCACATTTCTGGAAATAGTTTCTTTCCTTGTCGCGTTATTTATTCTAATATAAATTTGCATAAAATGCAGTGAGGACAAAGGGCTTCTCCTCTTTCCTGAGACCCGTGCAGAGCTGTCAGCAGCACACAAGCCTTGCCAGAGCATCCTTGGGCTGCAGTTTCACACAGTAACAGTGTGCAGAGAGAGAAACAACTCGTGGAATTCAGCTCATTCCAATGGTGCCTGTGAGCACAGGTCTGTGACTGGCTCTCCTCCTGGAGCTGAGATCTCATCCTCCTGCCTCATCACCAGCCTTCACCACTATTTGCATCACTGTAGTGGCAGAGAATCTCATTTCTGAGCCAATGGCTGCACTAGGCTCATGTGCAGCTACAGAAATTGGACTCTTGGGTGAGATTCAGCTCACAAAACCCAGGTTTCTGGATTTATTTCAGCCCCAGCTATGTACCTGCACTGGCCACATGAATGGTCCTAAATGAGCCAGGAGGTCAGGAAGGATCTGCTCAAAGGGAGATGTCCTCCTTGTCTACACCCAAAATTAGGCAAGATCACTCATTTGGTGAAATGCATCCAAACCTGGTCAAGGCTTGGTGTTTTTTAAGGACTAAATACTGCTCTGTGTATCTGGTGGGGTGTTCCTCTCTATTCATGGGACAGAGGACTCCATTTGAGCATCTCCTGCTGCCTCATCAGAGGAAGAGAATGGCAGCATTTGAGGGGGACAGTTCAGGTGTCCTCAGCCACCCTCTGAGCCCTGCCTGCCCTAATTCTGAGTGTTCCCCATCCTTCCACGCAGGGAGGTAAGGATGCTTTCCTCCTGCTCAGCACACTCACAAAGCAATGTCCTTTTCTCCTCAGTTTCCCCACCTTTTGATCACCTCTCCAGCGGGATTTGGGAGGGAGCTTCCAAGAGCTCACAAGGGGCAGCCTTTGTCCCTCTCCTGGCCACGTGTCCCCAGCATGGCTGGAAGTGATAACAGCTGGAAAGAGTGATAACAGCTCCCCAGCATGATTGTTGGGTGCCTTTGCCTCCAAGAAACAACACCCACCCCCTCAGGCTCCCCTTCCTCCACCGGGGCCTCCAGGGTTCTGAAGTTCAGTGGTGTCACAATGGAGTTTTCCCTTGACCCTGGAAACACAGTGACCCCGCGGCATTGCTGGATCCCATCACTGATGTTCCTGCTGCAGGAGGGGTCACACCTGCTCACCCCCTGGGTGATTTTGGGGTTGCTGCTGGTGCTGGGATGCCTCCATCTCCTCCCTTCTGAGTTCCAGCAGACTGCATCCCCTGAGGTGTCCATCTCCTTACATCCTGCTTGGGTATATTTTACTTTGCTGAGGTTGGCTGAAATCAGTCGTATTCTGCTAATCTGAGTATTTCAGCCCCATCTGAATCCCCTTCCTCCTGCCAGTAGCCAGCTCCAGGTCTCCAGTTCCCTTATCCCTTGAGGTGGGATGGAGGAGAAGACCTGGTCTGCTGGTTTTTAACTGAGGGATTTTTCTGGTCCAGGTTCCTGGGTCACCATGGAGATGATAAGAGACGCAAAGGCCTGGAAGGTGAAAGGACACACAGGACTCTCATCCTCACTGGTGTTCCAGTAGTGGGTTTGGCTGGGTCTGCTGGGCTGGGAAGATAATAGGAATTGGTGACAATGGAATTCTGCATCCTGGCCAAAGGCAAACACTGGTCTGGGAAACCCAGAGGGGGAAAAGAGTGAAATGTTAGGAAAAAAGGACTGAGAATATAAAATATATCCTTGCCCAAGGTGGGTGGCTGTTGGCAAGGCACACGAAGGCCTCCCTAAGATTCTGTGTGCTGCTGCAGTGTCCCCAGTCACAGGGACAAGGCAGCTCCTGCCAGGGCTGGCCAAGCCACCCCAGTGTGGTGGATGTGTTTATGTGACAGGGGAGATCACAGTGACACTGCAATCAGAGCTCACCTCTGTGCTGGTGTTTGCAGGGGTCTTAGGATGAAGAAAGAGATGAGAATGTTGACTCCATGTTTCAGAAGGCTTGATTTATTATTTTGTGATATATATTATATTAAAACTGTACTAAAAGAATAGAAGAAAGGATTTCATCAGAAGGCAGGCTAAGAATAGAAAAAGAAGGAATGATAACAAAGGCTTGTGACTGAGACAGTCCGGACAGCTGGACTGTGATTGGCCATTAATTAGAAACAACCACATGAGACCAATCACAGATGCACCTGTTGCATTCCACAGCAGCAGACAATCATTGTTTACATTTTGCTCCTGAGGCCTCTCAGCTTCTCAGGAGAAAAAATCCTACAGAAAGGATTTTTCATAAAACATGTCTGTGACACACCTCCCCCAGCCCTTGCCTTGCATTGGTGAGTTATCACTGATGAGTTATCATGTTTAATGCTTCAGCATAGAAACAGCTCTGGAGCCAGCCTGAAGGCTCCTCTCAGCAGCTTTCCTGGCTCCAGCAGTGCTCATGGTGCATGCTGAGGCACAAAACACACAGACAGTGCTCTCTCCCTAAAATCCTCCCCCTGTCTCCCTAAATCTGCACTGCAAGGATTTCTGCTGTCAGTGCAGGTGTCACTCTGCCTTTATATCCCCTGGCAGAGTTTTCCTCCACAGTTTCCCCAATGGCTTTGCAGAATGAGTACTGACATTAGCCAGCTCTTTAAATATGTGATAAGCACACAGCAAGCGTTACTGAGATGGAAGATGGAAGCATGTGCTGATTTGACCTGAGTGAGGCTGGACCTCAGCAGCTGATCAAAGTATTCCAGCAGCTCTGTTAGTGCTCTGCCTGGGGCCATTTGGGCACTCAGAGGAGGTTTGGGGAAGGCAGGACGAAGGGGTTTGTTGCAAGGGAAACCCTGGAACAAGAAGAGCCCCACAAACCATTGCCAAAAGAGTAGGACCTTCCCAGCTGTCCTACTTGGGGCTTAACAGAGCAAGGAGTCGCCCTGTTGTGGCCCAGAAGAGCAGCTCATCCTCTCCTGAGCTCTGAGGGACCAATTTGGGTTTGTATCACCACGTTTGAAGGCTTCCCCGGAGGCTGAGTGCTGCCTTGTGTTTGCTCCTCTCCCTCCCAGCTGCCCCCCGCGCTGGACAAGTACAAGAGCATCTATCGCAAGGACTTCTGCTGGCACGACGATTATCACTCCCCCATCCAGGCACACGTTCCGGTACCGTGCTCCCTTCCCTGCCCTGGATGCCCAGCCCAGGCTGCCAGCTCCCCTCCCGGCCCAGCTGGGGATGGGGATGGTGCCAAAGGGAGCCAGGGCCGGCTGCTGGCCCCAGGCTGCGGTCCCCAGGCTGCTGTCACTGTCCCCAGGCTGCTGTCGCGGTCCCCAGGCTGTGGTCCCCAGGCTGCGGTCCCCAGGCTGCTGTCGCGGTCCCCAGGCTGCTGTCACTGTCCCCAGGCTGCTGTCACTGTCCCCAGGCTGCGGTCCCCAGGCTGTGGTCCCCAGGGCTGTCACCCACCAGCAGCTCCCATCACGCCCAGATGCCCTCGGCTTGTGCCCCCGTCCCTCCTGCGGGAAATCCCCCCCCGGCACCCTCCGCTAAAGCTGTTGGTGGGGAGCGATGCTAATTACACTCATTAAGTCAGGGCACTAACGAGCGCTGGCTGAGCCGGTGCCGGAGCCTTGGGCTGCGCCTGTTCCCCGTGGGGCTGCTGGGAACCCATCCCTGGGAGCCTTGAGGAGGGGAAATGCGTTTGGGATGGAGATGGCTCCTTGCCCTGACACGGGCTTGAGAGGACTTCTGTGGGGAAGCTGGTTTTTTCTTCTTTTTTTTTTTCTTTTTTTCTTTTTTTTTCTTTTTTTTTTCTTTTTTTTTCCTCCCTAATCTCCTGGCAGTGCGAGCGACCCCCTGAGCTATTTAATCTGATTTGCCTCGCTCCGCCTGCCCCGGTTTAATTGCTTGTGGCAGCCCGGTGGGGGCAGCTGCGGTTTGCTCTGGGCCACTGCGGAGAGGGGCTGGGGGGCACCTTCGGCTGCGGGGCTGCCTGGGGCTCGTACGCTCCCCAGAGAGGGGGAAAACATTGAGGCTGGGGAGGAAAAGGTGGGGACAACAACAGAGAAATCACTGTGTGAGTGTGCCCCCGGGGCAGAGGGGCACTGCTGCCATCCCTGCCTGGGCAGCAGCCTGGAGAGCCCTCTCCTTTCCCCTCTCCTTTTTCCCCTCTCCTTTTTCCCCTCTCCTTTTTCCCCTCTCCTTTTTCCCCTCTCCTTTTTCCCCTCTCCTTTTCCCCCTCTCCTTTTCCCCCTCTCCTTTTCCCCCTCTCCTTTTTCCCCTCTCCTTTTTCCCTCTCCTTTCTCCTCTCCTCTCTCCTCTTCTTTCTCCTCTCCTTTTCCCTCTCCTCTCCTTGGCAGGGTTTAACCCCTGCCTGCTGGAATGCAGTTCCCAAGCCCTGCATCTCCATTTGTTTCTATTTTCTCTTTTTTCTTTCTTTATTTCATTTAAATTTTGTTTTTGGAAGGCTGCACACTTCCTTCGAGGTGCTGGTGTAGGAAGGAAGAAAGCTGTGTCTGATTCTCTTGGGTTGCAGCTCCCTTTGGCTCCTTATCAATTCCCAAGACCTGCCAAAGAAAGCTGTCCCACTGGGTAGTGTGGTGATGAGGTGCTCAGGAGGCCCAGGTTTCCCTCTTGGCCCTGAGAGGATTTGTTCTTTTTTAAGAGGATAAAACAACAGTGACGTTTTTATCTGTGAAATTTCGGGCACTAACCTACTCCCAAGGGGAAGGGGAACTCCTTGGGTAAAGGAAGAAAGCACTGGCTGGTGAGCCATCCCTGCCAGGGTCTCCTGGAGGCCCTTGTCCCTCTGGAGATACCTCAGGAGAAGCTCTGGCTGTCCTCAGTGGGGGAAGCCCCCAACACAGGGAGTTCCTACAGCCTCCACCTGTCCTACTGTCAGCCTGGCAAAGGAAAAACATCAGGGGATTGCCCTGGGAACTTCCCTGGAGTTTGAGGGACAAACAGAAACCCACAGAGATCCAAAACAACAACACACAAACCCTGTGAGGAGGGTCCTTGCTGGCCCAGCAGCCTGGAGTTGCTCACAGCAGGAAAATCCCATTCTGAGCCCCTAAAAAGCATCTGGAGATGCAGTGTGCAACTGGAGAGGCTGGAGGCAGCAGCCACACCAGGATCCTCTTTAGCCTTTCCCTGACAGGAACCCTGGAGCCATTCCTGCTATTGCCAGGGCTCCCTCCCTCCCAGGGCCCAGCAGAGTCCCAGGCTGTGAGATGGGCAGACAGAGGCAGCTGTGCTGGTTCCTGTACTCCAGTGAGAGCCCCAGAGCTGCTCTGTGGGCCCTGTATCCCCAGGGATGCTGACCCCATCTGAGCCCATGTTGGACGATGCTTTAGCCCCTGCCCTCCCCAGTTCCTGCCTCTCCATTCACACAGGACTTTTTTCTGCAGACACCTTCCTACCCTCCTCTGGAAGACCTCCCCAAGTGCTACCTGCCAGAGTTCCAGCCCTCTGACCTGTCCCCAAGATGGGCAGGGAAACTGGAGATTCTGGCCGAGCCCATGCACGACCTGAGCTGCTGCTCGCCCCTTCCACCTCCTGCTCCCACGGATGGAACTGAGGGTAAGCCCTGACTCTGGCACTGCTGCTGTGCCCAGCTGCCTGAGGGCTCTCTGCTGGGCCTCTGCAGCCCCCCAGCCCCTGCTCTGTGCTGGCTGGGCACACAGCGATGGATGGCAGCATCCTGATGGTGCCTGCGTGCTGGGCTGAGCTGGAGAGGGGGCACACATGGGCACAGCTCCCTGTCACCAGGAATGTGCAGCCCCCAGGCTCTCGGGTTGCTGTTGGCAATGGCTGCCCCGAGGTGTGCAGGGTGTCTCTGCTGAAGAACGAGTCTGGACCCTTCACTTTTCGCTCTTGAGGTTGTTTATTAATTCTTATCTATAAAATTTTCTTTCTGCCCAGCCAAGATCTGCTCAGCAAGGCAGCCACGAGCACTCTGACCACCCCCGAAGCGGTGTTGTCCTTTTATACTACAAACTACATAGTATAACATATTTACACTTAATTTACAAGTATAACATATATACACTTAATTTACTATATTTACAAGTATAACATATTTACACTGAATTCCCAATACCTATCACCTATGTCAGACAGTGCACTTCTACTCTAAACCAATCCCAAAGTGCCAGCATCACAGCAGAAAATGGAGAACAAGAAGAAGAACAAGGAGAAAGGCTGGACACACCCAGACTCCTCCATCTTGTCCCCATAACCCCCATACCAAAAATCCTAAAATCTACATTTTCCCCCGGTGATCATTTTGTTATTACACTATTCAAACCTGTGTGACTTTCAGGTCCTCATACAAAGCTGGTAACTTGCTCCAAGGATCAAAATCAAATCCCCAGGTGTTCTGGGCTGTGTGCCAGGGTCTCTGAGCCCCCCAGCGGGGTCCTTGGCAACTCTGGACACCCAGAGGGATGCGCTGAGGTCCGACACCAGGCCAGCCCAAAGCATGAGTGTAGGGAGCTGGGGTTTTAGAAACATCTTGGTGCATGAAGAGCCCTTTCCAGCAAGGGTCTCGAAGGGTTTTATCTTCACAGCTCTGCTGGGATAGAGGGACATGCAGTCAACCCCACATTGCAGGGAGGGAAAAGGGCTCTGGTTGGGTGTGAGGGGTTTGGGTGTTTCAAAAAACCCTTCTGCTAAGGGTACAGCAAGTGTGCTGGTGGCCAGCCCTCAGCCACACCATTTAACAGCTTGCTTGCATGGATTAAAATACTGAGGAAGACAAAAGGAGTGGTCACCAAGCATCATTCTGACATGCTCAGGCATCCCAAAGCAAAGATTTTTCTCTGAGTTCCTGCTCGAGAGACAAGAGGCTGTCATTGCTCAGCAGTGCTCCAGAAGCAAACAGGAGACGTGGCCAGGGATGTCCTCTCTGTTCCCTGAGCTGATCTCTCCCAGTGTGGGTGCCTGGATCTCTGGATCCTTTCACGATCAGAGGGGAGCAAAGACACAGCCATCTCCTGTAGCTTAATGCCACCCTGACAATGAGGTGAGGTGAGCCCTGGTGGGTTTTCCCTCTCCACTCAATAGAAGGAGAGTCTGGACAAGCAGCTCAGACAGAGGTGTCTCCATATGGACTCCACTTACCTCTGAGGGCTGCAAAGATCTCCTTGCCAAGCCCATCTGAAGGTGCCTTATGCTAATGACCAAACTCCTCTGGGCTTTTCCCTTCCTGCTCTCCCCTGTGTACCCAGCAGTGCAGTTTGTCTCCCTCTCACACACAGACCTGCTGCAGAGGGTTTTCTTTTAGCCATGTGGAGACAGTGGGCTCCTTCCCCTTGCTTTGCACCGACATCAATCCTTCCCCTACTTGAGTCAGGAACCACCAAAACTGATGCACCTCAGTAAAGCTCTGCTGAAGTGGCTGGGTCTCCCCTGATTTTTACCAGCTGGGACTCCAACTTACCCTATCCAAAAGGGTAGGATTTGGGTGAGTTATTGATGGTGATTCCTGGCTAATTCACCTTCTTCTCCTCCCATGTCTCAGGGGCGTTGGAGCTGAGGGAGCCACCACCACCTGCTAACGTGGTCACCTACCAGCAGTTTGCCCAGGATTTGTACAAGGAAGTGCTGTCCAATGCTGATAAATACAAAACCAAGAATAGGAGCTCATGTGTTTTACTGCAAGGTCAGTGGATGGAGGCTGTGGAAACTGCCCCATGTGAACAACTGGTGGCCTTCAGCTTGGTTTTATGGTTTTTAATATAATTCCAGAATAGACTGAGTAGAGGGTGAAGGGAAAATGAGTGACACAGGAAGGGTTCACAGATCCCCTGTAACCATCTGCCCATCCGTGGGGAGAAAGCAGGGCAGAGGAAAACAGTTATCTTCTGGAAGAGGTTGGAGTGTTGTAAATGGTGTTTCTTTCACCCCAGTTTCCAGACAGCCCATCCCAGGGACCACAGCCCTGCTCAATGTGGTCCCCCTGGAAATAATGCCATAAGACAGGAGCTGGGTTGCATTAAGAGCCTGACATGGCCATGCATGTGTGAGACACCTGTAACCTCAGCCTCAGTGAAAACAACAAAAATACTCCACTGATTACTCACTATAGGAATCAGTCATGTTTAAAATACCTAGAAAACCTCCCTACAATGGGTGGCTCTTCTCTGTGTGTCCTCCCTGCGTGTTCATCCCCAGTTAGATCTGCTTGATCAGAAGGACACTCTGTTCACACACAGATGAGACATCTCTGGAGAGGCTGGTGGGAGATGGGGCCTCTTCAAACCAGCTCCCACAGGGATTTTGGGGGAAGATATTACAGCAGATGTGATGGTCCTCAATTAGGGGTTAAGTGAGCCATGAATCTCTTCCTTGGCTTAGTCCCTGATGAGTGGCAGGATGGAAAAGAAAATAGACAGTATGGGAAAATGTACACCAGGTGACAAGTCAATATCCAGACAGGAAGATCACAAGATGTCACTTCCAGGTCTGCCTTGTGTGGCTTCCCTCACACGGGGAATAGAAAATAAGGGCTGAGTAATCTCATCTAAACGGCCTTATCTACACCAGGGAAGCAATTCCTCCATTGTCCCTTGGTTAATCCCTTCATCATGCTAACTCCAACAGGAGAGCTGGAAGCACAAACAGCCAGTGGAGCTCAGGGGAAGGGGAAACACTCAGACTGTGCAGGAGACAGAGATCTAAAGAAAAGTCTTTAAATTATTTGGACTCTGTTTCACTAGACTGCTCTGACCTTGATTGGAAAAGTATCTACAAGCAAGATTTCGAGCCCCGGAGAGGAATCCATGCTGGACTGTACACAGAGGAGATAAGGCCTTCTCCCATTTTCCCTGAGGATTTCCGCTTCAATGAGTAAGGGACAGGTGGGATGGGAGGAGAGGGTGGCTGCTGGGACTGGGGGACAGGCTAGGAGTAGCTCAGGGAGGTTTTGGAGCTGCATGGAATTGGAAGGCATTTCTCAAATGTATTTCTCCTTGTCTGTGTTATGCAATGAGCCCAAGGAAATGCCCTCGGGGACAAATCCACTCCCAAAGCCTGATCAGCCTTTTCTTGAAAAGTTTTGCAGTGGGGTTCGTAAGAGTGGGGAGACAACCCCTGTGACAGTCTCATCCCTGTGGAAAGAAGATCCCCATGGGGCTGGGGCAGGAGGCATGTCTCATCATTTCCATGCCCAGGCTTCCCCTGGGAAAGGGCTCTCTCAAATCAAACAGGGCAGGAGCTGTTTGCAACGTGACTCATCTGCACACTATGAACCAAACAGGCATAAACTGCTCCTCAGCTCCCATTTCTCACTGGAAAGGCAATTCCTCCCCGCTGCCTCATGCCCCCCACCTTCCCCAAACACACATATATTTCAACTCTGCAATGCAGATTTTAATCTGTGATCCTGGAGTTGTATGTGGGGTGGAGACTGTGCCTGTGCAATGGTTGGTCCAGGTGGGAGATGGATCCTGGTGACAGCCATGTGTGTTGTAGCATCTGCCCTGGTCCTGATGGACACAGGCTGTTCCCCTCTCCCTCATCCCACCTGAATGTGCTTTTGTTTGCCCCACATGGATTCCTGGCTGCGTGGCCAAAGACCTGGATGGGTCTTCTAAATTGATGCCAAAATTACCCCAGAGTAGGTGGTGTAGAGAAACCTCTCCCTGACACCTAAAAGTTATTCCTTTTAAAGGGCATCCTTGCAGTATTGAGGGATAAGCAAGATAAACAGCTAAAATGTCAAAAATAATGAGAACAAATGGCTTATTTTACAGTGAAATCAACTGTCATCAATCCCCAGACCTGTTGGTGAGGGGAGGCAGAAGGGGAGGCAGGTCCCTTGTCCTGGTGCACGAAGCACAGGGTGGAGGTGCTCTCCTCATGCCCTTCTCCACGTCCTCTGCAGGAGCCGCTGGGTGACTGAGTATGGAGACAGCTACAGCATCTTCCTGAAGAATCTGGACTGGTCCTCTCCCATCTCTGCCCAGTGGCTGCCCTTCGGGAAGGACGCGCGATGGACGCCGCGGTGGAAACTGGCCGGGAACTGAGCGCTGCCAAGGTGGCTGTGGGAAGCACCAGCATCATCCATGTTGGCCCTCAGGGCTGGGATTTCAGTGGGGAAAAGTATAAACAGCCCTGGGACCTGGTACAAACTAGAGACCTGAGAGTTTGGCTGCTGGAATGTTCTGAGCAGCAGCATTTGTCCCAGCTCAGTGCAGGAAGGGTGGGTGAGATGCCCTTCAAAGATCCCTTCCAACCAAAACCATTCTCTGATTTTGTTCTGTCCCAGCTCAGTGCAGCAGGGTTGGGTGAGAGATGACCTTCAAAGATCCCTTCCAACCAAAACCATTCTATGATTTTGTTCTGTCCCAGCTCAGTGCAGGAGGGTTGGGTGAGAGATGCCCTTCAAAGATCCCTTCCAACCAAAACCATTCTCTGATTTTGTTCTGTCCCAGCTCAGTGCAGGAGGGTTGGGTGAGATGCCCTTCAAAGGTTCCTTCCAACCAAAACCATTCTATGATTTTGTTCTGTCCCAGCTCAGTGCAGGAGGGTTGGGTGAGATGCCCTTCAAAGGTCCCTTCCAACCAAAACCATTCTATGATTTTCTGGACTCCTGGAAAGTGATTTTCCAGCCAGATCTAATTAGGAGAATGTTTTTCACCATGAGGGTGGTCAGACACTGTCTGGAGACTGGAGATGTGGGGAGTGGCATGGAGATGTTCCCTGGGTGACAATGCTGGCTCTGAGGAGCCTCATCTAGGCTGTTGGACCAGGACACCTACATTATTGCACATTTTTCTGATTTCTTTTAGGATGTGTTACCTATGTTGTTCTGTGATTTACAGCTCTTTGGCCCTCCAAGCTGCCTGTGTGATCCTGCTCATCAGAGACCCTGAAAGCCTCAGAAACCTCATAACTACCAAACTCATCACTGTGTCTGTCAGAGGTAAAATGTTTGGAAAAGACTTCTTTAAGTGCAAATTATGATTAAAATCTCCCATGAACCTCAGCTTTTATCATTGTCAGGAAATGGTTTTTTTGAGGGGACAGTGGAGGTTACAGAGCTAAAATCACTCTGGCAGTTTCAATTTATGTACTTTAAAGAGAACTTGATGATAAAACTTTGACTCTCAGCAAGTAATGGTGTGTGTTGAACAGCATTGTTGGTGTTAATTTACTCTAAAACCTTGTGCACTTACAGGGAGGGAGATATCCCATGTTTTCCAGGGCAGCTGAGTACCAGCCTTGCAGAGCTCCTTCCCCTCCTTTACACTTAACAACCTATTCCAGGTTTTGACCATCAATTTGAGCTAATGCTGGGTAAAGGGGAATTGAGTTTGCCGTGTCCGTTCGGGATTTTTAGGTTTCTGGAAGGCTCAAGGCTGCTCCCAGCCTGAAGATGGCAATGGAGAGCTGCTGAACCCAGACCTGGAAAGGGCTGACAGCCCTTCTGCTGCGGCTTTAGTGACCTGAATGGGTCTTCTAAATTGATGCCAAAATTACCCCAGAGCAGGTGGTGTAGAGAAACCTGTCCCTGACACCTAAAAGTTATTCCTTTTAAAGGGCATCCTTGCAGTATTGAGGGATAAGCAAGATAAACAGCTAAAATGTCAAAAATAATGAGAACAAATGACTTATTTTACAGTGAAATCAACTATCCCCAGACCTGTTGGTGACAGGATCTGTGTAGACACAGCAGCACACTGGTCCCTGCCCCAGGGAGTTCATCATCTAAATCTGCAGGATTTAGCAAAGTGGTGTCTGGCAGACAAGCTGATGATACAGGGAAGCTCCAAGCAGATGATACAGGGAAGTAGGACGGGCCAGTGTTTCTCAAAGCTGCTCTGGTGTGGGGCATTGCTGACCACAGCTCAGGCAGCATTTGGGATTTCCACTGTAGCTGAGTGTAGTGGACTGGTGGCAGTTTTGGAGGACAGAAACAATGAAACTACCTTTAACTTAAAAAATAGGGAAAATACTTGCTTAGGTCAGAGAGGAGACAGTTTGACTTCTGTGAGGAAAATGAGACCATGAGAACTGAGATACTCTCAAGGGCAATATGTGCTTTTACACCACTTAAAATTTACCCTGTGGCCTTACTGATAACTTCCTCTCATAAAAAAGCATCATTTTCCTGTCTCCCCGTGCTGAAGTTGGGCTCCTCAAACTGATTTCCTCTCTGCTCTGCTGGGTTTTGCTGCACTGGTGGGAGCTGTGTCTATATAAAGTTCTCAGAGCACATATACAAGGTAATACACTAGGAAAAAGCATATTGCTAAATTGTAATCACAACCACAAGCAGTGGGAAAAAATGGCTGGATAAGAACCTTGGGTTTGTGCTGTCAGGAACACTAATGAGGATGTTCAATCAGGCAGATGGATGCTGGGTTTGCTAAAGGGGTCCTTACGTTTGTGCCAGGGAGAAGGAAGGAACCTGCTGATGTGGAGATATTTGTCCTTCCTGCTTTTTCTGGCAGCATCCTGGCTCAGGTTCTTCCCAGGTTTGCAGACCAGGCTTAGAGATGCAGCTTTTGAAAGTTCAGCCCCCACAAAGGATAGAGCCTTTTGCATCCTCATCTCCTGCCATTCCTCTTCCCAAAATTTTCTTTCAAACCTTGGTTTCTCCAGCCCTCATTGCCCCTTCCAAATAGGGGTCTGTGTGTCATGGCAGTGATTGCTGTTAGTGCTTTTCCCCCATCCCAGCTCCCTGGGAATGGGAATTGTGATGGTCCCAAGGCAGTTCAAACACAGCAAAAGGCTCTCACACCTCCCCAGGAGTCACTGCTGCATGCAGGGGACATTCAGGCTGTGTGCAAATAGATCCAGATGGCAGGAGGGAGCAGACACAGAATCAGGTTTTCAATTTTCATTTTCAAATTAAAGGATCCAAGGCTTTTCAGTGGATGGATCCTGTTCATGTGAGTGACACAGGGTTAACACTGAAGAGCACTGGGGTCAAAAAGAGTTGAGAAGCTCTAGATAACACTGGCTTTACCTGAACACCATCCATTTCCAGTCCTTTTTCTGCAGCACCAAGATGACACCGGCCATGAGCTCTACAGGGTTCCAAAAGTGATGCAACCAGGTTTCATAGAAGTAACAAAATCCAAGAGAAAACCCCTGAAACAAGACAGAGAAACAAGCAACAAGCTGGGCCTGGGTCAGGAAGTGGCTGGTGGAGATTAGGAGATGTTTTCCAGGATCCTGTTGCCTCATTTCTGCTATGGTTGAGCCATGGGCATATTTCTTCATTGTATTTGGTGCTTCCCTGTGTCCAAAACAGAGGAACATCCCTGGATGGAGGCTGCTCTGGTCTGGGGAGAACTCACTGGAGCCATGAGAAGGAAATCAGAAACATGTTCCCTCTCAGGACACTCAGCTGGCCCCATCACAAGAAGCACAACCCAGTGAATGTAAAATTTGCAGCTTTCCCCTCACCCTGCCCCAGCTTCTAGCTTCAGCAAAACCAGGTTTTTAGTGAGGCTGAAGTGATGCTTTTTACCTGAATGCCTTAGTGCCATCTCCTGGGTAGAAGGGGAAATTCTCATTTTGGAAGTGGAATTGAAGTCCCTTGGCTGTTCAGCCATTAGAATCCCAATGGCATCAGGGTCCCACACCCTGCCTGGTCCTGCTGAGCTGCTAAAGAATTGTCTTCCCTGGGATTCATAATGGAGATGTCTGTTCAGGGAAAAGGATGCTCTGGGTTCATCCCTCATCTTCATCACGAATTTGGAAGTAGCATTTTCCATCTTTAATTTTGTCTTTTCTATTTCCCAGCATGGAAGCACTGACTGAGCTCTAAATTTACTTCATTAGTCCTTTATGGAAAAATTAATTCAAAATTATCATGGGTTAATCCATTTATGACTTTCTCTATTTTGAATCTTTCTAGAACTCTCCACAAATGATCCCATTGTACATCAGAGGTGCAAAACATCCTTATTGAATGGCTAAATGAATTTCACAGTGCTGAAAGGCTAAAACACGTCTGTGGTCATTCTGGCCACCACTACAGAGCATCCACTCCACCAAGGAATGACTGAACCCTCAGATGTGTTTGATGCTGCCTGCACCTTGCATGGGAACAGGCAGAAATCCCACAGCAGCTCCCTTGGACGAGCCTGCTTGGGAAGAACTGGTGACTTGTGTTGTAACACAGGCACAAATTTCCAGAGGTGTTTTTTACAAATGTAATTAGAGGATTAATTTAGCCCAGCAGAACAAAACATTGTGGTTTCCTGATGTGACATTTATAAAAGAGAAACACCTGCAGCAAGTGCTTGGTCACCTCCACTGCTCTGCAAACAGCACTGCCCATGAATGTCACCTCATCTTTGAAGGCTGCAAGGACATTCAAGGGCTGATCCTCATCCCCATCACTGAGCAATCACCTTTTCCTCCTGTTTTCGACAAAACTCTTCCCATGGCTGCCACCCAACTCACAAATGTGCAATAAATCATTCAGCAAATTCTTCATGGTAGCAGAGAAGGAGTTAATGATGCAAATCCACACCTGCTGCAGCCAGGTCAGCCCTGCCCTTGGCTCAGCCACCAACCTGAGCAGAAATTATAAGCAAATTTGCCAATCAACACATTTTACAAAACTGATTTTGGTCAGGGGATGGTGGTCAAACAACTCTTTTTGAGTGGTAGATGACGGAGTCCAAAAGAAATGGAGAGAAGTGTGAAAGGTTTATTGTGACGGCTTGGCAATCCAGAACAAAAGCAAGTGCCAGCCACTCCTCCCATTTTCCCTAAAATCAGGTCTTTTGCTTCCCAACCAGACTCAGCTGGCCTCATGTCTGTTCCACACTCTTTCTGTGCTGTTTCTGTGGCAGCTCAGGTGCTGTCAGTGCTCAGGAACAGTCTGCTGGGCTTGAATTTGGGACACAACCTTCATGGAAGTTCATAAACCATTGAAAGTTCTTCACTGCCTTTATTTGAGCTTGCTTAGACGAAGAGGGTTTCTTTGCTTTGGTTAAAAGCCACATGAATCATCAATAGAAAGTGAAATGTGTTGCTGGATGGGATGACTCCATTTATGGTGTACAGATCCATCTGATGCTGCTGCAAGATAAAAGGGAGTTTACAGCTAGAAATGACTCCATGATGATGACAAGTCCTCTGCATGCACCTGTGCCCAGCTCAGAGGTGGGTTCCAAGTGCTTTGCCTCAGATCTCCTCCTCCTGGAAGGAACCACACTCCTGCTCTCAGGGCCTGGGGGAATGGCCTGAAGCTGTGTCAGGGGAGGTTTGTGTGGGATATCAGGAAAAGGTTCTGCCCCCAGAGGGTGGCTGGGCACTGAGCAGGCTCCCCAGGGCAGTGGTCACAGCACCAGCCTGGCAGAGCTCAGGGGGTGTCTGGACAATGCTCTGGGGCACAGGGGGTGACTCCTGGGGATGGGGCTGTGCAGGGCCAGCAGCTGGACTGGATGATCCTTGGGGGTCCATCCCAACTCAGTTCGTTCTGTGATTCTGTGGTCAGCTTGAAAGCTGCTTGGTGGATTTGCCTCCATCAAATATAAACCTGGTAAAACTGTTAGAATTTTCCACTGATACTACTTTGTTTTTGTTTTAAATTACCAGCAACATAATCTGTAATATGTTTTGATTTTGCCCATATTTTTCGGTTCTCCTTCCATGAGTCCAAAGCAAAATGTTTTGACCCAGGCTCATGCTGACCCACATACTTTACTTTCCTCTTCATCTCCTTGGTCACTGGACCTTGAAAAAAATTGTTTTTTTGGCTGGCCTGAGCCTTTCCTTTACCTTGCAGGTCATTCTCAGACACATCTCAGCAGTTCTGGGATCAAGTGGCCTTTGTAGACCAGAGCATTGCTGCTCTCCCTGTGAGCAGTGGTGATCTCCAGCCAGGCCTATCCCCCTTAGGAGGAGCCACTCTTACATGGAATTAATGCTATATATATATATTTATATATATATATATATATATATATATATATATATATATATTTATATATATATATATATATATATTTATATATATATATATATAGGCTTAATTCCATGTATATATAAGCCTATATTAAGCCTCTTTTTAAAAGAGCAATTGTTAAATGGAAACATGCTGTAATATTTGCAAATTCAGTTCTCATCCTTCCATGGAAACATCCAGCTGTGTGTTACCCAGCAGGAAAATGATATGCCAGAGAAATATGAAAAATAAGTAGATTTTATTTCTCTATGGGATGGATATCAAGGGAGAACATTCTCATGGGTGATGTTTGATGGCTCCTGGGGGAGTTGCTGATAATGAGTCAATTAATTAAACAGGTCAGCAGGGCAAACAGTCCCATCAGGAAGCTCCTGCTCTAATCAACATGTGAGGGTATTCCAGGCTGGGAGCTGCTCCTTCCTCTGCCAGCTGCTCCTGCTTTCCATCACTGCTCCCACTGTGAGATCTCACTGGATTGATCCAAGAAATGTGTGTGTGAAAGACATAAATAATGACAAAAACTGAAAACAAGCACTTCAGCATTTTATTTCAATCGCCCTGCCTCAAAAGCAGATACAGGCTGTGATTGATGTGACACCTTTGCAATCACCTGCACCTTCTTCAATCCAGCTGTGACAAAAGCCTGCCTCACCTGGAGAGCCAGATCAGCTGCACTGCCCTGCAGGTGACACAGGAGCTCCCAAAGTCCCATTGCATCTCTCACTGTGCTGGTGGTGGGTTCACACACCCTGAAAACCGCATCCAAAGGCTGTTGGGTTCCATGGAAAATTTTCCACTTATCTCAAGAGGCTCAGGCTTTGTAAAACAATAAAATAGGAAAAAAATTAGAAGTAAATTTAATAAAAATTAGAGAGAGGAGACCCCTGATGTGACTCTTTGCAGTCCCACAGCTGGAAGTGCTCCCTTTCCCCATTGCCTGCCCTGCACTGTTTCTGGCAGTGGTCACAGCTTCCTGCAATAAAATCAACAAACCCAATCTTGCTGCTACAAATACCAGCCTGGAGGCTTTAATTCTGCCTTAGGCTGGCTTTGCAAGGTGCTGGGGCTCAGTTAGGCTTGTTCACATGGTGCTGCTGCCCAGACTGGTGCTGAGTGCCAGGTGTGACAGGGCAGTAAAGATGGCCCAATAACAGAATCCCCCAAAATTGGGGCACTGGCTCAAAACAGAGCCCAAAACCTTTGCACACCCCACTGAGGCTTTTGGAGGAGTGTGAATCTTGAGAGGTGGGGAAAATTGCATCAAGACTAGCAAAGAAATCAAGAAGTGGTGCAAAGCAGAAGAGTTGAGCAGCAGCTGATGTGCTTGGGGAATCAGGTGCCCTCTGAGCCTGTGCCTGTCCACTGCTGCCTTGGAACCCAGCCAGTGCACATACAAGAGGTGGTTGGTACCCAGTGTCGCTTTGTACCAGTTCCCTGTTTGCCCAATACAAAATAAATGGGCTTTTAAAACTCCAAATGGAGCTGTGCAAGCCAGATGGAGAAATGCCAGCTCTGATTCTTTTTGGTTTTTCATACAATTCTTTCTGATCCCAATACTGTGGTTGCAGGAAGAACATCCAAGCAACATTTCTGCAGTTCTTGGAGAAGTCTAATATCTGACTCCAGTGCTCTCTGGAGGTCACCCTGGTGAGACAGGGAGAGCATTTGTGCTGTGGCTCTGTGGGATGGAGAGCTTGGAGCTGCCCCAGAGCAGGGAAGGAGAGCAGGGTGTGGGAACTGTCCCATCCTGGCCGGCAGTGAGGTGTGGGGCGTCAGGTGAGTGCAAGGTTGGGAAGTTCTGTGGTTTCAGGAGCAAGTTGCTCAAGGTTAAAAGAAGTGTGGGAATAGTCTGAACTGAGTCAGGCCTTTTCCTTTCACTGGCACATTTCTAGCTTTTGAAGAAGAAGATTGAAAACCAGAGGAACTGGAGAAAAGACAATACTTGGACTTTTAGAAAATTGTAACTCTTTTTCCATTCATTTTGGACCTAATTTGGTTATCCACCTTTTTCAGGGCAGAATCAGCTGTCCCTTTAATCAACATGATCCTAACCCAGCTAGCAGGGGGTGTTTGCTGAAACCCACCTGAGTTTTCAAATAGTTTTGTGGCCAAAACATTTTTTCACCCTGAATGAAAACTGCATGGAAGGAGAGCCACTCTTCCCCCAAAATTTCACCTCTGGGAAGGAAGGGAAAAGTTCCTGTGTGTGAGCCCCAAACTCTCAGGCCTGCAGCTGGTAGGAAAAGACAGGTGGATGGATTTGGGATGCTGCTGGGGATGGGACTCGCACGACAGGACAGAAATCTGTGAGGCTGGAGATGAAACTCTCCATGAGTCACTCAGCTCTGCAGTGCAGGTGCTTTCCTGCCACTCTTCCCTCACTGTTTTGACCACTCTTCTGGGGATGACCAATGTCTGAGTCACCCCTCATAAAGCTGCTCCTGGATTCACATTTTCCACGGTTGCTGCACATCCTGTAATAGATGTTTTCCTATTCAAACACTGCTTGTTGGGGTGTTTTCTCCTCAGAGAAGGCAGCAACCCAATCCTTCACTTGTTGATCACTCAAAACTTTGACCAATATGTATAATAAATAATCTTGTCTGGGGGATAGCACTGGAAGCTGGATTTTGGGGGGTTGGTTTGTTTTGTGTTGGGTTTTTATTATCTTTATTTATTGTATTGTTTCCACATTAAACCAGCCTATGGAGAATGGGTTTGAAAGGAATCCTGAAGGCTCTTCTGTGATGCTAAATCAGAGGGCCAGGGAAATCAGCAGAAGCTCTGGAACAGGGTGGTCCAAGTAACTGAATCTGTGCTTGGCCCATGACTCAGCAAGACAAAGCTGCTGTGGAGGATTAGTGACAATTGGTGTGGATGAAAGCCAGATCTGGCTGCCCAGCCTTGTGGCCAGAGTTTGGCTTTGAGCATTTTTTTGTTTTGCACCGTGTGGATGAGCCTCTGTGTGTGTCCCAGCCTGATCTCAGGCACAGCTCTGTGGCTGCAGGAAGAGCAGCTCGTGCACCCCACATGCCAGAAACCCAACATCCCAACTCCTCAGCAATCCCCTGTGCACCATGCCAGACCTCCTGCAGCCTGTCACCATCAGCCATTCTTCTGTCACAAATCACTCATTAATTCAAGCTTATATCTCCTTGCTTAACACCCAGCCCAGCTGCTGGCAGAGCTCTGCTTTGGGAATTCAAGTTTTAATAGTTGGCACCTTCTGGCTGCACACCTCACTCTGTACAGCACCTCTTACTGTGAGCCAGCCTCTGCCCACCTCAGGATACTCTCCAGACATTTATTCAGAGATTTATTTAATGCTGTTTATTGTTTAACAACAACAAACACCCATCTCCTCCAGCCTGCACCGTGGAGTTTTTCTGGCAGCAGAGAGCTGAGAAATGATGAGCACATGTGTGACACAGCATGGCATGGACACTGCTGCATTCCCAAATGGGGACTGATGAAATCCATTAATGCCAGGAGCATCCCAGCAGTGCCTGCCTGCCCTTCACCCCCAGCTCAGCAGGAATTGCCTTGCCAGGCTTGGCCACACAGCACAGCCTGCTGTGACAAGGAGCAGCACTTCTGTGGGCAGGAAAGCTCAGAGCTTCAACCAGGGAACACAAATCTCCACTGGCAGCTGCTGGGAAGGATGAAAGCTTGACAAGAAAGTCTCACAGATATGTGTGCTTAGCAGAAAGATTTTTGAATGTAGAGTTTGAAGAAGGAATAGAGATGGAAGCAAGTTTTGATATAGAAGAAAAGAATTGCTGAGCCAGTCTTACTGGATAACCAGGGAGGCAAAGGGTGTGTGAGTTACAAGGGGTTTTATGGCTTAGAGCAAAGGATAAACCCATCTCAAACAAGAAGATGTTTTTACCAAGCAGAAAGAGAGCACAGGCAAACAAGGCAGCAAATGTTGCAAGTAGAAAAAAGGTCTCAGAATTTTCCACTGCAAGAAAACTGAAAAACAACTTCTGGCTTAAACTGTAATGCACTAACTTATAGTGATTGGAGAATAGTGACATGAATATGGTAATTATAGCAGTTATGATGGGCTAGAGATAAAAGTTAAGGTATAGATTGGTTCTACTGTATGAAGATGCTCAGCAAAGGAAAGTCTGTAATGCATTGTAACCTAAACTCAGGGTCTCCAGGGCTGCCTGCAGCTGGAGCTGACAGCTGTAGGCACAGGCTCTGTCACCCACAACCCTGCACTGCTGTAACCTCTTAGATAGAATAAACTGCATTTTAGAGAGCAGCCTGGAGTCCCACATCTCTCATTTCAGCTCTTACAGGCAACTTATGGAGTTTTTTTGCTTTTAGTGTGGTTTTCTTTTTGGTTGTAAAAGACACTAAAATTATTTTTACTTTCAACTCAATAACTAACTACTCATGGCTCTCAGTGTGGGCTTTGTCATTTAATTACATAATACTACTTAACCAGGGTTCCAGCAGCAGCTCATGGAATCTGCATTTTCCCTCCCATTCCATGTCCAGGGTTACAGCACCTGGATGCTCAGAGGCCTCTTAGGGGTCCCTGGGCAGTAACCAAGCACTTTCTTCAGTCAGTCCATTTATTAGGTTTTTTTATTTATATTAGATGTTTATTAGTTTTTTATTTATATTATATTTTTACAAACGGTGAGTTTCATAGTACTTTAACAAACTAAAAATGGAGCTTTATCTCTCTCTCTCTCTCTCTCTCTAAGGCTTTTTAAGGATAAATTGTCTAATTAAGAAATGATACTTAAATTGGTTTTACTTTTAACTCAAAAATGAACTACTCATGGGGCCCCCAATGTGGGTTTTTTTTATTTAACTACACAGTACTACTTAACCAGGGTTCCCACAGCAACTCATGAAATCTGCATTTTCCCTCCTATTCCTTGTCCTGTTCATGATCTTTTCCTTTTCCTTTTCCTTTTCCAGCTCAGCCAGGGCTGACTCCTGGTTCTGGGATCTGGTGGTGAGGGCCATGTCTGGGAGATGACATTGGGATAGTTGTGGAAAAGCATTTGAAAAGTTAACTCTGTCCATTTGTTCACCATAACCAAGTTTCTAGCTGCTATCAGATTAAAAAAAAATGAAAACATTTGTTTCTTAATTTAGAAATATTATTTTTTTCAGGTTTTCTATTTCTCAGTGTTCTTGCCAACTTGGAAAGGTTACCAATGGGGCCCTATTTAAAGGACAAAGGATGGTGAACAACAGAAAACTAAACATTTAAAAAGCAAACAGGATTTTTTTTGCCTAAACACAGAGCTGTAAGGGTAAATTTAAAACCCAAGCACTGAGTTGAAAGAGGCTCTGTTTAATGTGTCAGAGTGTGAAATGAAAAATACAGACTGCCTCTTGCCACAGGTTTTTTATTCCACATTTATCCAGGGATGAGGGTGAATCACAGGAGGAGGAACAGCCAAGGGTGACACTGCCACTGTAACCTACAAATGGAGAATTTCTGAAGGATTGAGGGGCCAAAGCTCTGGCTGTAGGACAGTGGGCCAGGCCAACAAAACTGAAAAAGGAACAACACTGATACTTCCAGTAATAGCTAATAGCATTTTTGAGTGCAGGGTGAGAGGAGAACCCTTCTCAAAAGCTTGAAAAGATTGATTACATTGTCCTTTGTCTTTGGTCCCCCATTCAGCATTAAGTGCTAGCAGTATTCCTGATGATAATGGAAAATTTTGTTCCCTGCTGTGGGGAGAAAAATAGCACTGAAAGCCAAACTCACCTGGCAGACACCTTGAATATGGAACTTTTTATTAAGCACTGCAGTTTTTTTTTTCTTTGTTAATTAATCTATTTCACAGTCTCAGGTAATCACTTTGCAACTTCTCAGTAGTCTGACTTTCAAATGAACTTTATGCTCTGTCAGTTTGTATACCCCAAAGAGCATGGGAATGACAGAAACCTCTTGGTAAATGCTGCTGTCTTGCACTTCCCTTTCCTAGAAGGCAGTCACATTAAAAACATTCTTTGTTCTAAATGTAATTCTACATGGAGAATTGCTGCTGCTTTAATGCTAGACTCAAAGCCACTCCATACATTTTCTAGTTTGATGGAAGGCTCTCCTGGGCCCCTTGGGGCTGTGCTTTGGGTGAGCTCTGCTGCTCATTCCCCACCTCTGAGGACACATTTCTGCCTCTGCAGTGAGATATTTTCATTATTTTATGTTACACCATGAGCCAGTGAGGAGGTGCTGCCAGCTGTCTCCATCTGAGGAGTCTAGAAAATGTTCAAATACAGACATTTTCCTCCTTTGAGAAGATATGAGCCCTTTTTTTTTGTTCTTATACTTTTGGACTTACAGAAAAGCAATTTCACCAGAAGTTCACCTGAGATTAATGTATCTTTATAAAATATTCCCATCCTTACTTTGGAGATGGTTGTTTTTCACTGTACACAATTTGTTTTCCAACAGAGCTAAAAGTATTTTTGTGATTTAGTGGCATTTTTTCATTTTCTATCAAAATCCTTACGCTAAATCAAGTTTATGAAGACTGCAAATAAGTTTTCCTATCTCTAATAACAAGCATGAAAAGCTGGATTTCAGACTCATCCCACCAATGGCAATGTTTTCTGTATCCTGCTGTCTCAGTGGTATGGGATATTTTGTGTTTTGGGGAAGCACAAAACAATAAGAAGACTGAAGATTCATTTTGTTTTTAAAACCAACACCATTGTTCACCTCTTCTAGACACTCCATACCTAAGTCCCCTCCCAAGACACTGCACAGAGGAGGCTCTGTAACAGTTTATTTTATTTTATTTTATTTTATTTTATCTTTCTTTATTGGCTCTCTCCAGGCTTTTTTTGTTGTTGTTGTTTGGTTTTTTTTGTTTTTTTTTTTTGTTTGTTTGTTTTGTTTTTTGCCAGGCTCTCTGCAGTTTTTTAGAGCAGTTTGTTTAAAACATGGATTTATGGATTTACCATTCAAGTGGTGGCACAGATCAATTACTGCAGCAGCTCCTACATTAACAGAATTGCAGATATTGGCCTGGCAATCCACAGAAGCACGATGCCCACAGATGAAACCCTGCTTCTTTTTAAAATGACAGCATTTCTGTCACAGGGAGCTGGGGAATAGGGTCAATACATAAATCAGCACGGTGGGAAAAGGAAATGGAGTTGCAAGGTTCTGCTCTGTGAGTTTCAATTCTGTGACTCATGCAATTCACAAGCAAAGGTCAAAAATGTTATTGGGCTTCTCCTTGTTGGAATACAGGGGCTGCCAAACTCTTACTGATTGCTGTGTCTCTTTAAAAAAAAAGAAAATAAAAGGAGACATTTAATATGCAAGATTCTCCTTCTAATGCATTTTAATTAAAAACTTAATTGGTTTGAGCTAAGTATTTCTGAACTCTGGTAAAGTAAATGAATATTTAAAGCTCCCTTGGGCCCATCCTGACAAGCACAAGCCAGAAAAACAGGATTTCCTTTTACAAAAAAATAAAGGCTTCTAACAGAGCACCATGTAGCACCAACAGGCAAAAGTCTGAACTGGGCAGTGGTGAGAAATCTGATTTCCATGGAGGTCTTTTCTCTTGCCAGAAACTCTTTTGGTTTTTGTCCCCCAACAACAGTTTTTATATTTTGTTTGGGGTTTTTTGGGGGTGGGTGGGGTTCTATGTGATATTTTTTGTTCTGTTTAATGGAGTAGCACTTCCTAAGCAGTGAGCTCACTGGAAAGCACTAAAATTGCTCTAATTAGAGCAATTTTTGGCACACCCTGGATGTTCATTAAAGAAGGGACAGGACACAGTGCTCTCCATCAATGCTCTGTGAAACATGAACTATATATTAAAAAAAAAAAGCAAAAAACCAAATTATCAGAGAAAAATCTTCACGTGCATCTTCATCTTCTGCAATAATCTACATAAAATCTGATGAATTTACATAAAATCTGACCCATCAAGGCACCTGTTGCTAGAATGATGCCCTTTTTTTTTTTTTTTTTTTTTCAGACCTGTGGCTGCCCCAACCCTGGAAGTGTCCAAGGCCAGGCTGGATGGGGCTTGGAGCAACCTGGGACAGTGGAAGGTGTCCTTTGCCCATCACCTTGGCTGCAGGAAGGTATTTATCCCCCAAGCTGCAGGAAGGTATTTATCTCTCCCAGTTACTGGAGCAGAGAATGTGAAATGTTTCAAATTCAGTGCTCGGAGCCTCCCTGGGCTGTGCCCATCACTGAGAGCAGCAGAAACTGGCAGCTCCTGGTTGTGCTGCTTGGGAAGTCTTTGCTGTCTGTGGTGGTGGTTTCAGATCAGGTTGTTTTCCTCATTTTATTCCTGGAACAACGTGGATTCCGCCTCCAGAGCCAAAGGACTCTGCTTCAGCCCCAGTTTTAATAGATAAACACCAATTTTTGACTGTGAATTTCTGTAAATTCCAGCCACTTCCAGCTCATTGCCCAAAGGCTCCTGGGGATCCTCTGCCAGCTGTGATTTCTTTGGGCTGCCTCTCCTGCTTTTGGAAGGGGAGATGTGCACAGCCTGAGTGGCCAAGAGCAGAGAGCAAAGCTTTGCTGCAGGGCTGCTCACAGGCAGCCCCAGACATGGCAGTGCCTCCCCAGGAGAGCCTGCAGGTCACTCTGACCTTCATCTGCTTTTGTGGATGTCCCTGGCTTGGGAAATGTCAGCTTTGTGGCTATGGGTGGTGTCAGATCTAAAGGGGGTGAGTGGCAACTTCATCACAAAGGTGAGAAAAATACAGTTTTGCAAAGAGAAGAAAATACATGAAAGCAACTTATAATCTGCTCTTGTTTTTTACCTGGTTCCTTTTTGTATATTCAGATTTTACTTTTTACCTTGGTTAAAACTGATTCAGTCAGGCTGCTAACATAAATAGCCTGGATACCAATTCTTTGAATCCAACCTATATTTATCTGGCATAGATCATATTTATCTAGCACAAGTGTCAGTGTCAAATAAACCAACATAGCCTGGCTTGTACAAAGCCAGACATGAAACAGAACAACCAAAAATGAGTTTTGTTATTACAGAGCAGGCAGTGGAAAGCAGACAGATTGTTATTGAGAGAGGAGGATTTTGGTGGTCCTGAGGAATCAGTCTGACACAGTTGTCAACAGAAATACATTTTTGGGTTTTGTTCCTAAGCTGTTGGCTGGGGACAGCACCTGCTGCACCATTTTATGTGAATTCCTGGGAAAGAATTACTGAGCTGGGAGAACAGGGGGAAAGAGGCAGAAAAAGCAAACATGAGAGAAAGCAATGAGGTGATGCAGAGATCTGCTGGGTGGGCATGGCTGTCTGGCAGGGCCATGGGCACACTCTCACCTCCCTCCCCAGTTTCTGTTGCCCTCATCAATGATGAAGATTTTCATTCCCTTCCCCACTTTCTTTATATCTGTTCCTGGAAAAGATGAGCTTCTGATGGATTTTTGTCCTGCCCCTGAAGAGCTGTGTAACCCAGCTCAAAGTTCATTATCCTAGCAGACAGGCTGTATTTTCTTCTATTCAGTCTCTCCTATATCATAACCCACAGATGAATTTCCCTCTCTCCTGCTCTTTCTGAGACCCAGCAGGTGCAGTTGTGGGGTGGCAGAGGGCACAGCTGGGCACAGCTGGGCATCCCCAGCAGAGGTGCCAGCATGAGCACGTGCCCTTAGCAACCCACCAATATGTGCAGTGATTCCTGCTGCCCCCCAAACCATTCCAATTTTTCATCTGCCTTATCCAGCCTTGAATTTATATTCTATCCCTTCTCTTGCTAGAGAGAAGGGATAGAATATATACATACATATACATATATATATATATATATAAATAATATCTGTTATATATAAGATATACTCATATATAATATATATTTTATATTATACACCTATATATAATATAGATAGATAATATATTATACATAATAGATATATTATATCTATCTATTATATATTATATACAATATATATTATATTGTATGTACAATATATATTGTATTTTATATATATAGATATAATATATAGATATATATTATATCTATCTATGATATAGATATAATATTATATATAATATATTATAACATCTATTATATATAAGGTATACCCATACATATAATATATATAATATTATATATTATACATAATATATCTAGATATATATAATATATATCTAGATATAATATATATTATCGATATATAATATAGAATATATATAATATATAATATATATTTTATTTTATATATTATATTTTATTTAAATATATATATCCCCAGATTTAATGGCCAAGTAATATTCTCACATCCTGCCAAGAGAAAAATCCTTGGAGAATAACACCTGATTTCCAACACATGTTTCTTTAATCTCCCTGGAGCTTCCTTATCTCCAGAGCAAAGCAGCGTTTCCAGAGAGTGATTTCCCATCGCAGAGGAGCTGCACGCTCCTCCTCCTGCTGCTCCAGGCACATCCTCGTTTCCACAAACTCCTCCACAGGCATTCAGGTCAGGTGTGTGCTCTCAGCACAGCCGCAGGCAATTATCCCACCATTCCCGCTGGAACAGGGAGCCTTTGGCTGCTCTGATCAGCTTTCCACCCATGGAGCTGTGAGGTATTTTGCAGCTTTAGTTAAGCTTAAAAAGACAAGCAGTGAGATGGTTTTTACATGCAAATGCACGTTGCTGAACTTAGTAAAAGTATAGCGGCAAGGGATGTTTTGTTATACAGCTCTAAAGTATTTTGTAACTCTAATTATGATTTTATATGTAAAATTTTTGATAGGTTAAGTAATGGGGGGTATGGAGGAAGGGAAATCATCTTCTAAAAAAAAAAACAAACCCAACTTCTTCCACTAGACAGGTTGCACAAAGCCCCATCCAACCTGGCCTTCAGTACTGCCAGGGAAAGGGCATCCCCAATTTGTTGCAAAAAAAAAGTTTATAGTTCCAGCTTTGAGTCTTGTAAATATTTTTTAGATCCTCAAGTGAAAAGCCATAATAAAATGTGAAATATTAACATCGCCAGACAATATTTCATTCTTCAACTAATGAACCAGATCAGTAAACAAGTCCTCTCCTGGATTCAAGATGAAATGCCTGGGAAAAAGAAAAGATTATTAATTTGCTGTTGCTGTGCTATTCAGCATAAGATACTCTACATCATGTGTGTATTTATGCCACTCCACTTGCTCTGGGTGGGCAGTGATAACATTTGAAAGAATACCTAATTAAAGCTAAAAATAAACCACAGATCTAATTGTCAAACGAAAAAAAAAGCACAACACAGCTTTTTGTAGAGAAGATTTGTAGAGAGCATTTTGTAGAGAACAATTTCCCAATGCAGCATAGGATGGCCTCAGATTTAAACAGTCAGAGCATGGCTCTTTTCCTGTCCAAAACCTCCTGTCCACATGAGTATTTCCTCCTGATTTGTCTTTTTTTACTGTGAAACTTCTCAAAAAATCAGGCATCACTGCCCTGGTGTCATCCAGCAAGATAAAATCCATGCTCCAGGCACACTGAAGGAGCTGGGGAATGCAAACAGTTCATTTCACACATTTCACACATTTCAAACATATTTCACAGCTCAGGAGCTGTCCCTGGCCCAGGAAATGCTGAGCATGTGAATGGGACTGAGTGCAGTGCTTCAGGGACTAAACAAGGGTTTAATCAAGGGATTAAACTTCAAAAATTAAACAGCAAGGGGATACATTTTCAAACAGGACTGGAAAATTGAAATGAGACTGGCTCTTGTCAGGACAGGTCCTGGCATCAGTGCCATGGAAGTTGAGGAAGAGCATTTGAGAAACCCTGTGTTTCAGAAGTTCACTGCCCATCTCACTGTGAAAGGATGAGTTTCTTCAGAGTTCTCCAGGTTTCAGAAGTAGCTTTGTTTTTTAAAAAAGTTGTTATCTTGGTCTGAAAAGACAGGTGTGTGCTAAGGAAGGCAGGAGCCTCTCTTGAAATGAAAATGTAAACCCCCTCCCTCTGAATTATTATAATTTTGAAATTAAGGGGCTCTCAGGCAAAGCTATGGGAGTAGGAATAACAGTTCTTCAGTAGGGAAGAAAATAAAAATAAAATAAAAAATGCAGTAATTTAAAACAACACTGCAGAGTCAGAGCAGGCCCTGCCCCCTGTGTGTCAGGGGGGTGGCACAGCCCCATCCCATGGGGGCTCAGCCCTCCTGCAGTGCCAGCTGTGGCTCTGCTGGAGCAGGGATCCTGCACAAGGGGGGAGTTTTCCTCTGAAGCTCCAGTGGAAGAGGCAGCTGCTCCTCTGGGAATGCAGTGGAAAGGCTGTGCTGGTGTCCCAAACCTCAGATTGGATCCAGGTAGGAATGCTTGGCTCCTCCCCTGGGCAGAGCCAATGGGATGATGGAATTGGATCAGCCATGCAGGGACACTCACTGGCCATGGACAGAAGATAATTAATAATGAATGGCCCATGAAGAGCAGAGATCTCCTGGAGGGAGGATTGGGTGTGCAAGAGATAAAGAAAACTGCCCAATGGACAGAGGATAACAGCCCCACCTCTGACAGATGGGAATAGAACACACATTGCTTGTAATCTAGAACAGCTGCCTACTTATTAAAGCCTATCTATAGCAGATCCATCATGTCTGGTGTTCTGAGACTGAGATTTACTCCTGTGATCTCATCTTCTGCTCAGCCCAGGGTGCTCCTCTGTGGCTCTGGTCTGCCCTGAGATGCAGAGAATCACAGAACCATAAAATGGTTTGGTTGGAAGGGACCTTAAAATCAGCCAGATTCAACACCCCTGCCATGGGCAGAGACACCTTCCACTAAAACAGAGTGCTCAGAGCATCATCCAGCCTGGCCTTGGACACTTCCAGGGTTGGGACAGGCACAACATCTCCAGTAAACCTGTGCCAGGGTCTCACTGCCCTCACAGTAAAGAATTTCCTCCTAACATCCAACCTAACCCTGCCTTCTCTCAGTTTGAAGCCATTCCCCCTTGTTCTGTCACTCCATGTCTTGTCAAAACTCCTTCTCCAGCTCTTTTTTAGCCCTTTATGCACTGAAAGAGGTTCTAAGGTCTTCCCAGAGTGTCACCCTGTTCTTCTAAGTTCTTCTAAGCCTTCTAATGTTTACATTTTTGTAATGGAGTTTTTCACACACTTTTCATGTAAATAATGATTGTTTTGCATTCCTTTCTCGAAGAAGAAAGAATTAATAGACTGTTAGTTTAACCAGTGTAACTAGAGAAGTAGCAATTTCATCCTCCAATCCATAATCACTTTTAAAAGTCTATAAATACTGGTGTTCAGAAATAAGCTGCCCTCTTTTTACCTTAAACATCTCAGTTTGTGCGTGTCGTTCATTTCGTGTCTTATTGAGACACCAGAGCCTTCTCCTCTCCAGGTGAACACGCCCAGCTCTCCCAGCCTGTCCCCACAGCAGAGGTGCTCCAGCCCTCTGAGCATCTTCCTGGCCTCCTCTGGACTGGCTCCAGCAGCTCCAGGTCCTGCTGGAGGTGCCAGAGCTGGACACAGCACAGCAGGTGAGGTCTCAGGACCTGGTGTAGCCCCAGGGCAGAGAGGAAGAGGTGCTGTGGAACCCAGAAGGATCCAGAGGGACCCTGGTATTCCAGTGGGGCTGGTGAGGCAGTGAAATGCATTTGCTGTGCACCTGGTGGGGGTGTCCAGGGTCCCACTGTGGTGAAGCAGGAACTCTCCTCCTACCACCTGGTGCAGGGCAGGGCTTCCCAGCCTTGCTCCTGCACAGGAGGTGGCCATGAAGATTTATTCCAGACAGGGATCCCCTTTTTTTCTTTAAAACAGGAGGCCCAAGTGGTAAATGAACAAAGGGTTTCACAGCCATTTATTTAAATTACAGGCTCTGTTTCTTCATCTCTTCTGGGCTGTACAGATGGTATCAACCTGCAGCAGGGATTGCCATTGAAGGCACTGGGTTGTCCTTTAGTGTTTGTCTCCTGCCATGCTTCCTGCACACAATAATCCCAGATGTCCAGTGAAATCTTCCTCCCATCTTCTCCCAATTACTCAGCCTAATCCTTGCCAGCCTGTAATCAAGGCAGGCAGCCTTGTGAGGCACTAATGTGTTCTGTGATTGCAGTTTGCTTGCCAGCATTTATGACATTTGCAGACAGTGGTGAGTCATGCGAGACAAATGGTTAGTGCTATCTATTTTTTTATGTATGTATATAATTAGATTTTTCAGCATGACAGAAAAGAGCCCCTGTCCAGCTTGTCTGGAGAACAATAAAAAGGAAAAAGAAAATTTTCTTTGGCAACCTTTTTTGGCCTGACAAGTGGTTCCAATGATAAGTTTCTCTTTTTTTTTCCTCAGTTATACAATAATTTCAGCACTGTTGCTAGAAATACACAACAGAGCCAAGAACCAGGACTGTTGGAAGCAATTAAAATATGGCAGCTATTCAAATAGATTCTGTGTCCTGATACAGCATGTAGGATATCCTGAGTTTTCTCCTCCAGTGGTTTTGTCTGTGGGTGTTTAGTGCTCTCCTCTCTCTCAGGACACTGTTTTGTGTATCAGTGCTGTCTTTTCTTCCAAGATCAACAAAAGCCCTTGCAACTCCCCTTGGTGGTCTGTGCAGCAGATCTCTGGTGTCTCCTCAGTGGAATTTCTGACTGGATTTATAATTTTCTCTATTCCTCACATCTGACACGGTCTAATAGGTAACACACAGCACCAGGGTTTGCCTCAGACCATGATGTTGAGTCATTGTGCAGCTTTTGGCAGGCAGTGAAGGCTTAAAAAATGTCCACTCATTTCTGATGACTCAGTTTGAGCATTTTCATACCTCTTGGGCTTGAATTTTCTGGTGGTCTTTGAATTTTCTGGAGCTCAAAGCACACACCATGCTCAGTTGTACACTCCTGCTGCAAGCCCAACCCAATCTGGATGCTTAGGAATGAGGAGCCCATAATTAGAGAGCACTTTGGGGAATGTTTCTCACTGGGTTTCAGTTTAAGGATAAAAATACCAAGGTTCCTTCTGGACAAAGGGTTTCTGTTTGCACAACATGGCAAGCCTCAGGTGAAAATGCTGTGGTGGCGTGAACATGGCAAGGAGCATGACCATGGTGAAACCCTGACTCTCTGATGCCTGGGACATGCCCTGTGCAGGGAAAAACACTTTGCTTAGAAGTGCCATCAAATTTCTGGGGAGATCTCCCACACAAATAAAAGTCATCTGCCCAACAGCTACAGGGAGATAAACAAGCCCCCTCAGAGATGTGAGCAAGCAATTCCATGGGAATGCCTAGCAGATGTGTGCACACTGCAGTGCAAGCTATCCAGAGCTCCCAGAGAGTCTCCTGATGTCTAACAGCTGTAAAAATCATTATTGCTTTCAGGTAAACTCAGGGACAGCTCCCTGCCAGCCTTTACCTGTGCTGGATTCTGAGCTGGTGTGAGAAAAGGGTGATCTGGCAGTATCAGATCCATTATCCCTCTCTGGGATGAAATGCCCAAGGTCTCCCCAAGCAGTGGAGACGGTTCAGCTGGAATTGCTCACTCCTGTGTGGAGTGACACCAGAGTGTGGCTGAAGTGAAGCTGCAAAGAACATCTCAGACATTCAAGAGCACTCAGGAGCTGTTGCTGTTGCAAGTCAGGAGGCAGAGCTGGGCCATTTCTTTGTCTGGATGTGCTTTTCGAGCTTATGAGCCTCAAACTCTTCTCTAGCTCAAGGGAAAATCCATGACAGAGCAGAATTTGGACACAAAACTTCACATTCTGATTAACTCAGTTCAGTACCTACAGCCCTGCAGTTTAGGGGCTGTCAGCAGAGTTCTGGGGACAGCGACCAGAGGTCCCTCTGGAAAACACACAGGGCTGCTTTGCACCAGTGGGAAACTCATGGGGAGTGACAGAAAACAAGATTTTGGAACTCATTTTCACCATCAAGTGTGGTATTCACCTACTCTTTGAACAGAGAGAGACATAATTCTCTCTTCCAGGATTTTTCCTGGGGAAGGCAGTGAGAAGCTCAGAGAAAGAGGAGGAAACAATTCTTATTTCTACTTGCTGCTCCTGTTGTTTGGCATGTGTAGAATGTGTTATGGAGATTGTTTACCAAGAGTGATTTGTTAATTGGATTCTGGTGATGGTTGTTTGGATTGATTGGCCAGTATTTTGAGGATTGATTTTATTTTTTTTTCTATAATTCTATAACTGCATATCCATCTTACTGCCTTGAATTAATGGGTGTGATGATAATAAATGCCTAATAAACTATCTCAACCTCCAGTAATTCCCATGGATTTCACCAAGAATGTTTTGGTTCTCTCTACTTCCCTTGACAATGGCAAGGATCCTGATTTTTCAGCAGGGTGACACAGGCTGCAGTTCAGCTGAGGCACAACCAGAGACATGGAGGTTAAAACTGGGTTAAAAGTGTATCAGCATAAACATTGTAGGAAAGTGGTGGGAATAGTTGTATTATTTATGTCCAGAATATCAATTGCATAGTGTTAAGACAGAAAAAGTTAGGAGTGTATACCCCCTAGATATCATTTTAGGAGTGATTATGTCAAAGTAGGAAGATTACAAATCTCACCTGAAAAAGAAAATATAAATATATGGGGCCTGATGAGGGAAGAGAGAGAGAGAGAATTTGTCAGGTAGAATTCATCAAGCACAAGGAGTGCCTCAGACACTGCAGCACATGAGATACTGGCAAAGCACAACCAGGGAGCACAGCAGGGATGGTGTGTCCAAGGAACTTCCCTGCCTGGCTGGAGACCCAAGCACTTCCACAGGGATGAAGTGAGAGTGCCAGAGCAGCCTGGCACAGGGCACAGCCTGAGTGCAGAGTGCCAGAGCAGCCTGGCACAGGGCACAGCCCCAGAGCAGAGTGCCAGAGCAGCCTGGCACAAGGCACAGCCCCAGTGCAGCCTGGCACAGGGCACAGCCCCAGTGCAGAGTGCCAGAGCAGCCTGGCATAGGGCACAGCCTGAGTGCAGAGGGCCAGAGCAGCCTGGCACAGGGCACAGCCCCAGTGCAGAGTGCCAGAGCAGCCTGGCATAGGGCACAGCCCCAGAGCAGCCTGGCACAGGGCACAGCCCCAGTGCAGAGTGCCAGAGCAGCCTGGCACAGGGCACAGCCCCAGTGCAGAGGGCCAGAGCAGCCTGGCACAGGGCACAGCCTGAGTGCAGAGTGCCAGAGCAGCCTGGCACAGGGCACAGCCCCAGTGCAGAGGGCCAGAGCAGCCTGGCACAGGGCACAGCCTGCAGCTGCCACACAAGTGGTCGCAGGCACCTCCAGAGGCTTCTGCTTCAGGCTTCTGCTTCTGACAGGCTTCAGGAACCCTGTCAGTCAGCAGTGTTAGGAAAGAGCTGTTTAACAGTCCAGACAGCTGTTTGTACAGGTCCACACCTGGCTAAATCAAGCAAGCAAATGCTCTTTTCTTCCTCCTTCTTCTCATGCTGCTGCCTTAAGGAGGGGCTGGAGAGGAGGCAATGCTATCAGGACAGGCTCCCCCTCAAGAGGCAAAGGAAAACACCAAAGCTGACACCCTTATGGGGCTATTTGCCCAGTGCCATGTGATTTACAGGTCCATTTTGTCCACCATTCTCTGTGCATTTTGTAAATCTCTGTGCATGGTGTGGTTATCACCTGCCACAGCAGCATCTCCACTGCTGAGCCATGAGGTCTAAATCCAACCAAGTTTCCTTGTGTCCTTCTACTTGGCAACACAACACATTGGCCTGAGCTCCTTCCCAAGGGATCCAACAGTGCTGTCCAAGTGGCCACCAAGTGTGAATAAAGCCTCAAACAATTCCTGAGTATTCCCTGCACAACCTCATTTGCCAGTTTAAGGAGCTGCACCTCAGTGTCTGCATGTCTTGGTTTGAACAGACAGTAGACAGTAATTGTTCAATCCAAGACATGCAGACACTGAGGTGTTTGAACAGGTGTCTGCTAAGGAAGGCAGGAGCCTCCCTTGAAATGGAAAATGCAAACCCCCTCCCTCTGAATTATTATAATTTTGAAATTAAGGGGCTCTCAGGCAAGGATATGAGAGTAGGAATAACAGTTTTTTACTAAGAAAATCAAAAAATACAAATGCAATAGTACAAAAAAACCCCAGAAAACAAACCACTGCCAGAGTCAGAGCAGTCCCTGTCTCCCTGTGTGTCAGGGGGTGGCACAGCCCCATCCCATGGGGGCTCAGCCCTCCTGCAGTGCCAGCTGTGGCTCTGCTGGAGCAGGGATCCTGCACAAGGGGGGAGTTTTCCTCTGCAGCTCCAGGGCTGCTGGAGATGGGCCTGGGCTCCCTCTGGCAATGCAGGGCAGCAGAAGCTGCTCCTCTGGCAATGCACTGGGCAAAGGCTGCTGTGCTGTCCCAAACCTCAGATTGGATCCAGGTAGGAATGCTTGGCTCCTCCCCTGGGCGCAGCATCTCCCCATGGGATGATGGAATTGGATCAGCCATGCAGGGACACTCACTGGCCATGGACAGAAGAGAATTAATAATGAATGGCCCATGAACAGCAGAGATCTCCTGGAGGGAGGATTGGCTGTGGAAGAGATAAAGAAAACTGCCCAATGAACAGCAGGGAACTGCCCCACCTCTGACAGATGGTGATAGAATACACACCCCCATTTCTGAGCTAAGACAATACTATAGAGCCTTTTGTCAAGTCCTAAGAACTCTCAACAAATCCGTTTCTCACACCTGAGTAATCCAGCCCTGCACCACCTTATTTGCCAGTTTAAGGAGTTGCACCCCAGTGTCTGAATAAACAGCTTTACTACTTAAAGTTTTTAAGATATGCTTTTGCTTTTGATATGCAAAAGGATCCAAAATGTACATTTCCTCTTACCATCCTTGTTGTAAAGGTCGGAAAGCTAAATAAACTCCATTTTCCCTCATTCCTCCCTTTCCAGGTAGTATTGTAAATATAATGTAAATATAAAGAAAATATAATGTAAAACCAGAACCCATGAAATGACATCCCAGAATCCCTGCTTGACAATATCCTTGAATTTCCAGTAAATGCTAAATTTTGTTATGTTTTTTTCTGATGGTTTGTGACATGCTGGCAGGTGAATGGATCACATTAGTACAAGTGGCTGACACAGCATTTGCAGCACTCTGTCCAGACCACTTCTTGCTGTTTTCTCTCTCCTTTGTCATTTCTTTTGAGATTGGTGCTTTGGAAGAGCTGCAGTTCTTTGCTATTATTCTCTACTCTATAAAAACTCAATTACTGGAGCCTGACAGCCTGCCTGGAATCCAGGAGGACAAAGCAGGGCCCAGACAGAGGAAAGCCAGGACCCAGCTGTGCCACCCTCTGGCACCACAGACCCCTCCCAGACCCCAGGAGTGGGTGATTAATGATAATTATGGAAAGAAGCAGCTTCCTTTGGGGTTTTTTTATTTTTTTACTCTGAATTCAAGGGAAATAGGGGAAGAGAAGGGGGTTTTGGCAAGGCCAGGTGCTGGTGCTGAACCTGGGTGGATGCAGCCCCATTGTCAGTCCAGGCTGGGGGATGAACAGACCAGGAGCAGCCCTGACAAAAAGGATTTGGGGTCCCTGTCCACCTCAGGGGGATTGGAACTACATGACTTTGAAAGGTCCATTCTCTGATTCTGTCGGCCTATGACAAAGTAGGTTGTAGGAAGGTTCTGTCAAAAAAAAAACAAACAACAAAACACCAAAAACAAAACCCACCATAAACTAGATATTATTAAAAACCACAAGTTTCTTCTTGTTTCTGCAATTTAATATATTTATTCTGCTTTTAATATATTAATATGATACAAAATATAATTGATTTAAATGTGTATATAATATATATATATACTTTAATTCTATTTGTTGATGTTAGTTGGTCAGCAAATGGAGAAATAAAAGACCATGGTATAAGCTTTTAAGTAAAATTTCTACCTCTTTGCTTATCTTCCCTGGGTCAGATACTCCTGTTTGGTTCAGTGGCATTAAAGGACTGGAGATCAGAAAGTGGCCTTAAGAGCTCAGATTTCAAAGAGGCTGGGGAACCTTTCCTTCAGGTTTGAAAATTGTTCTTTTTGATCAGAAATGAAATATTTTGCTCAGATTTCAAGTTTCATTAAAACTTCTTAAAATTAAATGTAAATTAGAAGATAACTTTAAGCACAATAATTTAAAATATTTACATCAAAGTTGTCAAAGCTGATTTTTCCAGAAACACATGGAAGGTTATTTTGACAGAAGTAATGGAATCAATCTAACTTCACTGAAAATTCTAGTTCACACATTACTTATTTTTCCTGCTTTATAGAACATATTTTGTTCTTATTAATGGAAAATACAGGGATGAGGGTGTGTTTGGCTGTAACGCAATTTTTCTTTTCTTTTCTTTTCTTTTCTTTTCTTTTCTTTTCTTTTCTTTTCTTTTCTTTTCTTTTCTTTTCTTTTCTTTTCTTTTCTTTTCTTTTCTTTTCTTTTCTTTTTTCTTCTTTTCTCTCATCCTTTCCTTTCCCTTTCCCTTTCCTTTCCCCTTCCCCTACCCCTTTCCTCTTGAGAAAATCCATTATTTAAAGTATTTTAAATTAAATATTTTATCATGTTCAAAGGGCTATTTCTGAAGCAATAAATATGACACAAAATGACCCAAACATGCTCTTCCATCACAGTTTGGGTGTTGATATCACAGACAAGCCTGAAACCTGAGAGGCCAATTGCCATCCAGGAGCTGAGCTATTCCAGGGAGAGGACAATAAATCTGAGTTTCTTTACTTTCCACCAACACTGATCAAGAGATTTCCTTTTGAAAAAAAGGAAATCCATTGAAAAAAACCCAATGAAAAAATTCTCCAGTGTCATTTTTGGTGGTGGGTGAAGCCAGCTTTCAAAACCTTTGCACCAGTCTGGAAAACCAATGGAAAAGGAGCCCGACATGCCGATGGCAGCAATTCAGAGTGCCGAGCCGATGCCTTAGAGCGGGATTTGGGGGCTGTTTTAGGACAGGAGCCATGGCCGAGGGTTACACCCGCACTCCTTGGTGTGTGACATTCCCCCAGCACTCAAAGAACCCGAATTTTTCACCTCTTCTTGCCGAGCTCATTTTCTGCCCCTGAGCTCCCCGAGGAGCCCGAGAGGCGCCGGCAGCTCCCTGAGCCTGCACCGGGACCGGGACCGGGACTGGTCCTGCCCAGGCCAGCTCTGCCTAAAGAACTCTCTGCCCAGCTCCCAAAATCCATCCCAGCCCTCCCAACCCCCCCAAAATCCATCCCAGCCCTCCCAAAATCCATCCCAGCCCTCCCAAAATCCATCCCAGCCCTCCCATCCCTCCCAAAATCCATCCCAGCCCTCCCAAAATCCATCCCAACCCTCCCATCCTGGGGGACAAGGCACAGCGGGGATGGCCAGGTGACATCTCACCAACCTCATGCCACAGGTTCTTTTCCCAGCCCGGGATTTTTCGGATTTTTCCCGTTTAGTTTATGAACAAACCGCCCTGTTTGGCAACAGGGGAGCCAAACCCACGGAACGCCTCTTCTTTTTTATTATTGTTGTTTTCATGCATCGGGTCACCCGCGGCTGCCGAGGGGGAGTGGGAAGGGCTGGTTTGGAAGCGGGAGAGCAGAGAGCAGCGTTTCCCGGAGGGAGGGAAGGAAGGATTCCCGGCTGGAGCCCCCGTCTCCCGAGGGGAAGGAAGGAAGGAAGGATTCCCGGCTGGAGCCCCCGTTTCCCGGAGGGAAGGAAGGAAGGATTCCCGGCTGGAGCCCCCGTCTCCCGAGGGGAAGGAAGGAAGGAAGGATTCCCGGCTGGAACGGGAGGAGCGGGCGCTGCGGGGCGGAGGAGAGAGGGGGCGGCTCCTCCGCCTGCCTCGGTAAGTGCTGTCGGCGGAATCCCCATCCTCATCCTCATCCCCGTCCTCATCCTCATCCCCGGGCAGATCCTGACACCCTTCCCCGTCCAGGGCTGCCGCTGCCGCTCCCCGCTCCGGGTGGGATCCCCTCTATTGTGGCTACCCCAGGCATGTCCTGAGCCCTCTGCCCGAAGGACACCCCTCCAAACACGGTCTCCCCCTCGGCAAGGGTTCCCTCCTCTTCTCCCCCACCACAGATCCTCCCCGCGGGCAGGTCCCCAGCCCCTCCCCGGGCTGATGCTCCGCAGCATCCTCGGCTTTTGCCCTACCTGGGGCCGGGGGTTTTGCTGCCCTGGGGGTTGGGGGTTTTGCCCCAAGAGTTTTGACCCCAGGAAGGGTGGGTTTGGCACCCCGAGGCTGTGGATTTGCACCCCGGCAGTAGTGTCTTTGTATTCAAGGATTTGGGGCTTTTGCACCCCGGGGGTTGGGAGGTTTTGCACCTAAGGGATTGGGCTTTTTACACTCCGGGAGTTGGGGGTTTTGCTCCCCTGAGGGTGAGGGTTTTGCGTCCCCAGGGTTTGGGGCTTTGGCAACCCAGGGTTTGGGTTTTGCCTCCCCAGGGTTTGGGTTTTGCCTCCCCAGGGTTTGGGTTTTGGCACCCCGGCTCAGTTCCCGATGCCGGTGAGCACCCCCGTGTTTGCAGCGCGGGTTTGACCTCGCCTCGAGTTTTATTGCTGCGATGTCGCCCCTGTCTCTCGTCTCTCCCCGGGGCAGGCAGAGGCTGCCAGACCCGCTGTGGCTGTGCAGGAGCGTTCCCGTGTGCCGGGGACTGATCCCGAACGCTGTGCCGGCTGTGGATGAGGATTTTATCCCGCTTCGGGGCAGGAGCCACCATCCATCCCCAGGCAGCCGGGCTGGGAGCCGCTCCGTGGGGAGGGATCCGGGCTGGCCCGAGCCCCGGGTACCCCGCAGCTGGGACAACGCGCTCAGGGCTGGGGACACTGCTGGGCTGCTTCGGCCGACACTTGCCAAGGTAAGAATATTGTGGTTTAGTGTGTTTTGTTTTGTTTTGTTGTGCTCCCAACCCCGCGGCTCTCCGAGAGGCTGTAGGAGTGCGGGATTGGGGGTGGAAAGAAATCGTGCCCTGGGAAACGCTGTCCTTCCAAGGGGAAAGTTGGATAGAGGGAGGGAGAGTCAGTGCAGAGGCTCAGTCCCTGCTTCGAGTGCGTGTTGCACCGGTGGGAGCATCCCCAGGCGCTCTCCCCCTCCTTTATCACCACCCACAGCCTCCCACTGTTGGACGGATCGCTCGCACTGCTCAGCAATCACCGAGTGCTGCAGTTTTCCCATGGGGAGGAGGAGGGAAAGGTGTGTGAGGTCCTGGGGCAGGCATTGCTCCCTGCTGGTTTGTGCCTGATTCAGCAGAGCAGCAGAGCCTGGCAGCAAATAATTCCCAGTAATATATTTCCAGTTTTCATCATTCCTCTAAGATTTTAAAGTGCAGTCAGCCTTGAGATTGCAGAGCTTTTTTTTTTTTTTTTTTCCTTCCCTTGCCATCAAAATATGCCTTTCACTGATGAAATTAACCTTTAGCTTGGGATTTGTCTGCTGAATACATTAGGTGAAACTTTCTGGATATTGAAGGGGAACAGAAATGGAGGAGTTGCTTTGCTCAGGCAGCCTCAGAGCAGAATCCAAGCCATCAGTTTTTTGAAAGGAAGTAAAACCATAATATCCAAAAAAACCCCAGTGCAAACTCTAAAGCATCTGAGATCCCCAGGAAACCTGGGAAGATCCCACATCATGGTACAACTGGGCATGTATCCCTTTGGTTTAAGGTTTCTCCAACAGGAAAGACTGAATGACTGATGTTGTAGAAAGAGTCTGGGCTATCTCAGCAGTGTAACCACATGGGCTGCTGCAGCTATTTAAGCATGCAGGAGTATTTAAAAGCTCCAGTATTTTAAGCTGAGGAAGTGGGGAAAGATGGCATATCCTATTTGTCCCAATAATTTCCACAGAGAGGTTAAGATGGTATCATCCCCTGGTTCCCTGTGATGACAATTCTCCAGGCAGTTTGAGAGCAGCACTTCTTAGTTAACTTATTTCATTTAGCACACTTTGGATAAAGGTTGGCTTCTCAGTCAGAGGCAAAAGGATCCAGACACCCACCTTGGGCAGCTTGGCTCTGACAGGGACTGTGGATGAGATTCCAGGGACTCTGCCTGGGGATTTTTAAGAGGGATCAGGAGCAGCAGGATCCTGTTGTCTGCACCCTGAATTAGAGTTCAAGGTTCAAACATGAAGTTTCAAGAATCCATCATCTCTTGGTTTTATAGTTGGAGATGTAGGTGTCAAATAAAGACAGCCTTATTTCCAGCCCCTCAGCCTTTGTGTTGATAAAAAGGAAAAAAAAAATATGACAAAAGAGTATTTCTCTGGTGTTTTGTGAATGTGGGCACATCTGTCTGGTTTTGTGCACTGTCATACTCCTGCATGTGTCCTGCATTAAGGACAATGCTGCTGTGAGTTTTTCACTGGAGGAGACCTTTAACCCAGGCTGGTGCCTGAGATGGTACTTGAGGAGCACAAAGAGCTGGCAAGGAGGAGTTCTAATAACCGTGTCCTTATTCTGCTCAAAGTTTGAGAGTGGAGTGTGCTCACAGAGCAGTGTGAGTAATGATGTGCTTTAATTAGAGTCGTTCTAAGGCTGATACAAGCTTAATGACCGTGTGGGAACAGGAATTCTTCAAAACCTTCTTCTCCAAAACCTCTTGTCTCAGTGTTACCTCTAAAAAACCCCAAATAATTAATCCAGAATTCTCATCTATCATTCTCATCTACCCATGAATCAGAATTTTACAGTGATTTTTAAAGACTTGAAGACCGAATGTTTTAAACTTTAATTTTTGACATAGATTTTTTTGTTTTTTTTTAAACACTGATTTTTCATCAAACCTGATTTTTTGCTGTTCACATCTCCTATCCTAATGGTGCATGCTCTCCTGGGAGACCCTGGGGTTCACTGGGTGTTGCTCAAGTGTTTGAACTGGTTAGGGGTCAGCTCGAGGTGGGGTCAGAGGGCGTTTTCCAGATCTTGCAGAGGTACCAGAGGTGTGAGGACACCAGCAGGTGTGGGAGATGAGAAAGAAGAGGGCTGTGGAGCAGGAATGGCCCTTGCAGAGGAAGGTTCTGGAGCCTGGCTCCCGTCTGGCCATGTGCTGTGTCCATGTGGATTTCCCACCCATTTCCATGTGGATTTCCCACCCATTTCCCTGTGGATTTCCCACCCATTTCCCTGTGGATTTCCCACCCCTGTCCATGTGGATTTCCCATCCCTGTCCATGTGGATTTCTCACCTGTGTCCCTGCGGATTTCCCATCTCTTTCCATGTAGATTTCCCATCTCTATCCCTGTGGATTTCTCACCAGTGTCCCAGTGGATTTCTCACCTCTGTCCCTGTGGATTTCTCACCAGTGTCCATGTGGATTTCCCATCTCTGTCCCTATTGATTTCCCATCCCTCTCCATGTGGATCTCCCACCCCTCTCCATGTGGATCTCCCACCCCTGTCCCTGTGGATTTCCCAGCTGTGTCCATGTGGATTTCCCATCTCTGTCCCTGTTGATTTCTCACCTGTGTCCATCTGGATATCTCACCCCTGTCCCTGTTGATTTCCCACCCCTGTCCCTGTTGATTTCCCACCCCTGTCCCTGTTGATTTCCCATCTCTGTCCCTGTGGATTTCCATCCTCTCCATGTGGATATCTCACCCCTGTCCCTGTGGATTTCTCACCCCTGTCCCTGTGGATTTCCCACCCCTGTCCATGTGGATCTCCCACCCCTGTCCATACGGATATCTCACCCCGTCCCTGTGGATCTCCCACCTCTGTCCCTGTGGATCTCCCACCCCTGTCCATGCGGATATCTCACCCCGTCCCTGTTGATTTCCCACCCCTGTCCCTGTTGATTTCCCATCCCTCTCCATATGGATTTCCCACCCCGCTGTCCCTGAGCTGTCTGTGTGGAACACACAGGAGGGAGAACAGCCTGAACAATTCCTTCTGCCAGGAAATGTGGCTGCATTGAAACCCAACTGCTCCACAGGAGCTCCTCCAGCCTGATGACACCCTCAGTGGAGCTGTTAGGAAGAATGGCACACATTATCCTCTTTCCTGGCAATTATGGGAGAGCTGGAGACTGGATTTTTTATTTTATTTTATTTTTATGGGGTGTTCCCAGGATGTGGAATGTTGTCCAAGGAATATTTTCATTAGGATTGAGGTACTCAAGATATCCTGCAGTCTTTTAGCAGTGCTGGCCCAGGGGGCTGCCTGAGATGATGTTCAAAAAAACCTGATTGTTCTCAGTGCTGGAGGAGCAGGAGAGCTTCAGGTCTCAGCCAGTGGCTCCCAGCTCCAGTGAGGAAGAGCTTTCCTTCTTTATGTTTTCTTTTCTAGACAGCTTGAATCTGCCCTTAATTTTGGTTTGGGTTTTTTGGGGGTTTTTTTGGTTTTTTTTTTTTTTGTTTTTACTTAAAGAAAGAAAAGCACTAAATCCAGCTAACAAACAGAAGTCAGGGCATGGAGCTGAGGATTTTGAAGGATGAGTAGGTGCATGAGCACATGATTGCATCCAAGGACAAGGGCACTGTTGCTTTCAGAAAATGCAGCCCAGCCTCACAGTTGTGTAGGGATGCTTGGAAGAGGTCAGCAGGTGGAAAAGAAACACCCGGGTGGTGTAGGCTGCCTGGAATTCTGAAAGGTTTTCAACATAGTCCCTCATGGTGGGGGCTTTTAAGGAAATGTAATAGCCCTGAGTTAAGAAGGAAGTTCCCTGTGTGAAAAAAAAAATGTGGGAAATGGATTTTTAGAGATCTCCAAATGCATTTCCCACATTAAAACACTTGTCTGAAAGGTGACATGCAGGAGGGGTAAGTGCATGGTGAGTCACAGAGAGGTCAGGGATGCTCTTTACAGGTATAGGGGTTGGGATATCTGAGATTCTAGAGATCTGGATCATGAAGTGGTGACATTTACAGGCTAAAGAAAGTTTAACCAGGGCATGAAGGATAATGTCTGACTTCACTAAGTGAAAAAAAGTTTTTGTGAGACTCATTGAGCATTACAGTGGAGGAAAGCATTCAACTGTGAAGTGAGGCGGTTTTGAAAAGATGGAGAGAACCTAATTTCCTAATTTCCTGCTATTTTCCCATCTAAAGCAGTGGACTCTGAGCAGGAACAAGACCTTTGGATGGCCACAGCCCAGTGGAAAGGGCAGCTCAGTGCCACTCAAATCAGCAAATCGTGTCAGGATGGTGGTGAAAGGGGAGCAGGACAGAGCAGAGATCATTCCCTTAGGCAAATCCACAGAGCATCTACCCCTTGGAGCTTGTTTGGAGCTCTGGTCCCTCTCAGAGGCTCAGAGGAGCAGGAGGGATGGGCAGGAATCCTCTGCTGTTCCCTGTGAGGAATGAGCAGGCTGGCAGATGGGAGGGAGCTGTGGGGTGTGACAGAGGCTGCAGAGCCCAGAGTGGCACTGAGGGGTGGGTGGGGATGGGCTGTGTGATGTCTCTGGCAAGGCCAGGACCAGAGGCACACAATGGAGCTGGTGGCAGGCTCAGGACAAGCACAAAGTGTCAGAGCACAAAGTTTCACTGGCTGGGGCTGGGTACAAACCACAAATGGGACAGGACTGCTGGGAACGTGCCCTGAGCTGTTTGATTTTCCAGCATCAGCCTCATTCCATGGTTATGGCAATGGGAAGATGCCAGCAGCTCACATCCCAGGCAGCAGACCAAGAACTCAATGTTACAACTCACTTTAAAAGCTTTATGGCCAATCCCACACAGCAAAAGCACATTGACAGTAGTTCTGTCCAACCACTATAAGCACAGGTACCTTTGGTTAAACAATGCTTGGTTATTTGGAATACAATACCTGCTTGTGAGCCTTCAAACACAATGCACAGAGCTCCATTATCAAGCTTAGAACTTCCTAATATCTCACTAGATAAACTTCTCTGCAGCTTAGGGAGTTATTCTAGATAAGCATTAACACACAAACCATTGTTCTATTTGTCCTCACTTTTCTACTTCTTACACAATTTTTTTGCTGACCAATCTCATGGCTGCTGCTTAGCTCTAATCACAGTTCTGCTCTCTCTGGGGCTGCCTTTTGCAGGTTTCCCAAACTCCTCTGATTTTATGGATTCCCACACAAAGAGGTCTTTCTTTGCAGGGTGCAGAGCTGAGCTGTGGAAGTTGTTGCTGTAGGAGGTGATGGATGCTAAAAGTTTGCTGGGCCAGAGGGGAAGCAGGACAGTTTCATGATTCAGAAATCATTGATAACATCTTAAGAGGTAATTCTGGACCAAAGGCTGCAGGAAGGACAAAGAGATGTTGGGAACATTTTGCTGCCTTGTTCTTACACCCATCCTAAGCCAAAGTTTGGCCCCTGTGAGATGAAGCAAGTTGGGCTACAGGGATGTTATCAGGCCCACCCTCACACTGCACTCAGAAGGGTGCCCTGGAGATGTGAGATTCACCTGAGGGTCCTGTGGAAGCAGATCCTGGTCACAGGAGAAGTGATGATATTTAAATATAACAAATTCTCATTGGGAAACATTTCTATAACTCTCTTTTCCCCACAAGTTTTGTCTTTGTGCTCCCTCAGCTACACCAGTGAGCTTTGAACTGCTGGAGTTTTTGCAGGGCATCGTTCCCACCTACCTGTGACACCACTTTGTAAAGTCTGGGAACTGAGCTGTGGACACAAGCATGTGGATTTCCCCAGCAGAAAAATCCCCAATTCAGGAGCTGGGAGCATCTGGGCACAGAGGGAACATGAGTCAGGGAGTCAGGGCTGCACCTGGGACACCTCAATGTGATGATCCTCCAGCCCAAATCATTCTGGGATTCCACAATTCTGCTCCCTGTGGAGCTGCTGGCAGCCCTGCTTGGCCATTCAGGCTGGAGGATGGAGCTGCCCCCTAAACTTCAGAGTCTGAAAAAGCACCAGGACAACCCAGGGCATAGCACACACTGAACAGTGGGGCTGTGGAACAGCCAGCCTGGGCAAGCAGCCCCAGCTGCTCTGGGGGTGGCAAAGATGGTATTGAGCATAGAGAGCCACAGAATGGTTTAGGTTGGAAAGGACCTTAAAGATCATCTAGTTCCAGCCCCCACATTATGTGGACTTGGCATGCTGTTCAGTGGGATTTAGCCCAGCCCAGCTGCTTTAATTTTTGATTTCAGTTGTTTTCTTTCCCTCTCTCTGCTCTCAGTACATTTCTATTTTTTTTTTCCTGGTCTCATGCTTCATCTGATGATGCATTTTCATTCACAGGAGGGCTTTTAATTGCTGTGAAGGACTTCAGTCAATGCTTCACATTTATCTCACCCTCAGGATTTCAGACACTTCTAATGGGCTGCTAACCCAGGACACAGCCACAGCAGGGTGTGTGGATTTTTCCTGGAGAAAAATGAAGCAAAAATATTATTTCCATCCTCCCCTTCCACACCTACAAATCATCATTGAGGTAATTCTGCTTCTCTCCTTTTGTCTCGTCCAGATTTTAACAGCGGGAAGATGCTGACGGACAGGAACGAATCCTGGCTCTCCAATTTCTCCTCTGCTGCCTCCTCCTTTGCAAGGGGAGGGGTTGGGCTCCAGGAGGTGCTGGTGGGCCTTGTCCTCACCCTCATCGACCTGGTGACACTGCTGGGAAACACGGTGGTGTTCCTGTGCCCCGTGGTGGAGAAGAGGCTGCGCACGGTCACCTACATGTTCATCATGTCCCTGGCCATGGCTGATTTCCTGGTGGCCTGCCTGGTGATGCCCTTCAGGTGAGGAGGGGCTGGGAGCAGAGGAGGACAAATATCCTTTCTCCCAGGTATTTTCTGAAAAATCCTCTTTGCCCAGGATTTCCGCCTGGGAGGCTGAGAAGCCTCAGAGAGGAATGAAAACAATAATTACCTGATTGCTGCTCCTGTGTTTGCTGCTTTGGAATGTGGCTTGGACATTGTTTACCAACAGGTGCATGTTTGGTTGGTTCCATGTGAATTGTTTTAACTTAATGGCCAATCCAAGCCAGCTGTGTCAGACTCTGGAAGGAGTCACAGGTTTTTATTATTCATTCTTGTTAAGCCTTCTGATGTATCCTCTCTCTAAGGTTTAGTAGAGTTTTAGTATAATATAATATAATATAATATAATATAATATAATATAATATAATATAATATAATATAATATAATATAATATAATATAATATAATATAATATAATATAATATAATATAATATAATATAATATAATATAATATATAACAGAATATTATATAATATGATATAATAGAATAGAATATATAGTATAACAGAATATAATATAATATAATATAATATAATATAATATAATATAATATAATATAATATAATATAATATAATATAATATAATATAATATAATATAATATAATATAATATAATATAATATAATATAATATAATATAATATAATATAAATATATCAGCCTTCTGGGAACATGGAGTCAGATCCATCTCTTCCCTCGTCCTGGAGACCCTCACAAACACCACGGAGCAGGGCTGGGATTCACCTGCTGGGCTCAGGGCTGGGCTCTCCAAAGGGCTGAGCTGCGGGCTGGTGGCTGTGTGTGCTTCCCTGGCTGTGCTCCATGTTATAATCCCCTTATCATGCATGCAGACACAATTCCCAAGGGTATTTTTCCTGCTGGCCACACAGGGACCCTGGCTGCTGACCTGAACTTGATTTCCAGCTCTGTATGTGGAGCTCCAGTCGTTGCTCCCTCTTCCAGGACTAGCCCTGCATATGGGATGTAAGGAATTTATTCAGGATGAGCTGGGTAATTTAGGCTGCCCCTACATTTCATGGAGGAAGAGGCTCTGGAGAGGGCAGGTGTCCCTGCATGAGGTTTATATTTATGGGAGCTTCACTACCTGGATAAAACAAGTGAAACAAAAGCAGAAAGCAGCTGGCTTGTGGTCCTGGCTGTCTTGTCCTGCAAAGCAGCCAGAGGTTTGTGTAAGTCAGGGAGCTGCACCCTGAGTTCATGGGGCAATATGAGGAAGCTGAATTATTTCCATTTTCTATGCTTGAGTTCTCATTGGGCTGCCTATTCCTTTGAATTTGGCACTGAAAAATATTGTCCTAACAAGCAATTACAAACTGAGTTAAAAGTTCATGGTATCAGGTAACAAAAAATGCAGTTAATGGTGTTCTTTTATAAAATACTACTGCTAACCTAAATTCTATGCTCAATGAGTTTAAAGTTCAGGTTCTGAAATCATAGAACCATAGTGTGGTTTGGGTTGGCAGGGAGCTTTAGGGGTCATTTAACCAACCCCTGCACTGAGCAGGGACACAGGCAACTGGAGCAGGTTGTTCAGAGCTCCATCCAACCTGGCTTGCAACACTTCCAGGGATGGGGAAGTCACAGCTTCTCTGGGCATCCTCACTGTAAGAAATTTCTTCCTCCTATCTATTTTGAATCTACTTTTAGTGACGTTTTACTTAAAGAACAAAAACACAAGGGGGAGCAAAGATGAGAGCATGGCTGGTGCTTTGTGCCCCTCCTGAATGTCCTGGTGCTGCCTGGTGGGAGCTGCCAGCTCCTGGTGGGCCCGTGCTGAGGAATGGACACTCCTGGCTCCATCAGCCTTGGCCAGCCCTGCCTGCTGTTCCACACTTTCCCACTGGTTTGGCTTCACATCTGGTGCTGCTCTTTTGGATTTCAGTTTGCTCCTCAGTTGGCAGGTTGTTATGTGCCAAAGGGAAGGAAAAGAAGTGATCTTAGGAGGCAGTTTGGCTCAGGAAAATGTGGCAGAAGGGAAAAACAAATTTGTTCTTGGTGTCTTAATTTCATAAGAGTAAGATTTTTCTTTTGTTCCTGTCTTGACTGGTTTGCAGGAGTGAGCTTAGCTCGTTGTCTGAGTACTCCAGGCAGTCTGTCATTTCCAGGCTGAGTATTTCCAGCTATTCTTTTCCTCTGCAAGCAAAAGGGCAAGGCAGGGGTGACTTCATTGTGTGGGCTTTTTTGGCTTTTACTACTCCTTCTTCTCCAGCAGCATTTCCAAGCTGCAGAGGCTTTTTACCTCAGAGAAAAGGGGTCAGGTGTCCATCTCCCCATGCTGTGAGGATGCCTGCAGGTCAGGTGTGTGCAGGTGAGAACTGGGCACCTGCTCACCTGGGATCTGTGTGCAAGGCTGTCCCCACAGCAGCACATCTCCTTCTGGGAGGCCAGGGCACACCACAGCCTCTGCAGCATCTCTGGGGGTAAGGAGGGCTCTGAGCAATGGCAGAACAGCACCCAAGTCCAGTGCTGAACCCATGCTCCAATTCTCATTCCTCATTTCCCTCTGTAAAAGAGCCATGAAACCTGTCCACGAGTGTGCTGTGCATCCTCCATGCTGCCCATGGTGTAGGGACAGGCTCTGCTGTACCTTGCTTGGATTTTTGCATGGAATCCCACATGACAAAGAGCTGCTGAGGGCTGGGACCCTTCAGCAGCACTGTCCCCACCTACAGCAGTTGCTGTGCTCTGGAACAGCCTTCACAAGTCATTTCGTGAACTGGCGTGATGAGATGTAGATCAGGCATTGTTTTCTGACGTCAGGTTGGATCTTTCCTCCTTGCTGGACACCTGAGCACAGCAGCTCAGCAGCCCTGGGCTCACTGCATTTTACCAGCAAGCTGGGAAGTTACAGATAATTAAAGCTTTGCAGGACTAGGGAGTTACTCATCAAATTCACTGACAATGGTGATTTCAGCAGCACCTCGGGAGCTGCAGAGAGCTGGAGAAAGAAAGAAGCAAATGGCATCTCAGTGAATGCTAGAGAAACATGCATCAGCCTTCCTACAGCTGCCATATGTTCCTTCCTTCACTGCTCACTTCTCACAGGCCCCTCTTGACTTTGTTAGAAATATTTTTGGTACTGTGTCTGTTTTTGCTGGTGTGTTTACCTTGCTGAAGCATTTATGAGCCACATAATGTACAGTCTGCATGGGCTTCCTCCTAGGATGTTGTTGTTTTGTTTCTTTTTAACCAAGAGTGGAAATCCTTTTTGGTTTGGAAGCATTTGATTGGGTGTGAAGTGAGTTTCTTGGAGATGTCCCACGCCCCAGGAACTGGGGAGAAATCATAAAAGCCTGTGCTGTGCCAGGCACTGGGAAAATGCTGTCTAAACAAAGCTGTGCAGATGTAAATTTAGGGAGATTTGTGGGGTAAAGCACCTCTCTCAAGGTACTTAGGCTGCAAGAAGCACAGGTTTGCTCTTGTTCAGTCATGCTCTAGATATGGGGTGCTGTCACTGTCATATTTTCTGGAAAAATCCCCTTGCCCAGGATTTTTCTCCTGGGAAGCTGAGAAGTCTCAGAGAAAAAGGAAAACAATATTATCTGATTGCTTCTCCCTGTTTTGCTGCTTTGGAATGTGATTGGAGATTGTTTATGCAACAGGTGGATGTTTGATTGTTTCATGGGAATTGTTTTAACTTAATGACCAATCACAGCCAGCTGTGTCAGGACTCTGGAAGCAGTCACAAGTTTTCATTATCATTCTTTGTAACCTTCTGTCTGTATCCTTTCTCTATTCTTTAGTATAGTTTTAGTATAGCATTCTATAATATAATATAATATAATATAATATAATATAATATAATATAATATAATATAATATAATATAATATAATATAATATTAATAAATTAGCCTTCTAAGTACATGGAATCAGATTCTCAATTCCTCCTTCATCGTGGAGACCCTGAAAATACCACAGGGTGCCCCTTTTTTGGGTTGTGCTTGGAGGATGAATCCCTGCTGTCTGAGCTGTGTGCCCACCTTTAGTGCCTGTGTGATAAAATACAGCATTACCTCAGTCACAAGGAAATAGAAACAGAATGGTTTGGGTTGGAAGGAACCTTAATGATCATTTTGTTCCAGCCCTGGCCAGGAACACCTGTCTTTAGACCAGGTTGCTCATCCAGCCTGGCCTCATACACCTGCAGGGACTGCACAAAGAGCCCCTCCAGCTCTGATTTCCACCTGTTTTCTCTCCCAGCATCATTTACGAGGTGACAGGGATGTGGCTCTTTGGGAAGCTGTTCTGCAAAGTCTGGATCTCCTTCGATGTCATGTTCTGCACCGCATCCATTGTCACGCTGTGCTTCATCAGCCTGGACAGGTACTGCTCCGTGGTCACCCCCTACCACTACTCCAGGAGGATGTCCCGGGGCAGGTGAGTGCAGCTGCTCCTCCTTTTGGCTCCCTCCAGGCTGTCACTTGGACATGGCCTGTCACTGTCATATTTTCTGAAAAATCCCTTCACCAGGATTGCTTCTCCTGGGAAGCTGAGAAGCCTCAGAGAAAAAGGAAAACAATAATTATCTGATCTGCTTCTCCTGTGTTTTGCTGCTTTGGAGTGTGGTTTGGACATTGTTTACCAACTGGTCATTGTTTGATTGGTTTCATGTGAATTGTTTTGACTTAATGACCAACCACAGTCAGGCTGTGTTAGGACTCTGGAAGGAGTTACAAGTTTTTCATTATTATCTTTTAGCCTTCTGTCTGAATCATTTCTCTAGTCTTTAGTATAGTTTTAGTATAGTATTCTTTAATATAACAAATATAATAACTATAATAATATAATATAATTAATATAATATAATATAATATAATATAATATAATATAATATAATAATACATTAGCCTTCTAAGAACATAAGAACCTGGAGTCATTCTCAATTCCTCCTCTGTCTGGGGAACCCCGAAAATACCACAGTGGCCTACACTGATCTGAGGCTGGATGAGCTCAGATCATTCAGGTGCTGCCCAGAAGCAGAGTGATGTGGGGAAAGGAACTTTCACCATTTAAAACTGCAGAAAATGCTTAATGTGTTGCAGGAGAGGACAAGGAGGATGCAGCTGAGGGGGTTGGATGGTGCTCCTGGGAGAACATTTTTTGAGCTAAGGAAGGGTTGCAAAACAGGGTAGAAACCAGTGATATGGGCTGGGTTGGACCTACAGGTTTTTCCCTGTGCAGTCATTTCACAGGAATTTCATAGAATCACAGAATGGCTTGGGTTGAAAGGGACCTTAAAGATCTCCCTGTTGCATCCCCCTGCTATGAGCAGGGACACCTTCCACTAGACCAGGTTGCTCAAGCCTTGGCCTTAAACATTTTCAGAGATGGGGAAGGACTTCTAAGGACTAGGTGAAAGGAGACCCAGAAGGATGCATGTAGCAGTAGTCCTCCCTCTTAAACTCACCGTCTTTTCTGAAGTGATATTCAAGGAAAACAAGGAGAGCTCCTGAGCTCCCATGAAGGTTTCAAGTGAAAGGCTGAAATGAGGACTGCAGGGTGGGGAAACTCATCTGAGGGTGGGCAGAGAGGACACTGCAGCAGTGGAGTGCTTTACAGGGTGGGTTCAGGCATGTTTTTCCCACTGTGACTCTTGCTGTGTGTGGTCTATGGATCACAGGCAAAGAGAGGAGGGGGCTCTGTGGCCCCCCTTGCAGATTCTGCCATCTGGTGTCCATCAGCTCCATCCTCATCAGGCCCCAGAGGGTGAGATAATGGCCAGATACTAAAGCTGAAAGCAAAAATATCTACATGCTGTTGTTTCAAATACTAACAGACATCTGTAAAACCTTTCCTCATCTTTTCTCAGCCAGCTCTGAGCACTCCTTGAGCTGACCCCAATTCTGTCGACTACAGACCAATTACCCAATTGTTAGAGATATGCAAGTCTGGACTGGTTATAGTCCAGCTTTTTCCCTTCTCCACGCCCTGCTGGACTGCTCAGCAGCGATATCCCACACAGGTTACCATGGGGATTGAAATGTACTGGATGTTCTCAGCCCAAAATTACTCAGACCCTCCCTCCTTTCTGCATCTCTTTCCTTTTGCAGATGCATCGTGATGACCTGCACGGTCTGGGTATATTCCTCCCTCATTTCCTTCCTTCCTGTCATGCAAGGCTGGAATGAGATCCCTGGGGTGGACTTCGATGCAGGCAGGGAATGCATCTTTGTCACCAACTGGGTTTTTGCCATTGTGGCTTCTGCCCTGGCCTTTTTCCTTCCCTTCATGGTCATGTGCAGCATGTACTTCTTCATCTACCGAGCCTCCCGCCTCAAGGCCACGCGCATCATGTCCCAGACGCTGGAGATCCACTACCACCCCAACAGCAAGAGGCAGAACCACCTGCAGCTGGAGAACAAGGCCACCAGGACCATCAGCATCATCATCTCCGTGTTTGTGCTGTGCTGGCTGCCCTACTTCGTGCTGAACGTCTGGCTGGCGGCCAGAGGCAGCGACTCCACCAGCACCGTGCTGCTGGGCACCTTCAAGATCATCACCTGGCTGGGCTACTGCAACTCCACCATCAACCCCCTGCTCTACGCCTTCCTCAACAGGGACTTCCAGCACGCCCTCAAGAAGCTGCTCCTGTGCAGGCGCAGGTCTCAGGTGGACGTTGGGGAAGACATGGTCTCCATAGCCACGTTTTCCAAGACCGCTCCAGAGCTGGAATACAGCGCCGCGGTGCCCAACGGTGCCCCCAAGGGCAAACCCAAGTCATAGGAGGAGCAGTCGCTGGAGGTGGTGATACAGAAAGTGCTGGAGCACGTCCCAGTGGAAAAACAAAGGGTAGGAAAAGAGGGGAAGCAGGGGCTGGAATATTACAGCTGGGGACAATACAACAAAGATGCATTTCTTCACCTTCCGCATGAAGAACTCAGATATTTTAGAGGCAATTTGTTGTATATTAATGGAACTAATTCATTCTGGGATAATTATTTTTCTAATGAGCATTTTCTAAGACAAATTCAGCCTTCATTTGGGTTAAAAAAAACCAAACCAGTATGATACAATGTGACCTTACATTTGTGTACATCTTGGTGATTTATGTCAGGTGGGACAGTGTTTCTTATCAAGCCACTGTAGCTTTTCACCTCGAAGTTTCATTACAGATTGGACCAGTTTTAATAACTCCACCTGTGCCAGTCTGTGTATGGGAATTAGAGGAGGGATGTGCTCACTTCCTAAAGAGGCACCACTCTGCAGCCTGGGCTGTTGCTTAAGGTTCAGCTCACTGGCTTCTGCAACATCTGGATATTCAGAACTTTCCACGGCCTTCTGTGAATTATCTGTGAGTTTCCTTATTAATTCTGGAAGGGGACATTCCCTGTGGCAGACCCCAGGAGATGACAAACACTTGCTGTAACAGCAGGAGCGCTGCAGTTTCAAAGCTACAGGTGGCTGAAGATCGGATGTGAACAGGAATTGTTGTGTGTACACTGTGGTATCTACCAGAGACATGAAAAAATAATGATACATGGAAATGATTGTTTTTACTACTCCCAAGTGCTCGTCTGGACTTCCAACAGCACTGGCTCCCTGTAGGAAAGCCACAAGTGCCTCACTGAAGGGTTACTCTGAAAAGTTAGCAGGGGACTGTCCTCAGAGGTAGCAAAATGCAGTAGGACCTGCCTGGAGCAGCTGAGCTACTGAAGATGCCAGCACAAGGGTCAGGAGTCCTGTCTCAAGAGCCTGGTAGAAAAACCAGCCCTGACCCGGGGTTCAACAGTGGTTCTCCTGTGAAATGACTCTCCATGGAGAGGGTGAGGTGTTCCAGACCCTACAACTCCAGCAACAACATGGAAGTGGTAACTACCTACACCTTCTTCTGGGGGAAGCATCCTGTGGGCACAAAGGTGGACAGGGCAGAAATCCTGCTCCTGTCACCCAGCTCATTTTGACAGAACAGGGCAAGGAATGGGGTTTCATTCCCAAGAGCTATGGGGGAGGGAAAGGAGCTGAGGGATAGGCAATATCCTGTGAAAGAATGGGACAGCACAGCAGAACCCCAGCCCAAAGCCCCTTCTGCAGGGCTATCCCAGTTTGGGTGTTCTTCCACGAAACAGCTGGCAGGAAAGTGCACATCACTCAGAGGAAAACCTCCCAGGTTAGAGAAGAGCCTTTCTCTGTCAAACCCTGCAGCAATAAGGGACAGAGACAGGGACAACACACTCCAGTGCTGAGAGAACCAAGGACTGACGAGGCAGTTCAGAGCTGAGCAAGGCCAGATGCTTTTGTGGCTGGGCAGGGACCCCGCAGGGGAGGACTCATCCACCCCTTTGAGGGCAAATGTAACATCCCAGAATATGCAGACACACCTGGTGTGAACACATATGCCAGTTCTGGTACTGAAATGCTGCAGGGCCCTTGGAATAGGCAGTTACCCACATCCAGATACACAGCAAGTTAAAAATACCTTAATCCTCATTTCCTGTGCTCCACCTGTAATCACTGGGCTGGCAGGGAAGGCAGAGGCTCCCCACGAGGCCATTTCACTGTGCAGCTGATGCAAACAGGGACATCCAAGGAAGGGAGCTGGGGTTGTTCAGCCTGGAGAGAAGGAGACTCAGGGGTGACCTTATCACTCTCTTCCACTTCCTGAAGGGTGACTGTGGTGAGCTGGGGGCCGGTCTCTTTCTCCAGGCAACAACAGACAGAACAAGAGGACACAGTCTCAAACTGCGCCAAGGGAGATACAGGCTAGAATGAAGGAGGAAGTTTTTCACAGAAAGAGTGGTCAAATACTGGAATCATCTACCCAGGGAGGTGGTGGAGTCACCATCCCTCGATGTGTTTGAAAAAAGACTGGATGTGGCACTTGGTGCCATGATCTAGCTGAGGTGCTAGAACATGGGTTGGACTCAATGATCTTAAAGGTCTCTTCCAACCTAGAAATTCTGTGTGAAAGTCAAAGCAAGGCTGAAGGATCTTTTGATAGCTTTGGCCAAACACAATTCTGTGTGTGAGGACACACTTAACTCTCCTGCTTTAACCCAGCTAAACACAAGTTCTGTTCCTGATCAGACACTCACTGCAGCATTCTGGTTTCACCTGGACAAGCCAGTATCTGGGAGAGTTATCCAAGAGGATGTGGAAGACAATCACTGTAATCTACTTCTGCCTTATCACAAAGCTGCAGGGTGTCAGTTGGTTTGATTGCTGTCACAGTGTCACACCACAGCAGAGTAATCCCCAGAAGGATCTGAGTCCAGTATCCTTTTAGGAAACTGATCTCAGACACTTTAACAAATTTAAATCTGTAAAAGAGAAAAATAAAATTATACAAGAACAGCTGTAACAGCATAAGAATTATCCCTTCTCCCCTCTCTGGTGAGCAATTGCATCCATAATCCACCCAGTTTAGAGCTCAATTCCCTTCTTTCTCCAGATCCTGTCTCACTTCCAAGCAGCACATTGGGTTTTGCGTCATCACACACGCTGTGGCCAGTGTGAGACAGGGAAGCAAAGAAGTTTCAGGAATGCAGAGCCCATCCTGTTCCCACTGCACAGGGCTGCCATCTGCAGCACACAGGGATGCAGGCTTCCAACAGAAGCAACTACTATTTTGTCTTATAAATAAAAAAAGTTTATTAAATCATTTAGACTTGAAAGAAGTCACAGTAATTCAATGCACTCAACAATTACAACAAGTGCATCCTGTACACCACCAACCCAAATGGATTGATTCTGTATTTTATAAATAAAAATTAACATATTTACAGTGAGAAATAAAAGCATGGCATTAGGCAGTTAAATTAGCAGATTACACAAATGCCTACCAGTTGATTTTTTTTTAAAAGTACAAATCTACAAGATTACATACGACATGTATGACTTCATTAGGTTTAAATTTTCAGAATCACAACATTTTTGTACATAATTTTGACTATGGCTCTTCCAACCACTGCCTATAAAACCCCCCATTTAACGGCAAAAAGCTCCTTTTCCTTCTCTACAGCTTCATCCGTGTAAGATGCATTCCCTAAGATCTACTGTAGTGCAGAAGTATGAAATTATTTCCTCTAAAGACAGGCTATGGACAGTGAAAATATGTACAACTGTGGTACTTTTTTGCTTTAAAAATAGTGCAGATTCCCAGTTTACCCACCAGGGAAAAAAATGGAGTCAAAGTTAATTTCAAAATCATCTTCATTTCACCAAAGAGCAAGTGACCCGGATAGACACTCACTAGGCTTAGAGACTGTAATTTGCTCTATAAAAATACAGTATTTTAATTCTATTTACATGTTACAGATCTCTCACTCACCCAGCAAGCTGACATTTACAAGCTTCAAAAAAACCCAAGAAACCCCCCCCAAAAAAAGATAATGGAGCACAATATTGGCAAGCACAGCAGCTGGACCTGTCCACTTAGGAGAGCAAAGGTAAGGAAAATGGAATGTGAAAGGTTTGGTTACTGGGCTTCCTTGGCTGTCAAAGTAAACAGAAATCTGTCCAACATGTCTTATACATTAAACATGGCAAAAAAAGCTGAAGTAAACTATTCCCAAGATAAACATTCTGTATCATAGGATCCTTCTGCTGAACAATCCCTGTGAAACCTGCCAAGTGGAAGAAGTGATCCTGAGGATAGTTATTTGCTTGGTTGTCTGGAATGTTTATTTCCTGATAGGCTCATTGTCCGTGACCTCTGCCTGAGCACGGGCTTGGGTGGGAGCTCCAAGTCTTCAAAGACAGGATTTTCTATGATTGCTGCAGCCTCTGGTCGTTCAGTGGGACTTGGAGAGAGCATGTCCTTCACCATGGTGTACTGAAAGAAAAGACAACACATATTACATGAACCAATCCATAAACTCTTCCTCATTTCATGTCCTGGCTTCAGCTGTGGCTGTGTGAAGTAGTGGAAATAACCCCAGCTGCTTTCTGAGTTATTTGGGTGTTATTTGGCTCAGTAGTTAGATGTGCACTAAATATTTTAAAATGTATCATTTTCATCTCTTAAAAGTGTCTTTACTGTCATTGGATTCAAGGTTTAATAGGGTTATAAAAAACTTCAAATTATTTGCAATCAAAGTTAAATATATGATACATAATTTATATGTAATTTTTAGATTCATGTTTAGCCATCACGTATTCAACCACACTGAATTTCTCTCCTGCCAAATTAGAATTTTTCCTTTAAATGTACAAGTAGTTGGAATATTTGTTTCAAATTTAATCAGAATTAGTGTTCTACTCCAGCTGAGCACAGCACAGCCCCTTCTCCCAGGCAGCTTTCAGCTGTAAAGCAGGAAAGGCTGGTCTCAATTTGGCCACTGGTCTGAAGCTACCCTGAACACCTGAAAGCAACTCAGCTTTTTTCTGGGGAGGTTTTGGACATCACCTCCTCTTTTACCTGCCACCACATCACTTTACAGACCTGACTAATGAGAACACAGCATAATTTGCTCATGTGATTTCCCTCTTGGGAGGTCCAGCTCTGGAGGGGATCCCATACAGCCATGGTGCTACTTAGAGCCTCTCCTTTACCTGTCTGAATCTTTGCATTTTCTCTTTGGGAATATGGATTTGTTGCAGGAAATCATGACAGCATGTATGTGAAATGAATGGCTGTAAGTGACAAAGGGAAGCCAGGTAAAAAAGTATTCCTGGAGGAACACTGTGACAGATGTGTCATTGTGCCCATTATTGCAATGTTATAGCTTTGAAATGTGGAGAAGTACTGGGATAGGGAAATGCATCTTAATAACATGAAAGCTACCTGGTTTCTCCATTTTCACCTACAAAGCAACTGGAAAGCAAAGAAAAAAAAGCTACAGTTATTAATGAAAAGGCTATAATTAATACATCAGCTGTACCTACCTCTTGTGCATATTTCTGAGTGAACAGTGGTGGAAAATTCAAATTTCGAACATCACTTAAAGTCTGCGAAAATATGAAGAATGACATGTAACTTTTCCAAAATATCATTCCTTAGTAATATTAACCTACCCTTCAAAAATATGCAAATTATGCAAAGAAATGAGCCTGCTGGAAAGAAAACTATTTATTTTAAAGTGTTGCTTTAGTGGTTAAAAATCACAACCTAGTTGAACAGGTGAGTTGCTGCTTCCCTAGGTATTGAGCCTGCAACAGAAGGAGTTGTGCTACAAGAATTGTGATCTCTGCAGTTTTAAATCAGTCAGATACATGAACCTGAACTTCCTCACTTCAGCTGAACAAAACCAACAAATCTGTGCACCACCCATAACTCCAGGATGGCCTACACCAGTATTAAGACACATGAAATTATTGTCTCTGCATTACCAATGTAAGCACCTGTCTTTGTTTAACTTTTAAGGAGGAATGAGAAGATTTATCAGCAGTTTGGAAAGCAGTTGAGTTGTGTATTTCTGTGCTCCTTTCATACAAAGGCCACTGGCTCCATCTAGTGACAGTGTTTTTCCCATGTGCAGTATTTAGCACTTCAATTTTCTTGGAAGGATCTGCTTTTACAAAAGTTTGAGCACAAAATACAAGAGTTCTAAAGTTAAATCAAAATTCATTTCACTATTACTCCACTGGAAATATAAAGTGACCAGTTAATAGTGATGGGCAACAGCCAAACTCCTGTTCAAGAGAACTGAGTTTGATGACATTAAAATGCTTCAGAAAACTTTTCCCCTTTTCTGTCAGCTCAGCCTGCATTTAGTGATCTGTTTCCAGCATGTCACTTGGAAATAAATTGCACTGCTACTGACTAACTGCTCACAGCTTGAGACAGAGGCAGCTCTCACGCTCTACCTCTGGGGATTTTTCCAGCCAGTTGTCACAAATTCCTAGAATTTGCTGGGTTACTTGGTCAGGCAGAGCATGTTTTGCTTCAGCAAGCAGTGCTAATGCTTGGCTGAGGCCAATGAAAACCTCAGTGTAAGAACTCTGAAATAGCTACTGAAGCAGTGAAACTCCAGAATCCAGGGCAGGCATTTCCTTTTCAGCAAAAGGAGTGAAATGTCAGTGAAAATCCTGGAAAGTCAGGGCACTCTTTTAACACTCTCTTCAAGTAAAAAATTTGAATTAGATGGAATTTAGGGTTCATCCATTCTGATTATTTGCTTTGCTTCTATTCTTAGGAGAGAAACTGGAAGGGTAAAACCTGTAATCACTGCTGCAAGAGATCTGAGAATCCAGGATGGCTCTTCCCCAGGTATTTTGTTTCAGTAAAACTGATTTAGAGAAATTGAAACTGATTTCAGTGCCAGAGGTTCAAATTAAACACCAAGTCCTCCTCTACACTGTACAGGTTGTGCCATTTTAAGCCAGAGCATCTTAATCAAGAGAATGCAACAGATGAAGCACTTGGTCAGGCTGCTGTTCAAGCTGTTTCTTACTCTCTGCTAAACTCACTCCATCTTCACCTGAGAATGTAACACCCCCAAGCACATTCAAGTGATAAATACAAGTTTTAATGACTCTTTCTTTCCTAAACAGGTCACTGGTTGTCAGAGAGGAGAGACCTTTCTGGCTGTAGCCCCTGTTCTCCATGAACTTGCTCCTGAGCAAGATGGAGCTCACATTTTAACAGCAAGCAAGAGCTGTAATGCACCATCAAAGATCCCAAATTCACATCTGCTGCAATGAATGGCAGCAGTTATGGGAAGATTGTGCTTGAAGCTGAGTGAGACTCACAGCTAAGACTCACTGGAAGAAAAGGAACAGCCATTTTTCACCAAGTGCTCTGGGTGAAAAAGCACTGCAGATGCAAATGAAGGAAGAAATAATCAAAATGCACAGCGTGGCTCCAATTCTTGAATGAAAACCAAGCTGGCAGGCTTAAAGTCACAAGCTATATTTATTACTTGAGTTCTTGGATATTGTAGTTCAATAGTTTCTCTTACTTGGCTTCACAACAGAGGAGCTTTGTAAAGAAATTAAAGCCTCAACTCAATCACACACATTAGGAAGACTGCAGTTTATTTTCAGTGATTCAGGGGGTCTGTACAAGGCTGATAAAGAAGCTGTGCTCCTGGCTGCAAGGCTTTTCTCCAAAGAAAACAGGACAGGAACCTCTTGCCAGCATTTCACCAAGTGAACAGCTGTTTTACACAAATGCTCAAACTGAAGATAACCCAACACACCACACATACCTTGACCCTCTCCATCTGTGTGCTGAAGGGGTAGAGCAGCTCAAAGAGAATCAGTCCCAGAGAGAAGATATCCACCTTGTGTGAATAGGTGTTGCCACAGATCTGAGAAGGCAAAGTCAGGGTCAGGGCAATCAAGGTACTGCATGCAATTATCTACAAATTAAACATCACCCCTGCAAGTTCACCTGTGCAAGTCACCAGCCCTGTGCAGAGCTGGAAGCAGCAGCACAGGAACGTTGGTGAACTTCAGCCATGAGCAGCAGGGAGCAAGGTTCTGATCCTCAGCTCCTCTGTGCTGCAAAGCAAAATGTTTCACCTTACTTAATCTCATGCACAAGAGTGTGTTCTTCCTCAATTAAGTGGAATCTTTTACAGTTACCTTCCTATACTGCATTAAAAGCAAGAAAAATAAATGCATTCAGTCTGAATAATTAGCCACTGTTTTTGCTATATACATTTAAATATGCATTTTGGAATTCAATTTACCTCAAAAGTATTTTGATGAGAAAGAATTTAAGTGACTTGATTGCAATGGTTTACTAGGAATGCCTGATCTAAGAGCTCCCAAAAATTCAGGACTCTTCTGGGCACTGCCAAACACAGCTTGAGAGAAAAGAGCACAAACCTGTTCTGGGCTCATGTAGAGTTTGGTCCCTACTTGTCCTGTGTGCCTGGCATAAGCTGGCATTGGGGTCAGAACTGATTCTTCCTCCTCATCTTGGTCCATAGCAGTCACCAGTCCAAAATCCCCAACCTTTACTATGTCATCCATTGTGAAAAATATATTGGAAGGCTGAGAAAACAGAGAGGTGAAAAGGAAAAAGTAAGTAACAAACAGATGTCTGTGTTTCAGCAGTTATAACACTTGGTTCTAACTCAGAAGCTGTCAAGGTTAAAACCACTCATTAAAGTGCTGAAGAATAGCAGTTAAGAATTGTAACTATTCAGGAAAAAGGCATTTCTCCTGCATTAACCACTGTCTCTTCCTGAAGCTCAGACTGCTCATTTCTTGTCATTCAGCAGAGCTTTACCAGCAGCACACAGCTCTGCTGAGGAACACACAGAGAGTCAACACTGCTGGGAACAGCACAGGTAAGTGATCACCACATGACACTTTCACACCACATGCTGCAGCTCCATCTCCTGGCCTTTTGTATTTTAATCCCTAAGTGCTACAGTAGTTTGCTGTATTACTAACCAGCCCACAGCACATCATCCCAGTGTTAAATTACAGATACAGTGGGAACAAGGTCTGCTTTTCAGTGTAACTCTGCAGTTTAACATAGAACAGCTGTTTGCATAACAGAATTAAAAGTTTATTTTTGACAGAAGCCTAAGAACTTGCAATTCATAAAGGCAGCAACACTGATGATCTGTCTTAACTCTCCTTTAGCTTGTTTGCCAACACCTCCATCCTTGGCTTAGCCTACTGCTACAAGAGACTGGAACAGAGCTGTCCCTTGGCCAGTGGTGCACATCCAAGACAGTTTTTCAAGAGATTTGCTTCCTGGCTGACTAGAACAGCACCCACCAAAAGAATGATTATTCCCTTGAAATAAAACCACTCCAGCTGGGTTACAAATACAGAGTTTGGGGGGAAGAACAGACTGATCCTGCAAGGGGGAGGAAGCAGCAGGATGCTGCACAGGGCCAAGCTGTGAAGAGCAGGTGGTGCTGGGCAAGCTCCTCTCAGAGCTCCTGGGCCCTCGAGGCTGGGAGAACCTGGGCTATGCTCTGCTGACATCAGCCCTGCAGCAGGAGCAGGCAGACAGACAGAAGGCAATATTTTCCCACAAGATAAAGGACCATATTTCAAAGTCCATCTGACTTCCTCAGTTAAAGACAAACCCACTGCGTGAACAAGAAACAGGACAGAAAAAAGGATTCTTGGGTTTTTGGGTTTTTTTTTGGCAATGGTCAGCTCTGAGGGAAGCCCTAGAGAAACAGTTCCACAGTGCCCACATCCTGCCTCTGACACTGCCTTCTTAGCCAGGTCTTATCCCCCACTGTATTTCCCTGTAAAGAGTGTCCAGCCCTTGGGAGTCACAGTGCCTTCAGGGCACAAAAGCCACTGCCCAGTAAACCCACAGTGTCTCCAGGCTCTGGCTGAAGCATTTGCAGAGCACTCACCCCTCAGTGCACACCCACATGGTCAAAAGTCTTGATATGAGAATTTTAATGCTCAAGGAACAAACATCTCCATTAGGAGTTTGTATCCCATTGCCTTGATCTCCATTCTCCTCCTACAAACATACAAGGCAAGATTTGTCTTCTTCCTGGAGGAAAAACTCCTCATAACAAAGTTTATTTTATTACTTCTCTGGCTGGACACTGACTGTCTCTGAACAGGCTGGCACATAGTTTCTACAAATAAGGGGAATGGACACTCTGCTATTGCAAAATACCAGCAAAAAGAAACCATCAAGATCACATTTGGGAGAATAAAAAGCCTAAGGCAGAAGCACTCAGTTTTGATTTAAATCATCAGCAGAGTACAATCAAATATAACCACCCTCTAGTTTAGTTATCTTGCCACCTGCACAAAGAAATTTCTCTCCATATTCTTCAGTCAGAATAAGAATTCTCATTTTTCCACATGAATAAGCTTCTCATACATCTGGAATACTCTGTTTAATTCAATTAATGCTGCAAAATGTATCCCAAGACTGTTCTTGCAGTTCTGTGAAACTGATAATTTCTTTTGAGCTGCCAAGCATGACCGACAGCTTATCCTAGGAATAACAGTAAATTCACTTGACAGGCAGACTTTTGTTTCTGCACTTCATTTTCTTCAAAAGAATTTGAACTCTGACCTCTTCACTTCCCCACATGAATTCCTAACCATCTTGTCATTGCAGTATCCCTGATTAGCAGGAGCCTAATTAATGCATTTTAATGTGCACTGTTAATTTAAATATTTAGATTACTTCTTGGATCTTTCAATATGCCCATATAGAAATTTATTTTCACACAGATCTACCAGCTTTTGTAGGTGCCAATGAGAGCAAGAATTAGCCTCTGCTATCATTGAACTCTGCCTGCAGCCAAGCCAAAGCAGCTTTGCAGGTTATTCAGTTGTTAGTGCTGGCACCAACTCAGGGCTGCATGACCAACCTCTTGGACAAATTACAAAATTAGATGAGATCTCTTCCTAGGAGCTTCTGAAAAGTAGAGAAAATAATTAAATAAACTGGCTGTTGTTTTGACCAAATTAACACATAACAGACAAATAAACTTTGGGATCCAAGAATAACATCTATACAAGCATAGAAAGTTTCCTGAAGAAGGAAGGTGCTCATCCAGGGAGATTGTTTCCAAGTTGGTTATACCAAGTAAACAAAATTAAATCTCTTGTTCAAACTGCTGCCAGCACTGAACTTTTAAGATGTTCCAACAAAACACTCCACACCTGATTAAGACTAATACAGCTTTAAGAGAAGATCTACATAAGGTTTACTGAACAGTGAGCTCAGTGAAGACTGCAGAGGGCTACACCTGACAGTATTGTTGAGAAAGGTTATTAATTAACATGTCTAGCAACATATTAGTACAGGGATTTAATTACTTTTATGGTCAGTTTCTCAAGCACTAAAGATTTGTCAGATAACTGGTTCAAGGTAATTGCCTAATGCTGATGGGAAAAGAAAATACCTGGAAGGGCTGTTAGAGTTTTTCTAACTCTGACATATCCTTTGAGGATTATTTAATTTGAACCTCCTTTTACTGCCACATCTGACATGGAATTTTTTAGCTTTTGCTTCTGCTGATGCCAAATTACCATCTGAGAAGCCACAATCATTTCAGTAATTACTCCACTGAGGTAGGCTACTAATGCCTCCTCAAACAAGCAAAGGGAAACACAAGTGTCCACATTTGGCAAAAGGAATCAATTTCTCAGAGCTAGGCCTAATAAAACTAACTTTGGCTGGGCTCTTCAATTAAATTTATTTATTTGGTAACACATACTGACACTTCCAGTGCTTTACGTTAGAGCAAAGTCAGGCACTAGCATGGGAGGATCATGAACAAAATGAAAGAAAAGGTACAAGTTGCTCCTGACTTCAGCTGCACTAAACACCAGAGGTGCAAACCACCTTTCCCAGTCTTCACTGTCTGGATGATCTGAGACATTAAAAATCCTGTGAATCCTTCAGAAAGCTTCACTGTGATAGCTGGCACTGGCTCACAATTCTGCTCCAGGACAGTTTACATTTCAATCCCAGAGAAGTATTGCTTAATTTTTACTTTCTCTAACTCTCTAAGAGTTACACTGCTCCTTTTAGGCTGTACTGCTATAGAAAGAAGGAAAATACCAGAATTAGAATCACAGAATTATTTAGGTTGGAAAAGACTTTTAAGATCAAGTCCAACTGCAAGCTCCACATTGCCAATTATCTGCTTCACTTGAAATAGTAGAACAGGATCCAAAATAGCTTTGTCATAGAGCTCAGCCCTGAACAACCCTGTACAAAGAACATGAATTCAAAATACCATAGGACAAATGCCACTGATCTGTGCCAGGTACAAGAAGTCTTGCTGTAAGAAAGACTTTAATTGCAGTAACAAGTGATGAATATTTATTTCCTGGAGCACTGCACTCCAGATTATTGTACAGACATTAATTCAGCTTTTTTAACACCCATGCTGAGGTCACTGAGAGGAGTCAGCTATTTTGGCAGGCTTTGTTTGCAGAGCCACATTCCTCCCACATACAGCAACCTATGGATACAAACCTTGAGATCCCTGTGCATTAATCCTTTGCTGTGCAGAAAGTCAACAGCTTCAGCAATCTGCAGAAAGATCTGCAGACACTCTGTCCTTTCCCTCTCCTCTATGGTGCATCTTCTGCTCATCCAGTCTTTGAGGTTCTCTTTCCGGCAGAGCTGCATCTGGATGTACAGATACACCTTTGGAGAGGTGGGCTTCACTTTTTCTGCAGTGTTTTTAGAAAGGTCCAGGCTTAAACTCGTTGGTCTTGGAGGAGAAACAGAGAGGGGACTTCCTGAAGCAGATTTCTTGTTATCAGATTCCTTTGCACTTTTCCCTTTATCCTCAGAAGGACTCTCATTATGTGAAACATCAATTTTATCTTCCTTACTAGAGGCATTTCCACAGCCAGAATCCTCAAACACAATAGAGGAGGAGGTCCCTTCCTTCAGATGTACAACAGGAACAGCTGAAGGACAAATTTCCAAGGAGTGTCCCAGCTCATTACTGTTGATAGTACTGTCTTCTACATCACAGCCTGTAAGGACACTATCCTGAAGGTTTAATAGTGGATCTTCTGAGTGCTCCAAGTCCTTGTTGTCTGTGTCAGAAAATTCCAGAGGAGAAAACTGGCTTCCAGATGAATCTGACTGACCACAGGGTATCCCCACAGACCTCACCCTCTCTGATGAAGCTGCAGTAACTTCAATGTGTTCCTCAGTTGAAAATGGCTCTGTTGTGATCTTAAATGATGGGACATCCATTGGGCTGGGAGAACTGAGTGGCCAGTCAGTGCTGGAAGACAAAGAGAGGTCAATACTAGAGAAATTGTAGTAGATTCCAATCATTCTACTAGAAATGCACTTCTGAAAGCCCAGATTTTAACAACTGCTACCCCTGACACCTGTCATACTGCAGGGTCATACTGCAACAAGGAGTGACTACCCAAGTGTGGGAATCACCAATAACCAGCATTTAGCATCTGTGTCTTAGCAAGGATAATGTTTTCTCATTGAGACAAAAGTGTTGATAAAGGAATATTTAACAAGCTCTACTGCCTAGATTCCTAATGTGCAATCAGGCTCATCTTCAGTTTGAAAAAATCCATCCCTTTGGAACACGCACTGCAAGGACTATTTAAAGTGCCTTGGAAGAATTACAGCTGTGAAATGTTAATTTGATGCCTGAAATATAAAGGTTGCCGTATTCTAAAAATTGTGAGGCATGTTAAGTTGTTATTATGAAACCAGCCAGCAGTCTTGTATTAGGCCTCATTCTGTAAATGCCAGCATACACCCACTTTTTCCTCTCTTCACGTTCTCTCCTTTATCTAATTTTCCATTTTTAACCTACTTCTACCAAGCTTCACAAATCCTCAGTCTGATTATCCCGCATGTATTTCTAGTGAAATAAATCCATTGGATTCTTGGAGTGCTGTATCAGGTCCATCTCACTCAAGATAATGAAGAGGAAGAAAGCAGTAGAAAGGAACAAAGAAGGCAGAGATGCCAAAGTTTGCAACTGAATCACAGCAGCAATGCTCCAACCTTCCAATCACTGCAAGGTTCAGCCACACAAGTTCAATTAAGAACCACATTATGTTTCCTAAGCTGAAAGTAGGACCTTAACACAAGAGAGGACCCATAAATCAAGAACTTTATGCAGAAGTGTGATATATTTGTATCTGTTCAATTGAAAAGTTGGCAGGCTAAGTTAACAACCATCTCTCTCCTAGACAGTCTCTCCATCTTCCTGGATCCTCTACCAGTTTTCTAGTTCTCCTGACATACAATCTCAAATTCAATTGTTAAAAAGAGCCCCATGAGTTACCTTTCATCTTTTAGCCACTGCTCATCCATCTTTTCCTGCCATCTCTCAGGGGGAGCTTCCAGCCATGCATTGAAATACCGAACAATCCCTGGATGCTCGAGCTTAGCCAGCGCCTTGACCTCCCTCATCACCTTCTCACGAGCCAGCTCCCTGGGGTTTGGGGTGAGGGGAAAAAGAGACATGGTCACCAAAAGCAACAGCACAGCACAAACATTTCTGCAAAGGAATTTAATCAAAGCTGCCCCAGTGTACACCAGGCCAGCAGCATTGCTTTTCACATGAAAACAAAAATATGTCTTAAATTCCCCAGAGTAACTCCTTTAGCTTAGAAGTGTGCAGGAGCAGAATGTGCTCATAATGACTCAATATTTAGTCTTCCCTTTTCACATAATTACAGGCAGGAAAAACAAGAAGAAATTCATCTTCCTCTTAACTGTTCTCAAGGATAGAAAAAAAGATTTTAAACAGCAAAATTCTACAGGGATGTAGAAGACACTGACAGACAAGACAGACAGCAATACCTTAGTATTTGTTTTTTAACTGGCAATAGGTAAGGAGGTTGCATAAGGACTATTTCTGTTCTGTGGACAGGAAAGCAGGCAGCCTCCTGTCTTACTGAAGGAATTTATCTCTCTTCATAACTGGATCAGATAAAGTCTGATGGTTTTATTTAACAGCTTTGAATATTCTTGGAAAAGACGAATTTAGGCTACCTTAAGTTTCTGAACAAAACCTTTAATCTTAAATAGTTATGCTTATTTAACACATTCAAAAAAATAGTAATTCTAGATTTCATAGCTTTACCCCCTCCCTCTTGCTGTTCTAACTTGAGATTTTCAGCAGCAGTGTCTCCCATCTCCCACTAAAAGAAGTGCTGCAAGGTCTGGGTAGGGTAATCCAGCAGCATGGCTTGACCACCTATGACTGAGAGAAAAGGTAGGGGTTGTGGGACCAGAAAATGAAACAAATGGGCAAATGGAGTCAAAAAAGGAGGTGAGGAAGAGAGAAAATAAAGAGGAGGTGGAGTAGGAAAGGTAAGGAGAGGAAGGAGAGAAGCACATTAACAGCAATTACTGATCCTGTTAGCAAAGGCTCCATTCACCAAGGAAATCCCTGTGGAGCAGCATCCCCATAAAGGAATCTGCAATACAAGTGTTTGAGCCAAGCAGGTCAGCTCTGCTGGCAGTGCACATGCCAAATTCTCTGTGCCAACACTGAGACAGCCCCCCGTTCAAAGTGTGTCATTCACCCTAATGAAATATCTGGGCAATCAGGTCAGGAGCAGATGGCTCTGGTAGGATGGGATCCCACCATTCATTCATTATTCCCAACAAATCCATTCAGTACCTGTTGGGCAATCGGATCCTCTTGATGGCATAGTTGCAGTCATCTACTTTATTTCTGGCTTCAAAAACCACTCCAAAACCTCCACGACCCAGACACTGGATTGGTTCAAAATCTGTCAGGTATCTGGGAAGAGAGGGGTGTGAGGAAGGGACAGAAGAAGGGAGGGAGGATAGAGGAGAAAAATGCATTAGTACAGATAGAAAAATAAAGTCATTTATGACCACAACAGAAGTAGTTTTGTACAGGCAAAACATGTGCAGAATTTCTTCTTTTTCCCTGCTCACCCACTGTGAGCAATTCCCTATCTATGAAATGGACAGTTGCTAAATGTGTATTTATGCAGAGCCTATCACAGGCCAGCAGGATCCATTCTGCATGCACTGGACAAACTGGAGAGGTTTTTCAGAATACCAGGTTGCATGCCTGCTGGATCCTGAGTATATAGCCCATGTTCCTATAGCTGAGTATTTTCTAAATCATGATTTGCCTTTAACCCTACCCCAAGTAACTGCTTCTGCAATTAGTCCTTCTAGTCCTGACATTTTTCCCTCCTCACCACAAATCAATTAATGCAAAACCAGCACAACAACCCATCCAAAACATCACTGTTCTTATATATCACTACTTTTTGTACTCTTCTTCATTTTAAACACTACAGTTCTTACTTTCATTGAGTTACAAATGTACAGGAAATGGTCACATCTGCTCTGGAGCATAATGGCATGCCCCTATTAAGCCTTCTGTCTTAACCAACTCCTTTGTAAAACCAATAAAGGTTTTATTTCAAGTTTAGACTGTTTATTCTGCAGAGTATATAAGATGTCATCTGCTTCCATCTGCAACTGCCTTTCTCTGCCTTACACCATAAACACAGGAACAGATGGAGTAAACACTGCTTAAGACCTACAAGGATCAATCTCCCATTTTGCTTATCAGCAAGAAGTATGAGAGCAATACTTCTGACCACATGTAACCTGTTGACTCTCTGGAATTTATGAGACTAATCATAACTGCAATCTCCCACAAGTAATGGGGTCACAGAGTCCTTTGTGCCAGTTGCTGATTATCCTGGGAAGTCAGAGGACTGGGAGTTCCTAGGTAAGAACAGGTGAACACCTACTCTTTCTATCTCCAGACAGCATTAGTAGCCACACTGATTAAACACCCTGTTTATGTTGTGTTGAACAGACCTCACCTTGACACATATCCAGAGTTCTTGGCATCACTCCAGCTGTTGTCTTTAATGTCTCCACAAGTGGGCTCATACTTACAATCAGTCTGACACTGTGTTTCAGACTCCTTCCGCAGCTAACAAGGATTTCCAAAACAAGAACAAAACAAACAAACAAACAAAATCAACTCCTTGAGTGCCTGAGCCTGGTTTGTACCCTAGATATGGCATTAAATAAATATCTCCAGATACGTCAGAAGCAGTCTAATCTGCTTGCTGAAGCAGTTAAGCAAATTGTATGTGGCAGCTGGCAGCCTTCACACACAGATTAAACAATAAATTTAGGCTTTTGATTTGGTTATCTCATTACTTATTAACTTATTAATATTACTCATTGCAGAGCCCAAACTGAAAGAAACAGCTAAAATAATTCCTTCTGTATTTGGGATTGTGAAAAGAATTGCTCTGACTCTGAAAATTCCTCTGATTCTGCAAACACTTACTCTGCTGTAAGGGTGGGGGTGGAAGAGTTTGCGCACAATGAAGGTGGTGGCCACGATACAGAACAAAATGGTGCCAACAATCTCCTTCCACCAGTGCAGCAGCAGAACAGGATCCTTTTTGCGGATGTTCTTGTAACTCGTGTCGTCAAAAAATCGAACCGTGATCTGGTTGCTGCGCTTGTTTCTCTCCCTCTTGTAGTAGGGTAAGTAATAACCATTATCTGTGTATAAAGCACACAAAGAGAACACAGATTTACCTGCAGGGACCTACAAAACAACTCTGCCTTCTCATTAATAGGTCTCCTCAACAGACATGACATGGAGTGGTTTTAATTTCCATTATTTCAAATAGCACATAAGCAAATTCAGTTAATTAAGGATGTGGACAGTAACTAGGTCTCTCTAGCTTTAAATCAGAATATCTTCCATATGGAAAACTTGTGACAACCATCCTGAGTCTCCAGTACTGTCAGTAAATTCTGGAAAAAATAATTCCGAAGATTTTTCCACTCCAAACAACTCTCAGTGGCAACAGCAGCACACACAACAGCTCTTCAGTGGCAATTCCTGGCACTTTGCTGTGCTTTATGTGGCATTAATTGTACTTACATTGCAATCTGAAAATACTAGTTTGGGCAATAATTTCCTAATTCATTAAATATTTAAAAAAATACACATATTTAAGGTCTAACAAATGGTTATTTATTGAAATTCCCAGATAATAAAAGCTGGGTATCTGAAACACTTCAAAGTCTGGAACTTCACCTACCATATGGGTACTGCAGAACTGACAGTGCTCCATTGCTGTATTCCTCATGAGAATACTTGTCATTGCTGAGACACTTGTCAAACTCATCAGAGCCCACCAACACTGGAGTCCTGGAAGGGGACTCTAAGCACAGAAAAGACAAAATTCTCTGAGCTTTATTTCAACTACAGACTGCTTATTCTGCAGAGTATATAAAATGTCAATTGCTTGTAAAATTCTGTTCTCACATTAATTTAAAGGGAACTCCAATTGCTTAATTTTACAAAATGCCTCTTGAATCAGGTAATGGGAAGTAAATTTCATAGAAGGAAACATTAAGAAAGGTACTTTAAGGTAACAGTTACTTAATAATTCTCCCCCTTGACAAGTCAATTCACTCATATTCACATCACTGCAAAAAACTTCTTCCTCTTTTTGTTGAAAATTTTGATTAAGAAGACCCAACATTTAATTATTAACAAAGACCCCGTCAAACCCATAGTAAAAGAAAACAGACATTAAATATTTGATTAGAAAAAAATAAACACTTAATAAAGCACAAATATATTTCTGAAGTAGTTCACAGTTGGAAACATCAGACTAGTTTGAAACATACTGGAAACCAGAAAGATGCCCTGTCTTTTCTGAGCTAAGGAAAAAAATTCAACTCTGAATTGTTACTTACGGATTAAAGGTTTCCATTTGATTTTGGGAAGAGGAATAATTGCATTATCATTCCTGGATTCCAGAGCCTTTGGATTGGTTGGGAATTTCTCATAAATTCTGACTGATGATTGAAGATACAACTGGCCCCTGAACATACCTAAGTAATAAACAAGGACGTGTATTAGTAATTAGATTTGGTTCTCTTTACCCCTGGAATAAAACTACCTAGTCAAAACACATGGTTAACAACATTTCTGAAAATATTCCTTCTTATTCTGAGAACCTGAGATACTGACTCTGATTGCTAAACTGGATGAATTCAAGTAATATCTTCCCTCTGTTCTAGGAAAGCAAGAGTTCAGAACATCTCATTTTACTGCTGGAAAGCTAGTGCTACAGGAAAATGCCAGCAATTCTTAAGAGCTATAAGGGAGTCTGGGATTTGCAGAAGTAAGACCTCATTCAAACTTCCTACCCTTGTTAATGCTGCACAAAACAGCCATTACCAGGAAGGCTGTAACTTCTTCCAAGTGTTATTCTTTATCTGTTATTCTAACCATTAACTGAAAAGCTACAAGGTGCAAAGACTTAGAGAAAAAGGCTTAAGGCAAACCAAGTCTTAGGAAACTAAAGCACATTTACCTCCCAGAGACAGACAGCTGAGGAGGAGGATCTCCAGCCACTCTATTTCAAATTGTCACAAACCGAATCCAATGGATCCTGACAGCTGAATGAAAACTAAGCCATGTAAAATCTCATCTGAATTTTCTTCACAGTATGTTACTGCAATCAGTGTACAAATTAATGGGCAATAAGGCTGTTTTATTAGCTGCCAACCTGTCTTATAAAGTTTCAAGACTTTTAGTCATCTCCAATGTACTGACTCTACAAAGCAATGAACATTTCAGAATCAAGATGGAAAAGATTTATGGGTTTGAAATCTACCAGTACAAAAAGATTTGCTTTACTACAACCTCAACAGAGAAATTAATGATGTTTACTACAGAAAATGCTGTAGTTGGTGTCTCACCCAAATAGACACTGGATTCTGTGGCCCCTCTGGCAGCTTCCACAAGATCTTCTTCATCCTCCGGTACCTCGTTATTTGCTGTGTAACTTGTGTCATCAAACAGACTGATTGGAATTACTTTGCCATCCTTAAGCAGCCATGCAGAAGCAATTGGAGTGCAAAACTGAAGAGGAGAGAGGTAATTGGAAAATGAATGTTGTATTAATGAGCTATTAAATAAGAATAAAAAACAAAGTGCTTAAATTTCTTGTTTAAATTTTGTAACAGATGCAGCAGCTCAAAGTCAGAACTTCAGTTAAAAAATGACAAGCAGATGTGTGCTCCTTTACAAAGACAGTGCCTGAAACCAAAGATGAAAGACATCTTCAAAACATCTACTTTTGTGATATTTAATATTCTGTCTTTCCCCCTACCTGGTATTCCCATTCCAGATGTCCTCCTCGTCTGTTAAAAGCCATCACCTTCCAGTCAGCCACAGAGACCTTTATCACTGTGTCTTTCATCATAGCTTCCTGCTCATCCACCTCTGAAATAATTTTTGTTTCTTCTTTGTTCATAGTTGATTTAAAATCGCTCTCAATGTATCCTGCTCTAGTTTCAATATCTGGGACATAGCGCAGCTCAAAGTGACCAACACTGAAATTCCACCTCAAAGAGAAAGAGAAAACCTTTGTAGTAACAGCTTTTATATTCCAAGGAAGTCCCAAGTCCTCTGTGCAGAAAATTTCTAAACTGAATTACCTGAATTTGGCCCATATTTTCACAGTAAACTCTTAGACTGTCAAATAAACAAAACTGTACCAGGAGGGGAGTGCTAATCCAGAACACAAATCAAACAAGATTTTTTTTTTGAGAAATGTTGTCCAACATGATGAGTGAACTGAGAAAAAACTGGTAAAGTAGGGGCCAATGGCACTAAAGGTTTAGTGTATGAAGGGGAAAACTAAAATCATTAAGTACTAGAGCTGAGTCTGCCTAGTAAGAAAACATTCTGTAGCTGAAGAAAGCAGCAACTACAAAGCTGTTAGGAAGCAGCATTCTAAAAAACCATTTTCCTCTTCACTAATTAAGTGGATTTAACTGGAAACATAAGATTTTTCAAACTGGGAAAGGGACTATGATTTTTTTGTTCAACCCCACATACAACCTAACACAGATCCCTTGACAGGTACTTCATGAAACCAGGACTGCTCATATCTCATAGGTTAACACCAAAAAAAGACAAATGTATAATGAAATGTGTAAGGAGCAGTTTTCTTGCACAGCAAAAAAATCTTAAATTGTTGTAAACCTACAAAGATACAGACAGGAAAAGCGTGGCATGTTTGGACAGCATGAAAGGGTAAACATTTCTTGAACAGTAAATTTGGTTGCCTAAAGCTTCTTATCAGTCTGGCAACCACCAGGAACCCCAAGTGGCTCTTTAAAGAGTTTACACCCTTATGGTAAGAATTTGGCATATTTTATACACTCAGTCTATTTATTAAAGACAAAACTTTTTTCCTCTGGATTAAAACCCCAGATGTTTCCTACCCATTCCATGTCACCAGGAAAGCACCTCTGTTTCTCACCACAAAGAGGAGGGTTCTGGGACACAAGACTAAATACTATGGTTTTGACATACCTCTCCTGGCTAATATCTGTCTCCAAGAAACACAGAAACCAAGATTTATCCTCTCAGACATCTGATCTGTTACTGAGTTCTCATTAGGTTCTCTCTGATAGACTACAAATTCACAACTTGTCACATCCTGCTGCAAACAGAAGAGGGAGCAGGGGAACAGGGAATGACTGATTCTCCACTATGTTGCTGGGCAGTTACTTGTATCTATGTACAGAACCCATCTTTTTAAGTCTGTGTTTTATGAAGTGGGTTTGGGTTTTTTTTTTCCAGAAAATATGTGTCTGTAATTTTACAGAAATCTTGATGTATTAAAACTTCAATATGACAGCGTTAGAAAAATCACAGATTGAATCAGTTTCTACAGCTTAGAAAGAACAAACCACCTACATTATGGAATGAACAACATAAATTTAAGAATGGTTTAAAATATCAACTTAAAATGAAAATTTAAGACATCATGTATAACCTCCCTCCCCAGTGACAGTTACCATTTGTACAAAAAGAACCTTAAAGGGAGTAGATTTTAAGAAGACTTTTAAACTGTCTCCTCTTGTACAAAAGCAGCAGTTAGAACAAACATTATAGTGACATTTGCCCTGTGCAGTAGAGCAGTGACAAACTTTTCTGAGGTGTGTCACCCTGTTCTTCTAAAGTTTTTCTAATCCTTCTGATGTTTACGTTTTTGTAATGGAGTTTCTCACACACTTCTCATGTCAATAATGATTGCTTTGCAGTCCTTTTTGGAGGAAGAGAGAATTAATGGACTGTTGGTTTGACCAGCGTGGTTGGAGAGGTGGCAATTTCATCCTCCAGTCCATGGTCACCTTTGGAATTCTATAGATATCGGAGTCGAAAAACAAACAAAGGCTCTTTTTTGCCTTAAACATCTCAGAGCACGAGTGTCGCTCATTCTGTGTCCTACTGCGACAGAGGTGAGCAAGGACGAGGGAAGCAATGTGACCTGACTGCCATCTTTTCTGCCTCACCACCTCTACAGGACTGCTGTGAGCAGGTCAGACTCACTTCTCGTTGCCACTGCGTGGCCCCACAGCCCGGACGGTTTTCTGGGTGCGGTGCAGCAGCAGCGTCTCCTCCTGCTCGCTCTCCTCATCGTCCCAGCGGCGGCAGCCCACAGCTGAGCAGATGTACTTCACCTGAGGGACAAGGCAGGCTCACACGTGAGACTTCACAACAAATACCATCAACAGCAAGATTCAGAGCTAACAGCCCTTCCAGCCTGCTCTTGGCTGGCAGGCAATTTGGAACTCCATGCCTTCAGATGTTTGGCTGGAGGGATGTTGGAAAGCCTGGTTTAAGAGATAACAGCTTTTCAGAACAAAAACTTTCAAAGCATTCTAGAAAGTTTACAGTCTGTGGTATTTTGACTACCATTTGACTGTATTTTGCATGTACTTCTAACAAAAAGAAATCTGAGCTCTCTCTTTCTCCACTATTTCTCTGGACATCAAAAGAACATTCCTGCAAGACCCACAGCATAATTCTGCTTTCATGTCATATTTATCTCAGCATAACTCTCAGCATAACTCTATCAGCTTCAAATGAAGTACTATTGATTTATATAAAATACCACAAAGCCTTCCCCCTTTGCCTTGTCAGTTATCAAAAGGAAAAGAAAACCTTAATAAACTCTCACAGTCACAGTTTCCAACAGTCCCAATCTCAAACAGAATTTGCATTATATGGGCAAGGCCAGAGAGATCAAACTTCCCAAACTCTTAGGAAGGAAGAGTCAGGCACTATTTCCTCTAAGAGGCAGCTTTGCTACTGTGAGCACAAGCCAGGAATGAAAACAGAAATGAAAATTTCCTCTTCTGAGCACTGGAGGAGGAGGAAGAACCTGTTGGAGCAGAGAGCCCTCCACTGCCAGTGAGGAAACTAAAAAAGGAATTCATGAACTCTGGTTTGGGGTCTGTGCTCTGTATCATTAGTGATGATTCCACACCACACCAAAGGACTGTTCCACATTAAAATGTATGGTGAAAATGAAAAAAAAAACAAACCAACCAAAAAACCACCCTGATTTTGTTGAAAACAAACACTAGGAACTTTATTTTTTTTAACTGAATCTATTTTTAATTAGTTTTAAAATGAAATGTTTCTGAATTATCAAATGTCTGTTCTTCACTACACAAAGTATTTACAAGCATTTTAATGACATCTGACATTCAACTTAACTTTTAAATATGACTTTAAAATATAAGGAGAACTTCTGATAGTAAGCACGCTGACAACAACTAAAAGTCCTTAACTTTTGCAGGTGTTAAAAAAAAAAATCAGTTTTGAAAATCTGAAATTAGTTTAAAAAAAGGTGTCACCTAAAGCATTAATTGATATACAGTGAGCTGAACTGTAAAGTCTCCTTCAAACAGAGCCAGATGATAAAGCTGAAGTCCTCCCAGAGAAAGGGGTCATCCCTCTTATCCTCTCACTATTGGTGACAAAGCTCCTGTCCCTTCCCTTGTGCTGGCTCTGGTGCTCCCTGATCCCCTGCTACAGCTAACCCAGCACAAAATGAATCCAGTAAAAAGTGAACAGTGCACTGCTGGGTTAGCAAACGGTGAGACAAGGGTTAAAGCCAGCACAGGAGCAGAGCAGGAGCTCCAGGCAGGAGGAGATTGCAGGGCCATGCCACCTGCTGCAGCCCACGAGGCTCAGGTTCTCCCCTTTTGTGCCCTGCATTTAAACTCCTGAGCTGCAGCACAGTTTAAAGCTCAGCAGTTACCTGTTTGCGAGGCAGAGCTCGAAACAGCCACAAAACACCTTTTGAGGCTCTTACCTTCCCTGAATAGGAGCTCAGGCCATAGGTGGTCAAAGACTTTCCCCCAACCAAGACAACGTCCTCGCCAAATTTGTAGGATGACTCGAGCAGAGACTCAACCGTGAAGGGAACGGCCTCCATACTCCCCCGATCCCGATCCCACTGGAAGAGGTCCCCATCCAAGGAAGGGATAATGATCTTGTTTCCAAACACCTGAAGTAATTGAATTCAAGGTTAGCTGTTGCTTTGTTTTTTAAAGTTTTTCGAAGCCTTCTGATGTTTACATTCTTATAAGGAAGTTTCTTATGCACTTTATGTAAATAACTTAATGTTTTGTGTTTTTTTAAAGAAGAAAAATTTGATGAACTATTGGATTGTCCAGTGTCACTGGAGAAGTAGCACTGTCATCCTCCAACCCACTGTCACTTTTAAAAATCTATAAATATTAGAGTCAGAAATTAAACATCCTCTTTTTTACCTTAAAAAGCTGCATGTCCACATCGTTTTATTTCATGTCCTACAGAAACAGTTAGCTATGATTTAACCATAATTTTAATTATTTATGACCATAATTTAAAAGCACACAGACCACAAATGGCAACAGAAATGCTGTATAAGCAAGGCCAGTGCGTTATGCTCCTGTGTCCCAATGGTTTTGTATCTCAGTCCTATTGGTTTTATATCTCAGCATCCCATTTTTCAAAGTTATACTGAAGACAGAAAACTTTCAGGCATTCAAATCAAACCCATGTTTCTCTATTCTTAGTTTAAAAACAGTTCAGTGCGTGACACTTCTTCAAAACATTTGAAAGCTCGATGAGTTGACATGTTTCATCAAAAACTGCAGAAAATAAGATGTGAGTTGAAGCATTCTCCAAGAGACAGGCACTGGTTAAAGTGCAAAGTTTTGCAGATTATTTGGGATAGTTTCAAAACAGAGTCATTTTGAAAGTACAACTGAGGCTGTTTTCATGATTAATGTCTATTTCAGAATATCCAACTTTCTGTAAAGCACAGAGAGAGCAATTATCACTGAGATCAGAGCTCACATTTTCACCTTTGCCTCTCCAGACAGTTAAATCTAACTTCTCCTTGGAATTTCCTATCTTTAAGCACACCGTTCCTTTAAAAACTGCCTGGCTTTTCCCTAAACACACAAGTAAGGAAAAAAATCTTCACTGGGATACAATATTTCACCCATTACACAGAGATTTTCAAGGAGATCCTAGTTCAGAAGTATGAGTCATTGTCAGTGAGTACTGAGGGACTTATTAAGAAACTCATTATCAGCATGATGGACCATAACTAATGCTGTGGAGCCACAGTGGCTGTGCCCATCAAGAACACTGAGAAACTGTAATCCACATAATCTTAGCTTCTGAGGATATGGATTAACATGGGAGGTTTTACTGCCTTTTCAGAACCTCTGTCCATTTGGGCAATATCCTACAACATAATTACATTAAATTTGGATACTTGACACATTAGGAATTAAAGACTGCTTCTGGTACATGTGTATTAGTCACTTGGAAAAAAATATTCCTGCTCAGACTCCAAGGCACAGATGTGTATTACAAAGTGGTAAAAACATGCAGGAAGGTTTCTTCTTGTTATTATTTCTGGAGCTACTGTGAGGATCTGAAACCACATCTTCTGCATGATTCAAATTCCATGTAACATGGAATTTTTATTCCTCTAACTGGGTCAGAGTCAAGCAAACAGCATGAAGCAAAGTTGGGATTCACCTGAACAAGGAGGGAAAGACAGATGTTGTAGATGTGTGCATGTCATGACTAGTATCTCCTCACACACTGTTCAACACACCTCATTTACAGAGAAAATTCAGGTGAGTTACCCCACACTGCTGGTATTTCAGGTCCCTAAAGGATCCAACAGCAATGCTCTCCAGCTTTGAAAAGCCTCATGATGAGAGACAATTGAAATAAAAACTCCTCTCAGGAGCACAATGTGTAATTGAAGAGATGGTAAAAATAAGCTCCTGAGATTAGCTGTGAAGCTCTTACAAAGCAAAACTAGGTGTGTTCTTTCCCTCTCAGAGATTTACCTTATGGCAATAAAGGCCAAACATCCTGGAAAAGACACTGCGTGTGACACACAAATGTTGCATTATGGTCTACCATTGGGGAGGAAAAGTAAACACACACAGCCCTATATACACACACACACAGAAATAAACCAACAAAAAAGGAAATATTCTGTGAAGAGTGGGGCATGTCATTTGTAGAGATCACCTGACTGGTGGACAAATAAAGCAAACAAGGTTTATATAAACATTCATATTCAAGAGCAATCTTGTAGTCTTGAGAAACGAGAGACTGAGAAGATTTGGAAAACATATTTTTAAAACCAAAATGCCAATGTCAAAATTGCAGCTGTAACCATGCTCAAAGTACCTTGTTAAAACATTCAACACAGAGGAGTAACGCCACAAAACGTTTCTGTAATATATTCTTTCAGAAGCCCATAATAATTCTGATGACAACTTTTAGCCTGTGCAGCTGTTACTTTGCATTAACAAATCCTCTGAATGGATCTGCACATGATCCATACACATGCAAGTAGTCTGAAAGCCCAGCCAGCATGAGATACTCTGCTCCAGGGGCTGGAGACCATGCCATGGTTTGTGAACAATGGAGACAGTGCTGTAAACTGCCCAGGAATTGCTGCTGAGCAAGGAAGACTGTCTGTGGGCAGCTGCAAGCCCTGGGGACAGTGTGACCCATGTCACCTTAAGTGCCTGCCCTGTCCCAAAGCTCTCACTCCAGGGCCTGAGTAGGAAATTTTCCCCCAGCAAACAACACAGACACATTGGCCATTTTAGGAACCACACCCAAATCTCCAAGATGCATGAAGCTGACTCAGCAGCACACACCTGTATACTCCCAAAATATGGACCAAATCAGGTTATGGCTTTGAATATTCTCTGACAGTGGCTCTCTGCCTCTGCTCTCTGCTCAGGTGTTGAAAGCTCAGTCCCCATAAGCTGCAGAGGGCAGCTGACACCGTTGGGCAGCTCTGCTGATCACCTGTCCGTGCTCCCAACCTTGAGGGCATCCACAGGAGCAGCAAGTCCTGGGTGACACTGGGAGGGAAAAGCTGAGAAAATCACAGCTGCTGTCCATGAACACATGAGCAAAGGGAGCAGGGGCAGCAGGAAGAGCTGCTGCAGTGAAGGACAGGGCTAGAGTAGGAGCGGATAAGGTTAATCTGACCCTAAGTGCAAGTGAGACATTTGGGTTACTTACCATCACAAATGAGCTATTTCACTACAGAAACAGAACAGGGGGAAAAAATCACCTTCTTTTAAGATGACTTTATTTATAAATGGATTACATGACACAGTGCTGACAAGAGGTAGCACCTGATTACGAAGAAAGTCTTCTTTTAACAAAATAGCTTTATTTGAAGAATGGGACAGGTATGCAAATGTGCCACTTGCAGGTGCCCACATACATGTGTAACAAAAGGCATTTGTCACCACTTGTGGTGACATCCGTTTTCAAAAGAGCAGTTCAGCCAGAGGCTTCGGAAGGACATTAATAACAACAACTATCTGAATTATGCAGCTCATTCTCTAGTACATGAGAAGCAGAAAAGGGACTTTCCTTGAAAGTACTAGCAACTAGCATCGGCATGCAGCTCAGGTAAAGGAATGACATCACCCTGTATCTCAAAAGCATTACCTCATCTCCTAATCCAAGGAGTGAGTCACCCAGGCAGTCAGCTGCAAATCTCTTGGCACAGAAAATGTAGGTTACCACGATGCACTTACACATTCCTCTGATCTGTCAATGTAAATAGCTATTTGTTCAGCTTCACTGGTCAGCAATATGGCACATAATTGTTAAGTGGCTCGTCTTTCAGAAGTAACACTTAAAAAAAAGCCCCCACATTAAGTACGGAGCTCTAAACGAGCCGCTGCTCTTTTGCTCATTAAGAGTTTGCAGCCCAAGTTCTCCATTGGCTCTGCGCGGGGCTCTGCAGCCCTATCAGCGGCGCGGGCTGCGCAATCTCCAGGCCGACGGGTGAGGTAATGCAGTTTCTAAAAAGCCTCCACAAAAAAGCAAAAAGCCATAACGATCCGGAGTGGCACACGCTTCCAGGGAATTTGCTGTCTAGACTCTTTACTGGAAAGGAGGGCACCGTACGCCAGGTGCCACGGCAGGTTGGTCGGTGCAGGGAGCCGCTGATTTACAGCGGTGCAGAGAAGAGAAAAAGAAAGAAAAGGAAAAATTGTGTAAACAGAGATCAAAACAAGCTGAAGTACTAAAGCTTCCAGGAGCTGTTTAACAGCAAGCGTGACATTCTACCCCCTTCCTAATGCTCTTTATCGTCTGAAACAAAAATCAAGCCTGCTCACGTGCAGACGCATCTGAGCCAAGTCTGGTGCCAAAGCAGTCAATATTATTGTTTACAGATGGGCTGGACTATCTACTGACTCCAAGGAAATAACCACGCACAAGTGAAATATTCTCCTTAAAATAGGATTTGATGTCTTTATGTTTTTCTAACACTTCTGCTTGTAGTTTTCAAATCTTGCTGTTACTATAAGCTGCAAGAGCTTCATTCCAATTACTAATTAACTAAGATCAACCTACATGATCTTAAGTGATAAAGGTACCAGTTTTTTCCCCCGTCTATGATTATCCCTACAATAGAATCACAGTAACAAACAGGATCAAAGCCAACATCCAGCATGGTCTTAAGAAAGCTACTTCTCACTGAGAACTATGTCTTTTAAGCCTCTTTAATCTAGGCAACATATTAAAAGTCACATATGGCAGCTTTATTCTGAAGGGTAGAAACAAGAGTCTGCACAAAGAAATCTGGGAAAGTGAAAGCAAGCTGGTATGCTCCACATTAAAAAAACAAACAAACAAATAAAACCACAAACCCATAGACAGTAACATAGGTATTCTTACTAACTGTTTACAGATTATTCAGGTGATATAGATATATATTGAGATATACATACACACAATTTTTGAGTTTTCCCTAGTTTGGGCTGGTCTGGAACTGATTTATTGTCTGCTCTTTATTTGCTATGCATGCAGGAAGGTTATCTGCACAGAGACATGGGCTTATAACTTCCAATAGAAGAGGTTATTTCTTCTCTTCACCTCAGATTTCAGGATGCTGATTCATCTGTTTTGCCTCCAGCAACCTGCAGAAATCCTGAAGCACAGGGCACTACAAGGATGACAGTGTACTCTTACTAACAGGCAAACCCTAATCCAACAGCAGCATACTGGGATGAAGGGGCCAGCCAGAGTCTTCCAACTTCTGCAAGGTCCACAACATTCCCACTTCCTTAAGAGAACAAAGAGCCAGACACAAGCACAATATTTTGAGAAGATTCCACTGCCTAAAGCACTGGTAAGAGAGCAAAGTATTCTTCAAAACATTGACTGTTCAACCAGCCAGGAAAAAGAAAACTGACTGCGAAAGGAAGTCCATGATTTAGATCAGTAAAACAACCTAAGACATGTTCAAGGGCAATGAGGAAGCTGAGGCAGGAAATACCAACAGGTTGTGGCTTGTCTGGAGAATTTTTCCTTCTTGTGATACAATTACTTCTGATCTCAGCACTACACTTGTTTATGAAGTGCATGCCTGTCCTGACCACCTCCTGTGCCTGTTAAGCACTGAACATGCCCAAACCATCTCTGAGCTCAGGACTGTGAGAAAGGCTGCACCTGGACATCAGATAATCAGTATTTTATTGAGCTGTTTACAGAGGTGGGGTTAGGTGGCCTTCCTCCCCTGCAGAGCTGAGAGGCGGCACATCAGAGAAGCCATGGAAATAGGTTTCATCTCAGCTGGGCTGTGACAGCCTGAAAGAGCACACCAGGTCTGCACAGCAACAGTGAGCAGAGATGTTTCTCACAGCTCAGGCTGATTTTAACCATCAGGCTGTACAGCTCACCCAGCAACAGTTCACAGCATCTATCAAGTGACAAAACCTTGTCCCTGACTCCTGCCTGCATTAAGTACCTTATGATACAAGTTTATATCTGTTACTGTCTTCTTCTCCTTCCATCACCCCCCATACTCCAAAGTTGGTAGTTTCATTTTTCATGAATACATGGAAAAGAGTAATAAATTCAACTTTTGTGGGCCTGTACTTTCTGTATGATGAGCGTGTGAAGTGATGCTGTAACCTTGTGCCTGGATGAGTAGTAGAGAACTCATTTCAAAACTCCTTTCTTCTCTCTCTTCAAAGCAACACCTGCAACATCCTCCCGACAACTTTTATTAAAGACTAGAGCTGGTATCTCTGTCATGATTCTATATTTCAGATCTTAAAATCTGATCAGGTGTAAGCACCAGGGTCCCAACAAAACTGTCTTTTACACAAACAGATTAAAAAGCAACAGATGACAGCAGCACAGCAGCTTGAGACTTATACTCTCCTTTCCAATGTCAGGGGCACACTACCTTGTTCAGCTTGAGTTTGCCCTTAAAAGAATTATTGCTGCTCTGCCCTCCCCTGAAGGGCCATAAAGGAAATCTGAGGAACTGCAGTGTGCTAACTAGACCACCTCAGCTTCAAAAGAGATCAGGAACCCAATACTGTTTGCTGTGCAGTCACACAGACCCTTCCTCTGAAGACAAGCAAACTGAATTATCACAGTTACACAGTCAAACAAGACTTGGGGTTTTGAGATACAGAGATGCCAGCCTGCTCTGCTGCCATGGTAACAGACTTTTAAAAACTGTTCTCCTTAATAATAATAAAAAAACCCCAACTGCACAGTGCTTTAAGAAAGACTTTATTTTGACATTATTCCATCCCCCTCTTTTACATGGCAAGTTTTATTAATAAGACTGCAAGTCTTCTGAAACTTAAGAGCAGTGCTTTCTGAGACACTGAGAAACTGGTGCTGCTGCTACCGAGCCCATCACTGAGCTCCTCGAAACTAACAGCATCTAAGGGAGTGGATTCGTGCAAAAAAACATTACCCAAAGCCTTGCCTTTGCAGAAACAGGCCCTGCACAGTCCATCAGCCACCACAGCAGAACTGGTTCTTATGTGTGGTTTGCAAGGCAAGGCTTTGGTGGTGGGGGCTACAGGGGGGAGAAGAACCCCACGCTGGAGCAGGGGAAAATGTGAGGGGTCCTGCCCTGAGGAGGACGAAGTGGCAGAGACAAGAGACAAGGTGTGATGAACTTACTGCAGCCTCCACACCCCATCCCCCTGCACCACTCTGGGGTGGAGGGAGAGAAAATCAGGGTGAAGTTAAGCCTGGGATGGGGTGGGGGAAGGTGTTCTTCAGATTTGGTTTTATTTCTCCTTATCCTACTCTGGTTTTATTGGGAATAAAACTGGTTTTCCTGAGTCAAGTTTGCTTTGTCCATGATGGTGCCTGGTGAATGACCTCTCCCTGCCCTGATCTTGACCCATGAGCCTTTCCAACAGATTTTTCTCTCCCCTGTCCAGCTGAGGAAGGAAGTGACAGAGTGGCTTTGGTGGGCACCTGGCATCCATGCAGGGGCAATAGCAGAAGCTTCTTGTGGCACTTAAGGAGACCAGGATTCAAAGTGATCTCTGCTGGACCCTGTGTGTTTCTTCCCCTGGCCCTGCTCAGACAGGATGGTTTTGCAGATAAGGACACAGAGTCCATGTGAGAAACTAAGTCACAGAGGAGCTCCTACAGGAAAAGAGCCCAATACAGGAGGAGAACAGAACATGGCAAATCACAGTCTCCTCTTTCAAGGATGTGAAGAATGAGTGCACGAAACATGCAGCGAGTCTGACAAAGATTAATAGTTACCTCCTTATGAAGCACAAAGTCCAGAAGAAATTAGGAAATGAGATGTCAGTGGCTGTGCTGCTAGAGGAATGATTTGCTAAACTGTCTAAATCGCTTAACCCTCAAAATGGGCCCTTCTTTATATAGATAAAGATATAGCCTGAAAGTTAAAATAGGCCCTAGGGCAGAATAAATTACTTTTTTGTGTATTGGGCAGCTGAATTCCAACTAAGTTATCCATTACCTGAAACTGATATTTGTCTAGGTACTAGAGTTGATCCATTTTATTATCTGTAAACAGCAGAACTGTTAAACAGCCAGTACAAAACATGCAGTGGGCCATATGCAACTGAATTACAAGCTCTCTTCCTGCCTTTATCTAGACCCAGGAGGTGAAGGGTCCAGACCACAAGATTTGCAAGAAATGGCTGAGGGAGCTGCAGTTAGTTAGCCTGGAAAAAAAAAGGAGGCTTGGGGAAGACCTTATTGCTGCCTATAACTCCCTGAACAGTTTTAGCCAGATGAGAGGGGTCATGCTCTTTTCCCAAGAAACTAATAATAGGACAAGAAGGAATGGGCTCAAGTTCTATCAGGGAAGGTTTGGATTTGCTGTAAGGAAAACTTTCTTCACTGAAGGGATGGTTAAGCATTGGAACAGGCTGCCCAGGGCAGTGGTGGAGTCACCATCCCTGGGGAGATGTAAAAGCCTTGTGGATGTGCCACTTAAGGATATGGTTTAGTGGTGACCTCAGCATTGCAGGGTTAACACTTGGACTCCATAATTCTGTAATCTTAGAGGTGTATCCCAACCTAAACCATTCTGTTATTCTACTATAAAGAGAATAAAAAACCAGAGACAACGGGGTTGGTAAAAATCCTTTCCAATATATGGAGCATTTTGACTATGGCTGTGAGCGTGAGATGAAAGCTGGTTGTACACAGAGCAACTCTGAGGAACTTTCCTGGCTTTGCTCAAGGCAGAGCATCACCTGAGGACTGTTCTCAGAGCTTTGGTATCACACAAGCCACAACATCCTGCTCTGTAGCTGCTCACGTGTCCCCTAAGGGAAGGTGTCATCCTCCAAAGGGTCCTTAGAGCAGTGAAAGGACACGAGTCAGCACTTCCTCAGGGCTTGGTCAGTGTTAACTCCAAGTGTCAGCAAGGCAGCCACCAAGCTGCAGCTACAGGAAGGCTTTTGGATTTTTTAACTGAGCAGGACACCAAACAAAGAGGACTGAAGATGTGCAGCTTGGATAAATACATAACATCACTTGCCTAAGCAACAGCCCTACTTGTGATAATGGTATGATGGTGCTGCATCACACTGACCACCAGCTCACCTCAGGCAGCTGTCAGCAATTCCCCTTTTCCTCAGGTTTACCATTTCTTACTAAAAAAAGTTGGTTGTGCTTCCTATAAAAGCACAGCTTCCTGCTATTGGGGTACTTTAAACAATTAGTCTTTTGCAGATGACTTTTTGTCCACTAAACAGCATTAGAAGTTTATTTTCAGGAGAATTGTAAATTACAGTTTTAAGTTTCAACAAGAAAGCAACAAAAAGTCTCTCTAGTGAAGTTTCCCAAGCCTGTCACCTCTTCATGCACACATATGTGTGTGTTTCCAGCAACAGAACTGAAAAGAACCACTCGTGCCATCAGGAATGCTAATACATCCATGCAGTTAAAGAGCAGTCACATCCATTCTCATCCAGCAAAACACAGGCTCCACTCCCCTTGATGGCTCGAAACCTTGTCTGCCTCAATTGCAATTAGAATTTATCTTCCTTTGAAGTACAATTCTGGACACTCACTTCTTATTCATTATGAGCTTTTCCAGGACCATTTAAGACACTAATCTGTCTCTCTCTACCCGCAGGCAACAGGGAATCACATTTCCTTCCCCTGCAGAGGAATGGAGATGGCAGCTGATTCCCTGTCACGGGATATCTTAGTGCACAGTTTTCTCAGGTTTAAACTGGTCACCTCCAACCTTCAACAACAAAACGACTGTTATCAATCCCCACATCTTGTATTTCATTTAGCACAGTTTAATTTCATGTCTGTTATAGAAAACCTGTATGACTGAGAGCCAGCTGAAGTGCCAGCCTTTCCCTGCAGGAATGACAGCTCCAACTATCTAAGCATCTGGTGGTTCTACAGGTCTCAGCAGTACACAGAAATAAAGGTCACTACAGGACACTAGAATGCTCTTCCAGACAACTAAAATGATACCAGTTTACCTACAAGGAAATGCATTTTCCCCATTTTAGTCAGCTCAATAACCAGCCCACTGATTTACACTCTGCCTGCTTGAGAAGAGTGGCGATTCAGTGCTTTACATCTGCTCAGAATGTATTACAGCCAGAAAGTCATTTTACAGCACAAATATATATTTAAAAAGTTTTATTCTTTCTGGTGTAAAACTGTCCTTTAAAAACCTTTTGTACCCACTCAAACACCTCAGAGACCCAGCTAGCTATTCTATGTATATGAAACTCTGACTCTCCTCTGAGCTGCCTGGATGGTGCACAGAGACTCTTCCAAGTGCTAAGCAGGAAAGATTGTTTCTGTTGCTGGTGTGTTCCATTCCAGATGTTTTAAGATGCACCCGAGATTAAGAGTTAAAATTACTAACAGTGAACTAGATAGAGGCATTCTTTTTAGAATTCAGAACAAAGGCATTTTCTCAGAACGTCTGTGTAGTTTGAAAAGCATCTCCTTTTTGTTTGGCCAGTGAATGTTAGCAGAGTCAGAACAATTTTATGCAGGATTAATATAAATTCCTTATATTCATCACTGCATTTAACAGCTGCTATAATAACCTCTTCAGTGAAAACACTCAAGTGTCTGACAGTCTTAAGTGTTCCCCACCCATATCCAAGACAAACACTATCAGCTTTTCCTTGGATGGTATTTACAGACAGTGACTCAACTGAAAAATAACTATAATAGAAAGCCATGAGCCAAACAAACACATAAGTTTTATTCAAACTAATAAAATACTGCTGTAAGTGGTTGGTGAAACTTTCCTAATTCTTTCAAAGACACTGTTAAATTATTTACTCTCCCTGACCCTCTGGGAGGGCACATAACAGAATTCACAATTCAAGCCCCTCAGAGGGCATTTTGACCTCTTGCCTTGCCCTGACCCATTTCAATGTGGATTTTGCATTTTCTTCTATTCCAGAGTGTAAGAGGTCAAAGGATGGGAATTGCTGAGTTTCCTCTTGTGTTCCCAAAGCAACCCAAGACAGATCTGGGCTCTTCTCTGGCTTGTCTGGGCACAGAGGCTGCCTTACCCAAAGTGCAGCAATGTGCAGGCAAGTCAGTACCTCAGAGTGAATCCCAGGTGTCTGAACACCTCACAGCAGAATTCTGTATTTCTTTTAGGACACCAAAGCACTGAAAATTGGGAAGGGTTAATGATGCAGATAAAGGGAGGGAAAAAGAAAGAAGATACACACTCATGCTGTACATTAAATGCAGCCACTAGTGGAGTTTTGTGAGATTTCAAAATCCTTTTCCAACCCACTGCTCTAAGCAAAAAAGGAACAATCTGCTCAAAGTCTCTGTGGGTTCACTTCATCAACAATGCAGTGAGTTTTCAGATGACTTCAGTATAAAACTTCTTCACCTCTCCATATTTCTCTGGAGAAAAAAACCATAATACTAGTCTATTCCATAAAAATATGACACTTCTATGTCCAAAAAAGATGATACAGATGTCTAGGTTTGTAGAAAAGTTGGTTTTATGTGGCTATCACAATAAAAAGATATATTTATGTTTGTTTATCTATGTACATGCATACACATAATGAAATACAAAGGTCACGAGAGTCTTTATTGGAATAAGGATGTTGACAGATTTGGTGACATGGCATAATCAAATTATTCCATTTTTCCAGGATACAGTGGTATGTTTACTCTGCTATAAATGTCAGCCTTGTGAGCTGAAACTGATTTTGTCCCATGATCTTCTATGTCTCAAATAAGGAAGTAAGATGCTTACTTAGGGATTAGTCTGTAACAGCCCAAGCCTACCAGGTACTTGATTATTGAGTCCATCCCAGTGTAGCCTCTGCCCAGAGCACTGAAACAACTCTGATTGGTGCTCATTAAGTAATTTAGGATAAAGCTTGCAGGTAAAAGAATTAATCATCCTCATCAACAAACCCTGTGCTATGAACCTTTCCCACTGCTTCTGAAGCAGTTCTCTCTTTCACTATAATTAACCATCATTATTTCAACACGCTGCTTCTCCCCAAAGTATTCTAGTCTAAGTATGGACAGTGTATTAATTACAAACCCAAATCTTAAAGAGCAAAGTGTTTTTATTAAAATTAAGCTCCCTTTTAGAAAAGTTGTGATTCAATGACTTTACTGTGAATTTAATCAGGCAATCTTTGCGTGCAGGTAACAGGAAAACTTGGACTTGTAACCAGGCTTTTAAAGAGAAAGGTTTTCCATTTTAAAACAATGGATAGGGAAACAGTTTTTAAATTCTCACACACAAACCTGAACTGCAGAGTCAACTTTTCAGGAATGGCACCCTGACCATGATTTGTTGATGTTGGAGCTTAGAGCCAAGGGAAGAATTTTAGCATTTTAGTTACCCAGACACCCAATTAATACTTCAGCAGCCTTTCCTTTCTAATTGATCTGGTTCATATGACAAATGATGAACATCTCACTTGTCAGTGTCTTAAGCAGTAGTTTCAAGATCTGAAGTGTTTGACAGAGCTGCTGGAACATTTGAAATTTCACTGCCTCACTTTCCTAATTAACACACGAGCTCCAGACAGCCAGGTTGACATTTTACAGTTAGGTAAAGGAAGTTAACTACAGTTCTGTTAAACACTGAAACTTTAAAGATCCAAGGTCTATTCTTAAAAGGCACTTGGGAATTAAATTCATGCTTTTGCACCAGGACTTGGAACTACAGTTCATTGTAGTCACACTTGAGATAGTTAAAAAAACCCTCATCAAAACAATTAAGAGCCAGCATCACACTTTCCTTGCTCTGAAAGAACACAAATCTTTGTCTCTGCAAGTGTAACACAGAGTTTCTCATCTGCCATTTCTTGCAAGAAGATGTAATTTAACAGCTTACATAATGTTACTGCTTTATGATGAAGACTCTGGTTGCTAGCACAAAAACCTTTGTTACTTCAAAAATGCTGGAAGACGAAGGAAAAGTCTCAAGACTCAGTTTGAGAGACTAAAACTCAACAGCTCACATGCCACGTCAGTATTTTGACCCAAACCAGAATTTTCACAGCAATTTTAGTGAGGTGAATTACTCACTTAAGTAAGTATCTAGATTCACTGCATGAAGTCTTTCAGCTGATTACTGACAGCAGATTAAATATTTAAATATTTAAATGCAGTTTATTCAGAGTATTCATCACTTTTCATCATGTTTCTTGTTAAATTCTGTCTTAACAGCATTTGTTTACATGACAGTAGGAAGTCTAAAAAGGCCCATATTCATAACACTTAACAGCTTCTAGAAGGCCAAAATGACCTTTTCCTTCCAAAATTAGTTCTCTCATAGGCTGTGCATCTTAACTGTCAAAATCCCTCAGTGTCTTTGGCCACAGCTGTAGAAATGAAACTATTTGAAAGCTCATCTGAAAGTCCAACTTCCTCTATCCATTACAAGTGCTCTTTAAAAATGTGTTTTTATGACTGCCACAACCTACTGACTTGTAATCACACGAGGGAATTAAACATCACATGGGCAAACTACATTTTTTTGTTGTCTAAACCCCAACCTTTGATTTCTACAGCCATACCATGTTGGAAAAATATCAAAACCCTGGACAGACAGTTGAGTGACAGAATCTCTATTTACAAAAACACTTCTATCATTAGAAATGTTTGCACTCCCAAAATCTTTAAAAACATGGGCTTGTGACTTAACTTGTAGTGAAAAAACAAAGTTTATATTTGTACAGATTTCAAATGTGTGCTTTTCATGACCACTGGTTCTATTTTCATGTGCTCATCAGAAACTATTTGCAGCAACAGGTAACAGGCCAGTATTATTTCATGTATCTACTGCTGAGACCATTTGTGAAGGATCACACAATCACTGATATCTTCCACCTCACAGAGCTCTTTACAGTTCTCCTGTATTCTTTTCAATTCTCTTAAACAATTCAATGCTCTTAAACAGATTTTGGGGGGAAAATTCTTCTTTCCTACAGTGTTTTTTCTAAACCACAAAACACACCTGAACAAATCTCACAAAGCTGCACCCATAAATAAAATTCTCTCTCAGAAACAAAGGAATGTGAGTAATAATTCGTATTACTTCTGCAACCTGAGATACTGATCAGCAGCTCTCACAATACCACACCAACAGCCCACATCTTTCCTTTGCCTCCTTCACACCAAAACAGAGGTCATGGCCACAGACAGCAACAAAGAACCACAAGCAGCAGTCAGGCAGTCTGAATAATCCTGAACTCAACTTTCATTCTCTGATGCTCATTGTGCAAAGGATGATACAGGACTGGTCATCAAACCCAACCATCCCTGACAGGGAGGGACTGTGTACTTCTGTGGTGTGTTATCATCCCAAATTACCTCTTTGTGGGGGTTTTTGTTCCTCCTAATTCTAGGGGAGAATGAATCAGAGATCTTCCCAGTGCAGGAAGAGGAAAAAAAGGAAAAAAAACAACCTTCTAATTTTTAGCCTAGTTTATTGAAACTGATGGTGGCCAATAGCACCAAACAAGAAACTGAACTCTAGATTTTCTACTTACAGTTCATCAGAAAGAAGTGATGCAACCCTCTAGCACTCAGTACTTCAGGGTGACCTTCAGCACTCTGTTTAATTGCTAACACATTCTATTTCACAGGCAGCCTGCTTATCTAGTATAAAACACCCAAAACAATCCTTTGTTCATTTATTAAGTCACAAGGACTTTTGCTTTTCTTGAGGGAAAAAAAAGCCAGTACTTGCCAAGACATAGTCTAGTACTACAAGGCAGATGATCCTTTCATTTGCTTGAAATTACAAGTAACTTGTTTTCAATCAGCAATTACACACAATTCCCCAACTCAGTTACATCATCTAGTTTGGTAGTTATCAAATACATCAATCCCAAGGCTGAAACGCTGACACACTCCAGTTTGAAATGGCAACATGATGTAAGCACTCAAACAAAAAAAGTTTGAGAATAATACTGACAAAGTTTTTTAAGTGTTTGTTCCATTATTTAACATCTACCAAACAAAGAGGAAGCTGCATTCCTTATATTACAGACAAGTCTATTTTTAATTATTTAGTCAAGAAAGAAATTAAGCCTTACCTCTGGTTTACTGAGGCTGGATGACACAAGAGAACCTGATCCCACATCCAGATCCCACTGTTTTCTCCCACTGTTTTCTGGATCCAGTGCAGCAATTCGTCCATCCAAAGTGCTGATAATTACTAGAGATCTGCAAGATGGAAACATTCACACTCAGAACTACAGCAGCATGGACTTCCCCTATTAGCTGCCTTTTATGCTCAGTAAAATCCAACTCCAACCCTTAAGTTAAGTCTCTGTATTCTGCAGAAAAGCAATTCAACTGCGTAGGCTACCCAGACCAACAACAGAGTGGAAGAGCTGAAGTCTCTGGCTGGGTGTCATACACTAATTTCCATGTTGTAAGACACTTTCAGAGCTCACATTCAGGGGAAGGCAGTTGACTTTTTGCTCCTGCATGCAGATACTACCACTAAAATACTGCATGAGATCATCTTTTTGGAGATATTTATACAAACAGTATGGATCTCACTTCTTCCAGTCCCTTCCACACTGAGCTTTAACACATCCTTTCAAAGCAACCTAAACCCAAAACTATGAATCCAACCAACCAGGACCTAAGAAATATTAAGTTGCAACGAAGTTTTCAATGATTTTGGATTAAACATCAAATATCTGGGACATTTTGTAAGTCTCTGAATAAAAAAAGTGCCTCCAAAGGCACACACAGGGCACTACAAAACACTTCCAAGACCTGCAGACCATGAAGAAATGAAACTGGGTTTTGCAGCTTGGGCTTTAAGCAGCCTGATGTCTGGGATACAGGGCCATGGCAGGCTGGCTGCTGATTTCTACAGTGCCTGAAGCTCCTCAGTTTCAGTAAGTCTTGTTTCTTACAGAGCTATACAATTAGAATAAGCATTTCTGGTTGGGCTAGAGCTCCAGCATTAAAATAAACAAACAAACAAAATAAACAACACATCAGAGACAAAGCACTGACAAGGCATTTCTGAAAGGCTTTTTTTTTTTCCTTGAAGATTGTTTCTCTCTGACCTGAAAAAGCTGAGATTGTGTTGTCAGTTTGGCTTGCAGCAGCTCACCAATCTTCAAAGGCAGAGGGAGTAGAACTTGGTCACTTTACAGCTGCTTGCACTGAGGGGGGCTGGATCCAGTGACCCAGAAGGGACCTTTATAGTCACTGATTTCAATGAGAATAGGAAACTGTGCAAATAAAGTGATGGGGAGATTAACCAGTTTCAGGTGAGGGTGAAAGGGCAGGGGGCTGGTAGTGCACACACAGACATGTATATTAACCTTTACTTTAAACAATAAGGGACAATAAATTATTGTGTAGAGCTCTGGCCAAATATATTCACTTGTCCAAAGTTAATGGTGTAGTAACATGGAATTTAGGGAAGGAATGATGGGGGTTTTTAGTTTGCTTTAAGGAGGGAAAAACTGAAATCATGATCTAAAAACATGTTCAGGGAGAGTGGCTCATGACATCACCTCCAGCAAAGGTCATGTAAAACATGGCTGTTTTACATGTTAAAGTAACCCACACAATTTCTAGGATTTTATAATGCTTACAGCACTACTAATAATGCTTATAACACTACTAATAAAGAGAAAAACAAAGAGATCTTTAACCTGTTCCAAAAATGCCATAGCAGCTCTTACTTCTGAAGGTGGCCAAGCATCACATTCCTCAAAAAGCTAAGTTTAAGAGACTGTTAGAAAAATACCATTTGTGCAAATATTTGCACAGTAGAAGACATAAGTTTTTATGAGCTGATCACAAACGCTTTTTCCAAAGCGTAGACTGGGTTAATAATAAACCAGATTGCAGGAGATTGACTATTTTCAAGTACTGTAAACAAGTGCTCGCACACTAAAGGCCTTGGACACATATTTAACACAATCTGTTTGCTTTATGGTAAAGCAATTTATCTGAAACCCTCTAGCATTGCATAAGAAAATATTATTCCAAGTGGGTCTACTTAAATTTTATGTTGATCCTCCTGACAACTAGGTTATAAAAAGAGGTAGAAATGCAGCTAGAGTGAAGGGAATTTTGGCAGCCACACTGCAGAGAAGACAAATCCTAAAATCACACTGTGAAATGTTTTCTTCCCATGTGCTCCCATTGTTTTCCTTTATCTAATTCTTCCTCTTTGACTTCTCCCTCAAGTAACAAATGTTTCATGCCTTTGTATCTCACATTTCTGTATTATCTTCCCCCACCAGATGCAAACCTCAGCCTTCCCTAGGAGTTACCTCACTGTTTAAGGCTCTCCACCACCACTCAAGACAGTGGTTTTGGAATCTGTACCTGCACCCTGGCCTCCAGCCACCCAAAGGGTGCTGTAACCACACTTCAGTTTTAACTTTAGCTGATTAGGAAAGAGTAGAGGAGCGTGGGGAACCTTTGTGCCAGCAGCACACACTTGGAGGAACTGGTTTAACCGACCACTTCTGCACACTGTGAAAATCCTGGCTTTTCTTGGGTGCAGTGGCACTCAGGGTTAGTTCCCAGCAGGAGAATGGACTTTGTTTCACCTACTGAGCACACACTTCCATGAGACAGAGGAACAGAACCAGCCCAGCTTTATCTAAATCTTAGGTGTGGCTACCTTTAGAGCTGGAACTAGGTTTAAGAAAAACATCCATTTCTCTCTGCTTTTTAAATAAATTATTCATTTTCAACTAAATAGCCACATTTCTGGTTCCAACTTCATCTTGCTCTTCAGCTATACCACATACCAGGAAAAAAGAGCTAGAACTCCTTACTCTTCTGATAAAATCCTTCATTCCTTACTCTATTTGTCTGAGTTAAAATCTCAATACCTGTTTTCCTCTTCTCTGATGGACTCCAGTAAGTTAAAACCCCATCACTTGAACTCTGTTTGGGGTAAGAGCTGAAATTTGTGCCCAACACTCTCTTAGTGTTACACTTTCTCCCTGTCAGATTTTCCCTTCCCTTTCTCTGTGAGCTTCCAGCGCTTGCAGCTTTGTGTACTGGGAGCATGAAGTGGTGACAAGAGATCTTTCTGTTGCTCAGGTAGTCTAGTCAAGCACTAAATTAACACATTATGATAAAAGCAATTTAGGCAACTACTTCAAGAAAATATTTCAGAGCTTAAAAACAGGCAGGTGACTTGCTTTTTGTCACCCCACAGTGCCACTGTGGGCTTACTGCAGTGTATTATGGCAATTCTTACATCAAAATCTTAGAAACACAAGAAGAATGAAGCCACAGTTCCAGAACAGAGTCCTTTCAGCCACCTGTTTGCCAGCCTTTGTTGGCTCAAGATGTCAGGGCTGCAATTCCTGTAATTCCCTTACATCAAACTGAAAAAGCATATTTTGATGTGTCTTTGGGCCAACTGATTGACAAATGGAAAGCAAAAGGAACTCCTGACTCAGTTTCTATTTTGGTTAGGCCTGATAAACTCTTTTATTCTCTGAAAAACAGCACCTTATTGCTGGCTTTATTTACATCACTTCCTGACTGGGGTAAAGCTGAAAGACTGCCTTAACCAAAGATGCCCTCTTCCAGGAACACACAGGTTTTCTGAGAACACTGCCAAACCAGGTTCCCTTCTGAGAAGGGAAAACAGAAAATATTACCCAGCTTAAGGTCAAAAATCACAACTTATCACCAAGGAAGTGAGGAGGATAGAGACAGACAGCATCAAGGCTGGGTCAATACTTGTTGACTGTAAATCTCAGACTATATCAGGGAGTTAATCACATCACAGGGATACAAAAGAAAGAAAGGGAAAAAAAACCCAAACTATGACCAATACCAAAATTATATTTCAATAGTCTCCACAAGCCTGGACCAGAACAAAAGAGATACAAAAAGATATTACTCAAAATGAGGCAGTCACTTAAATCCCAGGATCCCTCACCTGAAAAATAAACATCAGTGAAATGAAAACCTGCACTTCTCCTTGCCTTGAGCTGCTGGTCCAGAATATATTGTGATGGAGGGGAAGAAAGTCCCTTCTGGGCCCTTACAGATGGCCAACAGCAGGACAAAAGCAAGGGGTCAGTTTGTGCAGCACACAGAGATATCAGTAATTGGAGCAGCTGGCAGAGAACAAGCCAATGTTGTGCAGTGAGACTTTATGTGCACTTTGTCACTATGAAAGCACATCTGGACACACTTCCCTGACCCCAACCACCTAAAAACAGCCTCTGTGGCTGAATGAAAATGTTTTCTTACCAATTCCTATCCTCTTTTGCTCACAGACAGGAACTTGTTATTCCAGGGCAGTGATAATGTCCCCCGCTTTAAATTATGCAAAATATCTACTGCAAACTTCCACAGACACTGACAAAAGGCCAGTCCTGGGCCTTGAAACCTCTCTTAGTACCCCAGAGTGATCACAGCCCACTTTGGGAGATCAGGAGGCCTGAGCACAGTGCTGCTCTACCTCAAAGAAGTGAAGGTATGAGTTACCCACAAACAAAAGGGGATTGCAAGGGGAGTTGTAAACAGGACAGAGGAGGAACGGTTCTTTAGTTTACCCACACCCTTTCACTGCACCAAACTTTGCATTTATTCAAGTAAGTTGTTTTGGTTAGAAAAACAAAGCAGAACTTGTTGTCATCGTGGTACATTTACCACTGTTCCTGTTTCAGTTTAAAAGAATCATCAAACCCTCAAAAGTCTATTGGGACATTGCAAATATGGCTGTTAGTTTAACTTGAACTCTAAGCAGCTATTCCAACAGCAAACCCTGCATGTCTGTATGTTAAAAGCACAGTAAATCACTAATCCTCCTATTTTCTTTTAGAAAAACAAAAGAAATATTCAAGCATTCAAAGATGATTATATTCATCTGACTACAGCAGAGACAGTTGGGGTTTTGATTTTGTTCTTTTTTTTTTCCAGATTATATTGACCTCTATATTGCCTGTGTATTGCTGAAGAACAATTAGCTGAGATGAGTGGAAATCTCAGAAACACAGATTAAAAAATAAATGCACACAAACACTATGGCCAGGCAGCCATTCTATTTTTATTTGATGACAGCAAATCTGTTCCTACATGCTAATCAATTACAGAGCAGCTACATTTAATCTCAGGCTTAATTTACTACATTGAACATCTTTAGTGTATTCTACTTAGCTCTGGAAGACAAGCAGAAAATATATTTTTAAAATTTTCCTAGGCTAAACAAACAAAGGTCCTATCAAAAACTGAATACAGCAGAATTGCAATAAACCAGGTGCTATTTTGATCACCTGATACACAAAAGAATGATCGTGTTGCTAACTGGTGAGACTGTCTTCCAAGAAAACAGGGCGGCAAGTTATCAGCCGGTTTCTTGTTTTAAGTGAATGCTTGGGCATACTAAGAACAAGCTTTGGGCTATTCATTTTCATGTTTTCAAATACAGCAGGCATTTAGTCATGCTGTTCTTCCTTTAAACTCTGGCTGTGGCTTGTCATCTCTTCGTTAACAACCAATTCAGAAACAGACTGGAATCAGCTCACTCACATTTCTGCACTTGAGTCATTCATCGAAGTATTTCTTTTGCCGGAGCTTCTTGCCACACGCAGTTATTAGGGATTTTATTTCCCTTTCTTACATTCTGAAACTTGTTCATCAATTTGCCTAGCATGTTTGGCTTCCCCTCAGGCACACCCCAGTGGCTGTGCTGAACAGACAATTAAGTACTCAGGGGGAACTGCATTTTCTTTAAAACAAAACGATGACAGAAAAGGACAGCGTGCTCTGAACAGTGGGCATTGGGAAGAATTTCGACTCCAGATGCTTTAGGGTCTCCTTCCCGCAGGCACAGAACTGGGAGCAAGGCAAGGAAGGGATCGAGACGTGGTATTATCAGGGTAAGCAGACGGGCCAGATGTCACATAGCGTGACATCCGGCAGCTTGTTTGTCTAAGAACTAAGACACCCTTTCTCCTTGCTAACAACGGCGTAAAGAACAAGCACCTCAGCGCTGGTGAGGTCCCTAAGTTCATTTTCCTCATTGTCACCGCCTCCCCCTCGGTCCAGCCTGCCCATCCCTGCAGCGCTCCTGCAGCCCCAGCACGGGACTCATCCCTTCCACCCCTTCTCCCCGCCGGCCCTGGGACACTTCCCTGCGTGTCCCACAGTCCAGCCCCACGCACCAGCCTGCGACACCCTTATTTCACCGCTCTCCTCAGCACCGTTCCATCTACGATAACCCTACAAGCACAACTCTGCCCCCTCCCCTCTTCCCGCTCCAACACTGCCGACACATCCCAGCGCTATTCCCGTCCAAGGCCACTCCTGCACGGGCCCTTCCCCACACACGACCCCTGGGACGCTGCAGCCCTTTTCCCACGCACTGCCCCCTCCCCAACACCCCCAGCTGCTGATTCCTAGCCCAAACACAATCGTGTCCCCCCTGGACACGGCACCTTTGTCCTCTGAGGCGCTCACCCCCGCCCAGCATCCCCACACCGGAGCCGAGCCCCTCCCCAGCACCTCCCCGCTGGGACCACTGACCCCCACCCCAGTCACAGACACCCTTCAACAGTCCCGACGCTGACCCCCATCCCTGCATCCACGGATACTCCCCCTAACCAGACCCAGGCACTGATTCCCGACACTCCTCAGCCTCCCCAGGCATTGACCCCCCCTCAGCCGCCCCGCACCGACCCCCATCCAGTCACTGACCCCCAGCCAGCCACCGACCCCCCTCAGGAACCCCAGCCCCTGACAGCCATCCCAGGCACCGACACCTTCCCCAGCCAGCCCCAGGCATGACCCTCACCTCAGACAGCGACCCCGCACTCCCACCCGGACACTGAACACCCCCCTCAGCCCCAGGCACTGCTCCCCACCTCAGTCACCGCCCTCCACCGCTCACCTGCTGCCGGTCCGGGCCTCTCCGCTGCCCTCAGCGTCCGGCTCTCCGGGTCCTGCAGGGGCCACACCACCCTCATCGTCCTCCACTGTCACGTCCGCGGAACCAGCGGGCAGAGCGGCGGGAGCGGCGGCCGCCCCCAGCCCGAACGCGGCCTCCACAGCCGCGGCATCGCTCGGCGGCGGCTCCGGGCCGCCCGCCGCTACCCCGAGCAGCACCAGCAACGCGAAGGCGGCCAGAGCGCTGCGGCCCCGCGGCCCCCGCATGGAGGGGCCCGGCTCGCCCGCCGCCGCCACCCGTTAGGACATGAACGCCGCTGTCGCTGTCGCCGCTGTCACCGCCACAGAATGGGCGCCCGCCGCGCGCGCAGCCCTGCCCGCCGCGCCACGCCCGCCCGCCACGTACCGGCACCCCGCGCGCACCCGCCCCTGCGAGGCGGACACGCACTCCATTGGTCGGCCGCCACGCCGCTCAGCCCGCCGCTTCCTTCTGATTGGCGCGCCCGGCGGCGGGAGGCGGGGAGGAGCTGGGTGTTTGTCAACAGAGCCCGCCGGGCCAATCAGAGCCACGCCGCTCTCTCCCCCTCCTCTACCGCCGCGCCGGCCAATCGCCGAGCGCATGATTCACCGGCCCGCTCGCCGATTGGCTGCCGGCTGGCGCGCGGGCGGCGCGGCCCCGCCCCTTCCTCGGCCGGGCTGGAGACGTGGCTGTTCCTCGGCGCCGGCAGGGCGGGGCCAGCGGCGCGCACCACCCGGCGCGGGGGGAGCGCGCGAAAGAGCCTCCCCCCAGGCCGGAGCGGAATGGAACCGTCGGGCGGAAAGCGGGCCGGGAGGGAAGGAGGGAGCGCCCGGGGGTGGCCAGGGCAGAGCGGACACGGCGCTGAGGGCCGTGGGACAGACCTGGGACTCGGTCTGCTTACAGGTCTTGTCCAGCCGAATTGATTCTGTCATTCGGTGGTGCCCCCCCCGGCTGTTTGGGCGGTACAGGTAACCCTAACCCTGGTACCGAAATGGGCCCTGTACTGACCCCAGGTGATCTCACCCCAGGTGACCCCACCTTTGTGAGGGCTTTCTGTGCCCCCCCCCCCCCACCCCAGCACACACAGCCCCACGACCGGCAGCCCCAGCACTTCGGCCAGGTGTGGTAGTAGCTCCAGAAAGCCTCTGAGGTACTTTAAAGTCCTGTTCCCTCTGAGGTACTTTAAAGTCCTGTTCCCTCCACGTGTTCGCAGATGTGTCCTGGGAAATTGTGAAGGCCCGTCGCTGGAAGTATTCCAGGCCAGGCTGGATGGGGCTCAGAGGAACCCGGGCTAGTGGAAGGTGTCCCTGCACATGGCAGGGGCTGGAACGAGATGGTCTTTGAGGTCCCTTCCAACCCCAGTCATTCTGTGAGTCTCTGTTCATTGTATACTTGATATAAATGATATATATGATATGTAATTGACCCCTTCAGGGTTAGTTTTCCCCCAGTTTTTTCCAGACCCAGTTTACCATATTTTGAAGAACAGTCCTTTTGTCATCCTGATGGTACCACCCGACTGATGAGGATGTCATCTGCAAATTGGATTAGGGCTGATTTTGTATTTACTTCCAAATGACTAATGAAAATATTGATTACGTATGTGTGTAGTACAGCACATATGATCCTGGAAGGTCCTATTAGACATAGCCTTTTTCAATAGTGATTTATAACCACTTATAAAAAAATAATCTCTGTGACCAGTGTTTAATGTATTCTTCACTGATGCTTTATTACCCTGTTTAATTAAAATGTTGTGCAGTTCTAAGTAAAAATGCTTTTAAAAGTTTATTACAGATCTCCTTCCTTTTGGAGGAAATGGAATTATTTGTTGTCTTTTAGAAGCATGAAATGAGATTTCTATTAGACTCTGACTGGCATTACTAATTCTTTAATGAGTGACATAACACCCTTTTTTGGTGTTTATCCAAACATTATCCACAGATCTGATGTTATTAAATCTACATTTACTCCATATCATGCAGCCTTCCTCTCCTGAAGACAGGCAACAGCCTGGCACTTTTTCAGCCTCCTAGAATTGCCCTGGTCAATCAAGGCTCACTCAAGAGGAATGTCAACACACAAGTCTGCAGTCAGCTGTTTCCAACCTCCTGGGTCACAGTTATCCCTGGAAAACAAGAGCTCCACTCATCACTAATGCACTGAAATGAATCCCATCACTGTCAGGCATGTATCTTCCTTCTTCTTTACAAACATAGATCATAAATGTTCAATGAACACTTCTGCATTGTTATTGGCATTTTAATCATGTCCATCTAGTAATGGGCCTGTACCATTCACTTCTACGTTTTCTGGGATTTAGCCTTGCCAGCTATGGATTTCCTTTGATGTGCTTCACTTCCAATAACTACTCTGCTTCTCACAGCTTCTCATTTATACCAACACTTCCTTATTTCCTGCTTTCTCCATTTTGGCTATTTCTTTTTTAATTTTACTCACAATCTCCAGTCCATTAATAAAACAAGAGTTGGCAATGTTTTTTCTCTCTTGAAGTTGTGCCTCTTTGATTGCCCAATGAGTTCTTTAAAAAGAGCTCATATGTCTCATTTTTAGACTCATACCTAATTTTTTTCTTTCTGCTTGCACTCTTATTTTCTGATGATTTGGAAATACAGCTCTTTTAGAGTACCAGGTGTATGGAAACCCAGGTCACAAACACTGCTCCCCAGCCAACCACTCAATTGCAATCCAGGGATCTTTGTTTGGGTTTTTTTACTTCCCTCATTATAACAAAGTCCAAAAGAATTTACCCTGTGCCACCTGCCAAATGGCACATGTCATTTTTAGTAACTTAAATGACATTTTATTATTGCACCCATATGTTCTTGTGCTACTATTTTCTTTATTTAGATAACTCCTCTCTCTTGAGTGTCTACCCGTTCATATGTTTATAAAGAGTAATCAAATTCCTTGTTTCTCTAGGCAAACCAAGCCAAAGGCTTTTATTCTTCTCTTACACATTTGGCTCTCTGCTCTGACTTGCCCTCCCCTGCACCTGTCTCCATTTTAATTTTTTTTTTTTTTTTGCATGGTGATGTTTTGAACAGTCACGTTGAAGGGTAAATTTAGTTAAATTTTAAACTCCATCATATTCCTGGACAATGAAGAAAATGAAGAAAAGCTGATTCCTTGCCATGCTTTTTACAGTAACTTATCTCTTGTCCCACCAGTCATTTGAGGGACACAGAGACATAACCACAGACCCCAGAAACTTCCAGAATATTGGGATACGTCACGACTAGATTTGCATGTGTACCTTTGTGCTGGGTCACGAAGGTTTATCACACTTCGGGCAGAACAACAACCACCCCGTGCAGGTCCCTCTCACGCCATGAGCATGACCTCATTCCCTTGCGTTCCCTCCCACCCCCGCCCCAGAGCGGCAGCCTCCCAATCGCAGCCTTTTATTTTGGGGAGGATCTGGCACTTCTCACCCGAGCACGCGTTTCTTTCTAGACTCCTCCTAGATTCCGTGGCACCGAGGAATAATGAATAATAATCAGAATGCAAAAAAGCTCTTATTTTTCTTGTTTTGGAAACATTTCTCCAAGGGACGGACAACGTTATTCTCGAATCCTTATGGCAAACATGGCAATGCAGCCCTATAATTTTCTCTCTGTATTAAAAATTTTTGCCAACAAAACCAAACTTCCTGCTTTTTGCAAAGCATGACTCACATCCTCCATTCTGTTTTGACTGACATAAGAGATCTATTTCAGTCATATGACAATAACTTTGAATCTAACTAGCCACTTATGTGGAAATCAAAGCCTGTTCTTGCAGGATGGATGGATGTTAACAGGAATGGTGTTTTACATAACTCCACTGAAGATCTGCCTGCTTTTCCCGATTAACTTGCTCCTGGAAGAGCCGGGCGCGGCAGTGAAAGCCCAGCGTGCCACCTCGTGGCTGCCCTGTGCCCAGGGCCGTTCCCAGCGCCTCCCTTTTCCAGGAGAATCCAGAGCTCCCTAAATCTACATGTGTGGCAATTAGCATACCGGCACCGCTGCCGATGCCTTCTCACACGCAGAATAAAACCGAGTAATTCTTCCCCCGACAGATCAAACCAGAGACGAGAAGGGAGGCAGGTGTTATTCAGAGGAAATGTCACTGAACTGGAGTTTGCAGGATAAAAAATTAGGTTGCAGGAATGTAAATTGCAGGGATGTGACGGGCTTGGAGTGCTGCTACCAACCAGAAAGAGAGTTTGTCTGGGAAATCTCCATCTTCCACTTGGTTTCACCGGTTTGTTGGTGAAGTTTTACTGTCATGGGTCTTGGATTTTAGCTGTTTCATGCCTAATCAGTGAGAGAGGAGTAGTTAATTGGATCAACACATCTGCCACCCAGAGGGGCTGTGCCTTCACCAGATTTTCACTCGGGTTAGAATGCACTTTTCCAGCTGCTTTAGGCTGGGTTAAGCCTGCCATGGAAGATGGTCCCACAGCCTTCCCTCTCCCAACTGATCAATCTTGCTGCCTTCCTCAGGAAAAGTCAAGGAAAACTCACCTTGATTTTTTTGGTTGCTTTACCTTTCAGAAAGATCAGCTCTCTGCCAACACATGGAAGTAGCAGGAAAACTCAGCAAGTGATGGACCATAAGGTGGGAATGCTCCTTTTTTTTTTTTCTGTCTTAGACCAGGGCAGCTTAAGACAGTTACAAAACTCCCTTTCAGAGAGATATATTAAGTGTGGCTGACCCAGTTCAACCTCACTCACCTGGCAAGAAGCAGCTGCCTTTTCTTGCCTTCATGGCAAGGTGAATCAGCACAGGGTGATGGGAATGCCAGCACCAGCATCAGCTGTAGCCAGGCTGCGTGTGGATGGTGACTGAAGGCAGTGAGGAGCAGGCTCTTCCCTTTTTGTCAACAGCAAGCTGTTATCTCAGCTACCATGTAATTTTCCTACCATGTAATTTCAGCCTCAGATGCAGAATTCAGCGCCCGGAGTCACGCAGTCGCCCTGACAGCCTGAAAGGGCTGAGCTGCTCCATTCCTCAGCGTGGCTTTTGTCGGGGTTAACGCCTCCTAGTTGCTGTTTGACAGGTGGAATGTCTGTTCAAAGCAGGTTCAAACACCTCCTGGCACTGAAGCACACAGGGTGAGAGCTGGCTCCCAGAGAAGCTTTGACATGGGACAAAACCAGGCTTGTACAAAAGGACTTTGAGCTGTTTGCAAACAGAGCTGGTTGTTGCTGAAATTCACAGAAGATCTGTTTCTAAAATGCCCAATACCAGTTTTTAGTGCACAGGCAAGGCTCAGCACAGCATAAATGAAAGATTTTCTGCTTTCACTGGAGCTGTAACTCACCAAAAGATTCAGATAAATTGCTAATAGAAAGGTCATTATCTAGAAGTGGAAATGTTTGTGTTTCCCCAGGCACTGCAAGATGTTTTTCAAGCCAAAGCCATCAGCCATTGTTCTGAGGGTACAACAGGTTTGTCACCCCACACTTCTGCACTAACACTCCTCACAACAATGGGATTTGAGAGAAGCCCAGGATGGGCTTCCTGAGTCAACATAAAACCCTAGTGACTGTTCTTCATTTCAGTCAAATACTTAGGATATGGAACAGAATATCATAGAATCGAGGAGTGGCCTGGGTTGGAAAACACCTTGAAGATCATCCTGTTTCAGCCCCCTGCTGTGGGCAGACACCTTCCACTACACTAAATTGCCCAGAGCTCCTTCCAATCTGGCTTTAAACACCGGGGCAGCCACTGCTTCTCTGGGCAACCTGTTCCAGTGCTTCACCACCCTCACAGTAAATTTTTTCCCCCTAATATTTAATCTAAACCTCCTCAGTTTAAAACCATTCTCCCTTTTCCTGTCACTACCTGCTCTTGTAATGTCTCTCAAAACTCAGTCAGCTGCTCCTTCAGTTTTACCCTTCTTGCATCATGGAAGAGAGCAGTGCTTGGGTCTGATTCCCTCTGAATATATATCCCACTAGATGTGTGTATTTACCCTTTCAAATGGGCAACTTGCAGGAAAAATCGTTGCCAGCTGGCAGAAAACACTGAACCACTGCATAGAACCACGTGCTGCTCTTAAAATCGAGTCACCTGCTCTGTACAGAAAGGTAAGGCCTCACCGAGATGAGATAAACCCGGGCAATGATAATAGAGTCTTTGTTGAAATCCCACCCCATTGTTCAAGGGCTGATGTGCCGGGCCAGGGAGAACAAAAGGAAATGTTTCTAGTCCTTGAAAATCACAGCAGAATCAGAGGTTGGCAGCAGAAGCAAGCCTGTCATACACAGAATTAAAAAAGAGAAGTCAGCGGCAGCTTTTCTGTTGAGCAAATAAAAAGATTATTCTCTACGAATTGTGGCCTGACCTTGGAGTGAGTAGTAAAGAGGTAAATACCTGCAGTTCTCATCCCTCTTTGTGGGATTGCAGCTGCAGAGAAACTGAGGTGCTTGTGAATGGTCCTAATGTGGCTCACAGGAGTGAAAATGCTGCTGTAGAGGGACTTCAAGGTTGCTGTGCTTCTCTAGTATGTTTCAGAAACAATTTCATCAGAGGTCAACCCAGGGTAGAGGGAAAAATGGCAAATAAAAAACGGCTCTGTGTGCTTCAGGACAGGAGATCTCCGTGGGGTGTTGTTACCCCACGCCTGCAGGGTGGGGTAGGGACTAAGTGCTGTTTGATACCATGTGCCCAGAGGACCCCTGGCATTTTTCATGTCCATGTTGCTACTTTCGAGGGGGATCGTTGTAAAGTTTAAGTCCAAGAAAGGCTCTTCCTCAAAACCTGTGGCAGCGCGGCCAGAGTTCCAGTAACTCCCTGAGCTCAGTGCATTGCCTGGCCTCCTGCGAGGACTCCCGCCACCATCCTTCCGCCTCCCCAGCATTTCCCGGTGGCACACCCCGCATCCCTCTGCTCTTTGTGGAAATGCCCGAACCTTTCCAGCCTCTGGAAATGGGTCTCTCTGTACTTAGCAAGTACTCGGTACTTACACATCGATGCAACAAGTGGCTCCGGGGACTGTCGGGCATTGTGGGAGCTGTAGTTTGCCGCTCGCTGCACTACAAGTCCCAGCCTCCCGGCGGAGGAGAAAGAGGAGGAGGAGGTGGAGGCGGAGGAGGAGAGGAGCCGGCACGGCCCAGGCCTGCAGCCCGTGAGGAAGAGCCCCCCGGGGGCGGGCCGCGCCGGCATGCGGCTCCCCGGCCGGCTCGCCCTGCTCCGGAGCACGCCCCTGGCTGCCCGGCCGCCAGGGAGGGTCCGAACGGGGCGGGCGGCGGCGCGGCGCGGCTTCTCCCGCGGGCGGCTCGGCGGCACCATGGCAGAGGAGGCCAAGAAACGGGCCGCCTTCGCCGCCGTGGACAAGCACGTCCAGGTGAGGCAGCCCTGGGTGCTGCGGGGCGCGGGGGGCTCGGAGCCCCGGGGCGCGGAGCGGCCGCGGGGTGCGCGGAGCGCCCGGAGCGCGGGGCGGCCGCGGGGTGCGCGGAGCCTCCGGGAGCACGGACGGACCCGCAGTGCACCGAGGGGCTCCGGGCTGCAGGGACCCCCCAAAGCACAGAGTGGCTGCAGGGACCCCCCAAAGCACAGAGTGGCTGCAGGGTGCTGGGCTCCCTCAATGCATGCAGTGGCCATGGAGTACATGGAGCGGCTTCAGGGTGACGGAACAAACTCCGGGCTGCCAGGACCCCCAGTACACGGAGCGGCTCCAGGGTCCCGGGACACGATCTGCTGTGCCGGGACCCCTCAGTGCACTGAGCGGCCATGGGGTGCACGGAGCTTCTCAGCGCATGGAGAGGCTCTGGGGTGCACGGAGCCCCCAGTACACTGAGAGATCCCGGAGTGCAGGGACAGGCTCCGGGGCGCCGGGACCCCCCAATGCACGAGGGGCCACGGGGTGCGTGGAGGCTCCCAGTGCACGGACGGAGCTCGGGGTGCACGGAGCGACTCCGGGGTGCAGAGACCCCCTAATGCACGGAGCGGCCGCATGGTGCACGGAGTCTCCAGAGGCACGGACGGGTCCCGGGCTGCGTGGAGCGGCTCCGGGAGCGGGGACAGGCTCTGGGGTGCAGGGGCTCTGAATGCACGAAGGGGCCGTGAGTTGCACGGAGCAAGTGCGGGGTGTCAGGGCTCCACAAAGCACAGAGCGGCCGCGGGGTGCGCGGATTTTCGCAGCGCATGGAGCGGCTCTGGATTGCAGGGACAGGCTGTGGGGTGCCGGGACCCCCCGGTACACGGAGTGGCAGTGAAGTGCACGGAGCTTCCCAGTGCATGGACGGGATGCCGGATGCCTCAGCACACAGAGTGGCTCTGGGGTGCCGGCACTCCCCAAAGCACGAAGCGGCCGCAGGGAGTGCAGAGTCCCCCGGTGCACGGACGGACCTTGGGACGCATGGAGCGATTCTGGGGTGCAGGAACACCCCAAAGCACAGAGCAGCCACGGACTCTCCCCGAGCGCGGATAGCCCTGGGTTCATGGAGTGGGTCCGGGTTCAGGGATAGGCTTTGGGGTGCTGGGACCCCGCAATGCACAGAGGAGCCGTGGAGTACACAGAATCTCTGGTGCATGGATGGACCGTGCAACTCTGGGGTGCCGGGACCACACAAAACACAGAGCGGCCACAAAACATAGGTGTGCACGGAGCCTTCCAGTGCACAGCCAGACCCAGGGCTGTGTGAGGCAGCTCCAGGTGCAGGCACAGGCTGTGCAGTGCTGGGACTCCCCAGTGTATGGAATGGCCATGGAATGTACTCAACTTCGCAGGGCATGGATAGGCATGGACTCCTGCAGCGCACAGAGCAGCCCCGAGGTACATGGATGCAGTGGGGGGCACTGAGAATACCCCCCCACCCCCTGCTCCTTGGAGCATGAACAGTCCTGGGTGCAAAGAGGGACCCTGTGCTTTGGACTTCACTCCCTTTAGGTGAGGTGAAGGAAGAAAACAGCTTTTCCTTCCCCAGTGTGTGCCTCCCCAGCTGCAGCTTCATGCCTGATCCAGCTCAGTACTGTCTATGCCTAATTTGGGGTAATTTCGTCTTGCACTTCCAAACTTTCTCTGTACACCCTCCTGCAAGCTGGGCTGTGGTGGGAGTTCACGCTAATGCCAGGTACTGCTCCTTTCTCCAAATCCAGGATGCACTGCTGCTACACCCCATTTCTGAGCACCCAAGCAAGGAGCAACAGTCCCTGACCAGAGGATTCTCTGTGTCCTCTGCAGGGAGGGCAGTGCAGCCAGGGGCTGGAGTCAGCCCCATGAATGTCAGATAGGGCTGGAGCTGCCTGGGGTTTGGCACCGCCTGGTTGGGAAGCTCAGCGAGCAACGGTTCCAGTCACGCAGGGCTTTATCGGTTCTGTGCCAGCCCTTTCGCAATAGCAGTGCTGAAATCGGGGTGAGGAGTTCCTGCTAAGAATGTAGATATTAGCAGTTAGGGGAGAAAAAAAAAGTCCCTTTTCCTTCCTGCTCCCCCCTTGCTGGGTTAGAGTTTTGAGCTTCAGTTGCTGATGGCTTCCCTTGTGTCCCAGGAAAGTTCTGCTTGTTCTGCAGCCCCGTTCCTCTGAGCAGTCTGTACCTTCCTGAGAACACAACCACATGTGTGTGAGACCCAGCCCCTGCCGGGCCAACACCGTCAAAAGTGATCAGTCTGTGAGATGGGGGAGCTGGGAGCTCTGGCAGTTGCATAAAAATCCCCTTTCTTATCCAAGGCAAGCCCAAAATTGTGCATTGAGGGATCATGGGAGGAAGGGCTCATCTCACAAAGTGTGGAGCCAAGGCACCACTGTTGCTGTGAGGTATCATAAATGGGGGCTCCTTTGGTTTGGGTTAAACCAGTACTTTTGGACTTTTAATAGTGAAATCGATGGCCTTTGTACTGTTTTATGGCCAGGCAAATTCAGGATAATGTTTCTGTCTGTGTCCCAGCTAATTAAAGTTCAATGTCCAGCTTGCGATGCTGGTTAAGTAAATTAGGCAGTGTCTGAGGTAACACCCCAATCAATGCTTGTGCAGGCTGGCTTCAGGAAATAGTGGAGAAGGGGCTCAGAGTCGCTGCCCAGGAGCTGGATGGTCTCAGCTGTCAGTTTGCACTGGCAAGGGGCAGCTGCTGTTAGCAATGGATACCTTTGTGTTTGCTTGTTAGAGCTCTCACGGGGGGCAGGGCTACCTCTGAAAGCAAAGCTGAGGCTTCCCTTGCACAGCAGGGATGTGTGGGAGACACCAGGGTTTGGTTCTGCTGGACAAATCTCCCTTGCTTAACTGTGCCATAAATCTGTGGCACTGGGGGCTTGGGACTGGTACTGGATGAGGCTCCTCCCTTGCCATCCACCTTCACACCCATCCCTGTCTTGCCAGGACAGCAGCTCCTTGTGTGCCACATGTAAACCTGGGTGTGGGAGGGGAGATTAGAACAGGATAACTTTTCTGGTTTTATTTTCTTTTTTTTTTTTAATTAAATCTAGATCCATGTGTTTACCCACAGCCCTTGTCCCTGGGCAGCTGCAGGAGCAGAGTTCCCCAGCTCTGGAGTGGACACTGAGCTGCCCAGCCTCAGAGGCCATGGGCTGTGGGGCTGTGACAGCTTGGGGGAGTGGGGCTGGCACAGGGCTGGGGCTTTAGAGCTGTAAGCTGCTTGGGGAGAGCTGGCTTTGAGTTTATACAACACCTCTGAGGGCAGGCCCTGTGAGCACCTCTGTTGGAAATGCAAATACAGCTACTGCCCTGTGTCCTACTGCCCCAGAGAGTACTGAGCGAACTTTGGGCTTTGCTCTGTATTTATCTACTGCTTTTAGATAGAGCTCTTTGTTCTCTGACCTTGGAAACTTAGGTGGGACTGGCCAGTGCCTGTGTGCTGCTGGTGCTGCTCCATGTGTGTTGCCTTGCTGGCTTCTGTGGTGCTGGGCAGTGTCTTTAGGCCCTTGGGTTGGCTGAGAAAATGCTGTGGTCACTGCCCACTTCACCCAAAGAGTCCTCAGCTGTGCTGTGGCTCAGTGCCTGGGTTTTGTTTGGAGGGTTTATGGTAAACAACTTGAAATGTAATTTTTTTTTGCATGAGGTGCTGCTCCTCAGTGCTCTGCTTCTCACCAGTGTTTGCCCTGCCCCTGTTTTTAAAATGTTTTGTGGTTGGTTTTGCCCCTGGTCTGGCTGGGATTGGAGCTGAGGAGGGAGAAGTGGGAGTCATGGTTAGGCAGGGGCTGGGACAGCACCAGTTTAGGCTGATAAAAGTGCTGCTTCACCTCTAATCACTGATAAATGCATGGACTGGGACCCTTGTGAGCTCTTCCTGCCTCATTACAGTGGAGTTGCCCATGCTGAAGCTTTCCCCATCCCTTTAGGGTACCCAGCTGCTCCAAGAAGCTGTCCCACCCTACAGAAATGAGGGCAAAGAGAAGAAACTGCCTCTCCCCGGGTCAGAACATGTCTTTTGGGAACACTGGTACTGCCCATGTCCTGCCAGCCTCTGCACAGCTTTGCTTGCCCTGGCCTTGGCTGGCCTTGCTTGGCTCTGCCTGCTGGGTGGGTGACACAGGAGCCTCAGGAGCTGTTGGTGTCTGCTGGCCACGCTGCAGGTGTGCAGCTGGGACCTGTTGCTGTGCCCAGCTTCTGCAGAGTCACAGTGAGGGCTGGGATGGAAGCTGAGCCTCTGGTTTTAGAGAACTTCTGTTTTCTTTGAGCTTTTAAATTGCAGAAGCAAGAGAAATGACTAATCCTAGGGGAGTGTGACCTGTCTTGAACTCCACCTATCCAGGTAAACTTGAGTGACAGCAAGATTTTAGCTGGTTGAAGTGCTGCAGGTGTGGCTTTTTCCACAGCTGCCCAACTCTGGATTTGCTCCCAGCTCCAGATCTGTCTAATGCCCAAGAGATAATGCACAACAGCTCTGTGCCTGCATCTCTGGTTGTCTTCATATGTTCCTCATCTGAAGTCTCTGTGGTGATACTGGGCCTCTTTAAGTCAATTTAAGCTTTGGATCCCATCCAAAGAAAATGAAATACACTGAAAATGGGAAGTGCAGAAGGCTGCAGGTCACTTACAGGGGATGGGAAACTGAGTTGATGATAAACAGAGACTGGACGTGGCAGAGAACATGTCTTGCAGAAGTAACACAAGTGCACCCATCCCCTCTCAGCCTGCAGCACCTTTTAGGTGCTGTGTGCACCTTTTAGTGTATCTGTGTTACAGGTGACAGGCAGTGATCCTTCTTTAATCAGGCAATACGCAGAGAAAGGCCAGGATGGAGCTGTGGTTAAAATTTCATCCTCTTCAGCACATGCTGCCGGGCTCACCCACATTCCAAGTTTTGCTGGACTCTCCTATAGGCAGCTTTACACTCTGTTTTGGAAAATATTCTTTATTATTCACAGGAACAGCTGCTGTGCTCTCTGCTTTGGCTGCTGGTGCATCTGTGCTGTTTACTAATGATATGGTTGGCAGCTAATGCAGCCTTTTACTGTGTGGCTTCCTTGGGAAGATTTTTATCTTGAGGTTGTTTCCCCTTCTTCCTCTGTGGTAGTGTCTGAAATTCACAGCTTTCCGGCAGGAGAGCTTTCATGGAATGCCAGCAACCACCAGTGAGTGTGCATTGAACACCCTGAGATTGGACTGTGCTGGTAATTAGCAAGCACATGTCCTTTAATGAGAGGCAGAGTTGATTAAAATCCCTTGGCCGCAGAGCACGGCCGTGCCCTCGCTGGCACAGCGTGTTCCCTCCCTTGCCTGCAGAGTGCTGAGATGCTGTGTCCACGTGCATCCCTGGACAAGGCTCTTCTTGCATGTGTTCATGATGCCAGTTTTACTGGGAAGGTGGAGTCTGGAGCCTCCAGTGACAGCATTCCTCTGTCTCTCTTTGATTTGCAGAACAATCAAGTTCTTGGGATCGGAAGCGGATCTACGATTGTACACGCGGTGCAAAGACTAGGTAGGATGCTCCCCTTCCTGTGCCTCCCATCACAAAAAGTCTCCTTTTCCATCTGCCCCAACTACTTGAAAAACACCCTAAAATCACCTGTCTGCTGACTTAGAGCTGATGCCTTGGGTCTGTTCACTGGCTGCTGTGTCCTGCTTGAAGCTGAAGGTTAAAACTGGACCTTGGGCTCCAAATTTATAGCCTGAGAGAGAGTCCTGAGGAGGTAATGATTTGCCACCTGTTCCTGACAGCCAGGAAAAGCTCTCCACTGGCAGCCACCACAAACTGGAGCTGAACTCCTTGGTCTGGTTCCAGCTTTGCCAGCTCTGCCCAGTGCTGGCTTGCTGTGTGGCTCGGGGCCATGCAGCTGCTCTGCTTCCTTTAACCCATTTGCCTTTGGCTCATTTTGTTCCCCACATCCATGGGATTCACATTGAGGGCCCTGCTGAGGTGTAATGAAAAGGAGGAATGTGAAATCCTGCTGCATTTTATTAATGTACCCTGCAGCCAGGTTTACCTGCTTGCTCCAGGTGCAGGGCTTTGCTCAGGGAGTGATTCAGAGAATTTCAGCAAAATATTCAAGTGAGGCAAATGCAGCTTTGCAGAGTGAGTGTAATTACTCTCATGGCTCATTACAGAGGGTGCAGAGGTTCAGAGTTCCTTTGCAGGGCAGTCTCAGCCCTGCTTGTGGAGGTGCTGAACTTTGGATGTCCTTGGAAGCAGAGCAGAGCAGCTGTGGGGGCCATGGTGGGTTGGGAGTGCAGGATCAGCCCTGTTGTTCTTGGGGGTCTTGCTTGGGTACAGAGGGGGAATCAGAGAATCATTAAGGTTGGAAAACACCTTCAAGATCCTCAAATCCCACACAGCACCACTATGTTCACCACCAAACCATACTCCCAAGTGTTAAATCCACGCTTCCAGGTGTGAAGATTCCACCACTTCCCTGGGCAGCACAGTTCAGTTTGTCCCACCTGGGTGGCTCTGCCTGTCTGGGGAGTCCCCTGGTGACCTCCAGCTCCCTTGGGCAGAGCTGTCCTGCAGCCCAGAGCAGGCTGAGCTCTGAGCACAGGGGCACAGCAGGGCTGGGGCTGCCCCTTGTCACCCATTTCCCCACTCTGTGTGTGATGCACTTCATTGTCTGGGAGCTGCTGTTCAGCCCTCTGGGCTTGGCTCAGTACTGCAACCACTCCCTCCTTGAGCACAGAATCAGTCTCTAAATAAATGGCTATTGTATTTGAAGAGGAGTGGCTGTTCCAGGCTGCTCATTCTGGCTTTTCATGTCCCTGATTGCTTTAGAACTGGGATGTGGCTTGTAAGAACATCCAACCTCATGTACTGCATGTTCAATCCTTCCAGCAGCAGCATTAGCCTTGGAGCATGTAGCTCATGTGCTTGCTCTGGTGCACAAGCTCTTGCTGGCTCTTGTGCCTGGGTATTGTAATTACTAAAATAACATTTTATCCATAATGATATCTTAGTAATAGATTTTAGTCATTTGAGGTTAGCCTGGGGGAGGAAATATTTCCTTCCATTTAATGGAATACTGTACTTTATTAGTTCTTTCTCTGCTATATATTTAAATGTTCTATAATAAATTAATGTGATGTCCCCAGGGCAACAAGCCAGCAAACCTTTCAGACAGCTGCTGGAGCTCTGTGTTTACATGGAGAGCAGCAAAAACCTGTCTAATGGAGTGAGAGAGGGGATGGGGCTCCTTTCTCAGGTGAGGATTTGCTGCTGGGGTTCCTCTGCTGCTGGAGACGTAAAGGTTAATGGTTCATGGTGGCTTGGGCTGGGTCAGAGTAGGTGTTGAAACATTTGTGTTGAAACTGAGCCTCAGCCTATGGAGGGGGCACCTGTTTGCATTTTGAGCGTGACTGAGTTATTTGCAAGCCAAGCAAGTAATTGCAGTGAATCAGGGGGGCTGAAAACTGAGGTTTCTTAAAGAGAAAGTTGCTGTGGTTTTGCCTTGTGCAATGAACTAACCAAGGCTTCTGCTTTTTGCCTGCAGCTGAGCGAGTTAAGGAGGAGAACCTGACCATTGTCTGCATCCCTACATCCTTTCAGGTGAGTGCTTTCCTCCTTTGCTTCCTGCCAGTCCAAAAATTCCTGCAGGGCATCTCCCCCTGGGCTGTGGGAGGCCACCCTGCCCCTCTCTGGGTCACAGTGGTGTGAATGAACCAAAAGCACCAGTGAGAGCAGTCGTGGTACAGCCTACAGAAAGAAGGTGATGGTGCTGTGTTACTCTGACCTGAGCTCGGGCTGGGAGGTGTATTTGGAGCCAGTGTGGTAAGGCTGGCTGTGTCAGGGTTGGTGTGTGGCTTCCTCTGGATCCCACTTGCAGGAAAATGCTGCTTAGTGGTGAGCCAGACCCATAGTGCAAAGCTCACTGGAGACACTTTGTCTCCTTTGAGTCTGGATCAGCCCTGACAGCTGTAAAGAATAATAGTAAGCTCTTGTGTTTTCAGCAGGAACTTCAAATGCATCAGCTGGATTTGATAAATTGCAGAAGAGAAATTGGCTTAACCTCTTGTTTGCTGGGCAGCCTTTGCAGGAATTGGTTCATACCAAGCTGGATGTTGAGAGGGCTGGAGGGAGAAGGAGAGCTTGCCTTGGTGGAGGAATACAGATCTGCTGGGAAGCTTCTGAGCATCTCCCATGCCTTTGGCAACTGGTTTTGGTCTCTTTGCCTCTGCTCCCTGAGGTGGGAACCTCCTTTTGGGCAGGCAGAGGTGACACAGTGGGAACCACCACCTGAAGGGTTTTCAAGGCTGGGTGGCAATACCCCAAGGTATTGGGCATGTGTCCTTCTCATGGTCCTGGGGACTGTACTTTTGTCACACTCTTGTCACCGTGAGGGCAGTCAGACAGTGTGGCAGGCAGGGCAGAGCCTGTGCTGTGAGGTGTTCAGGGACTGGGTGGATACAGCCCTGAGCAACCTGGATGCTGACCCTGCTTTGACCTGGAGGTTGGATGGATAGAGACCAATCTGAATTATCCTAAAATCTTAGGAAAACCTAACATCCTCTTACCCTGCAGCTGTTTAGGTGTGGGGGTGACAGGGCTCTCTCTTCAGCCTGTTGCAGGTGACTGGGGTATGGTGCAAGGTGCTGCAAAGGCCAGAAAGTGACAAAAAAAACCCCAAACCTATATTGGTACTTCTGTTGATTATATAGACTGTAGTGAGAGTGTGTCTTTGATCTGTCTCTAATGATTCCCACCCTGAAATGCCATGTCCCCTTGGAAGTTAGGAGAAGTGCTCTGAGTCCAGTCATTAGTTCTTAAAGAAAATATTGATGAAGCTCTTGTAGTGAGTGTGGGCTGGAGCCTGTCCTGCCTTGAAATGTTGTCATAGTTCATTTAACACCATGGAGTTTCTTACCAGTAAAACAAAAAGTTGCTGTTAAAGGGAAGAGAGGGCTTGTACACCTGCAGGAGCCAAAATTCCCAACGTGGGGCTGCCTTGAATCTCTTGCAGTCCCTTAGACCTCAACCAATTCCGAGTGGAGCATTCCCAGGTCAGCAAAACAGCATTTTATTTTCACTGTGTACAGGTGTAGATGGCTGCCTGAGGTCACTGGCAAGGAAGAGTTGGTTTCAGTGGGCTTTTATACTCCTCCCTTCCCTGTTGTCAGGGCATTAATCCATCTCCACCAGTAAAGCTAGAGCAGGGTAAGTATCGGTCCCTGGTGCTTGCGTTGTCTCCTCTCACCGGGACGTGTGCCGGGAGCACGGAGTGGGCCTGCTCCTGTCCAGTGCTGTGCAGTTACCACCACTCCTCCCTCCCTCAGTGATGGGAGCTCTGCTTCTGATTCCCACTGCTCCCCTTGCCTTGCAAGCAGAGCCTGGAGAGAGCCAAGCCACCTCGTTGCCACACTGCTGACTCAGCCTGTTCAGGGTCTGGCCTGCATGTGCAGCACAGTGTTTCTCAATGCTTTGGGTTTCAGATCCCTGAAATCTCCTTTTGTGGACACCATGTGATGAATGCCAACCCACTGATTTTTATTCCTATCATTTTGTGAGTCCTTAGAGCCCCACAGCCCATGGGTGTTAAAACTGCATGCTATGAAATGCCATGATAAACTATTCAAATCTTATCTCATTACCAGGAGTGCCACCTGCTAATTCTAATGTTTCTGGGATGCCAGTACCTGTGACTGATGCACTTTGTTAGTCTTAGTGGGTAGAATTCAGGGGAATCAGCTGATCCAGGCTATTGCACTGGGGTTTCTTGGTCTAGCTGCAGCATGGTAGCAAGTTCAGACTGAGCAGAGTCTGTGCAAGGAGGGAATCTCACTTGAATGATGATTTGTAACGTGGAAAATTCAACCAGTTAGAGATTCTGCAGATGCCACCAAGCTGGGTGGGAGTGTTGATCTGCAGGAGGGCAGGAAGGCTCTGCAGGGGATCTGGACAGGATGGATGGAGGATGGATGGATGGATGGATGGATGGATGGATGGATGGATGGATGGATGGATGGATGGATGGATGGATGGACCAAGGCCAAAGGTCTGAGCTTCATTCAGCAAGGCCAGCTGCTGGGTCTGCATTTTGGCCACAACAACCTCCTGCAGAACTCCAGGCTGGGCAGAGTGGGTGGAAAGTGGCCCAGCAGAAAAGGCCCTGGGGTGCTGGGAACCTGAGCCATCGTGTGCCCAGGTGGCCAAGGAGGCCAGGGGCACCTGGCCTGTGTCAGCAATAGTGGCAGCAGGGCCAGGGCAGGGATTGTCCCTCTCTACTGGGCACTGGTGAGGCCACACCTGGATCCTGTGTTCAGTTTTGTGCCTCATGACAAGGAAGGCACTGAGGGGGTGGAGCTGGGGAGGGCTCTGGAGCACAGATGTGATGAGGAGCAGTTGAGGGGCTGGAGAAAAGGAATCTTCTCACTCTGCACAATGCCCTGACAGGAGGGGGCAGCCACTTGGTCTCTTCTCCCAAGTGACAAATAACAGGACAAGAGGAAATGGCCCCAGGTTGTGCCAGGAGAGGTTTTGATTGGATCTTAGGGAAAGTTTCTTCACTGAGAAGGTGGTCAAGCACTGACCAGGCTGCCCAGGGCAGAGGTGGAGTCACCACCCCTGGAGGGATGTAAAAGCCTTGTGCATGTGACACTTGGGGACATGGTTTAGCAGTGGCCTGGGCAGTGCTGGGTTAAGGGCTGGACTTGGTGTTAGGAAATCTGGCTAAACAATTCTGTGATTGCCTGTTCAAGCTGAGGGACTGAGCCAAGGGCAGCTCCAGTTGCCCTGTGTTGTGTTGCCACTAGAGGGAAACACATGGCCACTGCAGGAGACCCAGATCAGAGCCACCAAGCAGCTGTTTCAGCAGCTTCCCACGCTTTTCCCACGAGCTGTGCATTTGTTATTTACTTTTTAGCTTATTTCCAAATGAAAAATATTTTCTCTGTTAGTTCCACATTGCTGTGGTGTAAATATTTAATTTTCTTGGTCCCATTTTTCAACTGAAGGAGATAAGAAGGGCTGGATGGGTGTGAGGGAGAATGATGTCCAAGCTGAAACAACACAGGATTTAAAAATTCCAAATCTGCTTTAGTGTTTAGATAAAAGTGATTCCCACCAAGCTGATGAGGCCTCCTGCTATTTAGTATGGAGACACCCAAACCCAGGAGTTCTCTTATACCACCTGAGCATTTTAGTTCAAATCAGAAGCAGGATTTTCTTTTGATTAAACTGCTCTGGTGTGAAACATCATTTTCTCCCTGCTGTGTGTTCCTGCTGCAGCCTCTCCACGAGCTCAGAGTGGAGCAGTGGAGCTCTCCCAGGGAGGCTCCATCCTTGCTGCAGCCAGGGTAGGACACCAAGAGTCTGTTTTCCTTTCCTGCCACTGGTAAATGGTGTTTGTTCTCTTCTTGGTGCACAGGCTCGTCAGCTGATCCTGCAGAATGGCTTAACCCTGAGTGACTTGGACCGAAATCCAGAGGTAAGTGGGACCCCAGAGGTGAGACCTCAGCTGACCTTCTCTCACCTGGTCCTTCAGAAAGTGTCCAGGCTCCTTAGTCCTCCCTGAGGCTGAGTTTGGGCAGCCACACAGCAGAACTTGAGTTGGGACAACAGGAAGCAGCCTCAAGTTGTGCCACAGGAGGTTCAGATTGGATATCAGGAAAAAATTCTGCACTGAAAGGTCAAGCACTGGAACAGGCTGCACAGGGCAGTGGTGGAATCAACATCCCTGGAAGTGTTCAAAAAACATGTAGATTTGATGCTTAGGGACATGGTTTAGTGGGGACCTGACAGGGTTTGTTGAATGGCTGGACTCAATGATCTTAAAGGTCTTTTCTAACCTTAATGATTTGAACAGGTTTAGTTTAATTTTCCCCCAAGTCCTTTCTTAGTTCTTGTCCCTTTAGGTGGCAAGAAGGCTGCTGGGTTGTGTTGCCTCCAGGTGCTTGGCATCTCTTCCAAGTTGAGGCTTGAGACAGGAATGTTGCTGAACTGTCAAGATTTTTCCTGGGGAAATCTGGCATGCTGGTCCTTAAAGAACACCAGAGGCTAAAGAGATGTGCCTTGCAGGCCAGCAGTTGGTTTGGGTTTCTCCTCCTCTCACATGCCTGGGGTTGTTTGTTGGAGGGGCTTGGGTGGTCTGAGGGTGTCCTCGGCTGGCCCATCAGACACCTGTGTCTGGTCAGGCTGCACCAAGGTGGTGCCACCTCTGGTGACATTTGTCACTGCTGCTTGGGACACTCCAGCCCTGGAGCTGCCCCAGGAGCAGGGCCTGGATGCTGCACAGGGGGGGGTTCCCACAGCCATTTCCTCCTCTCCCCACAGCTTGATGTTGCCATCGATGGAGCAGATGAGGTGGACTCTGACCTCAACCTTATCAAAGGTGGCGGGTGAGCCTTGCTGTCTGTCTGTCTGTCTGTCCCAGTGCTGGTGGTGGGGGCTCTGAGCATCCCTGTGTGGCTCTGGGTGTCAGGGCTGGGCTGGAGGGGATCCTGTGCAGGGCTCTGTGTGCACCCACAGTGGGAGATGGCTCCTGGCCAGGGACAAGGGGCACACAGTGAGGGGTGGGGATCAGGAGGATAAGGTGTGGGGCAATGGCAGCACCAAAACCAGCAAGAACATATTAGGGGGGACTGGATTTCAAGGCCATTAGGCACAGTGAGGAGCAGTCTGATGTTTTCTGGTTTGTTTTTTTTTTTTATTTTTTCCCCCTTGCAGTGGCTGCTTGACACAGGAGAAGATAGTTGCAGGATTTGCAAAGTGCTTCATTGTTATTGCTGATTACAGGTGAAGATATTACTGTTCATAATACCTTTCTCTCCTCCATGGGAGGTTTCAGATGGTGCTGTGCTAGGCCATTATTGTCATTGCAATGGTTACAGGAGAGCAGGAATGGGTAGAAATTAGCCTGGCTCCCAGTATTTCAGCAATTCAATTTATCTTTTTTTCTTAATTTTCAACTCAGCAGGCCTGCTTGGGAGTCAGCAGAGCTTGTGGGGAAGTGGCAGTTCTGCTCTCTGAGCTCAGTGATTGTCAGCATGGGATAAATTTTCCAGCCATGGGGCTGTGGAAAAAACAACTCCTGTTCTGTTTGTCCAAAGCATGTCAAAACAGGGCTTTTGAGTGGATAGAGCATTGTGCATTAGACTGGCTCTGGCTGCACAGGGCACACATGGACTCACCCTGTGTCCTCCTGAGCCTTGTGCCTGAGGGGTTTGCCAAGGGCTTGGGGTGCTGTTAATGGTGTCAGCAGTGGAATGTCCAGCACTAATCCCACCTCAAACTGTGCCCTCAGGAAAAAATCTGACAGCCTTGGGGAGCAGTGGAAGAAGGGAGTTCCTATCGAGGTCATCCCCATGGCTTATGTCCCTGTCACCAAAGCCCTGACCAAAAAATTTGGCGGTGTCGTGGAGCTGCGGATGGCTGTTAACAAAGCAGTGAGTGTCCCTGTCTGCCTGCTTCCCTGGGGACCCTCCTGAACCTGGGCAAAGGGAGGACCAGAGGTCTGGCCCTTCATCTGGTGACATCTGGGCTTTCACTCCCACAAGTGACATCTTGTGTAATTCCTCTTTATTATACTCAGGTTACTGGATTGGGTATTGATGTGTTCAGGCTGCTCATTGAAAGCCTCTCTGGCTGTGACTCCTAAAGAAGCATCCTGGAGCAGGGAGCAGAGGGATTGCCAGCCTGGGTCTGGGGGTGTTAGGGGGCTGCAGGGCAGTCTGAGCTGCCAGAGAGGGTCTCAGGTTGGGGGTGGTGGTTGGGGGTGACAGGTTTATTGTGAGGACAGCCCCAGTTTTTGTGAATGATGACTCTAAGCCACTGCAGTGGGGACAGCTGGTGCCAGTGAGGGCTGTGACAGTCCCTGGCTGGGATCAGGAGACACAGGGCTCATGCCATGACAACTGGGTTTGCTTCCAGGGCCCTGTGGTGACAGACAATGGGAACTTCATCCTGGACTGGAAGTTTGACAAGGTTCACGAGTGGCGTGAAGTGAACTCCGCTATCAAAATGATACCAGGTGATGTCTGATTCTTTAAAAGCCACAAAAGCTGGCTGAGGCTTGGTGTGTGATAAGTAACCTGGACTGTGGCAGCTGTCTCCTGGATGTGAGGGAATGTGTGTGTGTGTGTGTGTATTTGCTGCCCTCCTGCAGGTCCCTGCATTTGTTTCTACTCAAGAGAGCAGTCAGCTCAATTGGTACAATTGTGCCCGTGGGGCTTTTCCCACATGGTGGTGAAAACCTGGAGTGATGCTGGTTGATGTTGACACTGTTTCCCATTAGGCACAACAGTCCTGTCCTCTTCCTTACTGTCCTCGTGCCCATTTAGAGAGGGACTTTAGTAGAAACACCAGTGCACTCTGGAGGGAGGGTTTGCACTGTGCTGTGGTATTTTCCAGGAGCTGCTTACAGCTCTGCATCCCATTCCCACTGGGAAGCCCTCCCTGCTGGCCTTGCTGTGAGGATGAAGTGCACTCAAGCTCCTGCTGGGCTCGAGCAGCAGTGGCTGAGTGCTCTGTTTGCAAACAAAACAGCCTCTTTGCAAGGACCCCTGCCTGGCATGAGACCTGCTGCCCAGACAAGAGCTGCCTCTGGAGCTACCCAGGGCACTGGCACTCTCTGAACTTCAGGGAAGCAGCATCTGGATGTCTTTCTGATTATCTTGGCAAAGCCTGTCCCTGCAGTCCTGCCTTCACACAGCTGCCTTCACTGACTGCTCGTGTGTTGTCAGAACATGCAGGAACAGGTTGGGATCTTGTTGCACAAACACGAACATCCCCACAAAGCAGCCATGTATTGTCCTGGCTCCACAACTGAAACTCCAAGCCAGGCAGAGGCTCTGGTCAGTGGTTTTGCTTCCTCCAGCAGTGCTTATCACAGAGAATCACAAAATTGTTGGGGTTGGGAGGGATCTCTGGTGGTCTGGGCTGCCCTGGTGCAGTGCTCCATATCCTAACCCAGTTGCTGCCCATGGCTGTACAAATCTCTGTATCATTAGAGCTGTGTCTGTGCAAGAGGCAGACAGTGCTTGCTTGCTCTGCACAGCAGGACCCTCCTCCCTGCATTTCTTGTTGTTTGAGAAAAGAATAGTAAATAATGGGACCTGTTTTCTGCTCAGAAATGGACCTGCTAAGGGAAGAAGAGCTTCTTCCCTCCCCAGAAGTAGATGAGCCTAAATGTGTGGCTCTGAAAGCCTAAATGCAGTGCTGGTAGAAGGGTTTTGGCCACCTTGTGCTTGTGGTAGCCCTTGTCTCTGTTTCTGTCCACCTTCCTGGCCTCTGGCTGTGTGTCAGTGATCACTGTGAAGTTAGGAGCACTGTCACAACAGGACATGAAATGGATGACACACACAAGCTGGGATGTCAAGATAAAAAGAGGACACTTTATTTCCAAACTCCAATATTGATAGACCTTCAAAAGTGACCATGGATTGGAGGATGAAATTGCAACCTCTCCAACCACACTGGTCAAACCAGCAGTCCATCAACTCTCTCCTCCTCCAGAAAGGAATGCAAAACAATCATTATTTACATGAAAAGTGTGTGAGAAACTCCATTACCAAAATGTAAACATCAGAAGAACTTAGAAGAACAGGGTGACAGAGCACCCATAATTAAATGCAATCAAAAGTACATTTCCAAATGGCTACAAATTGCAGAGGTAGCACCAGAGCTGCTGAGTTTTAACATTTGAACAAGTGTCAGCCAGGTGATCTCTTACAGGGAAGTCTTTCAGTCTTTCAGGTGAGTTTAAAGGCAAAGAGAGTGATCCCCAGTCCTGTGGGTGTGTGCAGCTTCCTCTTGCTCCCATGGGTCATCAGACAGCAGAAAATGCTTTTCTCGTGGCTGTGTTGGTGCAACAGTGGTGGGGCAGTGTGAATGTTGGGGGAGCTTTGGGAGTTGTTCCTCACTCTCTGGAGAGTTTTTGCTGGAAGTGGCTGCACAAAAAACACTTCCCAGAAGCTCCCAGTGTGGCTGATCCAGGTTGGACACTTCTCCAAACCTCTGATGGAGGCACTGGTGCTTTTGAAGGAGCAAAACCACAGAGGGCAGAGCTGAGGACATGAGTGTCCCCACATTTCTCTTCACAGAGGAAAGCAAGGCACAATTCTTCCCAAGAATATTTCTGGGTTTCACATTCTCTGAACCTCAGAGAAAGAAAACACAATTCTTACCTTATTTGCTGTGCCTGTGTTTGTGCAGAAGTAGAATGCAATAAGGAGATTGTTTACCCAGAGTGATGGTGTTGTGTTTCCTTGGCCTATCAGGGCCAGGTGTGTGTGTGTGTGTCGGGACTGTGGGCTGACAGTCACAAGAGTCAGAGCAGTTGTGTGCAGAGTTGAGTGCTTGGCAGATTCAGTTTAGATGTAATGTAATATAATATAGAATAAGATAGTATAATAAAGTAATTAATTAGCCTTCTGATAAGATGGAGTCAGATAGTGTGGTCTTTGTGAGGGTCCCCAGGATGAGGGAAGAAATGAGAATCTAACTCCATGTTCTCAGAAGGCTGCATATATTATATTATATTATATTATATTATATTATATTATATTATATTATATTATATTATATTATATTATATTATATTATATTATATTATATTATATTATATTATATTATATTATATTATATTATATTATATTATATTACATTAATGCTATTCTAAAGAAGACAGAGAAAGGATACAGACAAAAGGCTTAACAAGAATGAGAATGAAAACTCTTAGAGAGTCCGACACAGCTGGCTGTGATTGGTCATTAAGTTAAAACAATTCACATGGAACCAATCAAACATCCACCTGTTGGTAAACAATCTCCAGACCACATTCCAAAGCAATCAGATAATTATTGTTCTCATTCTTTTCTGAGGCTTCTCAGGAGAAAAATCCTGGGCAATGAGGATTTTTTCAGAAAATATGACAGCGACAAGATGCATCATTCCCTCCCCCTCCTTGGGGGTTCCCTGCAGATACGGTACTTGGGTGCAGGGTGTGTGGCTGTGGCAGTAACTGTACAGGATATAAAGTACTGTACAAGTAACTGTACAGGATATAAATACTGTACAGGTACAGAGTGCAGGGGGTGACTCTGGCAGTAACTGTACAGGATATAAATACTGTATAGGTACAGAGTGCAGGAATGGTGACTCTGGCAGTAACTGTACAGGATATAAATACTGTACAGGTACAGAGTGCAGGAATGGTGACTCTGGCAGTAACTGTACAGGATATAAAGTACTGTACAGGTACAGGATGCAGGAATGGTGACTCTGGCAGTAACTGTACAGGATATAAAGTACTGTACAGGTACAGGATGCAGGAATGGTGACTGTGGCAGTAACTGTACAGGATATAATACTGTACAGGGTACAGGATGCAGGAATGGTGACTCTGGCAGTAACTCTACAGGATATAATACTGTGCAGGTACAGGATGCAGGAATGGTGGCTGTGGCAGTAACCAGTGACCTCTCATTCCCCAGGTGTGGTGGAGACGGGGCTGTTCATCGACATGGCGCAGCGGGTGTACTTTGGGATGGAGGACGGCTCGGTCAGCGTGCGGGAGAAGCCGCCCTGCTGACAGACCCTGCCTGCCAGGGGACCCCGCTGTCCCCCCCGTGCCAACCCCACCTTTGCCTTAAGGAGCGGCGGCTGTCGCAGGAGACCCGCGGGAAAGCCCATCAGGATCTGCTGATGTGATACTGAATGTCTCTTTTTTTAAAGAAAAACAAACAAACAAAAAATAGATTCTATTTATATATATATATATTTTTACTTTACAGGAATGTTGTCTTTTTTTAATGAGTCGTTTCAATGAATTGCTTTAACGTTTTTATTTTCTTTTCTAAGAAATACTTAACCAAAAACATTACTCCCTGGTTTTGTGTTTGGAGGTTTGTTTTTTTTTTTTTGTTTTTCTTTTTTTCTAAGAGAACTTGAACCCTTCTGGTTGCTCGTAGCACTTAATGATGGAGGTCAGAAATACAATCCTAATGCATCGTTCCTAACTATCCTGGCTGGGAGGGTGATGTATGTAACAGGAGCACATCCAGTTGGGACCTGCTGATGCCTTATTTGGAACCTTTTTGGTTCAGTATTTTATGCCTTTTATTTTTCTATACCACTGTTTTTTAATAGTTCAGGATGTCTGGTTGTCCTCTGTGCACATGACAATTCTCTGAGCCTAGGGTGGTCTCTACATCCCCTCTCTGGGAAACTAATAAGGGCCTTTTGTGGGCTTCTATATGGAGGAGACATTCATCCTTTGAGCCAAACTCTGCTGTCATTTAATTCAGTACCTCTGATTAAAGTCTGTCCTGTAGCTGGAGGCGTTTGGGACTTTGTCCTTTTAGACCAAGAGCAGAACTGGGTGCTTGATGAAGCTTACAGGAGCATATTTTAGCAGCTTAGGGCAGCATGGAATAGTGTTCAGTGGCAAATGATCTGGTTTGCAATGAAGGTTAATTATCACCCCTCAGAGCTGGTTGATTTGTGGAAGGATAGAGCAGAATGCACAAGAAAATGGAGTCTTCCTGCCTAAATTTTCCACATGTAGCAGGAGAGAGACACTCGTTCAGTATCTCATTTTTGGTGTGTAGGTGCTTTGCATGGTTCTGATGTCGAAATGCAAGCCCTTTCTTTGTGTTTTAGACACAGAAATAAAGAGCTCTTATACCAGACTTGGTGGTAATTTTATTCTCAAAGTAAGTTATTTTGTGGATAATGGGGCAGATCATGGTCAGACCAACTTCTCTTAACTTCCCCCTTGAAAGAATCCCTCACCCTGGCCAAACCCACCCTTCTGCATTTGATTTCTCTTTGCTTAAGGTAAATGAATTCTTTAAAATTAAACAAATTTTCTGGTCAACACTTCTTATCTGCAGTACTTTCCTCAACAGACACTGTCTTCAATTTGCACATCTAAAACCTGTGCATCTAAACCCAGCTCTTGTACTGAGCAAACTGCCAGCAGCTTGCTGGAAACACTGGGATTTCTTTTCCCACAAGCCAGGTGCTGCAGAAGCCATTTGCAAAGCCTTAGCTCTGGCTAGGGGCTGTTTTCAGATGCTCTTGGGCTCCTAATGTAATCCTGGATAAACAGAGAGCAATCGAGCACAGCTTTGTGCCCAAGTGCCTTCTCACTCAGTGTGCTGCTGGAAATGAGATTAGCAGGAGTGGATGCTGCTGTTGACTCTCCTCTGCCTGAAATCAAACAGCTCCTTCTCAAAAAGCCAATAAACCCATTACTGCACCATTACTTTCTGGCCCTGGACCAGCTGTGATCTCATTCAGCTTTGTGCTTAGCAGGGGCCTCCATAGCCTGGAGATGGGCAGGTCTGATTCTTGGGCTGCTCTGGGTGCTGGGGTGGATCCTGTGGGGGCTTTTGCAGCAGATTCTCCTGCTGGGGTGGGACTTGGGCTGTGGGTTATGGGCACTACACAGCTGGAATTAAAATGTCTGTGGGGAATTAAAACCCCTGGGGAAAATTCAGTGTCTGAATCCTTGTGCAAGCTCCCCCAGCTGACATTTGCAGAGTCAGTAGATGGGGTTTGACTTAAGGGGCTTTTGGGAATGGTCATGTTCTTTCCCTTGGAGGCTGCCAGGCTCCCTCATCTGTCATGACCATCCTCATCTTCATCTGCCAGCACATCCAGGTGTGGTGCAGGAGTCCATCCCCTCCTGGGGTGGCTTTGTGTCCTGGATCTGCCCTGTCACCAGCACAGCCTGCTTATACGGATGCTCAGCTGCTTTGCCACAAGCCTGCTAGAAGAAAGTGAAGTGTACAGGCAGCAGAGGTGTTTCTAGTCCCTGGTCCTTGCTTTTCCAGGCTATCACCATTATTACATATGTTTTTGGAGAGGTAACAGTTCATAGATGAGCAAGCTGTGGTGGATCTCCAGCTGAGGGCAGGCACTGCAGCTCCCTCTCACTTCCTTGGGCAGAGGCAGTGCAGCTGCTCCTGAGAACTCCTGCACCTGAGTTTGCTGGATTTGATTTTACCACCTTGGCTGGTTTCACTGGGGCATTTGCTCTGGGCTTTGGTTTTTCAAGGTGCTCCTCAAAAGAGCCTTCAGAAGCCTTTAGAAACAGGCTGCCACTTCTCTCCCACCCTGCTCCCTTGCACCCTGGGAAGAAAAGCAAGGATATATTTTTAGAAGATGGCATTGGGATAAAAATGGCCATCAAAAGCAGGTGGAAGGAGGTGTCCTTTTACACCCAAGGCAGGCTGGTGGTGGCTATTTAGGGTGTATTCCTGCAGTGGGTTCTGTTACCTGATGTGATCCAGCCCCCTCCTGTTGCCTTTTGGGTTGTGCATGGTGGGTAATGCAGGGAGATTTACCATTAGCTCTGAATTATGGATTAACTTGGCCCTGGAGGAAACAAACGTTTCAAGAAAGAGCAACAGCAGCACTAAAATTAATGAGCAACAGAGGTAATGAAACACTAGTCCCATTCAGGAAAAAAAAAAAAGCAATATAAATATAGTAAGAGAGTGCATCAGATTCAATTTAATTAACCTGTGGTTAATAGGTTAAATAATTAAGATAAATTAATTAAACTAACTAGAAAGAAATTATGTGTTTTGTTAAACAACTCACCTTATTCCATGTTATATAGAAAGTATTACTATTTGTCAAGTTATTATAGTCAGTGTAGGATGGGGTTTATGATCTGACATAATTACTGATCTGAGAAATGTGACACAAAAAGGTGAAAATAATTAATTACGCAGCATAGAGGATGTGTGCCCTGGGTATTAAACCAAACAATTACAGCTCAAGTGATGAGGAGAAAATCAGCATAGCATAACCAGTGATAAAAATTAGCTGTGAGGAATATTAGTAAGCTGTAATATGTATTAATATATTTTAAACATAAAGCCTGATCCATTTTTTAACTGTATGAATTTAACAAAAAAATGGTGTAATGACACTGTGTGTGGTCCAGCTGCACCTGGAAAGGAGGAGGAGAAGGAAAGATGTTCTCATTTTCAAAGTGATTTTTCCAATTTGTCAAGCTTTTTAAATCCTCAAAAAGTCTTTGCAGCTTTATTTCACTCAGTACAAAGGTGATGCATTTCAGATTAAAGATGAGCTTAAAGACCTAAAATGGCTGGGTTTTTGTACTGAAAACTTGTGAAGTTTATTTACTTCCCCTTCCAGGAACTTTAATGGGAGTTTTATCATCCCTGTAACTGCCATAACATTGACAGCTGGGACCAGGAATTTTTTTCAGAGCATGAGACTTTTCTAATTTTACACCTACCAACACAAACACCTCTTACACTTCCTTAATGATACTTCCAGCCTTGTGAAAGTCATGTCAGACCATCAACATTAAATGTAGTGAGCAAAACAGTAAAGGATCAGTCACTGGGTTTGACTACAGGAAATAACATAAACTATTTTTTTACTGGAAAGAGAAGACTTTGTACAAGAATGTCTGAGTGAAAGATAAAACCATCAATCATGTTGGAAAGCAAAATGCTTTTGATGATTTATGTTGTTTCTGGAAGTCAGTAACAGAAAGATGAAATTCAGCAGGAGAAAAAAAGTGACTATGAAGCCAAATAGCTCAGATCTGTAAACCTCCCAACATGTCAATATCCAAGTTCCCTTGGGGATGTAGAGTTAGAAATATTCTTAATCACACTAAATTCAAAGTTCATCTCATGCTGTATTGTTAAAATTATGTGCACATGAATTTGATCATGCAAAAAACCCCACAGAAGCTGAAGTGCCTGCTGACTGGAATGATCTTTTTTATTGTACACCAAACTCTAAATTCCCTCATGGTGGTCTTCCAGTGCAGGATTAATTAAAGAAAATACTACATCAAGTATCCTTTCTACTTATAAATGTCTCACAGGTTTGTGTAATCTCCTACTGAAGCTATTACTAGAATGCCTTATAGATCAAAATCTCTAATTAAACATTAATTCCCTTAAAACATTTTCAAAGCCTTAATTTCAGTAACTTGCAAGTTTTATTTGCCTGCCACAGCATGCTGGCTTCTTGTAATCAGTATTTAATAACCTGTACAGTTTAATCCCAATGTAATGTATTTGGCAATGACAAATGAAATTGAAAAACCCTGCTGTAAATCTAGATGGTACACTGGGATGCTTTTCTTACTGTCTTAATTTATTGCAGGAGAAAAAAGAAAGTCCTGTCTCCCTTTAACTCTTAAATGAGTATTATTTTTTGAAGAGGAGATTATAATTCTTTCCTTGACTTTTATAGGTAATTTAGTGAGGATTGGAAGAGTGAAGAGTCGAATCCAACAGCTCATAAGTAATGCACCAAAACCTTGTCTAATTGAAGAGCAAGCAGATAATCACACTTTCTCCTGAGAGGGTTTTTGGGGTATGATCCACTGCATATGAGCACTTTGGGAAAACTCAGCCTCTTTGCCACAGACCACCACTTTTTGGACAAGGGTACTTGCAGGTTTCTCTGCAGGTCAGCTGTGGGCTATGGTTTTTCATTTCAATTACGAAATGTTTCTTTCATCCTTATTTGAGAGCTCAAGCAGCACATGCTGACCCTGGCTGGGGTTTGGGGGCTACACTGGGGGTTTCTGCTCAGGCTCTGTGTTTTTCCTGTGCAGGTGCTGCTGTGATAGCCCTGCCTGTCCACAGCCTTTCCCAGCCTCCTTCCAGAGGCTCCCCAGCAGCCCAAGGCCATTGCTGCTCCCTCATCTGATCCTTGGAAGCTGCTCAAGGACTTGCTTTGTTGTGATTCATATCTCTGATGCCCACAAATGCCCAGTGGGCTTCATTTCCAGTTCCTGGGATGCTCTGCCTCACCAACATCGTGGCCTCAGCACCAGCAAGGCTGGCCAAGAGCTTTTATCACTTTTAAAGCAAATCAGCAAAAATCTTGCAGCAGATTGAACACCCTCAGCTGTAGAATCATTAGAAAAATCTTCTCTGCTCACTGGATTGTAGAGCTGGAGGTTTTGCCACATGTGACAGTCATAATCACATCTAAACATTACTCAGAGGTTCAGTGTCATTTCATCCATCCTGCCTGGGCAATTTCTTGCCTTTTCTGTTTTTCAACTTAACCACTTTTGGTTCATGTATAAAGGATAAAAAAGGTAGGATTCTTTTTTTCCTGAAAATCAGATGGACATATTTTTAAGCTCCCAGGCAGGCACAGTTCCATGTTCCCTCTCCACAGATGAGTTTGGCCTGTGTCAAGTTGTGAAGGGGAAAACCCATCTGGTTACTTAGCTGGGATTTTTTTTCCCTGGAGTAAATCTAATACCTGAGCCTTAAAAATCATGGATGTTCTAGAGACAGTGAACTGAAAGTAAAGTTGATTACATCTCCCATTTTCCAGGTCAGCAGGGAATATTTCATCCAAGCTCCTTTATCTCAAGTGACTTTTTTTTCACTTCAAGTGCTCAGAATTCTGGACACCAGTCAGAGGATGTTGTTCATTATTGTTCCAGCCAGGACATGGCATATTGGAATTACTCTTTAAGGACTCTCAGGACACTGCCAACCCAACCACCCATGTCCTTGTGGGGCAATTCCACTGGGCAGATGTTAACTGGGAAAAGAGAGGTCCAGGAGAGCCCCAAGACACCTGGATGAGAACTTCTTGGCAGAGGATCTCAGGGAGGTAATGTGGAGAGGTGCCCTCTGTGCTTTGCTGCTTGTTCCCAGAGAGGCTCTCGTGGGTGAGGGGGTGACAGGTGGCTGTCTTGGCCACAACGACCATGAAAACACTGATTTTCAAATCTCTGGTGCTGCTGGAACCCATCTGGGTCCTGAGGTGGCTCACTGAGCACTGCTGGCAAATCAGCATCTTCTATTGGCATGTCCTCCTGCAGGGAAGGTGTTGGGTGCTTTGAGTCTCTGTGCAGTAACCAGGGACAATTATAGTAAACAAGGTGGCCCCCGTGGCAGGGAGAAATGATGAGGAGGACTCCATATTATCAGAAGGCTAATTAATTACTTTATTATACTATATTATTCTACATTATATTACACTATATTACATTACATCTAAACTGAATCTGCACAAAGCACCCAACTCAACTCAACTGCACAGAATCTTGTGACTGTCTGCTGACAGACAGCTTGGACACGTGCTTGGCCCTGACAGGCCAAGGAAAAAAAACACCATCACTTTGGGTAAACAATCTCCATATTGCATTCCACTTTGGCACAACACAGGAGCAGCGAATGAGATAAGAATTGTTTTGATCATTCTTTTCTCTGCTTCTCTCACTGCTTCTCTCAGGTGTGAATCCCACAGACAGTGACAATTCTCCAGAGCCCTTTGCAAAGATTAAAAAAAATTTATTGACCACTGAAGTATCCCAAGCGAACTGATTTGAATCTGGCAGTGGGCACTAATCATCCAGCTGCAGCTCCATGCAGGAGCACCAGAGCAGGGTGCACAGAGCCTGCAGAGCCCGCCGGGAGGGCTGCCTGTGCACGGCCCGCAGCTCCCCGAGGCTCTGGGCTGCCAGCTGGCTCCGGGAGGAGCAGGGAGAGCAGCAGGGGCTGGCGGGGCCGGGGCTCTGTGTCCCTGCTGCTGGCAGCTGCTCGTCGGAGGCAGAAGGAGTGGCCCCCTCCTCCTGGAGAGAGTCCCGCAGGAGCTCCGGATAGTCGGGGTTGACCCACACCGTCCTGATTGTGATCCGGCGCCAGTTTTCCTGCGGGGATGTTCTGCTGCTGTTGTTTTCCCCCTGGGATGGCTTGGGGGTTCTGCTGACTTCCCCTTGGGAAAGCTCTCGCTCCACGTAGTTTCCCCCTGGGCACGGCTGGAGGGGATGGCAGATTTCCCTCTGCTCCTCCTCGCTGGACCAGGACCCTTCCCCAAGCTCTGGCGCTTCCAGCGCTGACCCAGGCCCGCTGAGGGTCGGGGCTGTCCCCTGGGCAGATGAGGGGCCTGGGGGAGAGCAGGGGCTCTGCAGGGGTGGGACGTGGCTCTGTGCCCCTGCTGAGGACACCTGCTCGCCCAGGGCTGCTGCCTCTGCTGCCTCAGGAGGGGCATTTGGGCAGCGCTGCTCGTTCTGGGGCCGCCTGAAGTTCATCTGTGGGACAGAGGAGGCATGGCGTGGAGGGGGCTGTCTTGGCACAGCTCCAGCTCAGCCTTGTGCCACCACCAGCCTCTCCATCCTGCCCCACTGCTCATCCTTCACCTCTTCAGGCTCAGCAGCCCCTGGGTGGGCAAGGATTTGGGATTCACCTTCTCCCGGTTGGGTGTGTCTGTCATGCTGTCCTGCAGAGGTTCTCAGGCCGCTGCTGCCTCCTGAGAAAGGTGCTCTGGGACAGTGGCACACCAGGCCTCTGCGCCCAAAAAACCCCCAGAGGTCACAGTGGCCTCTGGGCACAGCAGGGCCCCTATGTCACAAGGAGCCCTGGAACATGCCTCTGTCACCAAGGGACACAAAGGACACTGTCACAAAAGGGACACCCCAGCAACCACAGAACCCCCCAGAGCTAGCTGTGCCCAGCACAGGACAGCCCTGCTCTCCCCTCCAAGCCCCTGGCTGGTCTGATCCCACCAGACCCTCCCTCTGGACTCCTGATCCCTCTGGATCAGGACTGACTTGGCCTTGGGCCTTTTTTCTCTCCAAGCCTTGATGGGGGCAGCTCACATAGGGGATCATTCCTAGAGGTGTTCTGTGTTTTAACTCAGCTCTCCCACTCAGCTGCCTAAAAGTGGTGCAGTCACCAAGTGCCTAATGTGAGCTCTTGAAGCTTATTTCAGTCATCCAGCTTGGGAACATTTTGGTTACAAAGGGGAAAATAAGCTTTGTTTGGTCAATGAATGCTTAGAAAACTCAAACTTTTATTGATAAATAATACTCGGAGCTCCAAACCAAATATTCAGTTAATGAGACAGAAAAAAAAGCTGGTGCTTTTTCTTTACCAAATATTCAGTAAATGAGGCAGAAAAAAAGCCTGATGCTTTCTAGTCTTCATTTGACTAATTTAAGAGAAATAGATAAGATAAAACCAGTGTGAGAGAGAGAATCCACATGTTGCTGTTACTCTGTGTTGGATAGCTGCCTTCCCCAAGAAAAATTCACTGGAGAAATTCACACCCTAAGGCCTGTATTTATTGCTTGAGGAGTAAGTGAGGTATTTCAGGGATGTCATTATTTACAGGATCAATATTGCTATTTAGCCAGATGGCTGGCCAAGCACAGACAAATGCTGTCTGCTATAATTCCTTTATTTGTCTATTGATCCATCTCTGCACCCATTTTGCTGATCAAACAGATGGATAGAGCAGGACCAGGAACAACTTATTCCTACTTTTCCCACATCAGTAATAGGATTTATCTCACATAACTTCCCACTCAAAAGCTACATGAGCTTGGACAAACCTGGAGCCTTATGGAAAGAACAAAATGGATTCACCCCATCTATTTTAGGCAGAACCCCTCACCTCCTGGGGCAGCCCACCCCAGACAAAAGCAACCTACATCCCCTCCTGCCTACAAGTCTCAACACCAGAGAACTACATTAACACTTTAGCAAAGTGTTGCATTGCTTAGAGCAGAAAATGTGATTCTAGGAGGACTGTGTAGAAGTGGAAAGGATGGCTGCAAGAATTTCCTGGATTCAGAATATTCATGGAGGATGTAGAGAGATTTTTTTCAGATCTGCTCAAGCATTCAGAGTACCTCATGTTGGCCCAAGCTGTTGCTTACTTGCTAGGAAAACATGATCTAGTTAAAGGTTTCTGATCACAGGGTGACAACCCACGGTGAGGGTTCCTCACCTCCACACCAAGCAGGAACAGCTCCAGTGAAGTGGGTGGAGCTGATGAACCAGAAATCACTGTCAGCTGCAGATGGATTCCCAGATGGAGAGGAAAGATGTTTTGAAAGATTGAGTGAAATGCAGTTTTAAAAATCCAGGTGTTTCGCAGAAGGATCCCTGATGGAACACATTCACTGAGCTTGTTCTGTGCAGAGGTGTGATCAGGGGGAGGATATGGAGATTAATGTGCTGAAAAATTCCATGGAAATGTATGGGAGTGGGGGATGCTTTCTGGGAACCAGCCAGGTCACTGCAGAAACATAACAGGTGATTTTTGGAGAGTGAGATGAAGCCAAAACACTCAAATTTATGTTGTTTATCTCCTCATCACAGAGATGGTGACAGTGGCTGTGCTGGGGATGAGGCTGTTTGCCAGTCACCCCCTACATCCAATATCAGCCCTGTCATTGCCTTCAGCACCCACAGAGGTCTGATTTAACACACTCAGGTGCTAGCAGCCAGGTTGCTAAAGAGAATTTCTGGGCTGTGACCAAACCTGACCAGCCATGGGGCTGTTTGTTTTTCAATACAGTTCCAAGAAGACAAAAGAGATGAGCATCTCAGTTTTCACCTGGCAATAGTAGCTGTCACCCCTGCTGATAAACAGATGGTTTGAAACCATCCTGTTTTTCTGGAAACAAGGCAAGGCCTCTCCAGACAAACATGAGCAATGCTTGGGGAAGTCAGCCTAAACAGTCAAGGCAAAACACATGAGGAACCTTTGGTGTCTTGAGGATGATCACTGGGGCATCTCTGATCCAGCTCCATGCCCTGAGGATGGGCTGGTCTGATGGGCACAGCTTGGGAAGTTCACCAAAGGGAGGAAGTCTCCCTGGGTCTCACAGGGTGCTTCCCAGGCTGACATGGGGCAGAGGAGGGGCTATATCTATTTATATCTATCTATCTGTCTGTCTATCTATCTATCTATCTATCTATCTATCTATCTATCTATCTATCTATCTCTATATCTATCATCTATATATATCTATCTATACATCTATATCTATCTATATCTATATCTAATCTATCTATATCAGCTATATCTATATATATCTCTATATCTATATCTATATCTATATCTATATCTATATCCATATCTATCCATATCTACATCTAATCTATCTATATCATCTATATCTATCTATATCTATATCTAATCTCTATATCTATATCTATATCTATATCTACATCTACATCTAATCTATCTATATCATCTACATCTATATCTACATCTACATCTAATCTATATCTATATCCATATCAATATCTATATCCATATCTATCTATATCTACATCTATCTATATCTATCTATATCTATATATCTACATCTATATCTAGTCTATATCTACATCTAATTTATCTATATCAGCTATATATATCTATATCTATATCTACATCTACATCTACATCTACACCTAATCTATCTATATCATCTATATCTGTATCTATCTCTATATCTATATATCATCTATATCTATATCTATAGCTATGATTAATGTTTTCATCTAGGATTTGTTAGATTGATTTAAAAAAAGCTGGGCCACATATTGAGGATGGGGGGTGGTTGAAAATATTTATTCTCAACCACCCTTTTCTCCCCTCTTTTCTCCCAGGCAAATTGTGGGCCAAGTTTATCTTCCCTGCAGTCACAAAAGGAGTTGGCACCAGGCTTGGGAGAGCTGTGGTTTGGTGTCATCTCAAAAGAAAGCACCACTGAGTCCAGCAGAGAAGTTCATTTAGCAAAGCCTGTCAGCTTGAACAGACTCACTGGCCTCAGTTGGTTTTAGGCTACATCTGAATAAGATGGACAAAGCATTGCTTTAAAGTGAGGAAGAGGAATTTGACTAAAGCCACTGTAATAATTAATCTTGTGATGGGCAAGTCATGCAAATTAGGTGAATGTAGAGAGGCTGGGAACCCTCTGCCCAGGCCTGAGGCAGTTCAGACACCTTTGTGCCACTCTAGGTTCCTCTTACAGTGGAGAGATGTGGGTCCTAACCCATGGTCCACCCCTGCTCTGTGGTCCACCCCAACGTGGAGGAAGCACAGCCAGAATCAGCCATTTAAAACCTCACCTTTCAAATATTTCTCACAGGTAAATCTAATAAAAATCATATTTTGTCACACACAGGTGTGTTTGATGAGTGGTGCTTCACTGTGGTCTCCTACAGGACCTGGGTTTGTCTCATTCTAAACCTGTCAATAGTCCCGGTGAATTTAAACACTGCAAATATTTCAGTTTGTGGGTGAATGTGCCTGGGTGTTTCAGTGGAGTGTGAGAGCAGACAGCTAACACTCCCCTGTGGCACCCACTGAAGTGGTGTAGCCAAGCAGAAACCCCAGTGAGCTGAGAAAAAGCAGGCTCCTGCCTGTGCTTCCAAAGCCCTGTGATGGGACATCTCCCAGAGAGATGGGAGCACATCCAGTGGGTTCCTCTGAAACCCACTGCAGGTCTGACTCAAAGCTCACTCAGGGTAAAAGTGCCATTGATTTTCTGTGGGATTTTAAATCTGTTTTTCCATTAAATGCACTCAGCTTTTAGAGAAGGACAGTTGGGATATGAACTAATTTAGCTGAAGTTCCTGGACTTTGCCATTTCATGTCCATTTTAGGATTGAAGTTAAACTAGGTTCTTCACAGAATCACAGAACAAGCTGAGCTGGAAGGGACTCCCAAGGATCATCCAGTCCAGCTGCTGGCCCTGCACAGCCCCATCCCCAGGAGTCACCCCCTGTGCCCCAGAGCATTGTCCAGACACCCCCTGAGCTCTGCCAGGCTGGTGCTGTGACCACTGCCCTGGGGAGCCTGCTCAGTGCCCAGCCACCCTCTGGGGGCAGAACCTTTTCCTGATATCCCACACAAACCTCCCCTGACACAGCTTCAGGCCATTCCCTGGCTCCTGTCACTGTCACCACAGAGCAGAGATCAGTGTCTGTCCTTTCTCTTCCCCTCACAAAGTTTTTTCACAATTCAGCACAGTGAGAACACTCCCACCAAGATACTGCTTCTTATAAGTAAGGTGCTGTTGTTCTGACAATCACTTTTGCTTTCTTTTTCTTTTACTTTTTTATTGGTTTTAAGTTTGGTGTTTTTGGGTTTTGTTTGTTTTTTTCTTTTTTTTTTTTTTTTTTTGGTTTTTTTTTGTTTGTTTTGTTTTTTCACCCTCAGGGGATGCTTTAACAGCAATTTCACAGGAATTCAGTTTTGGTTTTGTTTGCAATAATTGTTGTCACTGGAGTGAAAAAGAAATCCACAGGAGCAATTACTGGTCATGAGAGAGTGAATAAATGAATTAATTATCTTCAGCTTTGCTATTATTTTCATGCACACAATGATGGCACAGGCTGGTGCACTGACTACAGTGTGTTTAGGGGAGGGAGAAAAATTCTCAAAAAACCTGTGGGAGATAATGAGTCTGAACCTCCCCCCTGAAAACAGTGTATTTTAGTTCTGTGGCAACCTCAGTGCCAAGACCTGAGGATGAGCAGGTTCCTATGGCTGACACCAGCAGAGACAGAAATCAGATTGCCTTGGGAACAGAGAAGGAATATTCTTCCCTGACCTTCACATGGGCTGAAGCAACCGTGCTTGCTCCTTCACCTTCCAATCATTTGCCTTTCTGCCATGAGCTGCTAAAATAGGGCAGAGATAGAGCCAGCCTCTGTGGCAGTTTGGCATCTAAAATTAGCTCCTGCAACAGAAAACACCTTGAGTTTGGCCTGATTAAGTTCAGTTGATGTTTTTGCTATTTCTTCACTATTTCAGTAGGAGGAGGTGGGTGGCTGCTTGTGTGTTCCAGGACCATCAAGCATCATCAGCCACAGTGACAACACAAATGCCATATGCTGTACCCAGGGAAGGAGCAGGAAAGTCACTGCCAGCACTGAAATTATCAGAATAAAGACAAAAATAATATCCTGTGGTCACTTTGCTTTCCTGTCTCCAGCACAGTTGTTTGTGTCCCACATCAGCTTCTCCACAGCTTTCTGCTGTAGTTTCAAAGGGTCAGGGTGGTCCTGCACACGAATTTCCTTCATACTGAACAAACTGCAAAGCCTTTTTGTGCCCCAAATCAGAGGATTTGAGAAACACGTGATTTTTTTTTTTCCCTCAAGAAAAGTGTGTCCTATATCACCCTGCACTTTCTGAGGACAAAACCTTGGTTTTGCTTAGTTGTCTTCGTATTTTGCTCCTCAGTTAAACCTGCGAAAGTTGTTCTTCAGCCGAGGCTGCTCAGGAGGGAGCAGTCAAACAGTGAAGCAGCTGTGACATCTAGTGGTGTTTGTGGCTGTTACAATGCACGGAAAAATCCGGGCATCGTGGAGTGGTTTGGGTTGGAAGGGACCTTAAAGATCACCTTGTTCTAACCCCTGCCAAGGGCAGGGACACCTTCCACTAAACCAGGCTGGTCAGGGCCTTGTCCTTGAATAATTCTAGGATGGGGCAGCCTCAGCTTCTCTGGCCAATGAAAAATATATATTAAATAATATTTAAAATGAAATATATATATACTGAGTGAAACTGATTTTGTGCTTTAAAGGATATAGCCAGAGGGATCTCACAAAGGTCTCAAGTGCTGCCACAGCAGTGCCTTCACCACTGCTGCTCCAACTTTAACTGCAAGGATATGAAATGAGGATTAGCCCCTGTGGATTTAGTTTAGACATTTGTATACTTTTTGTAGACATTCAAGAACTAGTCCTGATCAAAGGATTTCAGTGGAACATTAACTTGGTCCTGCAGAACTTTGCACACTGACATTGCTGTGTCAGCAAAATTTCTGCAATTTCTGCAAAATTAAAAACCTGAAATAAAAGTCTTCCCTTTAGAAAACATCTGCGTTCTTTTAATGTTGTCAGTTACTTTTGCAAGGACAAAGCTGGCTTCAGTGTAACAAGAAATTAGAGCAAATATATTTTTTTCTTTAGGTTCAAGATAAATCCTGCCATGGAATAAACCTATATTCATATTTTATTCTGGGGCTGTTAAGCCTCCAGAGAAATGGTGGACTTTAGAGAACTTCTACTTTTCATCAATCCCACAGTGCCTGAAAAGAAAAGCAATTTTAGTGCAAAAAATTCCAAAGATGTGTTTGTGAAGCTGCTGTGGCCAGCTCTGGGATTTCCAGACTGCACACGACCTGTCTGACCACTGAAAATGAGCTGATGGCATCCAAAAAGGGAGTAAAAATGTAATTTGTCAGCTCAGTATTTCTTAAGGTGCTAACATATATTCAGATTGGGCAGGGCTCTGAGGAACTTGGTCTAGTGCAAGATATCCCTGCTCATGACAGGGAATTGGCTTAGAGGGCCTTTAAATGTTCCTTCCAACCCAAAGCATTCTGTGGCTCTGCGATGCAGAATTAAATGGGAGCTGCAGCTGAGCTTCTCTCTGTGCTTTTGTGCATGTGTCTCCAGGAGAGGTGGGTGAACATCACTGGAACTAAGGGAATAGCCCCAGGAGACTGCTGGAGGGACAAGTTTGTCACCTGGGGATAAGAAAAGCCACCAGTTCCTGCTGCAGGACCCCAGAACCCTGCCCTGCCCTGCCCAGTCGTCCTGCAGTGGCCCAACCAATCTCCCAAGGAAATAGCTGATGACAATGATGGGGGAACAGGGCAAAAGGGATGGAGCTGGATTTACTGCGCTCCCTGGTGAAGGTGAACACATTGTTCCATGTGTTTGTGACTTCTGGGCACACCAGACCAGACCAGACCAGACCAGACCAGATCAGACCAGACCTGATCTCTTGTAGGCTGTGCTACATTTAGTCAGGTTGAGACCTTCCTCTTGGCTGTGGCTTTTGGGTGCTCCCAGTCCTCACCCCTCTTTTATTTTCTGACGCTGATGTTCAGAATTGTTTCTTAAACCCCACAGGAGTAAAAAAAAAAAATCAATGCTCCATGACTAATTATGTACAGACACTTGAACCACAGCATTTCAGGGATGCTGAGGTCAAAAGGAATGTTCTGATTTCCACTGCTGCACTTCTGGCCCTTAGATGTCAGGGTTTTATCAGCTTTCAGCTCAACTCCTGCTGAGATGCACCCTACAATCCTGAAACCTGAAAAACCAATGTGGCCTCCAGGGAAGAAGGGATCACGCGGAAGAAGAAGAATCACACAGGGATTAATTGGTTTTTGGTGGAGTCTTTTTCAGGGCAAAGAATGAGGATTGGAATGAAATGGTCTTCAAGGTCCCTTACAACTCAAACCATTCCATGATTCTATGAAATAATTAACAGCCAAACTCAATTCCTGACAGCAGGGGGACAAGCCATGGCCAGAGGCTTTTCTGGCATATGCATTTCAAGGAACTTGCAGCCCATTTTGCTCCTGCTTCTTCCAGTATGGCAGAGGCTTTGCAGGATCCTGTATCCTGCTCCAACACCAGGAAAACCCCATGCAGGGTCTCTGAGAACAGAATTTGTCCCAGTCTGCTGTTTTCCCTTTGTGAACCCCTCCCATCTTCTGGTCTGCTTCACTCCTTGTTACCAGCAGTGCAACCTGATGATCTGGAAGTGCAGCTCTGCAGGATGTGACCTTTCCCAGCTCTGTGGGGCAGCCCCAGGTCTGACACCCCTGTTTTCAATAAACCAGATCACTGTGCTTGGCTGCCCTGTCTCCAGCAGGGACAAAGGCAGTGGAAGGTGAATGGCTGCAGCCCAGTGAACTGCTACAAAAACCCATCAAATGTCAAGCTTTTCTCTAAGACCTGGAGCTGCTGAAGCATTTCTGGCAAAATTTACTGAATAAAATGAGTAAGCTCTGATAAACCCCTGATATGTGACAGAGCCAGACTTGGTTCAAATCACAGAGCAAAGGAAAAAAAAAAACACTATTTAGATGAAGATAAAAAACCCCACTATTTAGATGAAGATAAAAAAAACCACTATTTAGATGAAGATCATCACAGGTCTTTGGCAGCATCTTCCTTCCAGGAGAAATCCAAGCCATGATGGACCTGAAAGGATCATTTTGGGGCTGGCAGGCTGCAGGTGTCCATCCTTGGGACTTCCCAGTGTTTCCAATGTTGATGTTGTGACCACAGTTGGTGCCAAGCTGAAATCTGATCTCCTGTTTGTGAAGCACTGTAGAAATGTCAGCCTTTTTAGAAATAGCAAGCCACAGCTTAGGGGACAAGGGTAGTATTTGTGTGCTTCTTTATTTTCATTTGGCATTAATAATACTGAGCCCCCCAAAGTAACTATACCAATAGTAGCACAAAAGTTTGCAGGATTTTTCAGAAGCAAAATATAGAATTTGTTTGCTGAAAGCATAATGGGGACTGCACAGAAAAAGAGCAAGCTGGATGATCCTTTTCTTGCTCCACCTTCACCCTCCCTGCTGTAACTCTTCACTGGTCTTTATCTCTGCTCTCTGGAGTTACAGAAGTCCCAGCAAAGTTAATTTCTAACTAATTCCTCAGCAGATGCTCTCAGCCATAGCTCTGTTACTGAAAACCATAGGCTGCAGGTTAAAAATAAAGCAGGTTAAAGCACAAGTGTGGCTAATCCCTCCAGAGGGAATCCTCAGCTCTGAATTTCTCTGTGCTCTTTTCAAAGGAAAGGAGAGCAGTGGTCCAGCTCCTCCCAGTCACTTTCCCAGGGCTGAGATGCTGGGATTGTTTTTACTTACAGCCTATAAATTAAATTATAGAAACCCATAAACTTGTCTGTTTTTAGAAGGGGCATCTTCCCTTAGCTGCTGGAACGTGAGGCCAGGTTTAGTTTCACATTTGGGTTCCTGCCTTGATTCCAGGGAGATGGTGGGGAATGATCAATTTATTTGCACATCCCTAGGCTCCAGTGATAGGAGGTGATGATGCCACTACAACTAACAAGACTCATGAGGATTTCAGGCTGCTGGGCTGTTTTATTGAGGGTAAGACCAGACATCAGATCAGACATCAGACAGCAATCAGACATCAGCTGATGCCAGAAAGGTAGGTCCAGAGTCATCACTGAGGTGAGTAAGGGCTAAACCAGCTCAAGAACTTGTCCCTGGTTTAGCAATTCCCTAAATACAGGTTTCCCCTCCAAGGATGGCCTTCCTGCTAAACCCTCCCTATTGGAACCTGCATTGGTCAATGGGATGTCTTTTAGCTCTGGCCAGGAACAGCAGGAGACAAACCTGCTTCAGATTCTGAATGGGAAATCAGGGGTGTTTTTGATGCTGTTAAATACCTGCCCACAAAGTCCATTTTGTGGCTGTACCAACTGTGCAGTTTGTACAGATGCCAGGCTGAACACAACCTGAAGTTTTTTAATCTGGAGCTTTTAGTTTTTTAGTCTGAGTTTATTGATGGATCAAGTGTGTGACTCCTGCCACACAGTTACAGAATGGTTTGGGTTGGAAGGGACATTAAAAACCACCCTAGGTCCTACCCCCTGCCATAAGTGGGGACACCTCCCACTAGGCCAGGCTGCTCAGAACCCCATCAGGTCAGGTCTCAAACACTTCCAGGGATGGGGAATTCACAGCTTTTTGGGCAACAAGATTATCCCAAAGGATTTCTGCCTGGTGGGAAGCTCACCACAATGTTTGTGGCATGAAGGGCTGCAGTCCCAGGACAGTGAGCAGTCCTTGGGCCACTAGAACTGGGTCAGACCTGAGCTTTGTGAGGCAGCCCCTGTCACTGCTACCTGAGTGTTGATAATTGCTGTATTGTTTCTCCCTGGGCTGAATGGGTGCTTTCTAGGCAGTTGAATAAATCAGCAAAATTAATGTTGTTGGGACAGAGTGTTCTCTGACAGGAACCAAACCACTGCATTAAAAAAATTGAAAATAAGTTTACTTTTCCTCAATCCATGTATGTCAGGCTAATTAGATATTGTACAGCTTGTTTCTATACCCTGAAACTTTAAGAGTTAGAGTGATGATGCCTTGCATTAATGTTAATTACAGAATCAAGACTCTATACACAGTAAGGTTTTGAATGCAAAGGACTGAAGAGATGTTTCTGCTACTGAGGTTTAAAAAAACAAGCCATCAAACCAACAACCCCTACCTCATTTTATATGATCCTATTAAAAACACTAAAAAAGTGAAATGTTCCTGTATACAGAATGCAATCGGCAGCTAACTCAAATTCTATAATCTCCACAAGACTCTTAGTGAAAGCCTCAAGGAAAAATTGATTTGGAAACGGATCCAGGTATAAATCTTTTAGTAGTGAGGGGGTTCCTTATAAAATCAGTGTGTGTGTCCTCCTAAGGGGATAGATACTTCATGAGAAGCTTAACATTTGGATGCTTCATTCATTACAGCCTCCTTCCAACCTCAGTTTTAGGGACACAATTAATTAATAAATCAGAAAGAAATCAGAGTATGACTTGCTTGTTTATTTTTGCTCTGAAGCAATACTTTGTCTCTTTTCTCAACCACTCCCATAGCCCTCCCCACCCCATCTATGCCCAGAAATACACAATTATTTGGACTGGTTACAGTAATGTTTCTCGAGGCAGTTGATGGCATGGCTTGAATCAGGTAACACACAGTGGCTCCTCCCAACCTGACCCATCCTGTGATCCTGTGAGGCGATGGAGTCACGGAATCACAGAACAAGCTGAGTTAGAGGGGACTCCCAAGGATCATCCAGTCCAGCTGCTGGCCCTGCACAGCCCCATCCCCAGGAGTCACCCCCTGTGCCCCAGAGCATTGTCCAGACACCCCCTGAGCTCTGCCAGGCTGGTGCTGTGACCACTGCCCTGGGGAGCCTGCTCAGTGCCCAGCCACCCTCTGGGGGCAGAACCTTTTCCTGATATCCCACACAAACCTCCCCTGACACAGCTTCAGGCCATTCCCTGGCTCCTGTCCCTGTCACCACAGAGCAGAGATCAGTGTCTGTCCCTCCTGTTCCCTCACGAGGAATTTGTAACTGCACTGAGGTCTCCTCTCTGTCCCCTCCAGGCTGAACAGACCAAGTGCCCTCAGCCTCTCCTCACACGGCTTCCCCTCACGGCCCTTCACCATCCTCGTGCCCTCCTTTGGGCCCTCTCTGACAGTTTCATGTTTTTGTTATCTTGTGGCACCCAAAGCTGTCCCAGCACTCGAGGTGAGGCCGCCCCAGCCCCGAGCAGAGCGGGACAATCCCTCCCTTGCCCGGCTGGCCATGCTGGGCCCGATGTCCCCGGCACAGGGATGTCCCTCCTGGCTGCCAGGGCACTGCTGGCTCACCTTCAACTTCCCACTGCCCAGGAGCCCCAGGTGCCTTTCCCTGGCACTGCTCTCCAGCCCCTCATTCCCCAGGCTGTCCGTACACCCAGGGCTGCTCCATCCCAGGTGCAGAATCCGGCACTTCCCCTGTTGAACCTCACATGGTTGGTGATTGCCCAGCGCTCACATTTGCTGAGGTCTCTCTGCACGGCCTCCCTGCCTTTGAGGGAGTCCAAAGCTCCCCGCAATCACCGTCCCTGGCGGTGTTTTAGGACAGATTGACGCGTCCGTAGCGGTGCCGGGTGGCGGCTTGGACTCGCTGATCCCGGAGCCCTTCCCCACCCTCATGGCTCCCGTGCCTACAACACCCAGAAGGCCCCGCGGAGCCGCTTCCGCCGCCGGGGCGGGCCGAGCTCGGGTCCGCCGCCGCCGTCATTGCGGAGGGGACGATGTCTCGCTGCAGCCCCGCCGCCGCTCGCCTGCTCGGCCGCTTCCTCCGCCGTGAGTACCGGGACGACCCCTCCCGGCCCCGCCGCGGGGGCCGCGGGCAGGGCCGGGGCCCGGCCGGGCTGGGCAGGGCAGGGGCCGGGCAAGGTCACGGCGGAGCGCGGCCGGGCGCACTCGGCCCGCGGGCAGCGGGGCGGGACCTGGGCTGTGCCCGGGGGAACCCGCGCTGCTCCTGGCGCTGCTCCCGGCGCTGCTCCTGCATCGCTGGGCGCTGGGAGCGGGGCAGGATCGCCCCGCTCGGGGCAGGGGCACGCCTGGCTGCGAGGGTGCTGTTTGTAAATGTGGTGGGAAGTTTCCCGTGCAGGGTGGGCGGCCGCACGTGTGGGGGCACCGGGAGGTTTTCTCGGCCTTGTAGCCCCGGAAAGGCTCCAAAGGGCAAGGGCCGGAGGGAGCTCCTAGAGCTGGGGCTGGAGGCCTCTGGAGGGCCGTGAATTACCCTGTGGTTTTAGCACAGCCTGGTAAAGTTCTTTCTGTTGCCAAGAAAAAGGTTGTAGATTTCCCTTTTTGAAGAATTCGAGCAGTCTGAGACTGGTACTTCGAAACATTTAATATGCGTTGTTCTGAACATCACAGTGGAAAATAAAGTGCTTTTCTCCCTTTTTTTTTTTTTTCCTTTCCAGTGTGCTTTTTCTTTGGCTGCATCCTCTTGAAAAGGAGACTTATAGCGATAGAAAAAGGATAGTGGCTTCAAAGTGAGAGTAAGTTTAGATTGGATATTAGGAAGAAATTCTTTGCAGGGAGGAAACTGGAACAGGTTTCCCAGAGAAGCTGTGGCTGCCCCATCCCTGGACATGTTCAAGGCCAGGTTGTTGGGGCTTGGAGAAGCCTGGTCTTGTGGAAGGAGTCCCTGCCTATGGCAAGGGGGTGGACCGAGATGAGCTTTAAGGTCTTTTCCAACCCAAACCACTCTGTGAGATCAGTGTGGGTATGCCCAGGCACTAGGAATGTAAACAGAGAAATTTGTGCATTAATGTGGTTCTTGTAGCTGAAAATGAATGAACAAACTCAAACCTACTTCATTTGACTGCACACAAAGTGTTTGTGTCTCGCTGGGATGGTGACTTGCAGGTCAGGTAATGTGATCTTACAACCCCAGGCTGGTCTGAGTAGTTCCTGTGGCACACCTACTGTCCAGGTGGGTATCCATTCCTGCCTCTTGTTCTCCACAAGCAGGATAATAGAAAACTATTTATGCTGTTAATTTCTGCCACTTCAGCTTTTTGAATTGGCTCCCCTGGGCCCAATAAGAATTGGTTCTGATGGAGGGGAACAGATGGGAATGTAGCACCTTCCAATTTAGTATTATTTATATTCCCAGCAAAGCTACTCTTGAGTGCAGTTTTATGTGTTAAAACCCCACATTGTTCCCTTTACAAATAGCAGTAAGAGATTCAGGGAATGGTTATTAAAAGAGTCATTTTGAGGGGTAGAAAGGAAAAAGTGAAAGAAAAGACCAAGTGGCTCAAGAAGTGTCTTTTTGCAGCTTTTCCTGAAGTCTTTTACAGAAACTCCTGCAAGATGAAATAGTCCTTCATTGCAAATCTTTGGTTTGATACTCTTTACCCTTTAAAGACTCCTGAAAACTTAAATTTGGGCTTTGCACATACATTTTCACCTAACAGTTAACATCTACTTCTCTGAGTGATTTGAAATCATGAGTGTCCAGTGTGTTCTGTTGCAAAAGAGATGCAAACTTTGTTTTTGTTGATGCATTGCTGAAGGAAACATGCAGGGTGTGTATCCCTAAGGTTGAGATCAGGAAGCTGTGGAAATGGAGTATGAAATCTGTCAATAAATGGTGAGTGCTGTTCAAAGGTCAGCTCAGGGCTGGTGTATGGACAGAATCAGGAGAGACCTGTGCTTGTCCATACCCTTAAGGAGTTTTTGTAGGCATCTGAACTGACTGGAGAGTCAGGATTAGGGGTTCCATGTCCTGGATGTGTTAGAAGGCTTTGGAGAGCTCTTAGATTAAAAGATTACAGTAATTATGTGAGTAACCTTGGCAAAGGATTGCTGCAGAAATAACAACCCAAACTGAAGAATTCCTTAATTGTTTTTATATCAACAGTGTGGAGGGAGGAAAGCTCACAAAGCTTTACCAGCTCACAAAGCTTTACCTGCTCACATTCTTGGTGGAGGGTACCTGGGGAAAAGCAGCTTGGCTTGCAGGAGGTACTGGATTTGTGTTGAGGAGAGACTGATTAGGAAAGAGAGATGTGTTGAAAGAACTGAAATTTTTCTGGATGCCATTTCCCACTGGTTGTAGATTTGTTTTAATGTGGTGGGTGTAGTGTAGGCATTGTATCTGCCCTTTGCAGCCTGATTAATTTACTTAATTCCTCAACTCCTATTTGATGGTCACAGACCTGGGTTTTAACAAGAATTTGGCAGGGGGAGGGTGAGAGAAGAGAACCTGGGCACTGATAAACAGGAATCCTGGAGTGCACAATCCTCTTAAACAAAGGATATTTTGAACAATCCCTCAACAGCATGAAGGCTTCTTTGTCATCAAGGAGCATCCTCTGCTTATGTAACTGATAACTTCGGGGGTGAGCTCTGGGGATGGGGTTATGCTCCTCTGCACTGCCAGGAGCTCCCCAGAACTGTTCCTGTTGTGTCTTCCTCAGGCCTTGCATTTGTTGGCAGAGAAAGGAGAGATGGTCATAAAAATGTAAATTAAACTTGTAGAAAGCATTGAAAGGAGCTCTGAGGAGCAAGCTGAAGGCCCATCACTGATGGGAGATAAAGAGGGGGGGCTGGGATGTGTGTGTGGAAGAAAGATGCAGCCTTTTAAGCAGCACTCCTCATACCTCATATAATGGAAAATAAAGTGCTTTTCTCCCTCTTTTTTTCTTTCTCTGTTCTCCCTTTTCTTTTCTTTTCTTCCCTGAGCTTCCCCTGCACTGGCCTCCATTTTCCTCACTTATATTGGAGCTCCAATGTGATTTCTAAGGCTTTCTTCTTTCCTTACATAGGTTATAGAAAAGAAAAGGAGTATCTTCCATCATCTCCAAGTTCTGTGACTATTTCAAGGAGCAGTAGAGGAAGAATTACACTTAGCCCTTCTTTCCTTAAATAGGTAATAGAAAAGAAAGGGAATATCGTTCTGTGGGTATTTCAAGGAGCAGTAGAGGAAGAATTTCAGTCTTCTGGCAATGTGTCAGCTCAGGTCATTGTGGAGAGGAATCTGCTGTTTCACCTTCCTCTTATACTGGGCTTGTTTTATGAGCAGCCTCAGATGCTACCTCAGCTTCCAAATTTCCTTTTTTTTTTTTTGTTTGGGGTAAATATGGGTAAGAAGGAGACACTTTGATTGGATTTATGTCCATAGGAAATCTTACATGAAGTCCTGATAATAGTAAGTTTTGAGCTTTGTATAGTTTGGATGAAGAAGAGATTCAGCCTTTAATATCTGTGCTGTCACCTGCTTTGCACAACCCAAATAGAGAAGGGCTTGGACTGGATGGCCTCTAAAGGTCCCTTCCAACCCAAACCATTCTGTGATTCCATGAAATGTAGCTTGAGTTGCAGTGTTTTAAATGACATTTGTGCCTGAGAGGTGTTGCTGCTCAAGGAGGGCCTGAAAGCTCAGTGTAAATGGTATTCAAATACCCTGTGTGCTTTAGCATACCTTGTAAATGGATCAGTTTTCTTTTTAACATGTAAATTCCTGTTTGGACTCCATGATAAATAAGAGGGTATTTTTCTAGAAAGCCTTGTTAATTGTAATGCACAAGTGAGCTTTAAGTCCTGCTTGAGCCTTGGGATTGTGAGATGTTTTTCCTAAGAGGTAAATGAGGTGGATTTTTCAGTTATTTGTACTGCAGTGAGTTCTGCTCTTGGCTGGGGCCTCGTTGCCTGGAAATACCAGAGGAGCCAGCAGCAGTGTGTGGTGTTGGAGGGACTCTGTCCCTTAATTTCTAATAAGGTTTCTTGACTCTAAAACAGCTGGTGTTCCATATACAGGCTAATGCCCCACTGCTAAATTTAGATACTGCTTTTCAAATCTCCCCTGAGACAGCAGGGGTTGGGTACTTGAGCTCTTTTCATAACTGGTTTTCTGTACAATGGGCCAAAGTAGGCTCTTGCCACAGTACATCTCACTTTTTAGCTAAGTAGAAGTTAAAGTACTGAAAAGCCAAAATAAATAATCTTGTTATTTGTATATAGCTCTATTTTTAAACCACAAACTGAACAGGGGTGGGGCAGAAATGAACATTGTGCCTGGGAAAGATTGTCCAGTCTCTTATTTTATTTTTAATATACTTTGCTAAAGGTCTGTTACAGGCCTCTGTTGGACATGGTAATGTTATCTTAGAACTCTGACTTGATGAAATGTAACATTTTCCCTGTGCTTTTGGGAAGAGTTGAATTGGATTTGATAAGACTTGTCCTTATGCTCTAGGACTTCATCTGGAGCCTTCACCTTTGTAACTTGGCCTGTAATTTAGATGTGAGCATTAAAATAGCATCACCAATGAGTTTGGCCTTGCTGGTTCACAGCTGAAGAACATTTTTAAATTTTTTTTTCCTCCAGTCTTCATGAAGCAGCATGCATTTACACCTAAGCACCCAGATTTTTGCTTTTGTTAGGAAAATCAATTGTCTGGACTGATTTGGAAGTTGTGAAGCAGGTCCTGGGTGGAAGTTGAGACTTGGCTTCTATTTCTGACTCATACCTGCTGTGAACTTGGGCATGCCATTTCCACTTTCCACCTGTTTCCTTCTCATCTTGTATCTGTCTTAACTATTGAAGTTGCCAGCTGCTTGCACCCAGGGCTTGCTGTTTGTGCCACGTGGAGCAGAAGCTCATCCTGCCCCATGGCCCTGCTGCTCCCCTCTGCTGAAACTGGGGCAAACCTTGCCTGCTGCAGGCAGGGCAGGAGCACAAGTACAGAGCTGTAGCCATTTGAAAAACCCCAGAAACTCAGACCCATCCAGCCCAGAGATTGCAAGGTGATTTTGAGGGTTTTTGTCCATAAATCACTTCAAAAATACATTGCTCTCCAGACATTTATTTGCCCATGCTAAGCTGCCTGCCTCTGGAGACAGCAAAGGGCTCAAATCTATAGCCAGGATTTTTGAACCAGCTGTGTTTTCTCTGAAGGAAGGCCATACAGTAATGTAAGAAGCACATGGTTTTCAAGGGTAAATCCATACAAAGCTTAAACTTTAAGCTGCTGTTTAGATATCAGTGCCTAAAGTTTTGGGGTTTTTTTTTTGATAGTTTAGAAAATGCTCAAAAGCTTTTTATCCTTGAAAAATATATTAGTGCTGTCTTCTGAAAATGGAGGATTGGCAAACTTAAGCTTTCAAAACCATTTTTGTGCAATGTTATAAATATCTGAAAATAGATCTGGAATGAACAGTTGAACTGGGAGTGTGCAATTGCTGTAAGGTGTAGAGAAATAAATTTGTCAGTTTGTCAGCAACAAAGAGACTGTGGAGTCTCCCTCACTGGAGATATTCAGGAACCATCTGGACACAATCCTGTGCAACGTGCTGTAGGATGACCCTGCTTGAGCAGGGAGGTTGGACCAGCTGACCCACTGTAATCCCTGAGCCATTCTGTGATTTTTATTTTTTCCAAGGTACTGAAATTGCTCAGTTACAGACAGGTGGCCAGCAAGCATCCCTCTCTTGGCAGGTGGATTTGTCAGTGGTTGGGCACAGACTCTGTAAAACTTAGGTCTGGATCAGTTTATGTTGCCTGTTTGTTCTTTCCCCTTGCAGGCCCATTTTCAAACAGTCATTGCCATTCTCCTGGAAGCCTGGAGTGTTCTCCCCAAGGCCTTGCTGGTGGTAAGGACTGTAACAGCTCCTTCTCAAGGGGAATCATCCTCTGCTGTGCTCAGGGTTGGGTGTCACCAGGCACATCTTGTGACAGTGAGGGATTGCCCGAGTGCCTGGGCTCAGGCAGATAATTCCCTGCTCTCCTGACCAGCATTCCAGCTGTTCCTGGTTTTGTTTTGCCTCTCCTTTGCTGGAGGCAGGCTGCTCTTCACCAGATGTGCCTTTGAGTTGATTCAGGTGCAGGGCCTTGCAGCCCTGCCTAAGAAGACCAAGTCCTCAGCCTAGGACAAAGATCATCCTGTGCTGTCTTCTGTAGCAGTGGCTTCTCTCTCCCCTCCCACAGCCAGCCTGGTAGCCTTGCTCATTAAATCTCAACCTTAGACATATTCTCATAAAATCACAGAATCACAAAATACTTTGGGTTGGAAGGTGACCTTGAAGATCATCTTGTTCCACCCCCCTGCCATGGGCAGGGACACCTTCCACTAGATCAGGTTGCTCCAAGCCCCATCCAGCCTGGCCTGAAACACTCCAGGGATGGGGCAGCCACTGCTCTGGACAACCTGTGCCAGGGTCTCACCAGGCCTCACAGTACAGGGGTTTTTCCTAATATCCAGTTTAAATGTTCTCTCTTTCATTTTGAAGCCATTTCCCCTTGTCCTGTCATTACATGCCCTTGTCAGTAGTCTTGTTCCATCTTTCCTCTAAGGTCCCTTCAGGTACTGAAGGGAATTGAGTCACCCCAAAGGCTTCTCTTTTCTAGGCTGAGCAATCCCAATTCTCTTAGTCTTTCCTCATAGCATCCTCATAGCTCCATCCCTCTCATCAGCTTCCTGCCCTCCTCTGGATTGACTCCAGCAGCTCCAGGTCCTTCCTGTGCTGGGTCCCAGAGCTGGACACAGCCCTGCAGGTAGGGTCTCACCTGAGTGGGGCAGAGGGGCAGAACCCCCTCCCTAACCCTGCCCATGCTGTTTTGGATGCAGCCTAGGAAACAATTGGGTTTTTTATGGCTTTTCCTAAGGATTTCACATGGATTTTGTCTGTTACTGCTTTGTATTTCCTGGCAGAACGAGTTCTGCAGCAGTATTTGTGGTGATTTAGGTTGGAACCCTGCAGGTCACTGAGCTCAAGTGCACTTTTGCCACTTTCCTCACAAGTTTGCTGCATCCTAGTCTGTTCCTTTCTGTATGGAGTTTGACTTTGTGCCTGTGTGAAGTTGAGGATTTGCTGCAGCTCCTTAGAGAACATCAGAAGGTGGCTGGAGTTAAACCCTGGGTTTGCCAGCACTTTCTAAGAACAGAGTAAGGACTTTAGGTTTAGCAGTAGCACTGATGTGTGTAGGCTGCTTCTGGCATGGTTTGGTTTTTCTGTTCACTCCTTTGAATACAACTGAAGCATAAAAGCAGTGTAGCACTAAACTTTAGTTGGCAGGAGAGAGCCCTGAAGCTCTGATGGAAATGTGTGCGTATGTGGATCTTAAAAAGTTTCTGCAGATTTACTAGCCTGTATAAATTCTGTATTTATAATAATTTAATAATGCATCTTACCAAATTCTGTGCATTATCATAAAGATACTTTTTTTTTTTCTTTTTTCTCCTTAAAAGCTTTTACTCCCTTCCTAAAAAGAGAAAAAGGGAAAAGTATTCCCTTGTTCAGATGAGTATGTATATGGAATATTTTGGGGACCATGATTCAGGATCTGTTTTTTTGATTTCAACTGCACTATTTACTTCCTTGCTAAAGTTTTAAAAGAGCTAAAGGAGTAAATAGTAACATATTGATTTATACATTGAAGATCCTGTGTTAGGATTGTGCCTTCCCAGGGTCACTCCATGTATAAATTAAGGTTTCTATGTCAAACACTTTCAGGGAATAAATTGGTTCTGATCCTCTCAAAACTGTGGTGTGTGCAAAAGCATATGGCAATAAATGTAGGTGTGCATCCTATTTATACCAGAAGCCTTTTCTCATCTCAGGCTTTCTTCTGTGGTAACATTCTGTGCATTTGCTGTCATCATTCCTTTCTCTTCAGCACAGATGCAGTCATTCCCCTTGGATTTTTGTTGCCAGCACACAGCGTGCTCTTTTTCTACAATTGTGTTGTCTTGTTTTCCTCTCTCAGCACCAGAGCAGTGAGAACTAAATTGAAAATCACTCTAGTGGAGTATCTGGAGAGCTGTGTTTCCTCTTGAGCCCAAATGTGATGCCATAGCTAGGACTCAGTTGGGAAAAGATCCCTTGCTGTCTTACATAGCATCAGGTTTTTCCTGGGCTGAGGGACCCTCGAGCTCCTCAGTGTCTCTCATTGTCTGCTCTGGACTGTGCTCTGTTCACAGGAGGTGTCACATAGTACCAGGGCTGTAACAGCCTCAGGATTTTAGCTCTGCTTTGTCACTTTGCAGAGTGTCTGAGAAGATAAAAACGTGTTTGTTTGCAAATGGAAGCAGTACTTAAGAAATTATTTCTGTCTCTCAGGAGGAATCCTGATATTGAGTACTCAATATGAGAAACCTCTCCTAATTTCTAGTAAATGGAGTAATTGGCATAATAGGGTGAGCTACAGGTGTTTAATGTCTTAGCCTGACAAGCACTGAATGAGGCTTCAGAGCTGCTTTTGAAGACATGAGCTGCTCATGATTTTTTGATACAAGCATTGATTGATATGCACTTACTTGGTAGGACCTTTTTTGACTCAGTCTCTACCAAAGGAGTGGATTAATGGTTTGTGCTCTCTTCTCTTTTCTCTCCAGTTCAACAGAATGGAGTCCGACACTGCTCCTACACAGCATCCAGGAAAAACCTGTATGTTAACAAGAACACAAAGGTTATCTGTCAGGGTTTTACAGGCAAACAGGTATGGCTAGAAGTTATTTTTTCTATCAGCCTTTCAGTCAGAAAGTTAATTGCTCAGAAAATATAGTTGTATATGAAATGGATTATATATTGCCTTTGTCTGTGTTGATAGGAAGCTGGAATTCCTTCACCATCAGGAAGGTCCCTTCAGCCCTGTAGTTGACATTCTTTGGCCCAAATACTTGTGCACAAACTTGAAAGTTGATTATGAGTCACCTCTATTATAGTGTATTTCATTTTTGTTTTTTATATTGTATACAGCTGAAGGGGTTTCCTTGTAAAAGGCTATTTGCAAAAAAACTGCAAAAACCTGCCCATTTTCAAAGTGCTTCTTTCACAAATCCATTTCAATATCAGTGCCTATAAACTAAATTTCTCTTCTTATTTCAGGATATTTAATAATTTTCTCAGATTCACTCTTTTACACATTTGCAGGCAGAGAAGGCTGCTTTTGTAAAACTATGAGCTAGTCATGGATGAGCATGCTAATTTCTATTTCACTGTAGTGTTTGTCATCTGCCAGACTTAATGTGGGAAAGAAACTGTGTCTGCAGGTGTGTTAGCAGCACACAACAGAATACCCTTGAGCGTGAAACTACAGTGCTATGATTGAAAAACAAAGAGAGCATATTAGCATATTCCAAATGCATTTAAAACATGTGGATGCACTCTCCAAAATATCTGATTTTATATATATATGTGTAGTGAAAACTTCCCTTCTTATTGCAAATTTCAGTGACATAAATTGCCCTTCAGAATTATAGATAACATCAAACTTTTTGGTTAAGTTTATTTGCTATTACATGCCTTCTAACTTTACTTTTTTTGTCTCTCATAGGGCACCTTTCACAGCCAGCAGGCATTGGACTATGGCACCAATCTAGTTGGAGGAATTTCTCCAGGGAAAGGGGGAAAAACTCATCTAGGTCTGCCTGTGTTTAATTCTGTGAAGGAGGTAATTTGCAGCAGTGACTGGAGGGCACAGAGTTTAAAGCTGAAGGGCTCCTTATTTCATTGCTCACAATATTTGAGCCATGGATGTCACTGGGCACAGAGTGAAACAGAAGCCTTGTAAAAGAGGGAGCATTCAGGATGCTCAGGCACCAGTTTGGCTTTCACTGTGAAGTTCACAGAGCCTGGCTACACTTGCTTTATGAATGCAGCTAGTTTCTGATTGATTCTGCTGTGCATGGTGAATTTTTATCAACTGTTATGTAAGAGTATTCGTGATGGTGATCACGGGGCAGATCCTTCCCAGACAGTGGTCAGTTCTCAGTTCCCTGGTTGTGCCCCATCTTCAGGGAATTTAACACTTGCTGAGATTTCAGACACATCCTTAATTCATGCCTGAGAGTGGATATATTTTAAATGCCTTGTTGTCAATTTCTCTTCAGCCCCGCTAAACGCACGATGTGTTTTTTCTCGTGCCCCTTGCAGGCCAAAGAACAAACGGGTGCTTCAGCCACTGTCATCTACGTCCCTCCCCCGTTTGCTGCTGCTGCCATCAACGAGGCCATCGATGCAGAGATGCCCCTGGTGGTGTGCATCACCGAGGGCATCCCCCAGCAGGACATGGTGCGCGTCAAACACCGGCTGCTGCGGCAGAACAAGACCCGCCTGGTGGGCCCCAACTGCCCCGGGGTCATCAATGTAAGTGAGCTCTGCCTTTGCTCCAAGGCTGAACTGTTCCTAGTGCTGCTTTGAATGGTCCATCTGACTTCTCCCACTCTTTCCTTAGCCTGGAGAATGTAAAATTGGTATCATGCCTGGTCACATTCACAAGAAAGGAAGAATTGGTGAGTTTTTGAATATTTATGCGTCATCTAAAACACAAGTTTGGTGCTCTAGTGTTTTTCCTTGTGAGGCAAGGCACATCCTGCCCTTGAGAGAGTTGAGAATACTGTGGGACAGCTTGTCTGTCCTCAGTTTGTACATGAATTTTAGCATTATCAATCCTGAAGGCCCAAATCTGGAATTCTTCCATAGTAGACACTGGGTGCTGATGGTGAAGACAAAGCAATTGGAAATTCCTGTAGGTAATGTGATTGACTTGGTATCTTCAAAGGAAAGCCTTGAGGAAACTTCAATTTTTCTTGGGATTTGAGAGCACTAAGCTCTCCAACATTATTCCTTCCAACAGCTTGGCTGCTTGGGACTGGGATCCTACTCTTCTAGTGATCTCAGTACTACACAAAAGAGAAGAGACTACAGACAAGTTTATAACATAATTTAGACAACTATGAAACCATCACAAGTGGAAGTGACAAATATACCCAATATTCCGGCAGTGTGGTAAAGGGCAGGAGGGCAGTGACTTGTTCATAAGCAATGTTGGTCACAGCCCCTGTGTGTGATGAGTTACACACCCTGTGTGTGTGAGTTACACACATGCAAGTCTCTTGTCCTGACTTCTGTCAGCTCCTTGTTGTAAACTATAGATATAACAACTTGATTTTTTTATTTTCAAATAATGCAGTTCAGGAGCTGTAGAGAAATTTCTTCTGAAGTGTCCATTTGTATGTCGGTAGAGCTTCAGAAATATTGCACGTGCTGCTGTTGCCTGTCAGCAAGGTAACCAGTTTCACTTGTGCACAGTAGTACCCTTTGCAGCATTACCTTTGTTTGTGATGGAAAATGTGTTAATTGTGGGAAAGCCTGTTCAATGCTGTTGAACTACAGGGACTCAGTGCATTTTTTTGGCATGAGGAGCTCCCTCTGCTATGTAACCACTTCTAGCTTGAGACTAGACTGCACCTAAGGAATGCTGGAGGATGTGTTAGCACTCATGTTCCACCTCCAGCTTTCACAATACCCATAAACCTGGAATTGAAAAACCAAATGGCTGCAATTATGCCCTTTATAAAAACCACTGAGACATGGCTCTGTGAGTGTAAAAGGGAACATCAGCCAGTGTTGCTCTAAACTCCCTTCTGAATCAAAGTTCTGTTCTGATTTTCTAAATATATACAAGAAATGTGTTGCAGCACAAGTTATTAGAATCTGAATGCAAGGCACATCGAGTGCAAAAGAATATTCAACATCTTGAATCCAGTAGCTCTGCCATTGCTGGAAATGTTTTCAATGGTGATCCAAGAATCAAGGAATAAAAATGGATTTGCCACCCTCCCAGTTTCATCTAACGTGTGACCTATGGTGATGTGTTCTCCAGCTTTCTATTACTGTGAGGCACCCAATAATTAAGTGAATATACTGTGATGCAAGGTATAAAAATAGCCACAGTCTTTGGACTTTCATCTGTAGCTTCTCTGAGGCAATCTGATCTTAGTGGTAAACAGGGAGGCCTTTTCAAACATAGCAAGGAAAAAACCCTGTGCTAGAACACATCTGAGCTGGCCAACATTGTAAATAGTTGATAAAACTAAGGTTCTTCAGTCTAGTGGTGTATTTCCTCCTCTGTTCATGCAATCTATGCATTATATTCCTTGTTATATGGCTTGAAAGAGATGGAAGATGGTGTCTGTTTTTCCTGAAAACCTTTCCTTTTGTAGTACTAACAGAAGTCTCGACTTGAAAAATGAACAAAAAGCCATGCAAATATTTTGCCCCTGCTCAAAGCTCTGTGCTACCTTCCACCCTGAATTTAAAACTGGGTCTCTTGTGATATTGTCATGTAAATGCCAGGTGTGTTCTGTAGAGAAGCAACAAATACCTTAATAGTGATAACTTGCATTTGTGCAGCATTTTCCTGTTCTGGAAGATATTTGTGTGCCTGGCCATACTGGGGATGTGATTAATACAGAACTATTTTGTTAACTGTTCAGCTGCAGCTCTGTTTCAAGTCCAGTGCATCAGCTACTGACATACAAGATAAGAAGTATTTTCTTTTATTTGCTTTTCAGTTTGCTCTCCTGGTAAGGCTTTATCATGACAAAAATATTATTTATTTTCTGGGCAGCTTTAGTCCATTCTCAGTTAAGTGTCAAAAGAGGAAAAACCAAGAAAGAGTACAGAAATAATCTTACAGAGTGTTTTGGCAAGGACAGCTGGAAAACCTGGAATCTCATGTTGTTTACTGAGGTGATTTTCATTACTATAAGAACAGCTGCCTCTAGTTATGTGCTGTGTTAGTGGTAAGTTTATCTTCTTTTCTTTCCTCAAGGTATTGTGTCAAGATCTGGAACCCTGACGTACGAAGCTGTTCATCAGACAACACAAGTTGGGTTGGGGCAGTCTTTTTGTGTTGGTAGGTTCCCTCAGAATCAGCCTCTTGGACCCAGACTAATCTGCTTTTCCTTCACAAGTGTGCATCCAAAAGAATTCCTATTTTGCAAGTGTAGAATTTGCTGAATGGCAGTTGTGTTGAGAAGTGAGATCCCTGTGTGCTGTGAAGAGTACAGCTCTTCTCTAATTTCTACATCAGGTTAATAAAAGCCTTAAAACCAGCTTTGAACAGAGAACTGCCAGCAAATACAATGTCAATTTGGAAACAGACTGTCCCAAGAAGTTTAGTTCTAAAGGATTAGGGCATTCTTAGGCATTTAGTTGGGTATGTTAAGTAAATGTAGTTTTTGTACACCAAAATTCTGGAGCTGGCATCTGGTCCTGCTGTGTTCATAACATTTTGTTTATGGTTTGAAAGATGAACACTCAGATATCAAAGCTTTGTGTGAATTGTGGGGGAGGTATTTGGAGCAGGAATTTGACATGCTCTGACTTGGGTACAGCCTTCAGAGCTGCCTGTCTTATGAGCCTGTGGGAATACTCCTCATGCTGAAATTTACTTCTAAACTTCAATTGTAAGTGCAATATCTTTATCCTGAGTTACTCTTCTCTTGTCGTTTTAATATTTTTTGTAGGTATTGGAGGTGATCCCTTCAATGGAACTAATTTTATTGACTGCCTTGATGTCTTCCTGAAGGATCCTCACACTGAGGGGATCATATTGATTGGGGAGATTGGAGGAAATGCTGAAGAAGATGCAGCAGCATTTTTAAAAGAAAATAATTCTGTAAGTCTTAGAACACCATGCTTCCAGACACTTTCATAGTTAGCCAGGTTCTTTTGCCACACCAAGGAAAACTCATTTCAGTCTCACCTCTATTTACAAAAACCACAGTCATGGGTTTTTTAAAGAAAAAGAGTTGAAATAAAGAGTGTTGTTGAGGTTGGATTCAATCTTAGAGGTCTTTCCAGCCATGTTCTGTGGTTCTGTGAAGGGGAGAGCATTGTCAACTTTGGAATTTTATTCCTGTGACAATATTTGTAGTGATTTTTTTTTTTTGTAGTATACATGGTCTGTAGAAAGATTTAAAGTTTGTTTGCTTCTGGTTTATGATGATTATCAGGAGAGGAGGTACTCCACACTTCTTTGTCCAGTGTGAGCTGTTTAATAACTTTGCCTGGCGAGTTGATATTTAAACAAAAAATGAACAATTTAAATAAAAAATAAACAAAATAAAGATTAACAAAATGAGCAGTTTGCCACCTGGAACTGCTTTTCCTCTCACCCTCTTCCACATAACACATTTATCTCTTCCAGGGCCCCAATGCCAAGCCAGTGGTGTCCTTCATAGCTGGCCTGACAGCTCCTCCTGGCCGGCGGATGGGCCACGCTGGAGCCATCATTGCTGGGGGAAAGGGGGGAGCCAAGGAGAAGATTGCAGCCCTCCAGAGTGCAGGGGTTGTGGTCAGCATGTCCCCTGCCCAGCTGGGCAGCACCATCTACAAGGTTGGTTCCTCTGGCATTGGCTCATCTAGAGCAAGGAGCCACTTCTGAGGGAATATGAGCTGGGAGTTCATCTCTTACTCAAATACTCTGCTGCTGTGAACTTGCTTAAACATAAGAACTCTCTTGGCTGGACAAGTTAAAATTACTGCATAAAAGATATGTGCACACAGTTTTATTTAATATTGTTTTATAGAAAAGTAAATTAGCAAAATAGAGAAGAGATTACATTCTGTTTCAAGCGTAGCTACTTGTTGAAATTGTTTTCTGGATGCAAGAGCCTGAATTAATGTAAAATATGACAACATTATTTCTAAATAGGGTATTTGAGGAAGGAGAACCTTGGCATATAATTCAGAGTTATGGTTGAATATATGCTGCTGATAAACTGAGGTGTGGAATGGGATTATTTGTGTTTTACTTAATTCATATCCAAAAAAGGGGATTGCTTCACAGCTAGGAGATGCATAATTCAGCTCTGTTAGGTATTTTTTGTTTCCTGTGGTGACTGTATAGTACAGCATCTCCACAGGCTGCTGTGGGATTCTTCCCTTCTTTTGTTGTGCTTTTTCTTTGCTGAAATGAAAATCTTGATTTTGCTGCTTCCCTGGCTTGAGTCCTTTAAGGATTCTACTACAGTTCTGATGCAGAATTGGTGTTTTTCAAGCCTGTTATGCTGTTTCTGGGAGCAAATGGTTCCTTGACAGCATTTCAGTCTGGCAGTGACTACAGTCTGGCTTTCCAGAGCTGGCTTGTTAATGTGAGGTGGGAGAATGCTCAGTTTCCTTTCCCCCTAACTTGCACACTTTATGCTTTTTATATTTTAATTTTTAATACCAATTTTTAATTCTTAACATCACGTTTCCTAAGATACATACAAAGTAATTTGAAATAGAAAAGAATAATAGAAGCATTTTCTGTTTTCCCTGCTGGTGACATCTGTGTGCTCTTTGCAGGAGTTTGAGAAAAGGAAATTGCTGTAAGAAGACACTTTGGAATACTTTCTCCAAAACACCAGTGCAGCACCTGGCCTCCGCTTATCTTATGTCTGCTAATCTTCAGTTGCCCCAATGTCTTGACATTGGTCAATGAATTTGACTGGGAAGCCATAAACCTCCTGGCTAAACCTGTTTTGGTGTCTCCTTGTTTCAGACATTGTCACCCTGTTGTAAATCACAGCAAATTAATAAATCTACTACTAAATCTGATCCATCCTTTGAATTCCTGAAGCAGAGCCGTTTCTTCGGTCATCATAAACAAAATCTTTTGTAACTTAAGCACTGCCTCTTTTTAAGGTGAAGCTGCTTGTAGAGCTGCTTTTAAGGATCAAGGCACTGACTTTATGCACATACCACATCTTGGTTTATTTTTAAGAAGTCCAGTCCTGCTCGTTGGTTGCTGGCCAGTACCGTACCTTTGAACAATAGGCCAAAGTTTCCGTCCATTAAACCAAAGCTGCTGGATCTGGAGGGATTGGTGTTGATCCACATAGCTGGATATGCCTGAGGTCCAGACTTTCTCTTCAAGGCTGATTAGCCCTGCACAGTGCAGTCCTCTACTGCCAAGGAATTCTGTTTGTTGTGTATAAAATGGAATTGTTACTGATAAAAATTAATATAATTTCACATGCAAAATATGTACTCAAAATTGTCTGTAACTATGAAGATGATTTGGTCTTTAGCTGACTTTACCCTAATTTCCACTTTATCTTAACTAGCATTGCACTGCTTGTATTCTGAAATCTAAGTAACAATGGGACATAGTGGAGAACAATTATTATTCTCTAGAAAAGAACATAATAAGGTAACTTTCTTGTTAACCACTCCCAGCACCGTAATGGATACCCCTCTTTTTTTTACTGTGGATATAGCCCAAGTATTGTGTCTATCAGTGTTGCAAGTTTCATCAGGATGGATTAAACCCCAGATTGCTTTATGTAGAGGACTGAAAGTTCATGTAACCTGGCACTTGTTTAAAGCTAACCTTGTCTCCTATAAAGGTGCTGTTACGAAAACCCGTGTTGTTACTTATTTAAAACTGTTCTTGGTTTTCCCTACTCAAATAAATCCCTGTGGAATTTCTCTTCCTGAAGCAAGCAGGTGTGTCAGTTCTGACATTTGCAGCTCCTAGAGCTAAGCCCTGGTGAGGTGCATAAGGGACAGGTCTCATCTGTGCACACTAAAGGTGTATTCATGCACTTGATGTATGGTCTGGCACCAGCCAGGTGCTCCAGCCTTGGGACACAGAGAGCAGGTGCTGCATTGTTCACCTTGGCAGGATTTACTGAAATGAGCCTGACACCCTGTCACTGGACAGCTGAAAGCAGCATTGAGCAGTACATCATTAGATAGAGCCTATGACAGCAGAGAAGGGTTTTTTTTACTAGATCTGCTCAGTTTTCTGGTGTTGCTTGTTTTAATCTGGAGCAAAATGACTGACAGGTGCCCTTTAGAGACATAGCACTGCTAAATTGTCTCAGTCTGTGCAAGAGTGCAGTTCCTCAGCACTGACTGTCAGGGAACTGCAGGCAGTCTTCTTATGAGCCTGATAATCTGAGTAGCTCATGGCAGTGCTGTGCTGCTGCCCTTTGGGATGGGCAGTGCTCTGTGATGAACTGCCTGAATTCCATCCCTGTAACAGATGCTCTTCCAGGACAGCTGAGGTGGAGGGAGTTTCCTGCTAGGGATTGCTCTTTGGAAGCTCCTTTAGAGGCACCAGCTATTTCAGAAGAGAGATATAAATCCAGTGATTGCTGTATCCTGAGGAAGTGTTTCCTTCTGTCTTGAGGTCTGAGGCTGGGTTTAGCAATTCAGCCCTGGTTCTGAGGTTTGCAGCAGTGTCCAGGGCTGTCCCTCAGCAGCTGCTGGATCTGCTCCAGCCTGGGCAGCAGTTTGTGCTAACCTGGCTCTGATGTCACCTCAGAATGGAGAAGGACCCTGACCTTTGATAGAAAGGTTTGCTTTGCACAGTTTTTTCTTGCTGCCTAAAAATGTGCACTTGACAAATATCAGCTAATTAATGACAGCATCTCTTTGGAAAAAGTTCACATCTGTTTAGTACCATATGTTCTTGTGGATAAATATTTTGAGTAATCTGATCTGGAAAATTGTTTATTTATTCTTTTTTTAAAGGCAAAACTTAAATTAGTGTTGAGCCTTAAAGCAGTTGTTACTTTATAACCTAGTAGTTAGAATAACCTATATAACTATAACCTGGTATAACCCAGGGAGTTTTTATGTGCAAGAGAAATGCTGCCAATGTTGGTGTTTCCATATTTTGTGCAATAGTCATTTTTGTGTTTCTTGATCTACACTTGACAGTGGTGTCAATCCATAAATCACTTTGACTTTTGAGAGATGAATTCTGTAAGTTCATTTTGGTCACGGAAATTTATTGCCATGCTGATTTTCTTCAACAAAGAGAGAAGGATGTAGAGCCCCTTGGGCTTTTTCCTCTTACTGGACAATACTTGGTTCTGGATGATCCCTAACACTTTCTAGTGCCTGGTAGCAGCCAGGTGTCAATGCAAACTGGGCCAGAAAACGCCAGGATCTGAGCCATGAGAAATACATTTCAATAAGAACTTCAGACTGCCTTCTGTGCTGGTGGTTTCAAGGCAATGCCCAACTTGTGGTGTCCAAAGTCTTAATATTGCTGAAAGTGTGGAATTAAATCTTGTGCTCCAGCATAACTATTTGCTCAGTTTACCTCTGCCTTCCTTTTCCCACTGCCTGGTGCTGGTCAGGATTAGATGACAGCTTTTCCTGGGAAGGTCTGTCTGATACCATGGGCAGGAGCCTGCAGGTGATTCTGGAGGGTGGCAGAAGGAGCTGTGCTGCTGCTGTGGATACCTGGCAGCAGCAGGTTCTGGGTGTTGTACACAGTGGGCTGCTCCTCCTGGAGCATCTGTGCAAGGCTGGGAGTGCTGGGACAGCCTCTAGCTTTGGGATGACTAGAAATAGCTGGTGAAGAGGGAAGAGTACAGGTTGGATGTTTTCCACAGAAATTTTAACAGCAAAAAACCCCAAAAAAGTCTTGGCCATCAACTTGCAGCACTCCAAGTAGCAATTAAATTAGGTTTATGCTATTGGCCATATTGCTAAGTAATTATTTTTCCTGAGTTATTGAATAAGGGGTTAAAACTGTATTTCTCTATCAGAGATTATACCCCAGCAGAGGGTGGTGCAGGTAAATTAAGGCTACAGGCAAGAGCATATTTGGGAATTGCTGTTTGATTTGCATCCAACCTTTGCTCTGTGCAGCCCAAGGCTCTGAGGACCCTTCACAGAGGCTGACTGAGGTGAGTGGTGGGGGTAAGGTATTTCATAATGTAGGGTAAATAAATAATGCACAATCCTGAAATTATCTGCCACTTCCTCCTTTCCTGCCTGGGGTCTATGATGAGCCTCAGAGCCCTGTGACTGAATGTGTGATGGAGGTGATTCTATGATACAGGAATTAAAGCCTGTTTGGTTCCATTGTTAGGGAGAGGTTACTTCATCTGAAGTAACACCTCACAGAGCTCTCTTTGTGAATCTGGTTTAGTGTTGAATTGACCTGAAATCAATGCTAGCAATTTTGGAAAATTTCTTGACTCAGAAATGCTGCAACTCAGTTTTCTAAGGATATTTGTCAGCTTGTCCTACTTGAACTTGAGGTTCAAACAAGATATTTTCCTAGAAGTGGAATCTGAGAGTTTTGCTCAAGTTAAAAAACTCAGGGAGACTGCTCAGAGTTGCACCATGTGGAGGGATAGAATGTAATATAAGAAAATAAAGGGATAGAATATAAGAAAATAAAGATAGTGCAGAAGGAAATTTCACACCTGAGGAGTTGCAGCTGTACTAATCACCAAAGATAAGGAACAGGCTTGCCCTTAATAGGCCACAGCCGTGTCCAATAAGGATGAGTGCTATAAAAGAGTGGGTTAGGTGAGTGAGGAGAGTTGGAGTTTGTTGGTTGTGCTGTGAAGAAAAAGGATTCAGTGCTGTGAGGAGATGCCCATGAGAAATCACCGTGAAGGTATGGAACTTTTGCAATAAGATGACAGCAGCACCGGGGTTGTGTTTTGTTTGTTTGTTTGATGTGTATGGTATGGTTGTTGCATGGGTTTTTTTGTTGTTTGGGTTTTTTGGGGTTTTGTTTGTTTGGTTTTCTGGTTTGTTTTTTTTTTTTTTTTTTTTTTTATGGGTTTTTGTGTTTTTTTTTTTTGGTAGCTCCAGGTCCCTCCTGATATTTGTTGGACCTGCTGACCATCCATCGCTCACTCACAGGACTCAGACCCAGACAATTCTCTGCCACTCAGAACATCCAAAAACTCTCATTAAATCTGACTTTATTTCTGCAGCAGTGACATGATCTCAAAAGAAAAGGCAAGAGATGCCTCTCTGTTTACAAAGCCACATAAATTTCTAGGACTGGGAGTAAACCTGTGTTTCTGCGCTGTAATGAGCAACCACAGAGCAGTGTTGGTGCTGGGAGCAGGAGCAGTATCCTGTAACGATGTCTGTGCTGTGCAGATACATCATTGAGGGTCTCTTAAAACCTGTTTTGTTGCTGTAAAAGGCAGCACAGCAAATTTATAGCTTCTAGCACACCTGTAACATTATGAGATAGTTGCTTTAAAAAACCCCACCAGCCTCCCAGCCTGCTCCTTTCCATTTGCTGTTGTGCTCTCTAGGTGGCAGGTTTTGACTCCAAAACATGGGTTTGGCTCCTGCTCTGAACTCAGCTCAAAGTGTGCTGGAGAAATAAAAGATGGAAGCAAACCACTGCCACTTATTCTTTTTCTGTGTTTGATTGATTTATGATCATATCTGTTTGTACGAGTTGTAGGGAGTTGTTAAAGAACCTGCCTGGTTTTCTCATGGTGTTCTCACTACACTCATGATGTTGAAATGTCTTCTTGTTTTTCTTGCTTTATGTTGTCTGAATTGTGTGGCTTTGGCAGTCAAATGGGACCTGCCTTAGAGAAATACCTGCCTTCCTTTTAAAACGGGCAAGAAAGGGCTCAGACTGTTTCTTCAAGGGCTTAGCAACTCTGATTTTACTTTTTTTCTCACTTGTTTGCTCCTTGGGAGAGAAGCATCCTCTGTGCTGCTGTGTCCTCCAGGGCTATGGGTCAGCTGTGTCCTCAGAGCCAACTGGGTTTAGCTGGAACCAACCCAGTCTTGTGGGAAGTGTCCCTTCCCAAGGCAGGGGGGGGTGGGACAGGATGATCTTCTAGGTCCCTTCCAGTCCAAACTGTCACCATCACATTTTCTGGAAAAATCCCCTTGCCCAGGATTTTTCTCCTAGAAAGCTGAGAAGCCTCAGAGAAAAAGGAAAACAATATTATCTGATTGCTTCTCCTGTGTTTTGCTGCTTTGGAATGTGATTGGAGATTGTTTATGCAACAGGTGGTTGTTTGATTGGTTTCATGTGAATTGCTTTAACTTAATGACCAATCACAGTCAGGCTGTGTCAGGACTCTAGAAGGAGTCACGAGTTTTCATTAGTATCTTTTAACCTTCTGTCTCTATCCGTTCTCTCTTCTTTAGCCTAGTTTTAATATAGCATTCTTAATATAACATAGATCATAAAATAATAAATTGGCCCTCTAAGAACATGGAGTCAGATTCATCATTCCTCCCAATGATGGGGGACCCAGAAAATACCACACCCAAACCATTCTGTGATTCCCTGATTTGAGGTCTGAAGTGGCAGCCCTTGCATGGAAGAGGCTGCCGGGGCTCTTGTGGGCCAGGAGCTGTGCCTGGGGACAGCTGCTGTGTGTGTGGTGCCTGTACAAGTGTCTCTGAAGGATCTGTACCCTGAGGGATGGTGCCTTGCCCAAGGCCACCCTCTCCTCCCTTGTTCTGCTTTCAGACTGCAAGTCTGATTACTGACTGGAGCCCTGGCTACAAGGAGGAGAAGCCATAGGCAGGAGATTGAGCCTCCAATCATTTCACTCATTTAACTGAGTATATTTTATTTATCTTTCTGTTGGCAACCGTTATGTTTGTTCAAGACAGACACTAAATTTTTTTTCTTCCCCAGAGTATAGATGACTTGGATGTAAATCCAACCCAAACTCACAGATGCCAGCCTAGACTGTGGCTCAGCCCTGTCCTGAAACATGGAATCTGGGGCAAGATCCATATCCACATCCCAAAGTTTAGACATGTGGTAGAATCCAGAGCTTGGGGAACATGTAAGAAACAAGGCAAAGACAGCAGAACCTCTGAAATGGTGACATTTCAGGCATGTTTGATCACTGACCTCTCCTGGTCAGAGCACAAACGTGGGCACCCTCACCTGCCTGCAGGGCAGCTTGGCTGGCTCTGCCTGGAGCTGCAGTCTCCCTCCCCTTGGCCCAGGGACTTTCCCAAAGTCATGTTGGAAGTCAAGCTGCCACTCCCACACCTCAAAAAGTCACCTGAGCTTTCTTTCCAATTTTAAATTGGTGCCATTTTACTCAGTGTGCACCATGTCATCCTCATTCCTTGTGCATTGAAACAGCAGCAGATCCTTATTTTTCAATTTGTCCTATTTATGGTACAGCCCATTTCTGTTGCAAAAACACAGTTAATAATTTATTTAATGTGTCTTTTATAAAACGCTTGAGAATGCCAAGATCTGATTTTGTACAGGGAACGAAATCATACAGCATTAATCCACTCTTTCGTACAATGATGGAAAACAATATAACTAGAAGCCATCCTTTCAGCCTGGAAATTGTAATTGGATTGTCAGTTTTATGGCATCAGCCTTCAAAGGATAAACAAGAATTAGTCAACTAAAGAAAATATGCTCAGCTTGTTTCCAGCAGGGGCTGTCTTCAGTGGTTAACTTTAGGGGCTATTGTTGTTTGTTCATTTTTTTTTTTATTTGCTGCTGGCAAATAAGGCATCCTTAGAAGCTTAAAACATGGATTTTTTTTTTTCCCTAGGACAACCTGCTGTGGTGCTAGTCACAGAAGCACCTGCAGTCCTCCTGTCCCCTTTGCTTTCCACCTTGAAGTTTGCTTGGAGCACCTCTGGGGGTATCAGTGATCCTGAGGATCAGATTTTGAGATTTGGTGGGGAAGCCAGTGCACCCTAAATGGGGGTGATACAGCTATGGCAAAAATGAAAGAAAATACCTCAAACCCCAAAAATGGGGATGTTGGTGAGCGACAGGGGCAGAAGAGAGCAGGCAGCAGGGGAATGGTGGAGGGCAAAGGGCTTGCTTGTATTTACTTCTCAACCATTTAACCAGCATTGAAGTGCAGAAAAGAAATTACTTCTCAAGGTATTTATTAGCTCTGCTTATGACAAATGGTAGAAATTATCATGTGTGAAACACTTAATGAGAAAACAGGCTTCTCCTCCAGTGGGAATCACAGAATCATTAAGGTTGGAAAAGGCCTCCAAGATCATCAACTCCAACTGTTAACCCAGCACTGCCAGGTGTCCACTAAGCCATGTCCCTAGGCACCACATCTACCTGGCTTTTGAACACTTCCAGGGATGCTGATTCCACCACTGTCCTGGGCAGCCTGTTCTGATACCTGACCACCCTTTTCTGCGAAGAAATTTTTCCTAATTTCCTATCTATTTGGAGCTTCTTTCTAACCCTGCCAGCCAAGAGTGAGGGTGGTGTTTGGACCTGCAAAGCTATGGAGGTATCTCAGGGCATCTCCTGCACAGTGTTTGGTGTCCCAGCAGCCCGTGGGCATTGGTGTTCTTCCTTGAGGAACACCACTCTCCTCTCCTTAACCTTGTCTGGCTTCCCAGATGGAAAGCTGTTGCCAGCTCCCTCCAGACCAAACACCACATTGTAGGCTTATACAGTAAGGGCCCATTTGAATTTTTTGTCAGACAGTTAAAAGTGAGACTTTGGCCAACACTGCATATTCTTATAGAGACATTGTTACCTTTGTTTATGGTTAAATAAACCCAGTAAGAAACAAGAGTCTCTTGAAAATGCTCCTACCCATAAATTTGAGATCCTCCATTCTCCCCCCAGCCCATGAGGCTTTGCAATCATCCTCACTACATCATTGTCCCACAGACAGGGCTGGGGACCCTCCCGTGACAGCTTTATGGCTGATGCCTGAAGAACGAGCTGTTGCTCCTTGCAAATTATTTTCTAGATGGCCACCAAAGTATACATCATTGTGTCATGGGATGGCAACTGTATTAAATCTGGTCAGATAGTTAGGGTGGGTTGCTGTCATAAATCAGCCCCTGCCTGCCTGCCTTGTTGTGATGGAAATACAATCAATACTTGTTGCAGCACTTTATAGAGTTAATGACATTTCTTTTTGCAAAACAAATTTTTAATACTTCTCCAATTCATTAACATGCTGTCTATTCAGTGCTTTGAAAAAACCCCAAACACAACCTCTCAGAGTCTTCAATAACGCATCCCTAGGAACATTTGGAAGTTGTTAAAAAGGGGAATTATTTGATCATGATAAGAAAAGAAGGATGAGAACAGCTCAGCTGAAAAGATTGTGTTGTCAGTTCTGATTTAATGTGTGAATAATGCTTGCAGGATGGGGAGAACATCTTCTGCTGGATAGATTACTTTTATGTTGTTAGAGTGCTGGGATTTACAGTTTCAAACCATGTTTCTTTTTTTCAGAGGATAGTTGTAATGAGCTGGGTTTGTTTCATTCCCCTTGACTATACGGGTCTCGTTCTGCCAGGCCTGCAGAAGCCTGAAGATGGTTTGGATTAGAGGAACTCATCTTAAAGTTTAGACCAAAAGCCCTGCTGCCAACTCTGAAGTTCTTGTTGCATGCCTTGTAACTTTGTTCTGCTCCCTCAGTGCCCAGCTGCAGGGGCTGGAAGTGTCCCTGTGAGGCTGCCAGCCCACGGCAGGGGCTGTGCCTCCATTGGGAGGGACACTCTGGGAGCTTGTGCCCCAAGGCTGTGGAGAAAAGCAGAAATACCTGACCTGCCTGCAAGCTGGGAGCTCAGAAATGGAAATGAGGAGAGGTCTGCATCCTCTGGAGTAGAGACAGAGCAGCCATAGAGGCCTTTTGAAGGGTTTCCTTTTGTCTTAGGTTACAAAATGTAGCTGGGGTGTGTACTCTGTTCCCATCTGCCAGAGGTGGGGCAGCTCTCTTCTGTCATTGGGCAGTTTTCTTTATCTCTCCCACAGCCAATCCTCCCTCCAGGAGATCTCTGCTCTTCATGGGCCATTCATTATTAATTCTCTTCTGTCCATGGCCAGTGAGTGTCCCTGCATGGCTGATCCAATTCCATCATCCCATTGGCTCTGCCCAGGGGAGGAGCCAAGCATTCCTACCTGGATCCAATCTGAGGTTTGGGACAGAACAGCAGCCTTTGCCCAGTGCCTTCCCAGAGGAGCAGCTTCTGCTGCCCTGCATTGCCAGAGGGAGCCCAGGCCCATCTCCAGCAGCCCTGGAGCTGCAGAGGAAAACTCCCCCCTTGTGCAGGATCCCTGCTCCAGCAGAGCCACAGCTGGCACTGCAGGAGGGCTGAGCCCCCATGGGATGGGGCTGTGCCACCCCCTGACACACAGGGGGACAGGGCCTGCTCTGACTCTGGCAGCGCTTTGTTTGTTTTGTTTTGGTTTTGTTGGTGTTTTTTTTTTTTTTTTTTTTTTTTTTTTTTTTTTTTGCTATTGCATTTGTACTTTTAATTTTCCTGGTAAAGAACTGTTATTCCTACTCCCATAGCTTTTCCTGAGAGCCCCTTAATTTAAAAATTATAGTAATTCAGAGGGAGGGGGTTTGCATTCTCCATTCCAAGGGAGGCTTCTGCCTTCCTTAGCAGACACCTGTCTTTTCAAACCAAGACACCTTTGCCAAGGCATGAGCAAGGAGACAATTCTTTAGAAGGTTCAAGGGCTGGAATTCTGAGGACCCTTCCTACCTTGCAGCAGGTTCCCATCTCTGAAGCTTCAAAGCAAAGTGGCCAAAGCTTCCAGGGAGGTTCTGAACAAGGAAGAAATAGAAGAGTTTTGTTCCTGACCACACCTCTGCAATCAATGTGAGTGAGCTGCCCCAGGTCTGGGGGCTGCAAGGTGGCAAGAGATGGTTTCCAGCTGGTTCACAACCAGAGAATGGTTTGGACTGCAAGGGCCCTTAAAGATCCGCTGGATCTTCAAGTCTTATCCAAAGGCTGGATGAGGCTTGAAGTCACCTGGTCTAGTGGGAGGTGTCCCTGCCCATGGCAGGAGGGTTGGAATGAGGTGATCTTTAATGTCTCAGCCCAAACCATTCCATGATTCTGTGATAAAACACCCTGTTCCCATGTGGCTGGATGTCCTGGTTTAGGGCAAATTTGGAGGAGAATTTCCAAATTAGGGCTCCTCCAGTAAGCAAACCCCCATGGCCCCTCCCCCTAACTGGTTTGGGAAGGATTCCTCGGAGAGAAGTGGAAAGAACCTGTTTATTTCTATGAGCAAAAGCAAGCAGAAGCGAAGCAAGCAAGAGCGAGAGAGAGCAAAGCAAAAACAGAAAAAGCCAAAGCTGCAGTCTCTGTGTCCCGTCAGGCTGATAAGAAAACCAAAACAAAACTTTCCCTCTTCAGAGCCAGTCTTAAAGGTACAGAACATAATATCCAACATTAACAGAACACATGAATGGGGATACAAGCATCATAACGTCACCCTAGGACACTGGACAAATATCCAGATCTGAGTATCCCAAGAATTCAGGTTTGTGGAGATTTTTCAAGGACTGCACAGCCTGGACTCTTCCTAGGGAGACTCTTTTATGTCCCTATATGAGCCAGGTGATTAAAGAGAGGATGAGAGTAGCAGCTTGCTGTTATTCCATTTGGAAGTATTTCTATCCTATTCACTTGTTTGTTTTATGTGTATTTTTTTCTGGCTGGACAAGTGAATTCCAGCCTTAGGATTTGAATATTTTGTTCTCCACAGATGCAGCACTAAAGATCAGATAATAGATCCCAGGCAGCAGAGTGTCCTGCAATGGCAGGAGGCCACAAAAATTTGATTAATTATTTGAGCCACCTGTGGTGCATCTACTGTCTGCATCAAACCATTCCTGCTCTCTTTCCTATGGCCTGGCAAGGTTCTCTCATGCAAAATATGAAATAAGCACACCTGTAATGAAACCACTGCTTCCACAGTGGGACAGTTTAAATCCTGCTCATCGGGAATAAGGATATTGATATCCTGGTTATTAATAACTTATCAAATAATTGATTTTTTTTTTTTTGATCCTTAAGACCCTAAAAGCTCTTTAGAAATTTTGCAAACTAGCAAATGATCCCTTAGAGGGTGTTTTAGGAGACTGTAAGATGGAGCAGAAGAGGAAGAAAAATCTGGTGGTGTGAACAGTTGGCACAGAAGGGGAAGAGAATACTTTTGTTCAGCTCCAGGTTCAGGTGTCTAAATTCACTTTTTGACAAATGTAGAAGTGGGATTCAACTTTCCACATGGAGATGCCAAATAGGCAAATCTTCCACGTGGGGCTTGTGAATATGATGGAGTGCTCTTCCACAGCACCCGTGGGAGATTCATGGGCTAAAGGAGAGCAGATGGAGGTCAAGGAGGGCAGCCTGAGACATCAGCTGCTTGCCAACCTGCCCCTGTGGTCTGCATTGAGACTGAGAGAACCAGCTAGTTCCTGTATTTGGATGCCAAAATGTGTCTCTTGTGCTGAATCCCATTTTTAATGTTACTCAAAAAAAAAAAAAGGGGGTGTGTGAGTGAATTTTAACATGAAAAATTCCATATTCATTAACTGACTTCCTTCTTTGTGTGTCTGTCAGGCTGCCCTGTCTGTCCAAACTGGCCAGCATCTGTGTTTCTGTGCTCTGTGGCTGTTGAGGAGATCTGTGCTGGCAGAGCACTCTGTCCTTTGTGATATGGGTCCAAGTGTTCAGCTATTTATTCATCTGTTCAACTGGCAAAATGTTAGAAATGTTTTCAAGTTTTTCCTGTACCTGGGACTTAGAGGGTATGTTGTGTCACTCTTCACCACCAAGGGATTTAAGGTATACATAAGATATTATTTGAGCCTGGGTCAGTCTTGCACCCATTTTCAGTCTGATGTGAATTTCAGACCCAGCTTTAACCACAGGTTGTGAGCCCTGTGGGGAGAACAAGGGTGCCTGGACAAGAAGAGGCTTTTCCCTGAGGTCCTAAATTGTTGCTGGGGGCTCCTCTTTCCTTTTGTGGTTAATAAATAAGCTCCTGTCTCAGCAAAAGGGTTACAGGGCCTCTTTCCTACACTTAAGGGATGAAGACCTTCAGGTATCTCAGTTCTCAAGGTGTTTGCAATGCTTCTGCATTTATGGGCAAGGTGGTCACGGTAAAGAAGTGTTTGGTGCAGAACATTGGCTAAAATGCTTTTGTCTGTGTGTCCAGGAGGTCACACTCATTGTCCATGATGGTTTTTCTGGCTTTCAACACTTGTTAAGTCGTTTTTATCCTGCAGACCTGGTCGGATCATCCCAAGGCTTGCTCCTAATGTCTGCTTGGTTTGGCGAGTGCCTGCAAAACATTCAAAATAGTGATTTTTACCAGGGATTACTGTTCTGCAAGGGCTTTGACCAAAGCCTTTGAACACTTCACCTCAGGGAAACTCCAGCTAAGTACACAACCAAGGCGGCAGGAGGTGAGTGGCTGGGGGATCGTGGGATAATGCAAGTGGGGAAGGACCTCAGGCTCTGCCTCCTGCTCACAGCAGGGTCAGCAATGAGGTCACTGCAGCAAACACAGGCAGGCAGCAGTGTCTTTTTTCAGAAATTTGCTGTTTGAACATGAAGCTGCTCTTTGTTTGTATCCCTACTGTAGTCCCACACTTGAGTTTCCTGTTTGCAGCCTGATTCTGTGACACCCCCAGCAGAGTTTGGGTATTTTGAGCTCTTTGTCTACATGGACACTTCAATTATTTACTGTGGCTGGGCTTGGTTTCTTCAACACTCATTGCCTGGTCTAGAGGTGGGGTGACTCATCCTCAAGCTGTGTCAAAAGGAAAGGAAATCCTACTGCTCTTGCCTGTCGTGGTCAATATGAGAGTTGTGCTTCTGCTTCACAATCAGTTTTGCTTCCTAAACACTCTGAAGGTGGAAAAAATATGTTCAGTTAATTTCTTGGCTTCCCTTTCATTTATCTACACACTTGAGGAAGATGTAAGTGAGCTATTTAAAGGTTCAGACCAGTTTGGAATTAAGATTTTAGAAGGGACAAAAATTCAAAACAGTTTGATGTTGAAGGTAGCATGAACCACAGATTCATGGCATTGAAAGGTCCTGTCCTGCATTCCTGGAATATCCTGAACTGGAAGGGACCCACAGGGATCATCAGGTCCATGAGCAGCAATCCCATGCTCCATTTCCTGGCATCCCTCACCACCTTGGTGCAACAATTTCAGCATTTTCTGTAAACAACCTGCACTTTTTTAGCCATAATTATAATCTGAGTGGAAAATTAAGGGAAGGAGGGAGACAAAGAAGTTCTGTTGCATTATCTTTCCTTTTATTTATATCCTTCTTTTATCCCTCATTTTCTCCCCCTCCCTCCACATGTTCCTGCCAGCCCCTGCAGGAGATTATTCATTTGAATGGGGGCAAGTGCTGCTTGGAGGTAATTGTGAAGGATTACAACCAAGATCATGGCAAAAGAGCTGAGTGTTAAATTCAAAACTGTTTCATTTGTGGAGCCAGGTGCTGATCCATGGGGCTCCCTGCTCCAGATAGAAACATTCCTGCTTGGAGTGATGGACTTTGCAGCATCAGCCACCATGCAGGGGAAAAGCACTTTTTGTATTTTTTTGTACTTTTGGCAGCTCTGTGGAAAACCTCATCAATAAGAAGAGCTCAGGGAAGGAAAATTAAAAGAATCAGCCCCACAAAACTGATGAAAGGAATGAATACAGATGATGCTGTAAGAGGTGAGTCTATCATTCAGGCTTTTCTAGCCACACTAGAGCAAGGAGCCTCCTAATGAAACACATTTTAAAGTGACAAAGGCAAACCCCTCAGAACAAATACAGAAGTACCTGGAAAAAATTCAGCAGGAGATTTTCTTGAGAAAGGCATAGTGAATTAAAAGAACTGACACTTTTATACCAAAAGTATACTCGTCACATGGGAAAGGGACATCAGGAGGGGTGGCAGAGTCACCTGGGCTGGGGACAGGTGGAGGGGAAGGAGGCAGCTGCAAAGGTTGACACAGGTGAGCCCAAGAATGTTTTTTAACAGGCTTGGAGCCAGTGGTGGTTTTAACACTTTGTTATTTTAATGAAACTGAACCACCTGCAGCTGAGCCCTGCCTGAGAGGCAGATGAACCTCTGGCATCTGGGTTAGGAAGCTTTGGTCTGTCCTGGGAAGAAATCTTTCCTTGTGTGAGAATTAACCAGCTGTGCAGGTTACCAGCCTTCATCCTCAGAGCTGTCAGGGCTGGCTCTGGCTTTGCAGCCCCTGCAGAACAGAAATTCCCCTGCAGAGACACTGATGTAACCCAGCTCTGGTTCAGCTCACACAAAGTTAAGGCCACTTTGTACTTTTCTAACCAAATATCAGGCAGAAGTTCCAGACAGTTCAGGAAAGGCTGATATTGCCCAGTGCAAGAGAAAATTTTGTCCTAGGAAAAATTTTATGGACAGTGCAGCAAGAGTATGAAAATGTTCCTGCCTGCTTTCCTTTGTGCTGTGGATGCTCCTACCTGGATGCTTGCTCTCTCCTGGGAGAACAATGGTAGTAGGCTGGTGAACTGGCCTTCATCTGCCATCCAGTCTGCTCTCAGCCAAGCACCTTCTGGAAAATCATGCCCTGACTTGGTAAGTTTATTCATGGATCAATGTCTTTAGGGGCTGATTCCCTTTGGGAATCCTTGCAGCATCTCTTCTGCACCTGGACCCCCAGTTTGAGAAGAAAGCTGGGTGTGAAGGGGGTGCAAAGGTGTTTCACAAACTGAATTATCTTCTCTCATTCTGAAGCTCTGGAGCTTTTGAAAATCTTCATAAGAGTAATTCCTTACAACACTCCATCTGACACTCTTTCCACTTCTATATTTTGCCCTCTCTGTTTCCCCTGAGATTTCCCTGTATTTCCATTCCCTTAACCCTGTTCTGTTTCTCCTCAAGGTTCTGCCCATGTGCCTTCTTCCTGCTGACATGGTAAGTTTTTCCTTCTCCACTGAGAAATGACTCATGTATTACAGTGGGGGTCCCAGCCCTTCCCCAACTGTGTATAGATGCCCTTTGAATGAGCTTCATGAATAATAATCCAAAAATAACCCAGTGATGTGATTTGACTTTGGCTCTTGGAAAGCTGTAAATCATCTTAAGCACAGTTGGTTGAAAGGGTTCACCATGGAGATGAGTGTGGTATTTGCTGGGTCCCCAGGATGAAGGAGGAAATGATGAATCTGACTCCATGTTCTTAAAAGGCTAATTTATTATTTTATGATATTATATTATATTATAGAATGCTATACTAAAACTATACAAAGAATAGAGAAAGGATACAGACAGAAGGCTACAAAGAATGATAATGAAAACTCGTGACTCCTTCCAGAGTCCTGACACAGGTTGGTCATTAAGTCAAAACAATTCACATGGAACCAATCAAACAATGATCAGTTGGTAAACAATGTCCAAACCACATTCCAAAGCAGCAAAACACAGGAGAAGCAAATGAGATAATGTTGCTTTCATTTTTCTCTGAGGCTTCTCAGCTTGCCAAGACAAGAAATCCTGGCAAAGGGATTTTTCAGAAAATATGACAGTGACAGATTAGCAAAAGTCAAGCTAGAAACAGGCTCTGTGCAACAGTTTATGGGACTTTAAAACCCAAACAAGTGGAGAAATCAGGTCATTCTGGGGACATGTGGAAGTTTGGGCAAGGCACCCATTGCTCTGAGAGCTAGCAGACATCCCTATCAGTGCTAGGGATGTGTCAGAGTCCAGATAGCAGGTGCACAGCAGGCATGGCAGAGCCACAGGAGAGGGTGCTGGTGGATAGGGAGCCGGATCCATGCGATATTTTTCCAGTATCCATGCCATGTCTATTGTGTCTTCCCCTAAAGGTTGTGTCTTCCTCCTTAATTTCTTTGCCTGCTTTTCCAGGATCTCTGAGCTTAGTTTTGGCAGGTCTTGGGCCTTTGCACTGCACCTGATTTCCTGACAGATCATTTTCTGGTAGGCACTAAATCCTCCAATTTTCTGGGTTTTTGCCTTTTTTTCAGTTGCATTTCATTTGATCCTATCTCCTTTCCAGAGTGTTTGTAAGCCTTTCTTTTTGGGTTCGCAAGATTGTTTCCCTTCCCAAAAGGAAATTTTGGGAAGGGAAACGGAATCTTGCAATTTCAATGGGGACCATGAGAGGAATCTTTGGTGCAAGTCCCTGCACTTGATGACATGCCATGCCTTTTGATGGCTTTGACTTTGGGGAAGATTTTTTCTTTTGAAGTATCCATGCCATGTCCCTCATATCTTCCCCTCCAAGCTGTGTCTTCCTCCGTGACTTTTTCCCCTGCTTTTGCAACATCTGTCAGCTTAGTTTTGGCATGTTTTGGTCCTTTGCACTGCACCTGGTCCATTTTCTTGTAGTCACTAAATTTCCGAAATTGTTTTTTTCCTTTCTCCAGTTGCAATTCCTTTGATGGTATCTCTCTTCCAGAGTGTTTGTAAGTCCTCCTTTCTGTTTTGGCCTTCATCAGGGATCAATTTTGGCAAGCTTTGCTGCATGTGCCTGCACTTGATGGCATATGGCCTGCCTTTTGATGGCTTTGACTTTGGGGATGACTTTTTTCTTTTTTTTTTTTTTTCTTTTAAGTATTCCGCCATGTCCCTCATATCTTCCCCTCCAAGTTGTGTCTTCCTCCTTGACTTTTTCCCCCTACTTTTGCAACATCTGTGAGCTTAGTTTTGGCATGTTTTGGTCCTTTGCAATGCAGGCTCATTTTCCTCACAGATCATTTTTTGAAGGGGCTTAATCTCCTGATTTTCTGTTTTTTTGGGTTTTTTTCAATAGCATTTCATTTGATCCCATCTCCTTTCCAATGTGTTTGCAAGCCTTTCTTTTTGAGTATGCAAGATTCTGTTTCCCTTCCCGAAAGGAAATTTCCCATTCCCAAAATGAGATTTCATTTTGGGAAGGGAAAGTAAATCTTGCAATTTCAGTGGCGATCAAGGCTGCAGGCTGCAGAACCTTCCTGCTGAGCATGGCACAGGGCCAGTGTAGGCCCATAGCAGGGGAGAACATCTGGAGGGGATGTTCTCCCCTAGCAGGGGAGAACATCTGGAGCTCCTCTGCCATATGTCGGTGATCAGGGCTGGGGCTCATGATCTCTTTTCTCTTCAGGAGGTGCAGGTGGGTGGGGGTGGCATTCTGGACAGCCCCATGGTGTAACCAAGGCTGTGCTGCCTCTTTGAGATGTTGCAGTACAGGCTGATCTGTGGTGTGATAAACAACTGCTCACTTTGAACATTTAAAAAGTTTTATTAAACCTTAACAAAAATACAACAAAGGACCCTATAAGGAAAAATCTGCAGCACCAGGAACTACCCTCATGCATACCACGTGGCCAGTTCTTCCTCAAGATGGATCCTCAGTCTTTTATACCCCTGGGGTTTGCATCAGCCAACTGTGGCCCCTCCCAAAGCCTGTCAGTCAGCTCTTCTGTGCCATTTATCAGTGGAAACTGCGTTCTTGTAACTGGATTGGAGGTCAGGTGTTGCCATGCCTCACCCTCTAAGCACTAAGCTTTTCCATTCCCAACTGCCCCAGGTAAAGGAGATTTGTGCAGCCTTCTTTGTACCTGTCCTGGACAGCCCAGGCTGTCTGATGGCAACAATACAGGGGGGAAAGGGAGCTATGGGGAGAACAGAGGACATCTAAACTACAATAACATAACCATACATCACTAAAGCTTTTCCTAATATTCACACAATAATTATCTTTTAATTGTGAGAGCCAATCATCTCATTATCCATCTATAACAGTGGTTAGCATTAATCCAGTTATAAAGAAGAAATCCAGCCCAGTTCCATAAACTAGCCTCTGGGCTGACTGACAGAGGTTTCAACCAATAACAACTCTTCTAAAATACAGGCATTTGACTGGTTCAGGGTCTGCGGGTGTAGAGACCAGACCAATGGCTGTGTGGCACTGGGAGTTTTTGAATTGCCTATAAAAGCTGCTCAGGAGCAATAAAATATAGGAAAAGCAGGACAACCCTGCTGAGGGGGAGAGAATCATGCATCTGACTCCATTGATAGCAGAAGGTGTCACTGTCATATTTTCTGAAAAATCTCTTCACCAGGATTTTTTTCTCCTGGGAAGCTGAGAAGCTTCAGAAAAGAATGAAAACAATAATTATCTGATTGCTTTGGAATGTGGTCTGGAGATTGTTTACCAACGGGTGGATGTTTGATTGGTTCCATGTGAATTGTTTTAACTTAACAACCAATCACAGCCAGCTGTGCTGGGCTCTCTAAGTCAGTCACGAGTTTTCATTATCATTCTTGTTAAACCTTCTAATGTATCCCTTCTCTTTCTTTAGAATAGTTTTAGTATAGCATTCTATAATATAATAGAATAATAAATTAGCCTTCTGAGAACATGGAGTCAGATTCTCATCTCTTATCTTGGGGACCCTCACAAACACCACAAGAAGGCTAATTAATTACTTTATTAGACTATGGTATTCTCTATTATATTACACTATATTACATTACATCTAAACTGAATCTGCACAAAGCACCCAACTCAACTCAACTGCCCAGAATCTTGTGACTGTCTGCTGACAGTCCTGATACACACACACACTCTTAGCCCTCATAGGCCAAGGAAACAAAACACCATCACTTTGGGTAAACAATCTCCATTTTGCATTCCACTTTGGCACAACACAGGAGCAGTGAATGAGATAAGAATTGTTTTGATCATTCCTTTCTCTCCTTCTGTCACTGTCATATTTTCTGAAAAATCTCATCACCAGGATTTCTCTTGTGGGAAGCTGAGAGGCCTCAGAGAAAAAGGAAAACAATGTAATCTCATTTGCTTCTCCTGTGTTTTGCTGCTTTGGAATGTGGTTGGAGATTGTTTATCCAACAGGTGGTTGTTTGATTGGTTTCATGTGAATTGTTTTAACTTAATGACCAATCACAGTCTGGCTGTGTTGGACCCTGAGGAGAGAGTCATGAGTTTTGCATTAGCATCTTGTTAAGCCTTCTGTAAGTATCCTTTCTCTATTCTTTAGTATAGTTTAATATAGTACTCCTTAATATAATATAAGATCATAAAACAATAAATTAGTCTTCTAAGAACATGGAGTCAGATTCATAATTGCTTCCTGTCACCCTGAAAATACCACAAGCTTCCCTCACTGCTTCTCTCAGGTTCAGAGAATGTGAATCCCACAATAAAACACCGATGAACAACAAGGGTCTGGCCTGTGTTGAATCTCAGACATGAGAACACCACAGGTATCACGTGGTGACATAGATAAGAACTAATAGGTAGATAAGGCTAACATAGGTAAGAACTAAAAAACATCTGAGTCCAAACAAGAAATATTGTCTTGAGATTTAATCCTGACCTTGGCAGAAGAGAAGCAAAGAATCCATCAAGCTGGATCACAGGGTCCTGGGAGGAAGAGAGACCCAGCAGACCTGGCTTTGCCTCTTGTCCATGGCCTTGCTCACACCTCAGGGACAGAGCAGTAACAAGACTCAGCCCATGAGGATGGGGCGATGAAGTGGATAAATTTTCCCCCAGGATCTGCTTTGTGCAGTGCTGGTTATGAGCCTTAAAGTGCAGCTCATTTGTAAGCAACCTCAGTCTCATTGGGTGCAATCTCAAAAATGCTTTGGGGTTATTTTCCTCTTCTTCTTCTGCCCTGCTATTCATCAGTGGCTACCAGACAATGAACCAGTCTTTTTAAATTTTTTTTTTCACTTGCCTTTTTGATCCTCTCCTTTCTAACATTAAGCTTTTTTTTGTTTATTTTTTGTGGTTTTTTTTGTTTTGTTTTGGTTTGTTTCTTTTTTGAGAGAGAGGGAAAATGCTTCTTTTCATGAGTTGTACTTCATGAGACTAGTCAGTTCATATGTCTCTTTTTTTTTTTAGTTGCCATGTCAAATGTGTAACTTCTATAATCCCAGTAATATCCTTTAGGCTGGAAGCTCAAGCAGGATGTGCATCTGAATGGGCAGTTTTAGCCCTGTCTGCTTCACCTGTGCCAGTCTTTCAGCTGCCCCTGTATCTGATTTTGAAGTTTGATCTGATTTGATTCTGAGCCCTCAGCAGTAACTCCTCCACCCAATGGCATCTCCCAAATACCCTCTCTGTCCCCTAGCAGCCCCTCTCTGAAATGCTACATTGGCCTTGAAGGGACTGAGGTAAGAGAAGAAAGAGTTCTCCCTGACAGTTAAAGGTTTTTTTTTTTCCCCCCTCCTCTTTTTTTTTGGTGTTTAGTGCTGTTTGCTCTGCTGGTGAGGAACAGTGTAAATACCAGAGCAACATGACCCCTGTAAGAAAGCTGTGGGTGAGCCCCTCCTTGCCCTGGAGCTGCTTGCTCTTGCTTTGGCAGCATCTTTGGGAGCTGAATGTACAGCTGGTCTGGCACTACTGGAGCCTGTTACTGCAAAAGTTGATCTTTTTGGTCCTAAAGGGCTTATTCTCAGGAACTTTACTGGCTATATGCGTGAGAAACAGGACAGTAAAAGTTGCTGGGCAAACTAGGCTTTAGCCATCATCTCTGCAGAGTCAAGGATTACTTATAGTCCTTGCCTTCATGGCCTGGTGAACACAGCAGAGCTTGAAAGAGCCCAGATAAATTATGATGGATATAGCTGTACAATAATGGGCTGCTTGCATCTCTGCCAATGTCGTAGATCAAATTTGGTTCAGCTTTTCCATGTTTTGACTAAACTGAGATCCTGAAATTGTGTCTTCTAATTGTGACTTAAATGCTTGAACTCAGTGGAAGCTTGGTGGCTGACTGTGATTAATTGTCATATTTTAGTGCCACTGGTGTTATGGACCATAAAGTTTGTTTCAACAAAATGCCAGCAAAAGTTAAATGTATTTAAAGATAGGAATGGTAAAAGGGTCTGGGCAGAACACCAAGCTTGGGACTGGCATTTTTGTTCCTTACTCTGCTGCTAAGTAACTGTAATAAATTTCCTAACTTTTTTTTCTTTCTTCATCTATACCCAGCTCAGGAAAGGGGCTGTCCCTTCAAACCCATCTGTGTGGTGCCTGGATAAATGGGGCTGTGGATCCTGCAGTGTGTCTGCATGTTCCTGGAGTCAAGTCATGGCAATTCACAGGCATGTCTGAAATGTGCTCCTGTCTCAGAGCACACAGAGACTGAGGTGGGAGGAAAAACAGCTGAGGAAGGTCATGGATGAAACTGGGAGCCAAGAAAGATGGGACAGGCCTGAAGCACTAGTGGGAAAAGAAAGACACAGGCACAGAGGGACCTGTCCCAGGCAGGGACAAGTCTCCTATCAGTTTCTCTGGGTCTGGATTGAAGGCACTTGAGATGGTAGTTTCATGTTTGGACTCAGGTGTTTGTTATTTCTTATCAGTAAAACAGCCTCACAACCATGAGTTCTGCAGCCTTTCACTAGCAAGGCACAAAATGCCTAACTTTCTCGTTACAAGGTCTTTTAAGACTAAACTATCCAATTAAGAACTGACACCTAGATTATTTTCCCTTTTAACCCAATAACTGATTCCTGGAAGCCCATAATGTGGATTTTCCCACCGAATTACTAAACATCACCCAAACCCACCAAGAAGGAGGAAGAAGGTAAAGAAGAACAGCCTGCCTCTGCCCTAAAACCTCCATCTTGCTTCATATTTATTTCTATATTCTAAAACCCCAAACTCTCAGTTTTCCACCGTGTGATATTACACACTTCTAACCAACTCCACAGCCATAATCCCAGTGCTATTAATTAATTTTGGAAACCTTCTCCACAGCCTCAGGTCAAATGCAGTGTTCTCTTGTTGGTCTGTGCCTTTAAGCACAGAAAGTTTAAAATTCTTAGCATCCAGGATTCCAACACTCTCCCAAGTGCTGAAGTGGTGAGCAGTGCTTTCCTTGTGCCTGAAAACATGAGGACACCTGGCAGTGTCATGGTGAGCTCAGTGCAGCCTTTTGGGGGGCCCAGATTCTGTCCATGGCTTCTCTCTGGTACCTAATTTGGGTTGCCCAGTCTGACCTGCTGGCAGCCAGACAATAATCAGAGCCCATTCCTGCTGCTTTTTAATGTATTAAACTCAAAACCACTCCCTTGGGACCCTGTGTCCCATTCTTTCAAGAGTTTTTCTTTTCTTGGCAGTGAGACCACCTACTCCAGGGCTTTGCTCCCCTGTAGTTCCCTGCTGTGTCGTGGGATGCATCAGGTTAAACACAACCCAAGTTCCATGGTGTCTTTAGGTGGAAAGGAGGCTTCATTGCCTTTTTTAAGAGGAGAACATTTGAAGAACTCATTGTTTTTTACCAAATGTTGAGGCTGCCTGTAGACTCCAGGCCTCTTCAAAGACTTCTCTCAGCATAATGTTTTAAAAGAGATTACTTCTAGCTGATATCACTCATTTTGTTTGTCTAGTGATAAAAACAACAGGGACCAGTATGGGAGGTGGCTTGACCCTGGTTCATGTTCTGTGCTGTGTTTTTTGATTGTGCTGAGCTGGGGGACTACAGATACTGGCTTTGTCCAACTGGGAGCGAGATGGCTCTGGCTGTGGCGTGGATTGAGGAGATACTGATCAGAGAAAACTCCCTGGAGGGTTCAGAGACTTTACAGGAGGGAGCAGGTGCTGCCTGAGGTGTCCCAAATGCCCAAATTAGACAGAAGGACACAGAGTTCCATAGGTGCTGTGTGGTTTGTGCCCACTGCAGGAGGTTCTCTCACGTCCCAGGTAGCCCAAGGTACCAATCTGGGTCATTAAATTGTGTCTTTGTGTCTCTTCATCTTTTGGACCCCAGATGGAGGGGTCTGCATTTTGCTTCGCCTTTGGCAGTCAGGTAGGTGGATAGACCCACCAAAATCTGTCCAGTGCTCACAAAATCAGCTTCTGTTTCATCACAGCCAAGTCCTCTCTCCCCTACCAGGACAGCTTTGAGAGGCTTTCAAGGCACTTGAGACAGGCTCTCTTGCTGTGTGCCCTTTTGAAGAAGGACACAAATTCCTAATTTGAGTGCAATCTCATCCCTTTGGTACTGAGCAGAAAGCCATTAAGAATGTCAGAGACATATTTTAGCTGTAGGAAGTCCTTAGCATGAGATCTTCGACAGTTTGACCACTTTTAAGCAATTCCTAAAAGCCTCTATAGTTCTATTGTTATTGTATCTTTCCTCAGTTATTTTCACAGAAGATGTTTTAGGAGGAAATTGGCAATTAATTACAATAACAATGATGATGATGATTAGCTGTAATAAGAATAGTGATAGAGCAGAGCTCACTACCCACATAAAATGCCACCAAACCTAGATGAATGAAATCACTACAGGAAACATATGAGTACTAAATTCATAAAGCAATTTCCTCCAGCGTTGTTACCACATCTTCTGGTGTAATCCAAGAAAATAGATGTTCATGTGGCAGCTGTAAATATTCATCTGCACAAGGAGATTTCAGTCCCTTGCCTCCTGCTATTGGTTTTTCCATTGCCAGGAATTTTGTTGTTTTATTCCCCTCCAAGCTGAGTGTGGGAAGGCACCAGGTGCCCAACAGCAAAGTCAGAGACGGCGCTGGGTGAAATTAAATTCCCCCCTGATGAATGCTGATGAATGTTTCTTATCTCCAGAGCCACTCCTGCAGAGAAATGTTTTTATAATCTATTTGGCCATTATGAGGGGTAAAAAGGGCTCGTGGGCCTGTTTCATCCTGGAATAAGGGATGTGGACATGTGCAGTGCCCTGCACGAGGTGCCCCAGGTCCTCCTGACTGGCTCTGAGCTCCTGAGTTAATGCAAACAGCATTATGTTCCCTGAAGGAGCTTTACAGTTAGAAAGAGTTATATGGTAATAAGAGTTATATAGATGCAATACACCTGGGGTGCATAAAAATGCTCAAATTGCAACCCTTTCAAAGAAGTTATCATCCTTGGAAGTGGCTATAAACATGTGTGATCAGGAGCTGAGGGCTGAAAGGGGAAAAAAAAAAGTCAACTGAAGTTTTCTATTCCCACTTTCCCAGCCCCTTCCTGTGAAATTCAAAGTTATATCAAACCTATTGAAATAATTCAGAGCCCTGTATGATGAAGCAGTACCATCTTATGGGGAACCATAATCCTAAGAAGCCATAACCATAGAAATAACCCCCCTCACTCTCCAAATAAATGACCATAACATAAAAAAAAAAGGAAGAAAAATCTATAAATGCAGCTCTACACACAACAATATTTCATTTTTCTTTTAAAAAACATGTCAGGAACCCTACTGATGTTGCTTTAATTCATTTTATTATACATCTATTTATTTTCTACCCCTCTGAGGAAAATAATGTCAAAGAACATGTACCTGTACTTTTATGTTAAAAGAGTTGGTTTCCATTTCACTTCTGCTTTCACTCTGCAATCTGTTCTTTTGAAAAGCAAAGTAGATTAAAATATTTGCTTTATTTGAAATTTTCCTGCTGGGAAAGAATTTAAAGGTGACAGCCAAAAAAAGATTTCATTGTGGAATGTAAATTCCTTTTGACAAAAACCTGTTTTCCAGCAGAAAAACCCCAAGCATAATCCAGTCACCCTCACTTCACATAGCAGTGGAGCCATGTAATCTTTCATATGAAGTGAATTTCAGAGAGGAATTTTCTCAGCCATTCTGGAAGAATCAACATGGCAAGGCCTCCACAAAACCCCAAGACAAGATTTTAATGGAAAACATCGGATAAGCATGAACATTTTCCTCTTTTAACATCCAGGTGCATACAAACCTCTGCATAAGCAAACTAGAAAATCTCCCTTCCAAAGGGCACAGTGATGGCAGTTGTGAAAAGAGAGTTATTTTTCCCAGTGTAACTCAAATGAGTCATTTCAACTTAGGTTTGAGTAAAAAAAAAAAAAAAAAAATTTGAAACAATTTATCAAAATTGATCTCCCTTTGAGGTGGGTTTTTTATCATACTTTAAACCACATTCAAGGCACATGATGCTGATGAGCTCCCATGGTGTCTGACTTCCTGCTTTTCATCACGTTTCTTAACCCAGTTGCACAAATGATAGATGGTTTCCAAATTCATAGGGACCTGTGGGAGGTATTTTTACCCAGGAACCAAAGGCAGGGCAGCTGTAGATATAAAGTGCTTCAAAACTGGTTGCAGGTATATTAATGTTAGTTATTATGAATCAATTTTGTTCAAACAGTAATAAAAGGTTAAGAAATAAAGTGAGTGCTGATTTTTTTAAGAAGCCAGTCAGTTCCACTTCATTCATGAAGTTAAAGATATGTTTGCCAAGCTGATAGCTTTGAAACACACAAAATCATTTCAGGGGAGCTGTGCTTACACAGCAACAAAGTAAGCAGAATTTGAGCTACCTGTTTTTATTGCTGAAATCAAAGTCTCTTTCAACCCACTCAGAAGCCTGGCAGGCTGGGTGGAAGATGAATGACAGCCATGGGGACCTGCTCCAGAGTGTTGTTCTTAACAACCCTTTTACCTCTAAACCAGCCAGAGCAATACCCATGAATTAAGTGCTCGTGCTGCCACTCAGCAGTAAATCTGGGCTACCATATCCCACTGATTTAGCATAACCACAGTTGCATTTGTGGCACAAAAACCTTGAGTTACAGCATCATTTTTAACCTTGCTCATTGATTTCTAACTATGTCAAGCTGAAAGTGGTTGTCTTGTGAACAGATTAAGAATTGTAGATGTCAAACAGTTTCTGGGATAAAAACTTAGTCCCAGCTTAACCAATGAATCCATCTCAAGGCTTTTTACCCTTCTGCTTAATCAAGAGGAGCCCAAATAACATTTGTTGAAGGTAAGTAATTTGTGCATCTCTATCCATACAGATCACCTGAGCTTGCTTCTCCTGTAACTCCTGATGAAACTCCTCAAAGGAAAGCCCTTCCAGCAGGAAACTCACCAACCTTTAGATGTATTTTAATACATCAGAGTTGAAATTTAGCCTCTGCTTTGCTTTTGGAAGGAGATAGAGGGCACAGAGCAGGAGCAATGTGTGTGCAATCCCCTGACACACAAAGGAGCAGTGCTGGTGCTTCAGGAGCACTGAGAGCACTGTGGGGCTGTGAGATGCTGCTCAAACTGTACAGCTCTCAGCACACCAGTGGGAGCACTTCAGTGGGATTTGTCTGGGCCAAAACAAGTTGGATGTCTGTAAAATCAAAGTGGGATTATCCCAGGAAAGGTCCTTGGTATTCCCAAAATTTACCCAACTGTGCTTTCTGAGCCTAGGGGCTTTCACCTGAACTTCAGAGGGCTATGGTGGGAGACTGAGGGGGGATTGTTTTTTATGGTTTTGGGGAGCAGGCCCTTGCTCTCTTTTTGCTGCTTGTAGCCAGCCCACTTCCCTTCTCAGAAGCAGCAATAATGATGGCTCTGGGGTGGCAGTGTCACCTGCTAAAGCTGCTACTTAGGGGGGTTTTTAATGCTTCAAAACTTGAAAACTCCCTCTCTGGGCACTGAGTGCTTTGTGCATTAGTCAGGAGCACTGACACAGATCTATCCAGAACACAAATGAAGCTGCCTGGATGGGGGCAAGGCAAACTGCTCTTCCTTGCACTTATGTGTCTTTCTGTCTCAGGAGATTAAATTGTTTTGCAGAAGTGCCTTTCAGCACTTTGGAAAAATCCATCCTGCTGGCTCTTACCTGGAGAGGGTTACTGAGCTGGTACTGAGTGGGGCTTGAAGATATAAACTGATGGCACGGTCTCCTTGCAGTGGCCAAGGCTTATCAGTGACATTTTTGCCCGATGTCCGGGAGGAACGATGAAGAGGACTCCATCTTGTCAGAAGGCTAATTAATTACTTTATTAAATTATTCTATATTATATTACACTATGTTACATTACATCTATATTGAATCTGCCAAGCACTCAACTCCACTGCCCAGAATCTCGTGACTGTCAGCCCAGCAGTCCCAACACACACACCTGGATTCAATTGGTCAGTGAATCAAAACACTCACAGCAGAATCCAATTACCAATTCCCTTCAGATAAACAATCTTCCACAATGCATTCCACTTGTGAACAACACAGGAGCAGCAAATGAGGTAAGAATTGTTTTTTTCTTTCTCTGAGGTTCAGAGAATGTGAATCCCAGAAATATTCTTGGGAAGTTGTGCCTCGCTTTTCTCTGTGACAAGAAATGCAGCTACAGAGGCTCAGCACCTCACCCAGTGCTGGTGCTGGCCCTGTGATACAAAGGACAAGAAAGAAACAATTTCAATTCACAGAATGACCAGGTTGGAAGAGACCTTCAAGATCATCAAGTCCAACCCAGCCCGAACACCTCAACTAAACCCTGGCACCCAGTGCCACATCCAGGCTTTTTTCAACCACATCCAGGGATGGTGACTCCACCACCTCCCTAGGCAGCCATTCCAGAACTTTATTGTTGTGTTGTGTCTGTACAAGTTGGACTGTTCTGTTCCCCCTATCATGCATTGGTTCTGCCCTAGTTCTCCCTTCCCTCCTTTATGCTGCCAGTTATCCCAACTCCTCCCTAGTTGCCTTGGAGATTGATGTACCCTTTCTCAAATCCCTCCCTGGTGCCCTGTCTGTCACTCTGCGCTCCCACCCTTCTCTCTAGAACTCTCTAGAAACTTCCAGCTAGAGCTGAGTGATTGGCTCAGGGGCCGGGGCCCCACCCTCAAGTTATCCCCATTGGGGTTTTCCCTAAGTCAATCTTTTGTATCCCACTCCCCTCTGAAACCCTATTCATCCAAGGACTGACTCCTCCCCTGTGTCCCTCCCTCCTTATAAGCTGTTGCAACCTGTCCCTTATTCTCTTTGGCTGTCGGTTTCCCCTGGCACCCAATAAATCTCGATTCACCACAGCTGGAGAGCGCTCTTTTTTTCTGCTGACTGTAGCCATAAGCCAAGCTGTGTCCTACCACAATTTGGTGCTGCTGTCACAGCACAGAGTGTTTGCCTCAGGTGCTGTCCCAACGCACAGAGACCAGGACAGTGCCCCCATACTGCTAGCAGTGCTGGATAGCCTGCAGGGACATCCAAGAAGGACAATCCTTCTCCAGCTGGGCCTGCTTCACCTTATCACCCTTTCTGTAAAAAACTTCTTCCTAATATCCAACCTAAATTTCCCTTGACACAGCTTACCCAAGAGCTTATTTGCTCCTGGTCATGCTCTGCTCTGTCTCAGCAGACTGGGAACTGGAACCTCCCTTGCCAGAAGGTCTCAACAGGAAAGTCGTCTGTGCCATGAGCTGTCTGGGCTCAGCTACAGGGCCAGCCTTGGCCTTGCCTCCCTTCTGCATCTGCTGCCAGGGCTTCCCAGCAGTGTCCCTGCAGCTCCATTCCAGCTGCAGCAGCTCCATCCAAGGGGCAGTGATGCCTTGGAGAGGCTGCCTAGAACAGAGGCTGGACAGGGCTAGAAAATAAAGCAGGAATTTGTTGAAAGGCCTTCAAAGGATACACCTTGGGCAGTGCAGGAGCCTGGAAGAGGCTACACCCAGGATGGATCACAGTCGTGAGTTTTTCAGACAAATATAAGTTTGGTCTATTTACATATCAGGGGTTAATTGTCCAATTACAGCTTCAGGTAATGGAGTCACATCCCCTCAGTTTGCTCCCCCCAATTCACTTTCGTTTATACTTTTTGGGCCTGAGGCTGAGATGATGACCTTGGTTCCCATCTGGAAAAGGATTGTTTTGTCTGACCAAACTGTGAAGAGAACTTGCTACCACTTTATGAAGTTCAGAGTTATACACTAATGCAGTGCAGGATCTGAAAAATATAAAAGCTAAAACTGAAGGCATCAGCAGGGATGAGGTACCTGGGAAGAAGGAGGACACATTCCTGGATAGGGAAAGCTTCCAAGGGGGAAAGTTGGACTCCTTTCCCCTTCCCCACTGCTTGTTGAGCTGTGAGAAGGACCCACCTTGCAATATATTCAACATGGCAAAGAGGCAAAAGGTCCCAGCCTCCTGTTTCTGTAATGCAGTGCAAACATAAAAAAAGGTGGGCAGGAAAATGTGAAGAGAAAATTCCTGGTTTATGTCTGCTTGCATGCAAGTTTCTTTTTCCACTTCTAAACTGCACCTGATATATTTTTATTGGACCAAGATGTAAAACCTGAATTCGATTGCAGCCATGATTTCTGACCCACTAAGTGTTACTGAGAATTATCTCTTGAGGCAGAGTAACTATTTAATACTGCACATCCCTTGTGTTCAGTCATGAAAGCTGCCTACAGGGTCTAACATTTCTAAATTGAGTGATTATCTATTGGTAATTGCACTCTCTCAGACAGACCTGGGGAACAGACATATGGTTAGAAGAATGGCTCAATTTTTTTCTCCTTCCTTTTCTTTGGCTGCTCACTGCTAACGACAGCACTTCAGCTGTTTCCAGGCTCTGAAAAATGTAAAATCTGAAGGAGTCAGGGAAAAAAAAAATAAAATTCACAAACAGCAGCTTCCCCTGGCAGAAATGCTGTTACCCCTGTCACTTCAAGGTGCTTTTATGTCACACAGGCCGAGCTGAGTAGAGAAATCCCCACACTGATGTCTAAAATCAAACTCAGCTTTTTCTTCTTTACTGGCTCTACTAGATTGGTGCTCTGTTATCTGGACACGCCTCATTTCCAGTACCAATCTGTGCAGGGAGAAATGTGTATGACTTGATCTTTGCACCTTAGTTCTACTTGCTGAGCCTTGCCTCTTCATCTTGCAAACAGGAGTTAGAAACAGCCTTTACACCCTGAGGAGTCCCACTGTGTTTATAATAACTCTGATTCCAGCGTGGCAGAAATATGGATCTCAGAATGTGAACTAGAGCAGTGTGGTTCCTGTGGTAGCTGCTGGCCACAGTGAAGAGTGGTGGCAAAAGCTGTTGTATGATAGGGTATACAATAATATATATATTCAATATATATACACATCTATATAATATATATATAATAGATATATTTTCTCTCTATATAAAAATATAATATATATTATACATATAATATATAAATAGATACATAATATATATAGAATTTATATATATGAATACATATATTCAATATATAAAAATAGAATATATGATATATATGATATATAATTTATAAACGATAAATATATACAATTATTCAATATATATTTTCAACATATATTCAATATATAATATATATCTATATTATATATATCTATATATGTATATATATGTCTATATCTATAGATATCTACATCTATATATATATATGTAATATATTCAATAATATGTCTTCTAAATATACATGGAAAATTCCAGACAGGTCCCATAGACTTACCCAAGACTTCAGCTACAAGAGAATTTGCAAATTCCCTGCTAATTATCAATGCTCAAGTACTTTTTAGTGGCTGTGCTGATTCTACTTTGAGATCTAAATACTTTCGTGGCCTAACTTAATGCACAGAAAATCTGGAACTAATATGCATATGGGTCTATGAAGTCAGTGTCTAAAGCTTTGTCCCCATTGAAGCTGTAATAACCTCACAGCTACAGCTCAAGCAGTATTTTGGGGCATCACCAACCCTGTTCCCTGTGGGCACGATTTTGGCAAGTCCCTTGAAGTTTAAATCACCTTCTGAAGTTGTCCCTGGAGTTGTCCCATGCAGTGAGGGATGAAGGAATGCCAGGAGGTGTGGATAAGGATGTTGCAGTCAGTACTGCAGCAAGGGAAAGTTTTTCTCCCAAATGCAGCTTGGCTGGAGCTGTGCAAAGCATCAGAGCCCGAGTCAAGATCTGTGAGCTGCTGGCTGTCCTTGGGGTCTTGGAAAGCTGCACCTTGCTCTCCAACAGGGAATTCTCAGAAGGAACCAGCAAGGAACCCTCAGAACTTAGGGCCTGTAAACCAAAGCTTAGAATTAAACACGGGGTTTGATCCGAGACCTTGGAAAAGGCTTCCAAGCTTAGGTGCTAGAAGTGAGAATGTGGATTTATAGTTTAAAGCAGAGACACTTTAAGTTAAATAAAGGAAAGCTTATTTAACTTTAGAGTTAAATAGAGTTAAATAGTTTAGATTAGAGTTTTAGAGTTTAAGATCTAGAAAAAAATAAAAGTAGTTACAAAGGTAAACAAAGAGTTTAGAATGCAGGACTGTAGGTTTGTGTGTCATAACATGATTGGCTAAGAAAGCTTACACTGTAGCATGAGTCCATAGGATGAAATATTTAAGGATTAAGTAAAAAACATAAATATCCTTGTTGGCAGTGTTATGTTGGTCAATAAATCCTTAAAAGGTCTCATAACTAGGGGTCTTGTGACCTTCTGAACCATGGGGTAAAGATGTGAGGCAAACTCACCCTTCCTGCCTATGTAGAAGATAAGAAAATAAACCTCATAATCCAAAAACTCAGAAGTCTCTAACTCATTCAAAATTCCTTCAAAAATCCCCATATTTGTGTTCTAAAGGGGTCTTAACAGAGTGTGAAAATCCACTCTGTGGAACCTTTAACTCTCACTGCAGTGGCCTTTCCCTGCCTCCAGATCTTGCAGATCACCTGCCTCTCCCTCCGTGACACACGATCTTTATTCCTTTATTTCTCCAAGGTGACCTTTGAGACAGGGAGCTGATTCCACAGGACCAGTGGTTGTTTAGTGCTGTACTTCTGAATTTCAGCATGACAGTGTTTGGCATGCAGATACAAATTAAAGGATAAGAAACAGGTGTTTGGATGGGGAAAAGGCTTTTAATTATGAAGAATATTCTTGCTGCCTGGTTGTTCTGTGGTTAAATGGTTCTGTCATCATGCTCCTGAGCTCTGTAAATAAACAACACCCAAGCATTCAATATTAATTAGAAATGTTACATAGGCATATGCTAATATTGAAGCATCATGACATGATCACTGATTGCACAGCTGGAAGTAATGGTGAATATTTAAAAAACACCATCCCAGCTAGAATTATGTGTGGGAAAAGAAAACCCCAACAAAACATCTCCCAAAAACCCAAAACCAAACATAGGTGGCAAATTTCCATGGATAGAAACTGATCTGCAGAAGATGGTCAGCAAACAGTTCTTGGTCTGCTGACAGAGTGTGTGCCCAACAAGTGAGCTCTGTGTCCTAAAGCAGATGTCTCCAGATGTTGCTATTTATGTCTGTACCTCCCATCCCCTGACAGGGGAACAGAGAGCTGTGGAGCTTCTGACACCACCAGAGGTGGCTGTGAGCTGGTGCACCTGAGCCCTCTGCTCACAGCCCATCCCCAGGAGTCACCCCCTGTGCCCCAGAGCATTGTCCAGACACCCCCTGAGCTCTGCCAGGCTGGTGCTGTGACCACTGCCCTGGGGAGCCTGCTCAGTGCCCAGCCACCCTCTGGGGGCAGAACCTTTTCCTGATATCCCACACAAACCTCCCCTGACACAGCTTCAGGCCATTCCCTGGCTCCTGTCCCTGTCACCATGGAGAAGGGATCAGTGTCCTCACCCTTTGTGCAGAGACTTCTTGTCCTTGAGCTGCCTGGGTCTTCCCTGGATGTTTCCAACCTTTTTCCTTCTAACTTTCTGGACAGCTCTCATATCTTAGCCTTGAGATGTCTTCTACTATGACAAGAAGGAAATCATCACCTCTGGTGGAAGGAAGGGAGAAATGTGTGGAAATATATCTCTAGAATTAATCCTCCAACTGAAATCAGCCATTAGACAAAAACTCAAAAATATTCTGGGACCTGAAGTCAGAATCATTAGTAAATGACCAATGGTTTACCTTTTAATCACTCTAACATGGACTTTGTTCCAAAGAGCTTTGCTGAAGTGGCTCATGCACAGATGGGTGAGGAGCAGAATCAGACAGCAGTGGTCACAGCCCACATGCCAGGAGAAGCAGCAGCTCCTGAATTATGGGGACTTGCAGAAGAACCTGAGTAATCCCACTGTGGGACTGAGCTAAAGGGTTTCATGGGGAGTGGGAAGGGATTTCAACCTTCCAGGATTCTCACCAGGGTAAATGGCAGTAAGAGCCTGAGTTTTTCCTTAAACAGGAGGTTATTAGAAGGGCAATTATTATGGCAGGCAGATTCCTTGGCCCTTTGCAGGGTGGTCTGCTGAGAGCTGGCATCTTGTTTTTCCCTTACAGATGGATTTTCAAGCACGTGAACCTGAGGTTCAGACGGCCGAGGGTGGCAGAGCTGGCACAGTAAAATCTGAATTTCTTCTCAGCCAGTGTAACCACAAGGCACAACCCATAGAGCATCAGCAGGGAGCCTGAGCAGCCTGGTTTATGTGGTTTGCCCCTGGATTAGGTGGTTGATGACTTTTTTATGGTGTTATTTTAGTGTGTGTTTGACTGCTGTAATCTGGCAGCGTGGACCTGATTCAGCCTCTCTGTCTCTGCCTCTAAAGCAAACACTTTTATGCTGCCTGAGACTCCTTCCAATTCCTCCCCACACCACATCATTCTCCTCCTTGGCAGCCTTGTACAAGCTAAGGACTGAGGGGAAGCAAAAACCTATCTAGCAAAGACAAATAAATGAACAGCACACACGAAAGCAGCTTGCCTTGAAACTTAAATTGGTTGCTGCTAACTTTCTTCTGGTTTTGGCAGGGAAACAGATTATTTCCAGTGCCCCAGCCTTAGGAGCTTGGCTGCTTTTCAGTTTCTGACTAGGGCTTCAGTGCTGGGAATTTAATTGTCTTCAGCACCTGCAAAAGCAAAGCTAATAAGTTACTGAAGTTTCAAGGTAAAGTTAGACGTTGTTTGGTTTGTTAATTGAATATTTAGCCTGACTTCCTAAGGAGGCAAAGCTTGCTGTCTGTTTGTATATGTCTTGCCATTAAATTTTAAATCAAAAATTGAGTAGGAATGATACCCAAGAGGCACAAGAAGTGTCCAGTTAGAGATGAGAACTCTTTCCTAGTCCCCAGAACAGGAGAAAAAAGACAGTGTGAGGGCTTTGAGTATTCCTGGGCAAATCCACATAGAATTACACTGCCTGAGGGTCCAATCCACAAGAGAGCCTGACTTTGCATCATGTCTGTTTGCATTTTAGACTTTTCATGAGCCATTTCAGTTGCAGGCTGAATGATTTTGATCCTTGTCATGGCAAATATCTCATGTGAGGGCTGAGGGGTCAGATCATCTTCTTCCTGCTCACTCAATTAAAATAAATATTTTTGCTTGCTTTTTTTGCATGCATTAGGCAATGCAAAAAAAAAAAAAAAGATATCTTGTGAGACAATGGTATCTTGTGAGACAAAGAGATAGTTATGTAGAAGAATGGCACTAGAACCAATGGCACACCTACCTGTGATTTTTCCTACCTCTTGCAACAAACGAAATCCTCGTAAAATGGTCAATATTGAACTGAGAAGAAATCAATTCCCACAAGTAATAAATATCAGACACTCAGCTCACCAGAGCCTTTACAGTTTGTTTCTGTTCCCATTGTTATAGCAAGGTGTTGGGCTGTTCTGCAGGAATCAGGATGAAACAGGTGCATGGAAAGAAAGTTGATTACAGCCAATTCAAGACATTTAGAAGAAAAATCCTCACAAGTTCTTCTGAGCACGGTCACGGTCACACAAAGTGTAGTGGGTTCAGTTGCTTTTATTCTTGTCAACAGGGTCCTGAATCAACAAAGAATTATGCATGCACCTGGCTTTGCAGGCAGAATAAATTTCCACTGCCTGTGCATTTAAAGCTCATTAGCCTTCAAGGGGACTCAGCCCAGAGCTTTGAGTTAATCTCATGTCACTGAAGATCTTCAGAAATGGGTCTAAGGGTGGCTGCAACAGTGAGTTGTGCTGGAAGTCCCTCTCCTTCAGCTCCTTCTGCAGAATCTGGGCTTCTTTGAGCATCATTAGAGGAGAGGTGCATGTATCTCACCTTATGGCATGGCTGTTCAGTCCACCCAGAGTTATCTTTCTCCTTCCAGCAAAGAGATGCCAGTAAAATGCTTCACTGGGAGTAGATTCTGGGTCTGTGGTAGGAGGTAAAGCAATAAGAAGGACATTCATTGAGGTTCTAGGGGTCTGAAAAGCAGAAACATCTAAAGAGCTGTTCAAGGTACTGAACCAGCAAGTTGCCTTGGTCTCTGTGTATGATCCATCCCAGAGTAGCTGGGAGCAATGACTGCAGAGGCACTTAGCAGTCAAAAGATCTTGATCCATTGATTTCATGCTCTGTATTGTCAGCCCAAGCCTTGCAGGTAGACGAAGCCGAGCCCGGCGTTTATTTTTCACTCCTCCCATCCCTGTCAAAAGCCTGTGGGTGACTCTTGAAAGGCAGGAGAGTTTGGTGCCATTTGGTTCAGGCAGCAAAAATGGAGAAGCAATTGCAGCATTAACTTCAGAAACATCCAGAAATTAACCACAGAAACATCCATTCACATGCAGCTGCTCTGACCTGGGTTGTTTTCAGGTGAGAGGAGGCTGATGTGGAATGCTCTGCAGGTCCCAGCACAGAGGAGATGTGAGAGTGAGCTCTCCTTTTCTCTGAGAAGGAGCAGTGATCCCGCATTTCTCTTTTCTTTGGCTCACCCTCGTGTGAGGGTGCAGGCAGCAGAGCTTCCAGCCTGTGCCAGGCACTGAGGAAAAGAAGGAAGGGACCTGGGATAAAAGAGTCTTTGTGCCTCTCTGTGGGCAAATTAAATCAAATGAATATATGAGGGTGTGATCCAAAACTGCCAGTTTCCAGTTGTCCTTAAATTACCATCACTTTATTATTTTCTGAAATAAAGCTGTTTTTTGTAGTTGATATGAGCTTCATGTCCTCTACTGAATCAGAAGGACTGGACAGACAGATCATCCACTTTGCAAACACATTTTGTATGAACTGGTGTTTGTGGCTCCATGAACCTCCCAATAAAATCTGCTGCAGAAAGTCTTTGGCCTTAATTTCTGCACAGAACAAATTCTGCTTCAGTGTAGATTTAAGGAAAAACCTTGAAAGTTCAGGTAGAATCCAGACATGCCTTCTAAATAAATCCACTTATCACGAGCAGACAAGCCACCACTTCTTTTTATTGTAGCAATTAATAACTCTCACCCTTTGTGAGTTTAGGATTAATGTCAGGATTAACACCAAACAGCCAGCTCTCCCCTACAGAGCTCAGAAATTTCAGTACTGCATTGTAATTAGGCCGTGTGAGCAGCAGAGGGTAGTGTATTCCACAGAAAAACTTCTGTCTGGGTACCAGAAGCTATTTGGGAGTGTTTTTCAGAAAAGCAGATTGCTAAGAAGTATTTAAAGTGAGAGCAGGACAGCCCCTCTCTGCTGCAGTCCTGTGTGGCAGGGCTGCACTGTGCAAGCCTTGGCTGCTGCATTGTTTAAAGATGATTTAAAAGTGATATTTATTTATATTTATGTAAAAGTGATATTTATTTGGGTGAAGGAGGTTTGTCTGTGGTGAAATGCTTCAAAATTCTGCTCTGCACCGAGGCCTGCTGTCGGATTTGAAGTTTGATTTCCAGGCGTCCAGGCAAAGGTTTTGCAGGATTGCATCTCAGCTGGGTCCCCTTCCCACTGGGGAGAGGCTGGAATGTGCCCTGTGCTCCTCTCACACAGTTTAATTTGGAGCCTGCTCAGAGTCACCAGGGTCACTCAGCCTGGGCCACCAGGGCTGGGGAGCTCACACAAGATCACAGAATCATTAAAGCTGGACAGGACCTCTAACATTAGCCCAGCACCACAGTGTTCACCACTAGACCATGACCCCGAATGCCAAAGTTGAACATCTTTTGAGCACTTCCAGGGATGGTGATTCCAATCACTGCCCTGGGCAGCCTGTTCCTGTGCCTCATAGCCCTTTCAGTAGAGGAAAGTTTTCTTAAATCCAATCTAAACCTCCTCTGGAGCAACTTGGGACCATTTCCTCTTATTCTGTCACTTACCTGGGAAAACAAACTGACCCCCACTGGCTACAGCCTCCTGTCAGGGACTTGCAGAGAGAAATGTGGTTCACTTTGAGTCTCTTTTCCTCCAGTTTCTTCAGCTGCTCCTTGTTGGAACCCAGGACATTCCTCTGGCTGCCCTGGAGGACTCGAGCCCCTGCCCTGGGGGCCTCAGAGACCTTGGCACAGAGCCCAAGACCCCTGTGCCTTTGATTTAGCCCTTGGAAAAAACAATTACCACCCTTATATGAAGAATTACAAGCCACGAAAGTTTAAGGAGAATGACAGTGAATATATCACAGGGTGAAAAATAGATTTTTTGGGGTTTTTAGAATGGGGGTTCAGGGGGCAAGATGGAGGAATCTGGGTGTGTCCAGCCTTTCTCCTTCTTCTTCTTGGCCTCCATCTTCTGCTGTGATGTTGACACTTTTGGATTGGTTTAGAGTAGAAGCTCACTGTCTAACATAGGTGACAGGTATTGGGCAGTAATTGTAAATTGTACGTAGTTTTTAGTATAAAAAGACAACACCACCTCTGAGGCAGGCAGAGTGCCTCTGACTGTCTTGCTGAGCAGACCTTGGCAGGACAGGAGAAAGAATTTATAGATAAGGATACAATGAACAACCTTGAGACCAAGAACTGAAGAGCTCTGACTCCTTCTTCAACCGCTGGGCTGGGAAAAGAGACTTTCTAACACATCTTCTAACATATCTAACTGTGACCAGCTAGAGAACCTGAGAGCTCCTCATCAGACTTGTGTTTCAGACCCTTGAAAATCCACTGTGAAGGGAAAAAACAAGATGCCAGCTCTCAGCAGACCACCCTGCAAAGGGCCAAGGAATCAGCCTGCCTCTGTTCCCTTCCCTGGACATGAAAAAATCCAGTGTAAATGTAGCTTTGCAAAGTCCTGCCCTGTGGGGTTCAGCAAACATCTGCCTGGTGTAATCTGGGCTTAAATACTGTGAGTATTTAACTCCTCCTTCCCAGTACTGAGATGACTTGCTCTGCCTCTGAAGAGCAAACCTGTGCCTTCCCAAGCTGCTCCTGCTTTTCCAAGAGTATTTGAAGAATTAAAGTGTGTGAGCCTCCTTGTGCTGCTGTTTCACCTCTCCACTTCTCAAGGGTCAGGATGAATTGTAGCAGCCTCAGTGAGGAACATCTCACCTTGTCATCTCGGTGCCTCTGCAAAGGAGAGCTCCAAACAGGTCCTCAGTGACTGCAAAATTTCTCTGCCTTTCTTGAGACTTAAGAGAGGGAAAATCTTGGTAACTGGTGCTGAGGAGGGAAGCTGCTAGAGAACAGCTGTGCTCTTTGAGATAATACACTTATATTTGCACATTAGTATTTACAGATATATGTAAGAGTTTTACTTTTGCTTTTTTTTTTTTTTCCAAGGAAATCCTTGTATAACAAACACTAAATGGAGTGCAGGCAAGAGCACAGAGGATTTTTTTAGGGCTGCTAGGAAGGACTGCCATCACCTGCTTTGTCTCCTTCATTGATGCATCACAGTAAATATTCCACTGGGAGACATCCCTAGACAGGATCGACAGGATGGTCTTTCTTGCATCTCCTTTTGTATGAATGAGGACAATGGGGACAAGCTGTTCTTGACCTTTCTGGTTTCCTCTGGAAAATCTGAATGCTAATTTTAAAATTTCAGAAAAAAGAGAAGACCTTAGGAATTACCTCTATCCCTCTTACACAGAGACAGCTTGAATGTGAACAAAATGGCATTTTGCAACACTGTTTAATTATAAAACCCTTGCCAGTTTCTGCTGGCAGTGACAATGGAAAGGAAGTCAAAAGGAAAAGGAAGTCAAAAGATGTTAAGGTGGATGTGGAAGATGGGATGTACAAGCACTGGAGCCTTTCCTGGGCAACCACCTGTGTCTGGTTGGGTTGTGCTCTGTTAGAACCATGGTTCTCCCTGCTGCTTTCTCCTTGACATACAAATGCAAAATAACGTGATCATTTTGTCTTAATAAAGTGGATTTGTCTCTCCCATTTCCTAATGAGGTTCCTGAACTCCTGCCAAGATGCTCATAGCAAGAAATGTTATGAAGCCCATTTCCTAAATGGTTTGGGGTTTTAATTTGGTCCTTATGGCCCTGGATAATTTAAGGACTTTTGATCTGCTTAATCACAGTTATTTGTTTTATGGTCTGAGGCCTTGGGGTCTTGCAACAGTCATTCATCCATTTCTTGTGCTAAAATGCTACTTTCTGTCCTTAATCATCATCTTGGTGATAAAGGTGATTTATAACTTTGCTTTTCCCTGTTCAGAGAGGGATTTGACAGCTACAATCCCTCAGGTGTACTGCACCCTCCATCAAGCAAACCATTAATTCTAGCACAGCAAAGGTGTCAACCTGACTGGTTTGGAGGTCCTGAAACACGTGTATCTCCCCTTAGATAAATGAAGTCAATTAAATCTCCCATTAAGATCTCCTACTTCCACAGATGGTCTTTCTTTTTCTCATATGATAATCATATTAAAAATGCATGCAGAGCCATTTGTACATTTTAGCATTAACGTTTGCTGCTCCAAATCAGCTGGGGGAAGAGGGAATTGTCACAGTTTTCATCAGCCCCTTCTGCTGTCATTGTAATCCTTCCAAAGGGAGCCACTGCAGCCCCAGCAATCAGCAGCTAAAATTTGTTTGCATGGGCAGGTGAGAAAAGTGAAACAGCAATCCAGGACTTTCCTGAGACTCCACAGCAAAATGGAAATATGTTTTATGGGAAATTATTTCTGAAGGAAATGAACAGGGCCGGGGGATGCCCTGCCCAGCTGGCTGTTCTCAGATTCTGATGAGCCAATACTTTCAGCAAATGAGAAAAGCAAATTTGAGCCTTGGAGTTCTCTGCTGCCCTCGAATCTGGGACTGGCCAGTGCTGAGTGCCCTCAATTTTCAGTTGTTACACTGGCAGCACTGGCAGTGTTGGAGAACACAGCAGAATGGGGTTGGGATTGGTCTCATGTGTCAAATTGTCTGTGATGAAAACCAGCACCTCATACCCTCCTCTCAGAGAGGGTGAAGCTCTGTCTTTAAGGTTTGTTTTTTTTTTCCTTCTTTAATCTCCAGCTGGGACTTAGTGGAAGTTGTTTCTAATTGCCAGTTTAAATATATTAATGGCCAATTTTCCAGCAATTTTTCTTTTTGTCAGTGTTTTCCTTCAGCTTCAGGGTGCTTTTCTCTGTCTCCTGTTACACCCAAGAGGAATTAGGTTCCCTCAGTTCTCTTTGCCAGGCAGGGGAAGCCTCATTTCAGAAGAATCATTTTTCATCCACATCTCATCCTCTCACCAGCTTTTCCACCACATTTCCCATTTCAGCCTCACCCTCTTCTAGATATAGAATAATTCTTTGTGAAATGGCTTTTCTATATTGTTACCTGTGCCTGGAAACACATAGGTGCCCACTTTGAGTTAAGAGAGGTCTTACCAAAGGGCTGACAGGTGGATTTTGTGGAACAGCTCAGCTGGCTTCAGCTCTGTGTGGTAGCTGTGCCTTCCTCTCAGGTTTCCTAAGCAAATAAAGTTCATTTTGGAAGGACCTGTCTATTTTGTTGGCCATGAGAAACTCAGGTTTCATCCCTGCACATGCAAGGTCATCCACAGACTCCTGAGCTTGGCAGTTTGGGAAAAGGTAGCACAAATTCAGCTCTCTCACCCACAGTTCTCAGTGATTTCATTATCTAAGAAGATATTCCATCTGTGGTACATCATATACATCATTCCTAGTGGTTTTCTAGGAGAGGAATGCCCTGGATTTACAGCTCAAGGACAGAATCTCCATCAAAACTTAATAAAGATTTAGTTTTAATTCTCATTTATTTTACTTTACAACATTTGCAGACAATGAGCTTTACTGCTTTAATGAAGCATTTCTTATTATAAACCTGTCGAGTCTGCTACAAAAAGAACACTGATTATTTTTTCAGTGCGTGCCAAGGGGGTTTAATTAATTTTTTGTGATCACCTACTTATAGTTTATGCCACAGCTTCCAAAGCAGCTAGGCTGGAGGGAATTCCCTTTGCATTGGCCCACCTGCAGCAAAAAGGGCTACACAGTAAGAATACATTGGTGGCAACCTCAACATCCCTTTTTGGTGCTGGGTGTTCCATAACTTCTGTTTGTGAGCTACTATTAAGTAAGGGACTAGAAACAAAGAAACTCAGATCTTGTAGTATTGCATTGTACCCTCAGGCTGTTTCACAGCTCTGAGTCACTCTCCTCATTTGTGAAAGGAGAACATCATAGAAATTCAGTAAAGTGCTAAAATTGATATGTGTAAAACCAAGCAATGTGGAGACAACACTTCAGCCTCTTCTGAAGAGGCTCCCACTAAATCCTGCGAAACAGAAATGTGAAATTTAACGCAAAACAAGCAGACATGACTGTGCAGCACTTTGGGACAGAGAAGAAAGAGGGGTTCAGAGGGCTGGGTGTGTACCTATTTTCTGTATGCAATGAACAGGGAAATGCTGCAGCTGGAAATGGTGTGCACAAACACCCATCAGGCTGATAAATCATGGGACATGTCCAAGTCCCATCTGAGCCCACAAAGATCTCCCTGACCTTGGTATCCACCTGCAGTTGCTTGTTGGCTTCCTCTTCTTACTGAGATTTGCTGGACAAAACCATACCTCTCATCTTTTAATTTGTTTTTTTTAAACCATAGAAAACTGATCATTTTTAAATTAAAAAAGACAGCAAGTATCAGTGATAGCTGCCTATGCATGAGAGCCTAATGAGAGTTGTGGTCCAGAAGTAGTATATTGTTTTGTGGTCATTTTCTTTTAAGCCTCAGGGGTTGGAACTTGCATTTGCTTTGCTTCCCAAGCCCCTGGCAGAGGGAGTTTGACCCCACAGTTGTGGTGTGGCTGTGTCACCTGAGCCCTGGTGGGTGAGAGGAGATGGGTGGGTCAGATTTCAGGTCAGATGAGTTTTTCCTCTCTTCATATCCCGGAGCCTGGATCTGGTGCATGGCTGATGTGCAGTGGGAGGCACTGTGAGACCCTTGCTGGCTTCAGGGGCTCTTCAGGTGGAGTTTCTGGAGAGAAATTGAGTTTCTGGCTTGACTGACAGCACAAGCTCTGGAAGATGTCTCAATCCATGAGCTGTAGGTTTTAAACAGCCCGTCACAACTTCCCTGCAGAGGGGTGACTATAGTGCAGCCCACAGCTCTTTGATCCATACAAAGTAAAAACCTAAAAATCTCAGAAATGGCTTTTGGTTAAGAACTGGATCAATACAAGTTAGGGCTAAACTTTGCAATGCAGTTGAGCCCCTGGCTGCTCACAAAATGCTGCTACTGTGATGACAAGGAATAATAATAATAATGACAGCCATCATCATTATGGCTTTTGGTAGAAAGATTTAATGGGGAGTGAGTTGAAGAACTTAAATGTCAATAAACTTGCTGTGGTTTCAGAAATGCTCCAGTTCTGCCTTCCAAAGGTAAAGTGGCCAGTGCTAATTTGGCTCTCAGCATTAGAATGAGCTTCTGAGGTGAGGAGAGCCTTCCTCAGCTCTCAGAGTGGATCTCATGTGGTTTGCATGCCCAGCCTCTCAGCTGCTGGTTTTTCCTGATTTCCCCTCTCCATGCTGTGCCCCTCTGCTGTGCCTGTCCTGCTGCAAGCTGTAAATTACACCATTGTGTAATTGTTCATAAAAGCCTCATCAAGCCACATGTCCCTGCAAATGGCACCAGGATGCCTGCTCAAGTGGCACATAACTCAATGGTGGCTGTCAGGTCCAAGCCAAAATCTCCCTGTGGATAGAAAAAATAATAATTGGTACTTACAATCTTACCTCCAGACCTTATCGTTTCTGTGTCTAATTTTCAGAGGAAGGAGGGGACAATTACCAGCACTTTGATGGGGATATAAAGTGAGAGTTATTACCCACTGTTTAGTACTTGGTTATTCTTTTTCATTTAAAAATTAGAAAGAAAAGTAACAGGGAAAAATAAAACCACAAAAAGCCACACACACAAAAAACAAACTTGAAAGTATGACCTGTTTGGGTAGGATGGGTGCTCTGTCCTGTACTGACATTTACCCCTAGGCAAAGTCAACTCACAGAGTCAGGAGGCTCCTCAAAATGGTCATGGAGCTGCTCCTTTGTCAAGTAAATCATAGTTGGCAAAAAGCTGGAAGTGTGCTGCTTTTGCTTTACTTGGGGTTGTGTTGGTCACTAGAAAGGAGGGAGCGTATCAGGGCCAAAAGAAGGGGGGGAAATATCAGAATATTGTACCTGCAGTGAAGAAAATTCCACACTGAACCAGGAAAACTCCAAAACGAGCCAGGAGAACAGAAGTCTCTTACTGAAAATGATTTAGCAAGACTGAGACTCTTGTATTGATGGGGTATGAGAATGTGTGCCTGGTGTACAGAGTTGGACATCCTGGTGATCTCCAAACCCACAGCTCCTGCCTTGATTTCCTTCACAAGGTCTTCCTCTTGTGGCTACAGCCACACAAACGCCATCACCCCCACTCTAAAAACCAGACTGCCACTGGGTTTCGGCAGTAGGTTCCAGATTTATCCTTTTGGGAAGAGGAGATTGGATAGTCTGAGCATGGGTAGACAGGGGGAAAATAAAAGCAGTCAGAATATTTCAATTTTGTAGAGATTTTCATCTGACAAAGTTATGCAAAGCAATCGCTGTTTCCTCTTGCCCATTAAAGGGTTATGAAGGGCTGTTGGTGTTAGGTGGGAGCATCCCCACATTCCTCCACCCCTGTTCCCTCAGACACCCCATGGCCCTCCTGATTATGGAAGAAAGGTGTGGCTACAATGGGTCCCCTACTCTCCTCCTTTCCACCCTCACTCCTTCCCAAGTAACCCACCCACACATACTCACTTTTTTTTTCCCCCCAAGTGGTCACAATTTTGCTATGTCCATCCTGAAACTTGCTGATTCTACATGATTATTTGCTATTTCTGATATTTGCCATCTCATTTTTTGGCAGCATTGCTGATTTAGTTCCCCAGGTGCTGCTGCTGGCCTTGCTACACTTGGATCCCCAAAAGGTCCCTGGTGTTCCCATCCAGGTACCAAACCAACCTGGCCACTCCTTACAGCACTATCTGCAGATTTATTGGTTGCTCACGTTGTTATTTAATACATTCAGCACTTTCTTGTGTCAAACCTAGCAGTTTTCCTCACCCATCCAGTTATCCAGACCTCAGCCAGAGCTTTGTCCTCTGCCTGCAGCCTCAGCACTCCCAGCAGGGACCAGCTGGCCAGGGAGGAAGCATTGCATTGCTTCATTCATTTCAATGCTGATCAATCTACTCTCTTTAGGCTTTCCTTATTAGAAAAGTTAACTATTTTAACTTATATTTTATTAAAACATAGCTTTTGGGGGCTGAAAAGCCTTTTCAATTTCTCCAAGAACAGGGGGTAAAGGCACATTCCTCTTAGTCCTTGTCACTGAGGTTGTTGCTTCATTGCTCAGGATGAAATCTCTCTAACAAGTCCTTTGCCTTATTTCTGGAGATTTATGCCTCAGATCTCTCCCTAGGAAACACTTGTGAGAGGACACTTTGCCTTCCTCCTAATCCTATCTCACAGCAAGGAATATTTAAGTACATTCCAGTGGGTGCACTGGTGTTTGGGTAGTGCCGAAACCCACCCGAGGAACTGAAATCCCTCTGGGAGAGGCTGTTCTTTTGGGAACATCTCTGATTTTGGAGCTGTGCACCAGTGTTCAGTCAGACCCCTCACCATTCACTGTTACCATCTCATTGCAAAAGTTCCATACCTTCCTGGTGATGTCTCCTGGGCAGCTCCCCACAGCACTGACTCCTCCTTCACAGCACAGCCAACAAACTCCAACTCCACCCTAACCCACTCATTTATAGCACTCAACCTCAATGGACACAGCTGTGGCCTGTTAAGGGCAGGCCTGTTCCTAATCTTTGCTAATTAGTGCAGCTGCAACTCTTCAGGGGTGAGATAACCTTCTGCACTACCTCTATTTTCTTACATTCTATCCCCCCACAGTCCAGGATAATGCAGCTCAGCATTATTAATTCTCAGATGAGACTGAGCAGAGCCTTGGAAGGATGCTGAGCTTGATCCACCAGTGCACATTTACTGGTTTAGATGTGAAGGAGAGGAGGAAGAGCACACAGCAATTCTTCACTGGCTCCTTACTTTGACAGAAATACCACTCTGTAAAATTAAGAACTGTTGAGTCATTACTTGCAGATATTATTCAGTTCCTCTTCAGGGCGGATATTTTTTTTTTCCTGGAGAGAGGAGTGAAGGAATATATTGAGAAATTTCAATTATATATATTTTTTCCTACTGCTTAATACAAATGACACTGTGACTTTCCTAGGGGCTGCTTGCCCTAGTCAGGAACACCTGCATGTGGCAAATATTCAGGGATTAAACAGCAAAAAAAAAAAACAAACAAAAAAACCCACCCAAAACACCAAACCAAAGCGACCAAAAAGGAATTTACCCTTTCAAATTTGATGAGACAAGATCAGGAGGGAAAATTACAATAATACAGCTCCTCCTATGTCAAAAATAAATAAGAAAAGGAAGGGAAATGCCCCAAATCGTGGTGATTAGGCATTAATTCTGTGAACTGAGGCCACCCCATACATTGAGCTCCAGTGAAAGGATGGCACAGTAAGGCATGGGTACGTCCCAAATGGCAGGTCTCTGGAGGTAGGAGCCATTCCAGAGAGCCTATGGAGGGAAATAATGCTTGGCTACCCATATGTGCACATGGAAAATATCCATCATTATTACCTATACTGTAGGCTCATTATTAACATGCAGCTCACAGCAGCTAATGGCTAAAAAATCAATCTTGCTCATTGAGGAGAATGGGAAAGAAATAATTTTTAACCCCTTTCAAGAGGTGGGAGATAGCTGTTTCCACCTTGAAACATTGCTCAGAGAGGTGAAAAAATAAACAGGGGGAAGGCAAAGGAAAAGAAGGGAAAGGAAGTAAATTCCTGCTGTGAGCAGCAGGCTCTGAAATGCTCTTCTGGTCTGTTTTAGGAGAGAGAAATGGATCATAATAAAAAAGGGTGGAAGAAGCCTCCCTTGACTTTTCAGCTTGGCAAGAAGTTATTGTAGAGTGGCTGGGCCAATACTCACCTAAAGCACGTCCCAGGTGGTAGCAGAGCTGTGGCAGTCACAGAAATCTGGTTTGTTTTCTAGATAAACTGATATTTTCATGTTTCTTTTCCCTTTCCAAGCTACTTTGGCAACTGCTGCCCAGCTTGTTTCACATATTCCCTGGAGCAGGTCAGCACTGAAGGTCCCCTCATGATGCAGGACCAAGAGCTGAAGAACACATACAACAGACAGGGAACAAAACCACAGCCTCCAGCTCCCATCAGGCTTTAAATCCAACACCCCAAAAGATCCAGGATCTGTTTAAACTGAGATTTCTTGTGGAACAGCAGAACAGCTCCTGGCTAACCTATCTGACTCTCACTGGGTAAGAGTGAAATGATGCTTTGCTTGTGTCATTTGCATTCCTTAAACAAGCCTTAAAGAGACAAAAAATGCAAGTTCTGTTTGTTTATTCAGGTTCTGAGGATTCTTGTAGCTCATTAGCAGGACATAATAACTCAGAGAAACAAGTTTTGTTATGGCTCACTTGGAGCCTTCCAGCTTTTGTGGGACTGGTTTTATCAAAGTCTCAAACTTCTCCAACTTCTCCTAGACCAACTGCTCTGACACATTTTTCATGAAGTAGAGCCAAAAAGGAGGAAATGGTTTTGTAGAAATCATAATCAAGAAAGTCAGGAAAAGAAGTGAAAGCAGGGTGTGCAGGATTTATACTCACTTGTTCCTCTGAGTGTCTCCCAAGTAATCTGGGAGGAATTCTGTTTCAGGTATTATGAATGTGCTGTGATGAATAAAGTTGCAATTTAAACATTATCAGTGCCAACTGGGGGTGGATTCAGAGATCACACACAGGCTGCTGAATGGGAGAAAGGGATCTGCTTAAAATTCTGCTCTGCTTTCTGCATGACTCAACCCAAGATTGAGATGGTAGGTGTTTGAATACCTGCACACCTTTTATTTTATAGATAATGTAATTATATTCTCACTTCAACTCACCTATAAAAAGAGCTCAAATTTGCAATAAAAATATCTTTACCCCTTTTCTGCTGATCGTTGCTTAGCAAAGTATTTCACACAAGGGGTTTGTTATCTTTAATAGCACTAAAATTACTTTAAGCAATTACCTGCATAATTTTAAACTCTACAGAGGTTATTAAAATATTCTCATGGCAACTATAAAGAAATATGAAAATAAGTAAAGACTAAATTGCACTTTGTCCCAAAAAGTCATTTGCCTTAAAGCATGTTTGGTCCTTAATTTCTAAATAGGCATCTTTGTTTCCTGAATTGAATGTTCTCCTTATGTTTGACCTTTCCCATTCCAACTTTGAAGGTGGGTCTTTTCTTTACAATAACCATTTCAATTTCAGAACAAACAGAGAAAACTAAACATATTTGGCGAAATACCTGCATGGCCAAGCTAACAATGACACCCCAGAAATGAAGCTGAGCTATGAAAATCTACTCTTATGTATGAGGAACCAGAATTTAACAATTTAAGACTCAATCTCATATCCTTCATTCAAAGCCATGAAGCATCCTTAGAATAGGATGAAGAAGAGAAATAATTTTATTTCTCTTTAGGCAGAAATTTCTTGCAGCACCCAGTGGTAGAGGCCAGCTGAGGAAGAGCTTTCCACTACTGGGGTTTAATAAGTATTGGTCTGGACTCCCACCAGGAAAATGGGAATTGCACAAGAATTTGTGGAATTATGAGGAAAATCTTGTTGCTTTACATGCTAGAAAATGATGCAGAGTAGTGAGAGTCTCTTTGCTGCCTGTGGTGCATCCTCTCTACTGGTCCTCCTTTGATTTCCATCTCCCACATCAACAATGTGGAGCTGAGAGTGGCTTTTTATAGAATAATGATGTTGAAGGAAATTAGCATGGTTCTAATTAGGGGATAAAAGGAGCAATTAATTTGAAGAGTTTTGACTTCTGTGCCAGAGACACCACCCCAAGCAGACCTCCTGGAGCGGGGCAGGAACATTTCAAAGCACAATGCTACAGCATGGCGCCAGTGTCAGTGAACATGAAAGCAAAATTAATTGAGAGAATAGAAAATCTAGAGCAATTATGTTACAATTTCATTTATTTTTACATGCTCTGTTGAGATAGCAGATTTGTAATATCCACTGCAATCCAGAATCCCATTTTTTCCCCACAGTTGTTATTAAACCAAGTGGTTTCTTATACTATTTTTCCCTCCATTGAAGAGCCCAGTCCCAGAAAACCTGGAGGCAACATTTCTCCCAAGTTCCTGCGGAGTCCAGGGTGAGGAGGCAGCTTGGTCATGACGTGGTGCTTTCCCCCTGGTAAGCTGAGACTTGAAATCAATTACAATCACAGTGGAAGGGCTGCAAGTTGCTGACTCAAGCAGCCCTTTTCTGGCAGCTTTGCACTCAGTGCTTCCTGGTCTCCCACCTCCACAGATAAAAGCTGGAATCAGAGATCAAAACTTCCCCAAGCTGTTAAGCTTCTGACATCTGCAAAGCCAAGAGTTCAGAGATGATGTCAAAATCATTATCTGCAGCTGAACCAGAAACATTTCTTTTTGTTAGCAGTCACACAGGCAAGTTCTTGTTCTATTATTTTCATGTGGTTTCACGGGGTTTGAGGCCAGAAGGGGTGATTAGATAATTTAATTTGTCCTGCTGGGAATTGCAAGTCACTTCTTCCTTCTTAGATTCTCCCAGCTGACTTTGAAAACTCAAGCATTCATCTCCACAGGCAACAAAACCTCTGGGAAATAGAAATGGGCATAGCCTCAGTAACTGAGGCAAAGAATTAGGATTTCTCTGGTCACACACAGCATTATTAGTTAGCTAACTAATAATGCTGTGTGTGACCAGAGAAATCCTAATTCTTTGCCCCAGTGCTCCAGAGAAAGCCAAACTCCAAGTGAAGGGCTCTGAAAACCCAGGATAGAACAGCTGAGGGGGGAGAGTGGCTCCTCTGCCAGAGCTTTTGGGTGGGGTGTGATCCCTGAGCTCATTGGTGGCTGGAGAAGGCAGGAAAGCCTGAGTGCACTGAAATGAGCCCAGCTCAGGCTGCCCAGAGCTAACTTTGAGGGCTGCCAGCTCCAAAGATCTCCTTCCTAAACCTGGTGACACCACCTGGCCCTGTTAACGTCTCTGCAGGAAACAACAACTCAGTTTCTAAGCTGAATTACTCAGTGGAGGCTTTTCACCAGCTCCAAGTTTCATTTCACCTGTCCAAGCTAAAATCAGCAGAATAAGGGTGAGTTTCAGTCAGGTGCCCAATTCAGCAAGTTTTAGGGTGTCCCCCCTTGCCCTGCAGAAGAGCCAAGGTCTCTTGTGGGTCCTGTGTGGCATCTGCCAGGTCTGAGATACCCCAAAGCATCCTGGAGACCTGTTTTAGGTAATTAATAAGACAACTGTATCCTGCTCTAAGCTTCACACTGCAAGACCCACATTACAGGTGTATCACGTGTAAATGGTGTGTTCTCCAGTTTTATAAACTATTGTATACATTTTATAAACTGTATAATATATAACATAATATAGTATAATATAATATAGTATAATATAGTATAATATATATTATAATATGCATATTATATATATTATATAATATATATAATACAATATTTTATAAATATATATGCTATTATTTTTATTTAAAACTACTATTTTTATTATACAAACGATTTTATTTATATAAACTATTGTATAAATTAATATAATTCTAGAATTTATAAATTATATAAATACCAAATAATAATTTTTTAAAACTTATAATTTATAAAGTATATAATTTATATTAATTTATATAATAATAATTTATTAGTATTATATAAACTAATACTAATAAACAGTATTAGTTCTCATAGCTAATTACAGCAAACATGAACCTAGTACTTTTTTTTTAATATAGCACATTAATCAGAGATTTAAGCGCAGGCATAAAGGATTAAAAGAATTAAATCCTGGGACTAATTAGTCTCCATTACAAAATTCAGACAAAACTCACGTGTGGACTTGTGGGTCTAATGTAAGTCTAACAAAGTTTCCATTATTCACTTGTCAAATAACAAAATTTATATATTAAAAGGGAAAAAAAGTGGCATCAGGTACATACAGATTTTCTAGTGTGGCTGTAATAGTGAGGAATACTTTAGTTTTTTCAGAGAAAAAAAAAAAGTAATTCCTGCTGTAGGCTTGGAAATCATCAATGGAGAAGAAAGAAGTCCTGGTTGCATTTGTTGATCTTAAGATGTTTATGGACCTTCAAGAAAACAGTGAGAAAACTGGATGTGAACGTATCTCACAGAAGGAATTTCCAGCAGAATCAGGAAATTATGTAGTGCTATAAAATCTCATTTGGAATGATAACATACAGTTCTAGTCACACATTTTCAAGAAGGATTAACTAAAATTGAACTACGTGATGGAGAACACATCTTAGTTTAAAAAAAAAAGGTAATAGCTTTGCTTATTTAACCTAGAAAATTGCAGTTTAAGGGGAATAAGAGTATATTGACATAATGATATAAGAGAGACTTTGCAACTACATCAGAAGCTTTGGCAGAAAAGTTTAAAATGAACACCTGACAGCAGTGCAGAAAGCTTGGAAAGGATGGTGGCTGCATTTCACCTGATATTTGGAGGAAGTTAAGCTGCAGAAAGTTGTAGCTCAGCAGTGACTTTTCAACAGGGACAATAGAAGAGAAGCCTGAGGTTTTAGCTGTAGCACACAGTTGTACAAAATACATGGAGGAGGGACAGGCTGAGTTAAGAAATGTTCATTTCATGTCCTACCTTGAAAAGTATAACTTTTTATCCCTGATCAAACTAACTTGTGATTTTTTTACTTTGTTTGGCTTTTTTTTTTTTTATTTCCATTGCAGAACACATTTCGGCCAGAGCTGATTTGATCTTTTCTATTTATATTCTTGTAGTTGATGACAATTGATGTTCTTTCACTTGGGTTTCAAAGGCATGAACCTCATGATCAATTTATGCCTTGCCACAATTCACCTCAGGATATGATATATACCTGGCATCCAGTTCCTGGGTAACAGATCTTTAGGACAGCTTAATGACTGATGCAGCTGTGCAAGTGGTGGTGATGAAAAGAAAATCCATATTTCACTTTTCACTCAAAATAGGGGACATTCAATCAGTAATTCCGAGGGAGGACAAAAGCAGAGATGTGAAAGATTTTGGCCTCTGCTAATTTTTCTAGCTGTCAATAGAAATGGTTTATGTGGGCTCCTGGATTTACTCAAAGACAGGGTGCAGATGGCCTATTTGTCATTAAAAGAGCATTTTAATGCAAGCTTGACCAGGTCTGAGATGTTATCATTTCAAAACACTGCAAAATGTCACTGACCTTTCTTTACAGAAGTTTGATGATCAGAGATAAAGCGAAGATGAGAGTGGCAGATCTGTGGTGAGGGAAATTGGGAAAGTCAGAGAAAGCACTTTGAGCCCAATGGCCCCAAATCACCAACTTTTATGCAGGTCTGACTTCAAGCTCAGCAACGAGACACACACAAAACAAATCACCTGCCTAAGCTGGCCCATTTTTAATCTCAGTCTGGATGAGACCCAAAAAGAATAAAGACAGTAAATTGCCTAGAAAGAAAAGCAATATGTACAAAAGTTGCTGTTATTTACTGACATTAAGAAATGTCAGCAGAGAGTTCAGGGCTGGGCAGGGCTCAGATCACTGGCCCCTCTGAGTCACTCAGACTGTGCTCAGGAAGTGATGGTCAAGCTGAACTCAAAAAAAGGCAGAGAAATACATTATTTTAATCACTGCTTGCAAACTCATAATATATTAAATCCTGGAACATAAATCTTGCCAGATTTGTAGGAAGGAGGATAGGGAGTGACATTAGAAGTCCACCAGAGCTGCAACTTGTCTCAGTGTGCAAGTAGGGAACAGGGAGCCTCCCATTAGGTGTGAATTTGCAGTCAAATGCAGTTAAATGCAGTTAAATGGTCAATGAGGCTTTACTTTGGACTCACCCAGCTCTTTTCTGTCCATGATTGGTTTCATGCAGCAGCATAGAAGAGAACAGGGAGATAGAAATGAGGGAAGAGCCTGTCTGGAGGTGCCTTTTCAGTGTGGTGTAAGGAGGGGACAGTGAGAAGGGAGATACCCCAGGCAAACAGCACTGATTGAGAATGGCAGTAAAAAATATGAATCTGTGACTTGCTTTGAAGCAGGGAGGTGTTTCCCCTGTCTTTCAGGCAACAAAACTCAGGGCAGGTGTGTTCTGGTGCAGATCAGAAACAAAATGGTACCTCAGGTAGGAAATGGGGTGAACTTGGGCAGGTGCTGAAGTAAATAAATTTCCTTCTACCTGCCTTGCTGGGCACATTGCTCTGAGAGCTGGAACCACACCTGGTCTCTCAGGTGCTGTAAATGGTCCCAAAGTGACCACGGGGAAGCAGGATAAAGCGAATTAACCTGCCTCTCACAGTAAGCCCACCACAATTAGTACCTGTGTGGAGCTTTGGTTGCCCAAAAGTTGATGTTTCCCTGCAGTCCAGCACCCTGGGCAGGTAATTGGACATTGATGCCTTTTCTTTGAACTGTTTGCTGCAGCACTGGCAGATTTTGTCAGACATTTTATCTTTTATGTATCATTCACAGGGTTTTGGCAGCTCTCCAAAACACAGTGATGCTCTTTGAAATGATTTCTGGTTTTTGGTAGTTTGGTTGTTTTTAGAGAGCATCCTCTCTGCTGGACTTGGGTTAGAACAGTTCTTCCTTTAAGGTACTTACAGGTGAATTTCAAGGGGCAGAAAGGGAAGGAGAGAAGTGAGTTGTACCCGAATTAATGAGAAAAAGAAAAAGGCAACATTATAATTTTCCTGTTTCTAACACAACAGCAGCCTAGACAGGCCAGTGATCTGTGCCCAGGAGGGAAACCATTTCATTGGCACAGAGACCTGGCAGGGGGAAGAAAAAGGCAGGTGAATTGTTCTAATGTATTTGTGGAAAAAATAAAAAAGCTCATTCTGCAAAGGAGAAAGAAAGCAGGGGAACAGCCTCTTGTTCACAGGCAAAAGAGCCCAAAAGCTAAATTTATTATTAAACTCTTGCACTAAAAGGTCTGTGGGCTCCTTCATCTTCCCAGGAGAAACCTCTCCACAGGATAAGCCCATGGCTGCTCCCAGCTGGGGCAGGGGATGTTTTATGGCTCTGAGCTTGCAGGGAAGCTCAGTCCCACAGATGATTCAGGCTGCAGATGCTGAGGCACTTTCATTTCAGGAATCACTATGAAATGAGGTTTTATATTGCAGCATTGAAACACTCTGGGAAAATCTATTAGGGCAGCTGCAGGATGGGGTCAGCAGGCAGCACAGCAAGGAGCCCAGGGGACTCTAATTTACACAAACTCTCTACCACCAGCAAACATAGCAGGGGTGGCATTTAAATGGTCTCTTCACTCTAGCTGTGCTACCAAAACAAGTAATTTGTGGATGACACTAAACTAGGAGGAGAGTCTGATGTGACAAATGATAGAGTGGCTGCCCAGAGGGGACCCAGATTAATTTGAAGAAAGGGCTAAATTAAACTCCATGAGGTTTGGCAAAGGGAAGCACAAAACTCCATTCTTGGGCTGGAGAAACCAGCTGGGAGTGACTGCCTGAAGAGCAGCCCCACTGGAGAGGAGCTGTGAGGGTGGGGAGGCTCTGGAACAGGTTCTTCAGGGAAGCTGTGGATGCCCCATCCCTGGAAACCTTCAAGGCTGGCTTGGAGCAATGTGGGCAAATGGAAGGTGTCCCTGTCAATGGAAGGGGGGTGGAAATAATGGTCTTTGATGTCCAACCCAAACCATTCATTGAGCTGAGGGTGACAGGAGGTGCCAGGTAAAACACCATTTATGAAAGGATGGACCTTGCTGTGATGGGTCATGGCCTGCACCCAGCAGGAGGAATTTATTCCCCATGGCTGGCACTGCTTAGGTTGTCCTCAGGTGGGGAGGGACAAGGAGAAGATCAAATGAATGAAGGGCCACTATCCCTCCAGGGTGTGCAGGGAGGCAGCTGGGCTGGCCAGGGCTGTTGAACATGATGAAGAAACCAGAAGAGTGATCCAAAGTTTTATCCATAAGGGGTTGCACTACCACCTTTTTTTTTTTTTTTTTTTTTAAATTTATTTAAGCCAAGTCCAGTGCTTTTTCTCTCTTTTTTCTTTCTTTTTTTCCCTTCTTTTTTTCCTGAGGATTGATTGACTGGGGGCGCTGATGGCTCGAAGCAAGGCTGCAGGGCATTGAGGCAGCTGGCCATCAGTCTCACAGGAAATGCCCAAGAGTGAGGCTGTTACTGCAGCTGGAAGAGCATGTTCTAGTGGGTACTGAGTTATGGGATTTGCTGTCATTTTTTATTTCCTTTGCTGTGAAATAATTTCTGAGGAAAAGGAAGAAGAATCAAAACAATTTCTCCAAGGTGGCAGGAAGCAGAGCAGGGAAGTGGAAATGCCTCAAATGGTTAATATCAGGGATGGATGAAAGTGATTTGACAAGGATTTCAGGAGTTTTCTGCACTCTCACTGCAAGAGATCATCTAATATGAATGATGCCTGAGCAAAATTTTTAAAGGCTGGACAAATGTAGCCATTAGCAACTTCAACCAACCTTGAAAACTTATTTGCAGGAATTTATCTCAGGTTTCATGCATTTATTTGTAAGCAGATGTTCCCTGTTTGATTTAAAAAAAAATATTTTTCTCATCATGAAAAATTATTCAGTCCTGTTTCCTGTGAGAATGTTTTTTGACATGCACAGACATTTACTGCAAAAGTGACTTTTGAGATTTGTTCTCCTGAATTTGCTATTTATGATTTGCTTTTCTTTTCCTTGAGCATTCCTGCCTATGGGTATGAACCCAGGAGGAAATCTGCAGAGTAGGAAATCTGCAGAGTATCACTAACTGCCTTTGTGAGATCCATCCAGGGAATTTTTGCTTTTCGTTTTGTTTGGGGAGATTTGGCAAGCTGAAAAAAGTAGAAGGTTTAGATGAAGAGAGACAAACAAGGTGGTTATAGCCCCTGGTGTCTCTGCCTGGTACAATGTTTATGTGCTGGGTCTGGGGTGACATGGCCACGTCCTCTTTTCCTGCCCTCCTGCCCTCCATCCCTCATTTTTGGGACAGGGTTACATCTGGGTTTGTAAGAAACATTTATAGAGGAGTAATAGGAGAAATCAATATCTCTCCAACCCCAAATAAATTATGGAGTGTGCCAGAGGCTGTGTCTTGTTGGATTATCCTGGACTTGCTCCTGAGCTGGCTCCTGCAAAGCTGGGCTCATGCTGGACTTCAGTGTGAGAGCAGGATGCAGATTTCCTGACGAGGTCTCTGGTGTCGAGATGACCCCGAGGTGTCGGAAAGTCTCTTTTTTCCCAGCTTGGAAAAAGAGATGAAGAAGTCAGGATTCCACAGCTCTGGTTTTCAAGGTTGCTCAATTTCTCTTACCTATTTCATTCTTTCTCTGACCTGCTGAGATCTGTCCAGCAGGTCGGGTGGAGGCACACTGCCTGCCCTCAGGGCAGTGTTATCTTTTTATACTAAAAACTATGTGTACTTTATTTACAATAATTTTCCAATACCTATGACTTATGTTAGACAGTCTGTCTCTACTCTAAACCAATCCAGAAGTGCCCCCATCACAGCAGAAGATGGAAGCCAAGAAGAAGCAGGAGGAAGACTGGACACGCCCAGATTCCTCCATCTTGCCTCTTGAACCCCCATTCTGAAAACCCCAAAATTCTACATTTTCACCCTGTGATAAATTCACTATCCTTCTATTCAAACTCTTGTGGCTTGTAACTCCTTGTACGAAGTTGGTAACTTTTTCCATGGGCTAAGTTTGATGGCACAGGTGTCTTTGACTCCATGCCAAGGTCTCTGAGCCCCCTGCCAGGGTATCAAGTCCTCCAGGGCAGTCAGAGGAATGTCCTGGGTTCCGACAATTTCCAGGGCCAAAGAACATGGAAGTTGGATCCTGAAACTAACTGAGACCAAAGGAAATGTAGAAGTTTGGGTGTGGGGTTGGGAACCCCAGCGCAGCAGGTGTTTGGTCCATGGTTGCATCAGCTGGTGGTGCAGCCCAGTGGGTGTTTCTTTCCAACCACGTGTGCTGCAAGAGAAATCACTCAGGTTTTAGTGAGCTGCTTCATTGGAAAGCTGGAAAGCCCTTCCCAGCTTGGTGTGATGTGGTGTTTACACAAAAGGGACTCAGGGAGAGCAGGAGGGGTTGCTAGATACACCAAATAGATTTCAAACCAGATTTGTAAATTAAACCCATGTCTTCAACAAGCATTTATCCTTCCACCTCAGCAAATTGGGTCTGAACAGGATTTCTGGTTGTTTTTTTCTAAATTTTTCTCTCTTTCTGTCAGTCAGGGCAAAACCTGCACACTCCTGTGTAGCTTTCTTTCCAGTTGAGGCTTTTCACCATCCACAGGTGTGTGGTGTTTTCTTCCCCCTTTATTTCACAGCACCAGGTGCTCTCTCCTTGAATCAGTCCTACCTTGATGAACTAGTGAGAAGATGCAAAGACTTGGCTCCTATTATTTCTTGCCTAGTGATATTTCCCTGACAGAAGTTGAATAATTTGTCATTTAAAAAAAAAAATTACACATTTGTCTGAAGTCTTTTGAGCTATCTGCAGTCCCCTTGCAGCTGTCTCAAAGCAAACCTTTGCATTGCCTGTGAAATTTCATTTTTAGTACTGAGATGAACTTCAAGAAAACTAAACTTTCCTCTTTCTTACTCCCCTTTTAATTCCCCTGGACAGGTACAACTTCAGAAAATGATCTCATCCTGCTTTGTTGTTTTGCCAATATCTTGTGCAAGATGAACATCCCAATAGGTACAAAGTATTTGCTGTAACAAGTCAGTGTGTTTGTTTATCCACTTCCCAGAAGAATATGAAACCTTTTGAAATGCACATCCTTTTTAGTATTTCAGTTTAAGAGTCAAGAATAGAATTCCTGTCACTCTGGTCAGACTGAGGGAGGGGTGGAAACAGGACAGCAACTCAGCCTCTCATGGAAAACCTCATATCCTGTGTTGTGGGAGCCACTTTAAATTGATCAGAGCAAAAATGTGCACAAAAATGACACATCTGTGAACATCTAATGAGCACAACTGTGGGACTTTGCCAGTATTCAATGTAATTCCCTTTGTAGTTTATATTCATAGGCAATAAGAGGCCCATAGCCTGATCCACTTCAGCTGCTCTCCTCTCTCTTTGCTTCTTAAATTGTTCTGCAAAACTTCAAGCTGGACTCTCTTTTCTCTAATGAGCTAAAATTGTGCTAAAATAGAAATTCCACCTGCTGTTGCTCAAGATGTGGATTTTTACTTTGGTAACAGCACATGACAATAAAAATAAACCATAAACACAGGCACATCCTCAAATTTAACACCTTGGTTCTACTCAAATTATTCTGTTCAGTTTTGCTTAGTTTTTTAGTTTTGTTGTTTATAAGTTTGCTTTTCTTTTGAAAGAAGAAAGTCTGTGGGCAGGGTTTGAACAGACTACACTTGTGTTTCTGCTTGTAGAGGAATCTGGACATGTTGTTCTGGGCATGTTTTCTTTCCAGCATGGGCCTTGTCTGACTGCTTCATGTATCTGTCTCTGTTATGGATGTTATGTATTTTATTTGTCCTAGAAAATCCCGGCTTTGAAAAAAAAGCCTAGAGAGAAAGTAAAATCCTATAAGTACAGATAGAGCTAGCACCAAAATTCAAGTGTTTTCCATTCTTTTTGCAACCCTCTGGTAGAGGTGCTCCTCTCCACAAAGGCAACACTTCACCCTACTAGACACTCTCTTTAACACCCCTGAATAAATCTTTTTAGTGACAGCAGAATAATACCCAGCTTATGTTGAAGGACTCCCATTTTCACTCTCCTTGCTCTTCAAGTGTTTTTTAGACAGCCTTGAATGACAAAGACTGGGAAGCAAATAGGAGAGGTCAGGACAGCATGTTTTTGTTGGCTGAAGGAGGTGGGTTTTTTTTCAAACCCCTCCTTTCTCCTCTGTGTTAGCAATTTGAATTATTGCAGCTGAGTGCTGAGCAGAGGTTTGGATGATCCTTGTGGATTGACAAGAGGGGGTGAAGCACATTGGTGTGTGAATGATGCACGTGTGGGGGTCATGCATGCACTGCCTGCTCCTACAGACACACTCAGCTTTTGCTGATGAAAAATCCCTCCACTGGCTAAAAAGGACCTGACAAGCTGATGGCTCCACTTTCTCTGTCCAAAATTGCCCTGTTGTGTCACGTTGTAAAATGTCATGTGAAAGACAGACATGGAAAAGAACCCTCCATGCAGGCCCAGGGTAATAAATTAACGAGCTACAAACAGCAAAATAGCCATGCCCTGTGCCTCTGAGACTGGAAGCCTGGCTTGTCACGTCCAAACCCACCAGCCTGGAGCTCTTGAGTTAATGGTAAATCTCTCTGACATGCTGCAGCAGCAGGTCCCCTCTCCTGGCTTACCAGCCACAGCACACTCCAGGCAAACAGCACAGCTAGAAACCAGGAGCCCTCATAAAGTTTCAGAGGTGGAATAAACCCTGCTGCCTGGATGTGAGCACACTCACCCTGCTGAAATATGGCTTGGGACACCATTGACTGTGGCAGAGTCTCAGCTTCAGCTGCCTCCTGTGGGAAGGGTGAGCTCGTGCACCCCACAGGCTCTGGGGAGCAGAGAGGCACCAGAGGCTACGAGGGGCCCAGGGGACTAGAGAGACATCAGTGAGCTGACAGGGTACCTCTGAATACTCTAAATACATCAGTGAGCTGACAGGGTACCTCTGATACTCTAAATACATCAGTGAGCTGACAGGGTACCTCTGAATACTCTAAATACATCAGTGAGCTGACAGGGTACCTCTGAATACTCTAAATACATCAGTGAGCTGACAGGGTGTCGGAGTCTCTGTGGTCAGGATGACCCTGAGGTGTGTTAGAAAGTCTCCTTTCCCAGCCTGGAAGCCAAAGAAGGAGTCAGGATTCTTCTGTTCTGGTTTTCAAGGTAGTTTATTTTCTCTTATCTATTTTCTCTTATCTATAACATTCTTTCTCTGACCTACTGAGGTCTGTCCAGCAGGTTGGGTTGAGGCACACTGACTGCCTTCAGGGTGGTGTTATCTTTTTATCCTAAAAACTATGTGTACATTATTTACAATAATTTTCCAATACCTATAACCTATGTTAGACAGTGTGTTTCTACTTTAAACCAACCCAAAAGTGCCAACATCACTCAGAAGATGGAGGCCAAGAAGAAGAAAGAAGAGCAAGGCATGCCCAGATTCCTCCATCTTGGGATCCCGAGCCCCCATTCTAAAAACCCCAAAATTCTACTTTTCACCCTGTGACAAAGTGACTATCATTCTACCTAAACTTTTGTGGCTTGTAAATCCTCATAGAAAGTTGTTAATTTTTTCCATGGGTCAAAATCAAAGGCACAGGGGTCTTGGGCTCTGTGCCAAGGCCTCTGAGCCCCCTGGCGGGGGCTTGAGTCCTCCAGGGCAGCCAGAGGAATTTCCTGGGTTCCAACACCAGGGTACCTCTAAGCACTGTCAGGAAGGGTGCTGCACCCCCAGGGAATGGCACACTTCCCAGGGGATGTGCTGGCACTCACCTCTAAAGCAGCCTGCACTCGATCCTATCACAGCGGTCAGGTTAAACCAGCTGGAGCCCTGCTAGGATGAATCAGGACAATTTTCGGTGCTTCAGAAAGTCATTTGATCACTCTTCCCACACAGTCTTCACTCCTTGCTGCTCTGTGCCTACCTCAGCCATCAGCTGGAGCAATTGGTTTGTGTTGGCTCAGGAATCAGGAAACTGAATAAGGAAGGGGCTCTAATTCTGGTTGCTTCTGGTCCATTAAGATGAGTTTTAAAATAATTTTTTTTAACTCCCCTCTCACTAAAATTAGTGCAAATTGAAATGCATTTCATGTCATCTCTCTGTATAGGTATGCACTAAAACTTCAGATTTTCTCAAAGGCTGGTGGCTGTGGTTTGGACATTCTCTGGCAAATATGAAATTTGTCAGTCAAGGCATTTGCAGAAGCAAATGGGGCAGCCAGATTCAAAGAGGCAGTGCTGGTTTGATCCCAGGCAGGCAGAGCCACTGAACCTTATTTAATCTGAACTATTCCTGAAACTGCAGCTGTGTTTACTCTCACAGAGGAGAGCAGGTGGCATCAGACCCCCCTGCCCCAGTCAATAGTTGAGATGAGGCAGCTTTGATGCCCAGAGTGCTGGGAACCCCAGCCTGGCCTTTGGGAATTCACCTTTGGATGTTAGATCAGAAGGATGCTACTTTACTTGACAAGATCAAAAGCAAAGTTTAGCTTAGTGATCAGCTGGTTATTTCTTCCTCTCCCTCCTTGTGTGAGGCAGTGGTGGTGATCAGGGCATTAGTAAAATAAACATTTCTCTTTCTTTAGCACCTTCCAGCAAGGCCCCCTCAAAGCTGCTGACTTTATTCCGAAAGTTCAACGCCTCTCCTTGAGCAGCTGAAATGTTTGACACAGCCTCGTGTGGTGGGAAAGGTTATTTCTGAGCCACGAGTGCAAAGCCTCAGATGTTTGAACCCTCTCATCTCCATCTGCAAAGAACTTGTTCTTTGATTTCCTTTTCCCTACTTTGCTCTGGCATTGTTGTCAGGAGACTCTGCAAATGTCAAGACCATTATCAGTCACAGGCAAGCAGGCTCTTAATTGAACTTTTATTCTCCTGTCTAACTTGCTGCACTCCAAAGAAAAGGCTACATTGCTTGCATGGAAATGGCCTTTTGGAAATCACTGACTGTTGAAAGTAAATTATCTAAAATTGAGATATTTGTGTATATGTATTTATTACCACTCAAACTTTTCTTTGATTTTTATGTACACATGTACAAATAAACATGCAGATTTTTGTGTGTTCATACTATCACTGTGTGTTTACATACATATATAATAATAAATTATATCTCCAAGTGTTTGAATACATCTTTCCCTTTGCAACTTCTCTCAGGCATATAACATCTCCTAGCTCACAAAATATATACTCCTGCCTTGTGACAGGAGCCCACAGAAAATAAATAAAAAATATATGAGGAGAAAGTGTGAAATAACTGTCCTGTTTACTGCCTTGTGCTGTCTCCATCCTTCTTTTTTATCCTTTGTTCACATTGTTTCCCTTCTCCATTTATGTTGATCGAGGCATGACAGGCAGACCTGATATTCAGCTGCCTAAGTCCATAAATGTCTCTTTGGATGATGCTGAGCTCCAAACAAAGTTCTGGGCAATTGGAACAAATATCCTGAGTCCATTATTAGTCCTCCTGCTTTATTAGGACATTTTTTTCCCTTTATGTCCCCCAAAATGGTTAGCTCAGCTCTTGTCACATCTGCTTTGGCTTCAGTAGCCTACTGGATTCTACTGGATGGCAAATGCTGTTTCTGCCACTAATCCCCCAAAGGGGTCTGAGCCATTAGAGGCTCTTCTGATTTATTTCTTCCATGCAATCTGACTCACTGTCCAGGCTCTGTGCCTCTGTGTTTTGTCCTTCATTCCACAGGAATTCAAAATGTCTTACAAACAAATAACCTAATCCTGACCATTTAGGAACTGAGCCCTGAACCCAAGGGTTTGGGTTTTTTTTTTGCCTTCTTGAACCTACCTTTATCTTTCACACAATGTAACCTCTGGTGAGCTCATTTTTAATAGTATGCAATACCTTCACAACCAAGCAGAAAAAACTTGTGAAATACATCTCATTTTAGTCCTACTTATACTGAGTTTATTTCTGTAAAAAGTCTGGTTTGGGGTTCCTGTGGCGGTGTTCTCAGAGGTCCCAGGATGAGGGAAGAGATGAGAATCTTGACTCCATGTTTCAGAAGGCTGATTTATTATTTTATGATATATGTATTAGATTAAAAGAAAATTATATACTAAAACTATACAGAAAGAATAGAAGAAAGGATTTCATCAGAAGGCTTGCAAGGAAAGGAAAATAATGGAATGATAAAAGCTCGTGACTCTCAGTGAATCTGAGCCAGCTGACTGTGATTGGCCATTATTTAGAAACAACCAACATGGACCAATCAAAGATGCACCTGTTGCATTTCACAGCAGCAGATAATTATTGTTTTTCTTTTCCTCTGAGGCCTCTCAGGAGAAAAATCCTGGCAAAGGGATTTTTCAGAAAATATCATGGCTACAGGGTTCCCACCTTCAGTCAGTCTCTGGTTTGTATTTTATTTGTATTGAGCAGAGATACTTGCAGTTTCCAGAAACAGGACTCCTTTGCATGAGCCCAGAGCACTTCCAGTTCAGATCCTATGGATGGACAACATCTGGAAGTGTAGCCAAACAATGGCTGAAGTTCTGCTGTTAATCAGGTTTAGGAATAAGAGGAAACCTCTGAGGCTTTCTGCCCAGGGAAGTGGTGGAACCATCACCCCTGGAAATGTTATAAATGTGTGGATGTGGCACCTGGGGACGTGGTTTAGTGGTGAACAGACTGGTGCTGGTTAATGGTTGGACTTGATGGTCTTAGAGGTCTTTTCCAACCTTAATGGTTCTGTGAGAAGGTAAAGATGCCTTTGGTGCCCCACAAAAACTGGTTTTTTTCATGTGTTTGCAGCAAGGTGTTGTGATAGGAGTCAGAGATTTGTCTTCCCTGTCAGTGGTGCCAAAATCATCGTGGAGGCTGGGGAATCCATGTCGGGTGGAAGCTCTTTTGAAGCCACCATGGAGATTGTGCCAGTGAAGTGCCAAGGAAGGGGCTGCAGCACGGTCACCACCTTTGTGGGGAAATCCCAGAGAGCTGGCTTTCCTCAGCTGGCTTTCCTCTCTCTGTGGAATGTTGGAACCCAGGACATTCCTCTGGCTGCCCTGGAGGACTCGAGCCCCTGCCCAGGGGCCTCAGAGACCTGGGCACAGAGCCCAAGACCCCTGTGCCTTTGATTTAGCCCTTGGAAAAAACAATTACCAACCTTTATATGAAGAATTACAAGACACGAAAGTTTAAGTAGAATGACAGTGAATTTATCACTGGGTGAAAAATAGATTTTTGGGGTTTTTAGAATGGGGGTTCAGGGGGCAAGATGGAGGAATCTGGGCTGTGTCCAGCCTGTCTCCTTCTTCTTCTTGGCCTCCATCTTCTGCTGTGATGTTGGCACTTTTGGATTGGTTTAGAGTAGAAACTCACTGTCTAACATAGGTGGTGGGTATTGGAAAGTAATTGTAAATATTGCACACGTAGTTTTTAGTATAAAAAGACAACACCACCTCTGAGGCAGGCAGAGTGCCTCTGACTGTCCTGCTGAGTGGACCTCAGCTGGCCAGGAGAAAGAATTTTATAGACAAGAGCAATGAACAACCTTGAGACCGAGAACTGAAGAGCTCTGACTCCTTCTTCAACTGCTGGGCTGGGAAAAGAGACTTTCTAACACATCTTGGGGTCACTGTGAGCAGCAGAGATCTGAGAGTAGAAAACCCCAAACTCTGTAGCAGAGCACCAGAAAACCCTTCCAGATGTGACTCCTTGCACTTTCCATCCCACTGTCCCTCACTTTGTCTCTCACTTTGTCAGCCATGCTCTAGACACAGCCTAATCTGACCCAGCCATGGAAGCACAGACTGGTTTGGGTTGGAAGGGACCTTTCAAGACCATCTGGTCCAACCTTCTGCTGGGGGCAGGGACACCTTCAACTACATCAGACTGCCCAGAGAGGTGATGGACACCTCATCCATGGAAACATCAGACGTGAGGTTGGATGGGGCTCTGAGCCTGAGGTGTTTTACCACCCTCACTGTCAACAAATTCCTCCTTATGTGGAGCCTTAATCTGTCTTTTATTAGCTTAAAACCATAACCCCCATCCCTATCCCTATATGCCCCACTAAAAGTCAGTCCCCATCTTTCTTTCAGCTCCCTTTAAGGACTGAAAGGCCACATCTGATGTTCTTCAGCTTTCCCCCTCTCCTCAGCTGACACAAACCCTATTTCCAAGCAGGGAGGCACTAATGAGCAGCCAAGGAAAGGGAAAGGGCAGGTAGGTGGTGCTGAGCTGTGACAGCTCTGCTGGCAGCACCAAGAAGCTGCTTTTATTGTTCCCCACCCCATTATGTGACTCAAGAGGTACAAAAGGACATGAATTTTGGGATTTTTTTTCACCTATGCTACCCACAAACAATAATTAAATCTTGACATGCATTTTAATTAGCCCTGACTCTAATTAGATTGCAGTTCACAGAGTTTTTTTGTCTCACATTGATACCCTGGATGGGGAAGAGGCAGGGCTGAATATAAAATATGTCTCATTTCTATGTAAGAGCTCTGTAACTTACACAGATTTCTCTTTTTTTTCTCTCTTTGATATCTTCACTAAAATATCTTTTCATCACTTGATGGCAGTAGAGCTATAATGTAAATTTATAGATACTGATGCTGTATGGATGCATCAAAGAAAAAAAAAACCCACCTCATATTTATGTTTGTCTATGTATTTTTCTAAGGATCTGTTTTGCATTAGAAGTTTGAAAATATATAAGGCATAGGAAAGCTTTGTATTTTCAGCAGGGATTAATGCAGAGGATATTTCATTCATTCACAGTTGTCATAAATAACAGTTGGTGTAACCAAACATCTCCTAAATTCCTTCAGCTGTAACTCCAAACTCTGCAAAAAGAAAATCAACTTTCTTCTTTCGTTTTTAACTTCTGAGCACTTAATTTGCTTTCTGTTGTTAGTGCTGTGGTAAAGGCAGCAGCTCTTGTAATTATCAGCCTGTGAGGTTTCACACTACTGGCAGTGCTAGTGCTTCCTCTTTTACAGTCAAAATATAGATATTAAATGCAACAATACTGATAACAAGTTACTCCCAGCTCTCATTACCAGAAACTCAGATAATTCCCTGACAAATAATAAGGCTTTGCTATGCAACTAAGAAATGCTGATGCCTTTTTGTTCAGTGTTCCTACAATCCAGATGAAAATAATCTTCCTAAAATCGAGGCTGTCCCCAAGTCACCCTTTCTGTCTCCCCTGGAAGGTGCAGCATGCTGTGCCTTTACTCCTGACACAACAAAAGCTGGCTCCCTTCCCCAGAGACAAACCTGCAGCCCACCAGCTTGTGTTTAATGCTGCACTGGCTATGCAGCAGTGTGAACTAGCTGCTAACTAAACTGTGAACTAAAAATAAGAGCTGTTTGCCTTGCTCGTCTTCTTTCCCCAAGTGACTGGCATGTGTTAGTGGCTCCATTACCTGTGGCAATGAAGCCAGAGGCTGCCTTGCCAGAACCGAGCCTTTATTTTGCTGCCTGGATGCTCTGTGAGCTCCAAAATACTTCCTTGCCTGGAGTTATGAGTATACAATTTCATGAGCTCCAAATCTTGCACAAACCTGACAGTGCCTTGGAGAGGAAAAACACCTCCCATCCCAGGGCCCATCACCCCTGCCTCATATTTTTACCCTATTTTTTTTCCTCTTCTTTTCTAAACTTCCAGTTCTAAAAAGTTTTGCATGGGTATCTGGCAGTAGCACAGCTGCAGTATTTCACCATGGAGGGCACTCCAGTGCAGATCTCCGTGGCTGGAAGCAGAGCATTACATTGCACCGTAAGCTCTCTGCAGAGCAGGGGGAGCTGTGCTGGCAGACATCCCCTCCTGCCCCCGAGCATGCATTTCCCCCAGGCACAACCATTTCAGCATCTCCTCCTGCTGCTGGGTGCCAAAGCTTTTGCTCTGTTTGCCCTCCCAGGGGTATTTTTGCAGGGACACCTGAGTAGCGTTCACCTGCAGAAGGGATGCAGACCCAGGTCTGCTCCTGCAGCAACAGCCCCTGTCTTCCCCTTTCTGTGTGAAGCTGCTCCAGAGAGCATTTCTTATCCTTTCTCTCTCACACACAGGTCTCTGGTTCAATTAATATTTAATTCTTACACTCACTGGGACAACCTGAACTAGGGAGATGAAGGAAATCATGTTCCAGGCTGTGTTGGCAGCCTGCTGAACAGCTGCTTGGGGAGGTGGAAGACGCACAGGCCATTCATCCCTTTCCAGTCAGGCAGAGGTGGACTTGAAAATATCTCCTGTCACAGACAGTTCTTGTACATAAATTAAGGATTTACATACATACATGTACATACGTAGATGTACATAAATTAAGATTAAGGATTTTGTTTTCTTTCCCCCACCTGCACAACTCAGAGAGAAGGGACTCTGGTGGTTTGTCTGTCCTTGCTGGGCGGCACCACCCATTGCCCTGCTCTGAGCCTTACCCTGAAAGGTGCTTGGGCAGGGCTTTCCAGACCTGACCCTGAGCCCATTCCCTTGAGGACAGGAGTTCATGCAGGGGACAGAGCCCCAGTATTGTATTTGCCAGTGCCTTGGCAACAGGCAGGAATGATGCATCTGACTCCATGTTCTCAGAAGGCTAATTTATTACTTTATGATACTATATTGTATTAAAGAATACTATACTATACTAAAGAATACAGGAAGGATACTTAAAGAATGCTAAAAGATAATAATGAAAACTCCTGACTCTCCCAGAGTCCAGACACAGCTTGGCCCTGACTGGCCAAAGAGTGAAAACAACCGACAGCAGAATCCAATGAACAATCACCTGTGGGTGAACAATCTCCAGACACATTCCACATGAGCACAGCACAGGAGAAGCAAATGAGATAAGAATTGTTTTCCTTTTCTCTGAGGCGTCCTCAGCTTCCCAGGAGAAAAATCCTGGGAGAAGGGATTTTTTCAGAGAATGTGAATGCCACACACCCAAGCATGCCCACGACAACGCCCAACTTGCAGAGCTTCTCTCTGAGCCCTGGCCTTGCTCTGAGCTGCTTGTTCTGCCCTGGGACTCCAAGCAATCCCCACTTAGCAGGGCCTGTCCTTGGTGATTCCCATTCCTCTGTTCAATCCGCTGTTAAGTGAGGCAGGCAAAGGAAAACAGCCCCTCCTGATACCAGAAAAACTGCTGTTATTTCACTCCAAGGTATTTTGACATTAATAATGTTGGGAACATTCAAATAATGCTGCCAGGGGAATGGAGCAATATTTAACTTTCTTTTTACCTTGATCTCATTACTTGCTAGAAAGCCTGTTACAGAACAACAGCTTTTTGTTTATGAAGGGAAAAGAGGAAAAAATACTCTATAATTTTAAAACCTGAAATTGCTAAAGACAACACAGAGATTATTTACCCCAAAGCAACAATCTCAACTTCAGCTACAGTAGCTTTATAGGAAGTGCTGCTGCTTTTAAGTTTTCTGCATTTTACGACTGGTGAGAATTTTCACCATAAATTCCGACATTTGCAGTTCCTTTATCTGTCATAAGGAAGTGGTTGGTAAATGAGTGAAGTGCTCCAGTTCCCAGGGATGTTATGAACCAACATCTGCTAAGTCCATGGAAATACTCCCTGTTGACTTCTGCCAGTTCTGGATCAAGCACTTTTCAAAAAGATGGAAAAGGCAGAATATTTTTGCCTCTTTATCATTTAGCAGTAAGAAACCTCTTAGTCTGAAGTTCCTTTCCTGTGCCAATGTAATTCCACTGGACTCAGGCCTCCCCTAAAATGGAATTAGACCAAGAAATATTGGGACAAGGTATCCGGGTAATGAATTATGTTTGTCCTCAGGAAATGAACTCCTGTGATATGCTTCAAATCCCTGCAGGCTGTGGGAGCCAAGCTCTATAAAGCATTGCTTTACAGATGACTCTGCTGGTTCCAGTCCCTTCAGAAGGGCTGTGACTGCCTTGCACTAAGCTCAGACTCTGCTGAATGTGCTTTAAAATATTTCTGAGTTGGTCTGATTTTTCACCCTTTCACGGAAGAGCATTAGCCTGCTTTGTTTAGATGCTTCCTGGAATGATTTTTGCTCTGACAAGCCCAAACTTCTCTGAGGAGAGTCCCCTGCTGCCATTTGCCATCAGCAGGATTTCTGGGGTGCTGCTGCTCTGCAGGAGGACTCAGGCTTGGGGCTGATTTCTTTCCAATGCCATTGCAAATACTCTTGGTGTCTGTATAAAGCAAGCCTGACAGGAGTCCACCACCTGTCTCTGCTGAGGACAATATTGTTAAACAACTGATTTCTTCTGAGGTCTTCCATGGAGAAAAAAAAAAATAACTGCTCCCTGCATACAAATGCTCCAGGCTGGTATCAGTCACCCTTCTCCATTAATTCCACTTTCATTTTCAACACCGAAATTTGGAGTTAAACTAAATTCCTCCACTCCCTCCCCCCCAAAATTGTCACCATTCCTTGTTCCAGCCCCCTTTCTCTATGTTCCCATCTTCCTCTTCAGCCCATTTGCAGCATTTCCATCTGTCAGGATGGAGTTGCCTCACTGCACTTGGGGTGTCCACAGCCCTGACCAGATCCTGTCTGAATGTCCTCAAGCTGTCCTAGTGTAACCCCAGCTCAGTCAGAAATTCTTTATGCTGCCTCAGCCTTGAGCACGTGGGCTTATGAGTGCACCAATGAGGTCCTTTATTAAGTCTGGTGCCTCTGAATCAATCCTAAATTGCAAACCCTGAGATTAATAGTGCCTATTTCAGGGTCCAGGCTTCTTTTATGATTTTCAATATACTCTTTCCATGCCTTTGCCCCTAAAAATGGCTATAGAAGTGTCAATTTTCCAGAAAAAAAAAAGGCTCAATAGTTGGCTTATTTTCTCCTTATTTTTATTTATTTTTTGAAATACTTGTATCGAACTAGATTTGCTAGAAAATCAAACCATTTAAAGTTTTGGAATGAAAGAGCATCATGCACATCTCAGGAGGACTGAAGCTGATGGAAAAAAGTGTCTCAGGGTAAAGCACAACACTTAGAATGTTTTAAATAGAGAAAGAATTTATAGTCTAAAAAAAAGGAAAGGAAAAATAAATTGCTGAAGTTCTTTCTCTTGTTCTGTGTGTTTTGGATGTCCAGTCCCTGTGAGCTTGTACTGTGTCTGTGTCTTGGATCCATGTTTAGGGTGTTGAAGCCTGGAGGGGCACCAAGGTTTAATGGATAATGGAGCAAACTCTGAACTGGTGTCTGGACAGTGTTACCTGCAAAAACAAGCACAGTACAAACTGCTGCAGTCCAAGTGCTTGGGTACAGCCTGAGTTTGGGATTTATATTTCATTTTTTGGCTGCCCCCCTCCTCCTTCTGCTTCCCTCGTCCCTGACCCAGATCACTAAAGTTTTGGCAGATTTAATCCTCTATGATATCTAATAGAATGCTACACCAGCTGTATTCCCAGGTTCACACCCATGTGATTTCCAGTCTGGGGGATGAGCAGAAGGAGCTGCATCTCTGGACTCTGAGCGCCTCTCAGATCTCTTAAGAGCCCTCTTTGCTGATACTGAAGTTCCTGCCTGCTGCTTGTTCACATGAGACCCTTAAAACACTTCTGCACCTTTTTTTTTTTTCTGGTTTCAAGAAGCAGGCAGGCATTTACTTTAGAGGAAAAAGCTGAAAGGCCTTTATAGCACCATCATTGCTATTCTGGTGGTGTCTCCCCCATGTCTCCTTGGACTCAGCAGGCAGAAGGTCTTCAGACAGCTTGAGCTTTGCTCTGGTTCAGAGTGAGCAGCTCCTTATGTAAAGTCCAGTGAGAAGGAGAAAACTCTGGAGGAAGGACCATTTCTGGTTTGTTTTTTTTTTTAATAATAACTTTTCAATTTCTGTTGGATTTCCTGCCACACAAGTACAGCCCATCCTTTCACACCAGCTTTGCCATGAATCTAAACATGGACACTTTGTGTTCTCCCTCCATCACTCCCAACTGGAACTGAGAGAGTTATTTTATGGTCAGAAGGAAGCCTGCTGGCTCTGACTGGTCCAAACTCCAGAATTATGAAATAAAATTAAGGGGACCAGCTGGTTGAGTTTTCTGGGTTGTCCTCAATCTGCAGAGTTGGCTTTGCACAGCTCTGATGTGAATGTGCCTCTGTGCCTTGGAAATCTCCTTTCTCCTGTGTGGGATCCATTTCACCTCATTATAGACATTGAAGATTTTATTGTTCAAGCTGAAAGAGTCTGTGTGGGCTTCCTCTGCTGTTGCTAAAGTGTTTTCCAGAGGGGGATTTATTTCATCTGCTCTAGGATTCTGTTTTACAGTCTCCTTAATACATCACTCTCAGCTGGTGTAGAAAATAAGCAATCCTATTACCCCTCTTCCCTTTGGCTGTACAGCCCTGCCTGTTGTGCTAAAGATCATTTCCATGAGGAATCTGGATGGGGAATTCAGCTGGCAGAGAATTTCCCTTGGTGTTTTCTGGGGCTTTTGTGAAGGGAAGTGTGTAGATTTTACTTTTGTTTCAGCCAGCCCAGTTTCTGGGACACTCCACAGTCAAAGAAAATCTAGCAATGACAAAAAAAGACAAAGGAATAATTGGCTGAGGAAGAGGGAATTTGAAATAATACCAGCACCCAGAGCCTTGGGTGGAATAAAGGGACTGTGGAATTGCTCCCTTAAAGAAGAGAAATGTCTCTTTGGGGGTTGTCTCATACACCAAATGGGCTTAGAAGATTTCCGCTTATGAAGAGGCTTTATGAGTTCCACTTATGAGTTGACTTTAGCCTAAACCAGAGCCTGAGAAGGCTGAGCCTCAATGGCCTTTAAGGGTCCTTCCAACCCAAGCTATTCTGTGTTTCCATGCTCTGAAGGAGCAGCAGTAAGTGCTGTGCTGGAGTTGTATCCCCTGGCCTGTCTTGGCACATTCACTATCTTCACTGCCTCCCCTTTGCAGTTTGTCCATCCTGGCTGCAGTTCAGGTCTCCTTCTGCCTCTGGGGACAGCAGACACATGGCACTGCCAGCCTCGTGGGGGAGTGATGAGAGGTGGGCACACAGAGACAGTCCCCCATTCACACACCCTTTTAAAAAATATTTACACATGGATTTATCCCCACTGAAGTCAGCGTTAGTGAAGACCAGAGCTGTTTCTTGGTGGGGTAAGGAGCAGGTCCATTAAAACTGATGGGGCTTTCCATTAGGTTAACAGGATTTGGACTGGCCACCACATTATTTGTGAAGAACTTACAATTTAAGTGTTTCCCTGCAGTGTACAAGCAAGAGAATGGGGACTGAAGAAAACCAGGCAACATTTAGAGGCCTCAGTCTCCCATCAGCTTTAGCACAGCGGGGTGCAGATGACACAGGAATGCAGATGTGATGAGAGATTTCCGTGGCAGCTGAAGTTCACTGCAAAAAGTTCACCAGAAAGCAATCCGGGTAAGGAATTGCTGCAGGGAACTGCAACAAATAAGAATTACAATAAAGAACCAATGACAAGAGAACAGAAATGACAGTTTTTTCTGGAAGCATTTCCTGATTTATCTCCAACCAGAGTCTCTCCGAGTGAGCATATTAGAGCTTACACCACATAGCAAAGAAATAATGAAACTTGCTTAAAGTACAGGCATCCTCGCTGCCTGAGTGATACTGGTTGCTAAAAGATACTTAAATAAGTGAATAGCCTTGAAGCACAAGATGACCAGATGAAGGAAATTGTTCTGAAGTACTGCTGCAGATAAGCAGGCTCTCAGTAACACACACATCCTAATTCTACAGCACTGAGGAGAAATGATGGCAGGGCCATACGGTTTTCTCCCCCCTGCCTCTTCTGGCAGCAGGATATGAACTGAGATAATATTTAAGAATGAGCATAACATCCAGTGAGTGCCACACACACAGTGCAGGCACAGATCACCTCAGCTGGGCTCCCTGTGCCCCGGGCACAGCCTGTCCCTGTCCCTGACCGCGTTGCAGTCGTGCCCCAGAGCGGGGACGCGCAGCCCTGGCTGACGTCAGGCAGGAAAACCCTGCTGTGAACCCTCTGCTCCTTTGGGGCACCCTGAGGAGAGAGGCAATTGGCAATTAGGGGTCAGCAGGGACACTGCACAGGGCTCAGAGAGCTGAGACGGAGCATGGATGTCCACATGGAGTGCCCGCACTGGGTGGTGCTGCTGTATCAAATGCAGGGAGCCCCTGACGCAGGGAATGGTTGGCATCTGACTCCATTGATTCAGAATGCTGAACAATTGCCTTATTAAAACTATAATATATTACATTAATACTATGTTAAAGAGATGCTACACTATACCATGCAAAGATACTAAAGAATACTAAAGAAAAACCTGTGATTGTCTGTCACAGGTTTGAGCCAATTGGCCAAGGAATCAAAACAATCCTCACCAGAATCCAATTGACAAATTAGGTAAACAATCTTCCTAACACATTCCACATCTGCAAAACAACAGGAGCAGTGAATAGAGATAAGAATTGTTTTCTTCTCTGAGGTTTCTTGCTGTGTTTCCCAGGATAAATCCTTGGGAAGTTGTGCCTGCTGCTCTCTGTGAAGAGAGATGTGGCCACGCTGCTGTGAGAAATGTGGACATGAAATAAACAACTCCAGCTGGGCCCATTCTCTGGTGGCATTCAAAGGCAAAAGGATGAACCCACTCAGGCTACCAGGTTTGATCTCCCCACTACAGGAAGATGAAGGGCTTCTCCAGTAGACCCAGCATCTTTCTGCAGCATGTTTAGTTATCTCACCATAACTTGGCTGCATCCTTTGTATGTTGGGAAGGCTTACAATAACCTGGGCATTTTCCCTGCAGTGAGCTGGAAGCCAAGGACTCCAGTCAGGGGAACTGTTTTGCCAGTGGGCCATGGCAAGTTCAGCTGGCAGTGACAAGGGCTTCCAGGGGCTCTTGCCTCTGGGCAAGAGCTGTGGCACACAGAGTTCAATGCAAGTGTGCAGAAGATGCCTGAATGTGCTGGATTGCCAAGCAAATTGTATTCTGTTTACCATCTGCATGGCAGTTGTCTTCTGTTCATTGGGCAGTTTTCCTTATCTCTTCCACAACCACTCCTCCCTCCAGGGAGGAACATCTGCTGATAACAGGCATTGAATGTCACTGCATGGCTGATAAGAACTACAGCATCCCACTGGGAGATGCTCTGCCCAGAGGGAGGAGCCAAGCATTCCTACCTGGATATAATCTGGAGATTCTGGAGCACCAGCACAGCTTCTCTACTGGATTCCCAGAGGAACAGCAGCTGCCTCTTCTTCCACTGGATCTTCAGAGGAAAACAAGACACACTTCTACAGCATCCCTGCTCCAACAGAACCACCCCTGACACTGCAGGAGGGCTGCAGCCACAATTCCAATGGGACTGCTACCAACACCCTGACCCACAGGGTGTCAGATTGTGTTCTGACTCTGTCAGTGTTGTTCTAGTTTACTCCATTGTTCATTTTATCTTTTATTTTCTTCCCTAGTAAAGAACTGTTATTCCTGCTCCCATATTTTTGCCTGAGAGCTCCTTGATTTAAAATTTATAGCAATTTGGAGGGAGAGGGTTTGCATTTTCCATTTCAGGGGAGTCTCCTGCCTTCCTTAGCAGACACCTGTATTTCCAAACCAAGACACTGTGAAAGAGATGGGAGGGGTGGGGTCATAACAGATTTTAGGAAAGATCTCCCTCTTACACAATACAAGAGCACAGTGAATGAAAAACAAGAGTCTACAGTTCTTCAGGTTCAGGCACTGTTTTTAAACAAGCACTGGCTGCTAATTTCTTCATGTCTCCACAAAAAAGTGGAGAGACAGTATGAGCCAGGGAGGTGGGGAGGAATGAATAACGTGGCATTCTCTTTTTGCTAAGTGACCTTTTAAAATCAAGGAGCTGAAATCTAAATACCAGGGGGGAGCCTGGGGGAGAAATTACAGACAGCATTGCTGCTCCATGCTCCAGCCCTCCTTCAGAAAGGCAGCACAGGAGGGTGAGTTAAAGCACAGAGAAAAGGGTCACTCCTTTTTCATTTAAACAACCAGCACAATCATTTCACATTTGGCAGATCATTACTAAAAACCTACTCATAAATTCTGACTCAGTTGGATTAGAACACAAAATTATGGATTCAGACAGCTGCAGAGTACAATGAAATATTGAAACAAGTAGTATCTGGTGTTTACATTAAATATGACATGGCAAATAAAATGGTTTGCTTTGGTGTTTTCTGCATGTGGGCAGCATACTGAAGCCAGCAATGTTTAAACCAGACTTATGCTGCTCTATCCACATTTTGAAGCCTCTGTTAAATTCAATCATTGTTTTGTGTGTCCTTGCACTCCAGGAACTGATTTGCAGATCGTTGTGTGATGCCATTGATCTGGCTGAATTCTTATTTGCATCTGACTCATGGCATGTCCCTGCCCCTGTTAAAATTCCTAAAGCCAGAGGCCACTACATCAGGAAATCAATTCTTCCTGCAGTAATGCTTGCCCTGAGCCTCATGCATGCCTTTAGCAAGTGATCCTTCATTGAGCCTGAGAATTTCCATGTGAGAGGGACCAGCATATCATGGGATGCCAGGAGTGACCCTGAAAATTGGAATTGCAGCTTATAAGAGGTGAAGTGGTGGGAAGAGAGTGTGAATGGATGTGAAACCTCTGAAATTAGGAGGATTCTGTGGCTCAAAACGCTGCCAATGCAGCATCACTGCATTGTAAAACTCACAGGTGGGTCTGAGTAGGCACTGAAGAGAAGCAAATTTCGGAAGCATCTCTCAAATCTGGCACGGAGGACGGGCTTTGCTAAGTTTTGCCAGACCCAGAGGTCACTGAAGGGATCAGGGAGTTTATTTCTGTCTCCTTGTGACCACAGGCAGCAGGTCATGGCTGGCTGGCTCTGATGGCTTTGAGCAGGGTCCATCCCAGTTTGACCTGCCCTGAGTGAGTTGTGACAGAAGGTGCATTTAAGCATCAGAATGACCTGGAGACCTGGGTGAATGCTAATGAAGGGTTCTAAGTTTTAATTGTCTGCAGTCACTGGCCTAGTTTGAGCCGCCTGCAGAGTAGCAGAAGTCTGTAAAGAGACAGCACTGAAAATCTTAGGCTGTAAAACATCTGCTGGCTTTAAAATGACTTAAATAGATTATAGTCATGCTGTGAAGCTGTTTGTTTCAGTTCCCTTGTTTAGATTATACCAAAGAATTGCATATTGGGGGGGAGGTGATTAAATAGAATTAGATAAATAGGTAGAAGATTCTCCAAATCCTTCCTTTCCTGTGGCAGGCTCTGAAAAGACATCACCTTTCTCCTGCTGGTGCAGGACTTGGAGACAGCAGGGAGTCAGAGCTGGCATCTGTCACCTCTCTGAAAGTTTGATAGTCAGAGATGCACTAGATTAGTGCAAAACCAGCCCCACAGTCATGAGAGGGCTGGTGCCCAACACTGCTCAAAGAATGAGCCTCTGATGCGATTAGTGGGGTGGTGAGGCACAGCACCAGCTCCTCCTGCAGCAGGTCACAAACTGCCACACTTTGTTCATGTGAGAAAGGTCAGATAATCAGCATTCAGTCAGAAGGAGAGAAAAAAAAATGAGCCTGGGATTCATCAGTGTTAAAGCAAATATTATAAATTATGCATGACCACTCATTTATCTGTGAATTTTCATTCATAAGACAGTTGAAGTTTTTTTGAGAGGGAAAAAACAAAACCCAAAACTTCTGGTTTGGCTTAGTGTTCAGAAGCTACCCTTTGAGCTGGAAACAATGTTTTGCCTAAGAAATAAATATCCTCCTAGTCCTAAACAGTCCAAATGTTTCTAAGTGCAAATTTGATAAGCCAAGAAATATTCTAATTATTTTTCTGTTATACCATAATCCTCTGGCCACTACTTCCTTCTGATGTGTAATTTTGACAACTGTGTGCTGAAGAATAACTGGTTTTTATTAATCGTGCCTAAGACATAAAACCTTCACAGCTGAGCTTTCAGAACTCCAGTTGCAAGCCCCTGTAAGAATAGAGTCCACAAGAGTTCAGGGCAAGATATGTAAGGATAATGCATGAATGACATGTGCGTGTGTATATCAAAATGAACTTTGGTCTTTGGACCTCAAACCTTGTTGCCTGTATTCTCAAGAAATTTTATTGCACAGACCATTTCACCAAAACCTGGAAAACAGAGAAAAAGAGGAATTTGAGTAGCTGTTCCTATTGTCACACAATCTTTCCTCAGGATCATGTTCCTCCTTCCTGGTCTATCTCAAATAACTCTGATGCAGAAGACAGATCATCCAGATTATGAATTCAAATGCTTCACCATTCATTAGATTATTTATCATAAATGCCTAGCCTGTAATTTTTGATGTAATTCAAGATTCATTCTCACTCCTCTGTAAGAGGCAGCAAGAATAGATTAATCTCTTTGCAGCAGTCTGCTTGCTGTCCCTCTCCTCTCCTCTCCTCTCCTCTCTCCTCTCCTCTCCTCTCCTCTCCTCTCCTCTCCTCTCCTCTCCTCTCCTCTCCTCTCCTCTCCTCTCCTCTCCTCTCCTCTCCTCTCCTCTCCTCTCCTCTCCTCTCCTCTCCTCTCCTCTCCTCTCCTCTCCTCTCCTCTCCTCCTGGAGAATCAAGGCATTTCCAATAGTTAAGAGCCAAGGAATTTGTGTCTCACATGGACCTCTAGGCTCTGTTTGGAGTTTTTAGCAGCACCAGCATATTTAACTTGATCCTGCTTGGATCTGTAAAGTCTCCCAGGTACTGTGGTGAGCAGAAATGGTTTAAGCAGTTGGATCCCATCCTCTTTCTCTCTCCCTCACTTGACTTTTACTGAGGGTTATTATTTTGCACTTGTCCACATCAATTTTCCTCACACTTGTTCATCTCACAAAGCAGTTTTTTTTTCTGTCTTGTAGTAGCAACAAAACAGAGCAGGAATTCACTGATGAAAACACTGAAGAGTGCAAGACCCACAGCAAACGCTGTGCCAAACTACTCAATTCATCACTTTAACAGCAAACTTGTGACAACTCTCTGTGTCTGATTATTCCACCAGTTTTGCACCAATTGTGGTTTTTTTTTCTTGCTCAGTTGCTTCTGCCACTTGTTTATGAGGACATCATATGGGGTATTACTAAAAATCTTAAGTAAAAGAGGCATTTCTTGCTACTCCTCTCTCTACTGGCCTTTATCCTGTCACACAGAGAGAGAGATTATATTTCCTTTACATGATTTCTTCTTAACAAATCTGTATTAGCTGACATCCATTCATTATTTGCCAGTTAGATTATTTGTAATGTTTACAAACTGCTCAGCTATTTATTTAAGGAGGACAGTATTTATATTTTTACTGTCTTCTGAGTGCTGAAGTTACCCCAACACCCTTCCCTTTCCTTCCCCCTTTCCTCACCAAGTAAAAATGTCTGTGTACCCACTCTGCCCCACTTTGTTATCCATTCAATTCTAAGTTAAAAGTAGCTGGATTTTCCTCTCTGTTTGGCTGAATACTTCTGCACCTCAATGCTCTGGCTGGAAGAAGCCTTTCCCTTTGAGTTTCAGACTGGATTTATTTATTTCTGAGCAGTTTATACCTTCTTTCTCTTTTGCTAGGTCTGTCCTTTGACTTAAGCAGTTCTTTTCTCTTCCCTGGTGTTTATCCCCAAGGACAGCTTTGCAATTTCATCCCTTTCAGACTTCATTTTTCTAGAGTAAACAGAAGCACTGGCCACCTATTTTATTTTAATGTGTTTTTTTCTTTTTTTTTCTTGCATAAACTAGAATATCCTATCAATTCCAGGAGTAAATTTTCTGCACCTTTGACTGTTGGATTTCCTCTTTCTTCAGCACAGATGCCCTGGCTTGTTCCAAGAACACCAGGTGAGAGCTCAGTGGTCCCTGATGGTGATGTGGCCTGGGGGTCACCTTTGCCTCTTCCATGGCTGCATCTGCCTGGTGTCTCAGTCCAGGAGTGACTCACAGCTTTTCAAACACCCTAAAACAGAAACCCCCATTTTTCATCCCAAAATGCATGAGATCATTCTGTGCTGCAGAGCATAATCCTTTTTTTATTGTTTTGACAAGCTTCAAAGGCATGTGTTTATTCTTGTGTGATTTCCCAATGCTCTTTGCATTCACGCTGCTCTCCAGCACAGTCCATGACTTAACTCCAAGAAAGGAATTACTCACAGAAATATTTTATTGGGATCAGTCTCCTGAGAAGTTTTGGAAGAAGAATCCCTGTTCCCTTTACATACTCCCTGTTTCTCTTGCTCCTTCCCTACCAGTACCTTCCAGGTCTGTCTGCTTTTTCTGGAAATTTCTACCATGAAATCAGACCTGAAATACAAAAAAAAAAAAAAAAAAAAAAAAAAAGAGGGATGTGTGCTTCACTTCTCACATTTGCAGCATCAAATCTTGTGAAAGAAAGCCAAGAAGAACCCTGGGTAAGACCAGAGCTGATCCAGACTCCTCTTTGCTGTGTTAATGCAATTCCAGGCACAGGGCTGTATCCTACAGCAGCTTTTTATTTGGGATTAACATCCCACAGCAAGCTGTACAGCTCTCCATTATCTCTCCTGAGCAGAGAGAACTGATTGCTTTCATTTAATTAAAATAAGATGTCATGCTTTGGCCCTCACTCCCACACACATTCAGCCCAAACTCAACAGCAGCATTTCTTGAAGCCTGACTTGTGGGGTTAGTTTCTTTCTTGGTTTTGTTTTGTTCTGTTTTGTTTTAGTTTGCCTTTTCTTTGTTAGCTCTTTGCATTCTTCTAGTTTTGAGTAGCATATTACTGAATTAATAAGTGAGAATCACCATTTTAAGTTTAGGTAACTTTGCAACAGCCCTGTGCCTTGGGGAAATATATTATCCTGCTTTTTTATGGGCAGGGAACTGAAGCACAGAAGTAAAGGGTCAAATCTGCCACTGCAGATTTATCCCAGTGCAATTCAGGGAAGCAGACAGCTGTATAAAGCTGCAGTTACACAGTGATTAACCAAGCTATTTGATTTGCACTTAATGGTTTATTACAGTCTTCTTTTAGTTTGGCTATATTTACTAAATCTGCTGTGGAGCAGCTTAGGGTCAGGATGCTAAATCAGCAGGATGATTTTCAAACACTGTGCTGCTGTAGAGAAATTCACATATTTTTGCATGTCTGCTCTGCCCAAATGAAATGCCTGATTCAGCAGCAGCAGCAGCAGGGGCTGAGTGCAGAGCCAGCAGTGGGTGACACAGCTCCCCAGAGCCAAACCCCTCTGCCTGCCTCCTCCTGGGCACCACGGGTTATCCAAGGACACACTTTCAAGTGCCATTCCTTTTGGAGGGAATTAGGCTGTCTGAAGTGTGATTTATACCTAAGAAAATATGATAATTGACTCAGAGCTGAGTGCTTTGACCCATCTGACTTTGATGTTCGTGTTCTTTCCCCATTGCCAGGTCACGCTCACCCGCGACAGAATTTTCCACTTTCCATCCTTGTTTTGAGTTCACTGAGATCTGCCTTTTCCCTTAAACTGGATAGCTGTTGCCATCCCCCTGCCTGTTGCAGAAAAAGGCTGAGCAGGTTTTCATCTTCAGGGCTTCACTGGAGGGCAAGATCAGTGAAAAGGCAGCCAGAAAGATACAAAGGGTAGGTTCAAATTAAAAAAAAAATTGCTTTTGGTTTGCCTGCAGATGGCCCTGAAAGGATCCTCTCCAAATGGCACCCCTTGTTTATGGGGAAGGGTTGTGCAAGGTGACCCCTGCAGCCAGAAACAATCTCTGGGAGATTTCTTGACTCACTGAGCAAGCTGATTTACAGCCAGTGGGGGCTGAGAAGTGAAACTCTCTGTGTGGGTATTCTTGGTTTAGTGTCTGATGAGGGTTAAAGGCACTGGGCCATAAATATCCTCAATATGCTCCAAATCAAATCAGGCAGTGGGGAAGGGTCAGGCTCCTGTTTCAGGATAGATGCTGGAGCAGGGGGAAATTGGCTGATTTGTGCCAATTCATTTGGTCCCACTTGATACCCAATAATATTTATGAGCTCCACTGTGCTGAAAGAAGGGGAGACAGCTCCTGCACCTCACAACAGTTACACTGATGCAGTGTGAAGCTCCACAACCCTGCCTGGTGCCTCACCTTGTGGGAGGAAATCCACCCACTGCTCTTGGAAGGGCGCGGGCAGGCACTGGGGCTGTGCAGGACCTGTCTCTCTCATTACACACAGCCACTTCCTCAATTCTGAGCTGAAATCCATCAGAAAATGCAGAGCAACAGCATTGATTTTACCACTTCTGGCATAAAACCACCCTGGCTTTCAGCTGTTGAATAGACTCTGGAGCTGATGTTGGTGCAGAGGGGAAGAGGAGCTGTTTTGTTCAGAAAGGCACTGCTAAATTCAATGCTCAGAAATTATTGCTCTGTGTCCTTGTAATGACCTTTTAGTAATTTTAGTCCTTTAGTCCTTTTAGTTATTCTCCCATTCTCTAGAAGCAATGAGATTTTGTGCTTTTGCTTATCTACTCATTTGCTCACTCCTCTTTTCATCCCTCTTCCCCCCAGGCTTTAGGACCAACCAACAACCTCAGCTCTGTGAAGCCAACTGAGTCCCAGGAGGGATGAGGCTCAAAGAATTAAACCCAGGCTTGTTAACCCAAAACACCTCCCAGGACAGCCAGGTTCTGACTGTCTGAGCCTATTTTCAATCAGTTGCAGCACAAATGGTTTGGGATGATGACAAACCTTTGGCCATGGCTCCCTGGGAGCTGGAGCCCTCCTGGTGCCACAGGTGTTGGCTGTCTTACCCATATCATTATCTAGCTGGAAAACATGCAGGGATGCTAATTTAAATGTCAGCTCTGCTTAGGATTTTATCATCAAAAGGACATTGTGCAGCTATTATGTGACTTGCTCAATTCATCTCAGGGAATGCCTCCTCTGGTGACCCAAAGTTGGTGGCAGCTCAGCACAGACTGAATATTAAACTGGAATTTTATTAGGCTGCTGTTTAAGGATGAATCCAGCTGAAAACCACCTCCAGAGCTGCCTGGATCCTCTTCCAACTGTTTAAAACAAGTGTCACTAAATCAGACAAATGCTGGTGCTGGGACACAGCAGGCACTAATTTAACCCATATGCTCTGGGAGTGCTCCTACATCTGTTTCTTCTGGGCAGAACTAAACAGTGGAATTAAATTTTTTTTCTCCCCCCTATCAAGTAAAATTGTATCACAAGCTAGCCATGCAATTTTAAGCCCACTGTGGCAGCTCACTGATTGGTGTTCTCGTAGTGGAAACTCAAACGCTGCTGAGCAGTTTGGGGCAGGGCTGTTGGGTTTCCACAGCCAGATTTTGGGAGAGGATGATGCAGGAATGGCTCCTGTCAGGATCTGCTGGATGCTTCCCCCGTGCCCATAGAGCCAAAGCCAGCTGGCTCTGAGACAGCCCCATTCCTGGCCAAGGCTGGGTGATGGTGGTGGTGCGTTTGGGGTGATGTGTGTAAGGAAGGGGAAAACCTCCATCCTCCAGCTGGAGAGAGGGATGAGAATGTGTAGGAGGAGCAGCTCTGCAGACCCCAGGTCAGGGCAGAAGGACGGGCAGGAGCTGAGATCCCTCTGCAGCCCCTGGGGCAGCTGTGCCCCTGCAGCCCAGGGAGCTCCAAAGGAGGCTGTGACCCCATGGGAACCCCACTCTGGAGCAGTTTGCTGCCAGGACCTGTGACCCCATGGGAACCCCACTCTGGAGCAGTTTGCTGCCAGGACCGATTGTATTTGCTGGGAAATGCCCTGACAAAGGCAGGAATGATGCATCTGACTCCATGTTCTCAGAGGGCTAATTTATTACTTTATGATACTATATTATATTAAAGAATACTACACTATACTAAAGAATACAGGAAGGATTCTTACAGAAGGCTAAAAAGATAATAATGAAAACTCCTGACTCTCTCCAGAGTCCCAACACAGCTTGGCCCTGATTGGCCAAAGAGTGAAAACAACTGACAGCAGAATCCAATGGAACAATCACCTGTGGGTGAACAATCTCCAACCACATTCCACATGAGCACAACACAGCAGAGGCAAATGAGATAAGAATTGTTTTCCTTTTCTCTGAGGCTTCTCAGCTTCCCAGGACAAAAATCCTGGGTGAAGGGATTTTTCAGAGAATGCAAATGCCACAAGGACCTGTGACCCCTTGGGGGACCCATGCTGGTGCAGCCTGTTCCTGCAGGATTGCACCCCACGGGAGGGACCCACACTGGAGAAGTTCATGGAGGATTTATCTCCCTGTGAGAGACTCCACGCTGGAGCAAGTGAGGAGTGTGAGGAGATCCTCTCCTGAGGAGGAAGAAGTGACAGAGACAATCTGTGATGGGTTGTCCACAGTCCCCAGCCCCCTGTGCCATCAGAGGCAAGGAATTAGAGAGTTTGGGAGAGGATTTGAGCCCATGAAGAAGGGAAGGACAGGAAGAAGGTGTTTTTAATATTTGTTTTCATTTCTCCTTACCCTGCTCTGATTTGATGATAAATTGATGTCCCCCAGTACTGTCTGTTTCTCCTGTGACTGGTGAGTGATCTTTCCCTGACCTTTCCAAGCCTACAGATATATTTTTTCTCCCTTTTCCAGGTAAGGAGAGGAGTGCTGGAGTGGCTTTGGTGGGCACCTGCCATCCAGCCTGCCTCATCTAACCACAGCTGGAAATCAGGGATAAACTTGATGGGGTTGGAAAGAACTGTGGCATGAAGGAATTACCCTGAGTTATGAGTTATTTATAATATGAATATTGTTTTGCCTCTCACCATTCCTCTCTCCCCATAGCCCTGGCTGTCCCAGGGTGTGCAGTGTTACAACCTCCCCAGTGAAACTTTATCTCCTCCTTGCCTTCCCAGAGCTTGGCCACATTATTGCTGATTTTGTTAATATTTATGCTTGCCACACTCTTTCTTTACTCCTTTTGTCAAACATCTTTACTCTCTGCCATCTTGTTCCTTCACTGTTTCATTGTATTTGCAGTGTTTTAATTTTCTGACTTATGATCTTGTCTTGTTCTTTAATAGTTTAACAGCTGAGAAAGGGATAAGGAAAAAAAAGACCAAAATCTACTTTCTATTCTTTTAAAGATGGTATGTAAAGAAGAAATCAATAAGACATCAATACATGATAGGAATATGTAGGTCAAAGAGATATTAATGTCTTAATTATAGCCAAGGTCAGGTTCCCAAGTGGTCATAATTCAGTGTTTGTATTATCTATTTTATTACCATTGTGTTCTTTGATGAATTTGGAGCTTAGTCATCGAAAATGAACATGGAATATCCACCTCAAGGGAAATTTTGCTATTTTATGTTGAAATTGGTATGAAAATGATCTCAAAATACTTTGAAAGAAGATATTTTGATTTTCTTTTTGAGTGTATAAAAAGAACCTTAATGGCATATTTCCTTGCAGTAATTCTAGGCTCTGTCACTCCAGGTGCATGTGAACAGTAGAATGCTTCTTTGACCAGATCATTGCACAATATATTAAAATATTAACACTTTAATGATATTCATGGTTATTTACATTGTTATTGAAAAGGGACATCCAAATAAACTAATCCTTATTAAGAAAGGAAGATTTCAATGAACATTTAATTGGGCTTTCTGAAATACAGTGAATATGAAATTTCATCAATAATTCTGCTTCTCACCTAATGACTGCAAACTTAACATATCTTTTTGCAAAGACATTTAGTCTTGATTTAGAAACTCCCAAATGAAAAAGAATTTACCATGAGCCTCAGTAATTTGTTCCAGTGGTTAATTATCATGCCTTAAATATGTACATCTTATTTTCAGCTTGCATGAGGTTTACTCATATATTAATTGTATATTTGATTGTAATTTGCTCTATCTTAGCTAGTTAAATGCAATGCACTTTTTTAAATTCTCTGATTGGATGACATCTTTAAATAACCAACTTAGCATGAATTACAAAGTTTTACAATCAATTATACAAATGCAAAAATTCAAGAATTGAACTTCAGCTGAAAAATCAACAGACAGATTGTTCAGCTGTGGTCCTCCAGTTTTAGAATATTGGGGAGGAAGGAAATCTCAAAGAATCTTGTCCTGTTTTTGGAGGGGGTAGAGATCACTTCATAACACAGCTTTATCCAAGCATGTAAATTTATTTCTGTTTTCCTGCTGATTTGCTCAAAAGGCACAGAAATGCCTCTAATGTGTAGGAACCTCTGAGCAGCCTGGTCTGGTGGAAGGTGCCTCTGCCCATGGCAAGGGGTTGGAATGAGAGGATCTTTAAGGTCCCTTCCAACCCAAACAGTTCTGTGATTTGGGAAATGAGCCCTGATACTGGATTTGGGAAATAGACCCTTACACAGAGACATGATATAGAGATAGTACAAATGTCAGAGATAAAGAAGGCACAATTTTTCTGGCCTCTTTTCATTAACTAAAAGGAGAACCTGAGGTGAGAAATTCACATATAAATCAAATAAGGTGACTTCTTATCTGTGTTCTATGCGCACACTTTGATTTGTACAAAAGAATCAGAGAAGGGGAAAAAAGCTTACATGAATGTAGATGAAACTTGAAAAAAAGCATAATATCCTCACTGAAATGTTAACCTTCATTGAGATGTGGATAATTCCTCCAGGATTCTCCAGATTCATCTTGCTTTTCAACAAATGTTTTATGAAGAAAATGATTCACTAATGAGTTTAATTCTCACTGGTGTGACGGGATTTGGGGAGGGCTGGAAAGGATGCATGCTGTGGAGGCTAAAGTGGCACCAGAAGTGGGACAGGGCTCTCTACTGCAGTTGGCAAGGTCATAAAGCAGGGAACAAGAGGATAAAAGATCAATCTGTTGTTCAGGAAGAGCAGGAAGGTAAGGGAAGGATCGCAGGCATGCTGAGTGGGAGGCATCTGCTCCTATTTCAGTACCCACAAGGTGGGTCTGTCCAATTTCAGTACCCAAAAGGTGAGTTTCCAATTTCAGTACCCAAAAGGTGAGTTTCCAATTTCATAGCAAAAAGGTGGAAGTGTCCAATTTCAGTACCCAGATGGTGAGTTTCCAATTTCAGTACCCAAAAGATGGGGGTCTCTCCAATTTAAGCACCCAAAAGGTGGCTCTCCCCAATTTAAGTACCCAAAAGGGGGGGTTCTCTGGGTCTCTCCAATTTCAGTACCCGAAAGGTGAGTTTCCAATTTAAGTACCCAAAAGGTGTCTCTCTCTAATTTCAGCACCCAAAAGGTGGCTCTCCAGGTGGATCTCTTCATGGCTCTTGCAGCTGCAGGGGATGAATGAGTGGCCCCAGGGAAGCCTCCTGCCAGCCTTTCAGGTGGATAATGTTCATTGCATTGTGTCAATCTCTCTCCACTAACTACTGAAGAAAGCCTGGAGTGATTACTTTGAGGGCAGATGAATCCCCAGCCCTGAGAATGGTCCATATTCCCTCCCAAAAGATGATGTGGAAGGAGCAGCTGACTTGTCTGATCTCTTAGTAATCTGCTGAGAGAGGAGACAGTGCCTGCAGTCTGCTAGCAGAGATCTGCAGAGGTTATTCCTCTCACCCAATTTATGTTTTTGCTGTAGGACATGATTAGGGTTGGATGACATGAGGGGCCATACAAAATGACTTGTCACAACATTATTACCATCTTTATTTCATGTTGCCACACTCTGTGCTCCTTTACACTGCCTCAATAAGCCCAACCTGTTGTCTTATATATTAAGAGTTCTATTATCATTATAGTGTAAGGATTCCATATCACCAGAGCCTCATACCTCCTCTAAGCACTGACTCTTTTTGGTCCTTGCAGTAACCATCTAACTCTCACTCCAGATCCCACCAATCCACTCTTTTATACCACTGGTCTTATTGGCTACAGGTGTGGCCTGTTAACATCAGGCCTGCTCCTAATCTTTAGTGATTGGTCCAGCTGCAACTTGTTGGGAGATAAGATTTCATTCTATACCACCTTTGTTTACCCATACTGTATCCCCCTACACCAACCTATGTAAGCTTTCTCCAAACTTTTTAATCCTATTTTTCTGTTCTATGATCTGGGATCTCTCATGGTCCTCATTTCATGATGAACTCAATTTCCATACCCCTGTCAACTTTCCAACCTCACTTGGACTCTGAGATGAGTTCCTACTGGAGCTCCAGCCTAGAGAGGAGCAGAAAACCTGCATTTAGCATTAGCCTGGGAACATTTTCATAATCCAAAGTTGTGTAGTTTTTGTCATTAGCTGGAGGCATCCTGCACTCCCCTGCTCCCACAGGACTCAATGTCCTGAGGTGCAGGAGTGTGTTACTGCATGGAGATGCTGAGGAGCAGCAGGGGAGATGCTTTGGGTCCCCTTCTCCTCAGCAACCTGGCCAAGAGATAAATGGAACAGAGCCCCACATGGAAATGCTGATTCCTGGTGCTGCTGACAGATGCATTTAAAATTCAGGCAGTAAATTGGGCTAATGGGTGTAAATAAAAGGTCAGTGTTCAGAGCAGAGAAAAGGGCTGTAAATTGCAGGGTGAGGGGGGTTTTATGTGCTTGGATACAAATCCCTTCCCCTCTCTGGGGAGAGGTGACTGTTAGGATCCTATGGGGACAGATTGAGGGAGTCAGGGTTTTTCAGCCTGGAGAAGGGAAGGCTCCAGAGACATCTTATTGCAGCCTTCCAGCATGTAAAAGGGGATATAAAAAAAAGGGAGAGTGACTTTTTTACACAGACAGATAGTGATAGGACAAGGGGGAATGATTTTGAACTAAAAGAGGAGAGATTTAGGTTAGATGTTAGGTGTCCCTAACATGTCACTGCAGGGTTGGATTAGCTGATCTCTAAAGGTTTTTTTTCCAATACAAACAAGTTTTTATTTCTGTGATTTCAATTAATTTTTAATTGTTTAATTACTTCTTTTATTTATGTTTTATTTATTTTATTATTATTTATTATTATTTTATAATTTTATTAACATTATTATAATTTCTAATATTTCTATTATGATTTTATAATTTCTATTATCTATTTTGTGATGTCTATTATTATTCTACTTTATTATTTTTATTTTATCTCCTGTGGTGCTCTTGCATCTTTGAAGACTAATATGGTGCTTGGAGCACCACGAGGTGACTGCTCTTGTGAGGAAGAGGTTTCAGTGATGGCCAGGGACCCTGCTGGAGTTCTGATATTATTTATTTACACTGCCAGATTGTCTTGGACGTTCCAGCTGCAGCTAATCACAATCCTATCTCAGGACCATGCACTTCCAAGAAATCTCCTTTAGCAGTAGTTTAATCTGTGATTTGCACTTCCCATGATTGTCTTGGTATATTCAAACTCCTCCTCTTCTGCAGTTATCTTCCAGAGCCCTGTTCTTTTCTTTTCCTGATTGCTTGCTCTGACCCTGTTTTCCAGGACCAAGGGAAAGGAGGATTGTGTAGGTGTTTAATCTAGTAAATATCACTCCATGGTTGAACCAGATGACTATAAATGAATTGCCAGGATGTTTTCCTCAGGTTTCTGCTTTCCCCAGTCCCCTTGTTAATAGTGTAAAGGAGTCCACATAAAAAAAAAAATTCCTTTTTTCTCTTTTTGAGTTGACCTTACAGCCTTTTATTAGGCCAGAATGCAACATGTCCTGGAAAGAGATGCTTGAAAACTTGCAGAGGGGTAAAATAAACAGCTAAGATTAATTTTGTTTACTCCTATGTGGTAACTGACAGAGAATCAAGTAGATCATGACCTTTTTTCTGATGTTAACAGCAATTTGTTATGAGAATATGGTCTTCAGGCTCGAGGTCTAAAAAAATCCCTGTTTATTTTCTTTTCTGTATATTTACATTTCACTGGGTTTATTTTCTTGTGCTTGGGTTTCTATTGATTCCTGTTGGACACGCATCACATTTGTGTAGTCCATGGTGAATTTCTCATTTGTGTCAGTATTTGCTCACATCAGAGTGCTCCCTGTTCAGTTTTAATTGAATCCTGGTGAAGTAAATGTTCCTGAGTCACAGATTTTCATCAATGATAATAGTAAAAAGACTAGATGCCCCAGGAAGTTTTCCTTTATTTATTGCAGTGAATGTGATTTAGATACATGGAAATACGTGAAGATCCAGTAAAAGAGAGTTACAGATTAATGTAGAAAGAAAAGAGCAGGGTGCAGTGACAGCACGTTCCCTGCATGGGTCCTGCTCCTCCAGTGAGAAGCTGGATATTGAACAGCAAGACCTCAGGAGGTTCTTTTGATCTTTGCTTGGTAACTTTCAGTATTTTTTACCTGGATTGGGTCATCACAGCTGGAGCAACCCATGTGCTTGCAGAATCCTTCCTGATTTTTCCTTTGTTTTTGTGGGAGTGAGGAGGTGAGAGCGCGGGGTGAGCTTTGCAGCTTCTTCACTCAGGCTGAGCTGTGGTGAGTTCTGAAATGTCTGGAGAGAGGATGGTGCTTGTCTGTGCGCTTCCACCAGCTGCAAAGCTCAGTGATTGTCTTACAGAATCGATTGGATTGGCAAAATGTGAGCTCCGTGGGATTGCTTTCTTAACACAGAGGAAGGAAAACAGAAATACAGCTGGAAATAAAACAGTCAAAAAAATTCAGAAGAAACCATGATAGCTTCAGTTCACTGTACCCATAAGGCCAGATTCAAGCTAAATACACTCTCTGGTTTTCTTTTTAAAGTAGTGTCACAGATCAAAATCTCCATATTCATGTTTTTCAGCTGACTCTGCCCTGCTCTCTCAGGGCTGCCAGTGGGTGTACACCCTGGCAGTGACTCCTTCACAAACAAGAGAAATAAAATTCCAGCGTAAAAGCCCGAGAAATTTATTACTGAAGTTCTTGCACACGTCCTCCCACCACTGCCAAGGCTGTTTGCAGTTGGGGGACCCCTTTAAATCAAAATTGCACTTTAGACCAAGACTTCCATGCTTGTAAAATCAATAGGAATGACTGGTGCTTTTCTTATACAAAGGTCAAAGGAATGCTTTTAATTATTGCAGGTTGTAACATCTTTGGCCAGGCTGGGCTAATGCTTCCCACTTACATTTGCTTCCATTTTCAATGGAAAAGCATATGTCTGTTTGCCATATTTTGTTTGCTTTCTTTGAATACTCTTGTGTAGCACAATAATTTCCTCAAAATGATGGATTTTAAGCTGAAGGGCTGTCACTGAAATATTTTCTGAAAAATCCTTTCACCAGGACTACTTCTCCTGGGAGGCTGAGAATCCTCAGAAAAGAATGAAAACAATAATTATCTGATTGCTTTTCTTGTATTTGCTGCTTTGAAATGTGGTCTGGACATTTTTTACCAACAGATGTGTGTTTGACTGGTTTCATGTGAATTGTTTTTAATTTAATGACCAATCACCATAAGCTGTGTCAGACTCTGAGGAGTCAGTCACGAGTTTTCATTGTCATTCTTGTTAAACCTTCTAATGTATCCCTTCTCTTTCTTTAGTATAGTTTTAATATTATAATATAATATAATATAATATAATATAAATAATATAATATAATATAATCAGCCTTTTGAGAACATGGAGTCAGATTCCTTATCTCTTCACCTCATCCTGGGGACTTCACAAACTCAACAAAGGGCAAGTTTCAGAGGCAAATTAACAAAGGGCAAATTAACAAAGGCAAATTAGCAGTGCTGCCACCTCAGCACGAGGGAATGTCCCTGCAGCAGCTGCTGAGCACCAAGATGCATTTGAAGATTCAGGCTGAGAGGCCCCAGCAGTGCAAAACCCTTCACCCCTCTGGGTGCAGGTGCTGTAGCTGAGCCCTCAGTGTCACACAGATCCATTTTCCCAATGGATTATTGAACAGCTCAGTATTTACACAGAAACAGCCCAGCAGCAGCAATAACACCCAAGGAGGGATCCAGAGATCATAATGCCATGTATTAATTGATAAATAAACCCACGAGCCAGCCTGAACAACAGAAAGTGTGCAGGATATGACATGCTGAAATTGGAAACAAGGCAAACTGCTCACTACACAATATTTATGCCTGTCTACAGGATGGGGAAATGTGAATGTTGAACTACAGAGGCAGAGAAAATTGGACGTGCTCCAGGGAGCTCATGATCCATGAATTTCATGAGATGAAACAGATGGATGGAGCAGACACATGGAGGGGGTAGGAGGAGGTGGGAGGATGTGTTAAAGGAAATGGCTTTGGAGAATTATCAGCACTTCATTTTCTAGCACAGGTCTCCCTATGACACCAAAGATGTTGCTGAAAACCAGGGTTGGGCTTTTTCTTAACAAACAATGTCTGAAGGAATTGGAGGAATTTTAAAAAGTGATGAATTTGGGAATTCTAATGCAAACCTTGAGGAACTGGGGATGCTTGTCCTTCTGACACTGCAGTCAGGAATTTTGCTCACTGTCTCTGCTCCTGATGCTCCAAAGGTAATGGACAGAGTCCCTGATTGAAATGGGCTTTGGAATTAGGCCCTACATATTTACTGTTACTGAGCTTATGGAAATAATTAATTTGTTTTTATAAAGTCCTTGGAAATATGTAAGAGGAAAAGCTTAGTTATAAGGTATTAAAAAACAAAACCAAAAAGAATAAAAAAAACCCCAAAACCTTGTCAAAAAACCCCAAACAAAAGAAAGAAACCCCAAACCAAACCACTAAACCGCTACCAACCAAAAAACCCTACCCAAAACACCATAACATGTTCAAACTTGTCATGGTTAGATACATTTACATGTCCCTCTTCTTGTGACAAGTGACCCTGACACCTCCAGATTTATTGTTGTGCTTAATCACAAGGGCTGTCTATGTGTGAAATATTTCTATTTATTCTTGCTAGAAATGTCCTAAAGCATTGGTTGGGTACCCAAGGCAAGGAACTCTCTTTCAACTAGCCCTGCCTGTTAGAAATTAATTACCTTTTCCACTCTAATTCTGTCCCAACTTTTGTATCTCTGCAGGGCTGGAACTTGCTTTTTGTACACCTAAACCACCAGACTGTAGAATTGTAGTATTTATTGATGGATGTTTAGAAAGTACCTGAGCCTCTGATGTTCACAAATCACCAGAGATGAGTTCACCTTTGGGTAGTTAATACAGGCATGGCTCAGAGAAAGCCCTGCAAGATGGATTCAGGTTCAGAGGTGTTGCCTGGTGTAACCTGAGAGATCCCCAGCACATATGGACATCTGTGCAGACTAATAAATATGATATAGGATAAATGGGAAAGCTGTGCCCTTCTAAAGCAGGTGGTGGAGACCACATATCATGCACTGGGGCCTCTTAAATCACATCAGAATCTTGTTTCAGCTGCTAAATTGTGTCCTCCATCTCTGGTGGCTGTGATGGAAATTCAGACATGCAGTAAATGCACAAGACTGTGATTAGGTGCCTTTAATCTGTGATCAGACCAGTCTGACCTAACTGCGCACTTGTCCCCTTTCCCCTGCTCCCCACTCTTCTCCCCAGTGCTCCTGGGGGACCATCCCTTGCCCAGTTCCTGTGAGCCAGGGGTTAATTCCAAGGCAATGCAGCTGGCAGAGCCCTGGAATGCAGGAACACCTGAGAGCTCAGCACAGCACTGCAGCACTACAGTAAAATCAGGACTCTGGTGCCTGGCAATGATTGGCATCTGATTGCAGGGCTTTGGAATGCTGAACAGGTGCTTTGTTAAAACTGTACTATATTACATTACAGCTATATTAAAGAGACACATACTGTACTATATCATTCTTACCACTAACTCAAAACTTGTGGCTGTCTGGCAACAGCCAGGATACAGCTTTTTGTGATTGGCCAAGGAAACAAAACAATCCTCAGCAGAATCCAATTACCAAATTCCTTCAGGTAAATAATCTTCCAACACATTCCACATGTTCGAAAATACAGGAGCAGCAAGCAGAGATAAAACTTGTTTTCCCCCTGTGCTTCTCCAGGAAAAAACTTGAGAGAGAGAATTATGTCTCTCTCTGTTCAGGGGGCATGTGAATACCACACAGCACTGCTCCACATTCACTGTGGCCATGCCACATCCCCATCCCCATCATTCCACAACCCCATCATTCCACAACCCCAAGCCAGCAAATTGCCAGAAGTCTGCATTCCCAGGAGTGAAGCAGCTCCTGCACAGGACCCCAAATTCAGGTGGGAGGTGGGAGTTTGCTTTGTTTGCCCCTTTCATACACATTACCATACAAACACTCTGCCTCCTCCATATAATTTTCAATTTTTTTCCAAACAATTTTTGAGATCTTTTTCATCCTTTTCTGGCTGCCTACATGTTGTAGTTGCTAAGCATGAGCCATCAAGTAATAAAGAGGCTTCTTTCACAAAGATCCTTATTTACTGACTGCTCTTCATCTTCCTTTGAAACTCCAGAGAGAAAGCTCTGCTAAAATCCCTACAGAAAAATCCCCACGAGGCAGAGGACAGAGGTGCAAGAGAAGGGACAGCAGATGTGTTTTGCTATTTCTATTAAACACATTTCTGTGATTCACAGCAGTGAGCTTGTGCCTACATGTGATTGAAGGAAGTTTGCAAACTCTTTGCTCTGGCTGTTGCTCTGCTTCTCCCTTTCATCTTGCTGTTTGTCATATATTCTCTTTCTGCCTCTTGTCTTTTCTGACATTTTCACTATCTCAGGGGGGCAGCACTGGCACTTTCACACATCACCATAATAGAAATAAAAGCTTGAAAGATCTAGATCTGAGGCATGCCTATTCCTGGGGCATTGCAATGAGACATCATGAAAGATGTAGCTTGGCTGGATACTCAGGAGATCACAAGAAACCTGGAACCATAGCTCCTGAGAATAACTGAGCTGATGAAAGCAGACAAACATCTCTGCACTTCTTTTTCTGGTAAAAAATCCTGTCAGAAATTGACATTTTTTTCTGTGCATGTGGTTGAGATGAAATTCTGTTTTCCAGTGGGGAAGTAATGTTTTATTTAGGTTTTTTTGATGAATAGCACTGGCCTGTCTACATTGACACATACTTCACACAATGCAAGTGAAAACACCCCAGTGAATCTTTCCAAAGTCCTGAGGAGTTGCAGCTTAGGATGAATTAAAACAAATATATTTGGGTCAGATCCTCCATCAGTCCAGACTGGGCCAGTTCTGGTACAATCAGTTAAACCTTATCAGTTTACAATATAAAATATGACACAAAATATCATACTGGGACACACTAAATGCAATTCCAGTCATCAGTGCTGCTGCAGGCATGGTTCAGGGATCACCAGTCACTTCTGCAATTTGCACCTGTGTCAGGTAGCAGAGCAGCTCCTGAGTTAGCTGGGACTTAACTCTGTTCTCTCTGTCTCATTGCCAGAATAAAAATTACCCAACTGGTGTCACCCATTGGGAGCAATTTCTTCCTGCTTGCAAATCCCATCTGCAGGAGCTAAGGCATTTCCCAAATATTTTACAACCAAGAAATAAAGTATATCAAAACTAATCCAATATATCAAACAATTTTGGATAGCTTCACATGAATATCTGGCTACTAATCCTCCAGCACTTTAGGGGGAAGAAAGAGAGACCTATTTAGCATGTGCTGATGTGCTGTTGTGACAGGTGATGCAGGCAGAAGCCCATTCCCAGATGGAGGAGCTCCAGCAGCTGGATCTCCCAGCACAGTGCCTGCTGATGCATCCCCACCTCCATCCTCGGGGGCAGCTGCCTCAGGATGCTCAGATCTGAGTCTGCCAAGGCTGCTGAGATTCTGCTGAGTACAGGATGCTCACACACTTGGGGCCCTGCAGCTCTGTCTCCCAGCTGCTGCTATCACCTCAGGCTTTTAAAAAATACCCAAAATGCAATACCCTCACTCTCCAGCTGACAGAAGGGATTCAGTTCTCCAGGTGTTCCTAAAACATCCCAGCAGCACAGGCGTGGGCTGGCTGCAGGCACTGGGGCTGAGGCAGGCAGCAATCCTGGTTAATTTGGGGGGGTTGGCAGCCTGGTGGGCTGCAAGAGCAGGGAAAGGAGCCTGAGCATATTGAACCAGAGCCATTCCTCCTGAGCCATGGAAAAATAATAATAGCTTGACATTTGTGAGTGTCAATAGCAGAGGGAGGGACGGCAGAACACGTGGCTGATTGCTCTGCTCCACGTGGGCACAGCAATCTCCTTCTAATTCCAGCTGCAAATTTCCTTCTGATCATCAGGAGTTGAAGGGAACTTGAAGGAACACACCCACCAAGCCCTCCCATCCCTCCTCAATTTGGTTAATGAGGTCATTAAAAAGATGCATTAAGATCTTGCAAGGAAGGGTTGAATTTTTATGTCATAGTGGCAATATCTTTCCAGAGAAAGGATATTAGGGAAAAGAGACTGCTTATTATATCTTTGAAAGGAATTTTCACCCCTTTACCTACTCTGAAGAGACTTGAGAATAGCATGTATGTACTGAGGAACAGGAATAGTCCAGAATAACACAGTCTGAGAAATCCTTCCTGTCACAGGACAGTGGTTTCCCATTTTCTGCTGAGATTATCTCTGTCCTGCATCCAGGAACACCTTCCTCAGAGACAGAGATGATACTTTCAGCTTTTTCAGACCATGCTCCTTCAGGAGAGCAGTGAGGCCTCTTCACAGCTTTGTGTCCTGCAGCCTGGACCCCTGTGAGTTGTGTCAACCTGTAGTCAGGAAAGAAAGAAAAAAATACCTAGAAAAATGCTGTAGTTTAAAAATAAAAACGCTGTATTTTAAAAACTGTATCAGCTCTCTACAAGTGTCTGAGCTGGAGTATTTATATGCTGATCTCCTTTTTGTTATTTCTTCTGGATTTTTTTTTTAGGTGTTTGCTCACTGGGAATAACTTTGTTATGTTTGTCTAGTTCCTGACCTGTTAAATTCCTGAAGCATGGAAATGGGAAAATTCCAGCACTGTGGGTGTGCAGGAATCAGCACTTTCTGCAGATTAAATTGTCTGCAATGCCACGTTTTGGGTCTACATAGGAACAGGTTTCAGCCCTAAGAAAAATCGCATTGTGTGGGTAGAAGCAAGGCAAGCTGCAGGCACATGCTGAAGCTGTGTGTGTGTGTGTCTGGGCAGAGTTTTTTTGTTTCACTGGTTTCCTTTCTCAGCTGTCAGCAGCAAAGCTCACAGGATAAAGGAACACACCTGCAGAAGCTGCCACTTCCACCTCTGGCACTCGGACCGCCCTTCCCTGCCCTTCCCAGCTTGCAGCCCTTTCCCATCACAGGGGAAGCCCCCAGCAGCTCTCCAGCCCTCATCTCCCACAGCCAGTGACACAAGCAATGCCTGAGTGGACAAGGGGGAGCAGTTTGAACTAAAAGAGGAGAGATTTATGTTAGATATTAGGAAAAGATTCTTCCCTGTGAGGGTGGGCAGGCCCTGGCACAGGGTGCCCGGAGAAGCTGCGGCTGCTCCATCCCTGGAAGTGTCCAAGGCCAGGTTGGACAGGGCTTGGAGCAGCCTGGGATAGTGGAAGGTGTCTCTGCCCATGGCAGGGGGCTGGAACTGGATGATCTTTAAATTCCCTTCCAGCTCAAACCATTCTGTGACTCTAAAATGAAATAATCCCCCCTGTGTGCACAGAGGTGAAGCACATGGGCATTTGAGCTGTGTTTGCTCTTATCTGGTAAATTAAAATTTACTTTAGCTTTCCACTGGGAAATGAATTTGTGTCATCCTGCCCTGGAGCCACGTTAAGTGCACAGTAGCTCTGACATTGCTGCTGTGCACTCAGCTGATGCATGAGTCACTGCATCCCTTCACTCACAGAAGTTTTCCTCATTGGCACTTGAAAAATAAGCACGAGGAGAGAGGAGAAAGAGAGGGAAAGGTGGTGCCTCCTCCTTCTCTCAGGACTGAAACTGAAATTAAAACTGTGCTGTTCTCAAAGGACAGTGATCTCTCCACCCACAGTCTCTTTCCAAAATTTCTGTAGCTCAAAGGATGTTCTCCCTCTCTCCTTCACTTCAGAAATGGAAGAAACAATAATGGAAAAAGTCATACCCAATTGATAGGTTTCCACAAATATTTTGCCTTGTTTACTGAATTGGCTGAGTGGTTCCTCCAAATAACTTAATTGAGGTAATCATAGGGTTTATTTCAAAGTCCTGAACCAGGTTTTATTTTACATCACATTCAGGTGTTTAATCTGTGACTGGAATCATCCCCTTGTGTTATTTGTTTGTCATTTGTTAGGATGTGTTTGTGCACTTCCCAGAGCAGAAGTATCCTGATCTTCACTGAGTCCCCAGAAGCTGCAGTTGGACACCAGTCAGATCTGATAATCAGATTATAATTTCCATATTATCCCTCCTTCAGTGAAACTGTAATTCAGGCATGTTCATAGCTTCAAAGCTACCCTGGGTTAAATTCCTATCTGGATAAAAAGCTGGTATTTATGTGATGAGCACACATTAATATAGATGACAGATACCTTGTTCAGGTGTAACCTCACTTCTAAGGGGTCACATTCCATTGGAAGTGGCTCAGGATTTTGCATCTCCTGACTTTTTCCTTTTGCCTTGGAAGAGGAACAGGAGACCAAAGAGTTTGGTCTTTTAGTCTTTGCTTCTCCTTATTGATAAATGTCCTCTGTATTTCCATACTTCAAAGGAATGTTCTTTTGCCATGATGAATAGCCCTTTTTGGCCCAGAATTAATTCAGACCTTTTCCATCCCAGCACTTGAAATTCTTGGGAGGATACTCCAGTCTCCATAGTCTTGTTCATTATTATGCCACTGCACCAGCATTAGAACAAAAATCAATTTTGATTTACATTTTCCTCTTGTCCAGGTGCTCAGAGCAGCAGCTTTTCCTTGCTTAGTTAGTGGACTTTGCACTAAATAAATTTTTGGAACTTTTGCTAGTCTAGTGACATAAAGTCTGGAAAATTATTTTAAACTTTGACATGTATCAGCTATGCTCTATGTTAAGGCTGTTCCATCCTTTCAAAATGCACTCTGATTCTTGGTATTAGTTGCCTCCTCATTTTTTATTCTCTCTTTGTTTCCAAATTGTAATTCTACAGCTGCTTAATGAAATAGACTCTTTCTTTACCTGTTTTTCTTGGCACACACTACAAAAAGGCTCAGAAGTCCTAGAAGAAAGACAAGGAACCACACTAAAAATATTCTTAAGGATAATGTCTTCCCTCTGCCAACAGGTAAAAGTCATTCAAGGCAGTAATCATAGAAAAGAAAATAATTTGAAACCCTGTTCATCCTTGGTATTGCCCTGCCATGTTCAGATTGCTATTCCCAAACAAATCCACTCAGATGTGAAAAACACAGGAAAACACATTCAAGTGATTTCTAAATATATTTAGCTGCTATTAATACCTTGAACCTCCTTTGATCTGGAATTATCCTTGCAGAATATGTTGGAATACCTCTGAGTAAACCCAGCCATCTGTAATGTCAGGGGGCATGCACCAGTCCCTGAGTCATTATTCATGGTGCTGGCCCTCAGCCAGGACCTGGAAACTGGGATAATTCTGGGAGCCATCAGCAGAAGGCAAGAAAGATAAGCAGAAAAAGCTCTTTTTTGAGGAGTTTAACTCAATTATGGGGAAATATGACAAAATAGTTCAAATATATATATATATATATATATATACACACTATATATATACATACATACATTTACATATATATATCGATATATATGCAGTTTGATTTATAAAATGCAGAAGAAAGAATACTGAGTTTCAAAAAGTTTTAAGAAGATAGAAGCCAGTATAAAAGCTACTAGGCCAGTCTGTATGGGATGCATCTTCTCTGAGCTTTAGAGATTAAACTGTGATTTTGTGAAGGTTTCTCTGCCCTGCAGAATCACACCAGAGCATGCACTTGGCTCCAGATGAAAGGAGGCTCATTGTTTATAAACAAAGCAAACAGCTGGGCAGAATTTCTCACCAGATCTTTGTCTTCTGAGGTTTTTGTAGCCAGCATTATCATGTCATCTGATTATTTTTTAACTGTGGAGGTATAAATGTCTTTGCTTCTAACGCCTCTTGCCTACAACCTTTAATTTTCATAGTTTTTGGTTTTGTTGTGGGTATTTTTAACCCCAGCTGAGAAAGAGGAATGAAGAAAGCATTGTAAGGGCTACTCAAGGGCTACTACAACAAGCTGTCAGGAGCAGTCTGCACTTGATATTCAAAGCGCTCCTTCTCCGTGGCTTTGGCTCCATGTTCTGCTGGTAGTGCTCCAGAAATGGAGAGGAACAGAGGTATCCAGGGACATGATTTAATCCATTCTTCAGGAGGCATCTCAGATGAGACAGATGGTTTAATTGCTGATTTTAATATTTTTTTTTTAATTGACTGAGGTCAGATGTGATGTGGGATACGTGTGACTGGGAGAGGATAAAGGTGGGAGAGAACAGATGGGATTTGTAACCAAGTCTTTTCAAAATGTGTGAAACTTCTATTCAAAAAAGTGGGAGAAATTAGTGGACCTCACAGCATGTCTGGTCCTGTTGTAGACATTATCTCAGCCTCCCCCTCAGCTTGATTTTCCTCTGCCCTGATTCCAGAATTTCCTCTTGCCCCCAGTTGCATGATACCCACAGGACATCTTCTTAAACCCTACTGAGAGAGATGGAGCTCAAAATGTTTCACAAATTGCTGGAAAGGCAACAGTCTACTGTCTAACAGACTGGAGAAATAGAGGATGCAGTTTGTCATGGAACCTCTTGGATCCCTCCCAGGAAAACCTAAAGAAATGTCATTCATTCTTCATTCTTTGAACTGACAAAGTTCAAAGACAATGACTTTTTCTCACTGGCAATTTTCCTTCCTCTCCTTGCCCTGAGACCTGTGGTGACTCCACTTTCTTCTAATTTTCTTGTCTTCCCTGAATAATTCCCATGTAAAGCTGACAAAACAGGTTCTTGCTTCATTTTTTCTCTAAAACATGAGATTTATTTGTTCTCTGCTAAAAATAAAAGATAATAAAGAAATTGCGGTGGCTTGAGGACACACCTTAAATATTCCTAGTTTTGAATTAATCATCTAAAATAAGTTGAGGGGGAAGAACCTGAGAGGGAAATTTACTTTTTTAACAGTAATCAAATAATATTGAATAATCTGTTTTGTGAAAAATTCCTAAATTTTAGAGCTTTATAATTATATCCTAAAAGAAGTCAGCTTCAAGGCACGTGGCTTGATCCCATCAGATGCTGCTAAGGTGTGTTGGTGATGGGCAATGAGAACATGGGAGTAAGGAGCTGGACAAAACTCAAATTTCTCTTCAAGTCTTCCTGGACAAGGAAAATGGTATTTGGAGATATTAGGACAAGGCCAACTGTTGCTGATCTCATCTTTCCTCGGGGTGAGGATTTAAGGGCTTGATTAGGAAAAGCAGCTCTTTAAAGTCAGGGCTGTGCAACACACCAGCATGAGCTTAGAAAATTTGTCACTTAAGGAAAAATTGCTTTGAGGACCAACTGTGACAGGACATAGACCTGGCAGTTCAGAGCCAGATGATTCTTTGGGTTGTAGAGGAATCAAAACTGCTTCTGCAGATTGAAAGGGAGCAGCAATTTAATGTCTTTTTGAAAGATTTGTAGCTTCTAAAAGTCTTTCTTTGATAGTCTCCATTTCTATTTAATCAGCAGTTATTAAATATGTTCCAGAAGATTTGCTGAAGGCTGAATATTGCTTTTTTCTCCTTCTTCTGCAATAAATGACTGAAACATAATAATTGGAGGGTTTGCTTTAGTGACAGCATCTAATTGAGAAGAATGATCTGCATATAATGTCCCAAGAAAAGAGAAGAGGAGGCTGAAGGAGATGACAAACCAATCACATTTTTTACATTCTAAATTCCTCAGTTTGTGCACTTGTGTCTCTGGTGGTTTTTGGGTTTTTTTTTTCCTTCTCTTTTGTTTTGGGGTTTGTTTGGTTTTTAGCTAAAAGCTGGTTGGGATTTTTTGACATTATTTCATTTACAAGGATGAGGTGCTTTGGTTTAACAATTTAGACATCAGGTGAATCAAGGGAGTTTTGCTCCTTCAGCATCAATAGACAAGACCACAGCCTATTATATGTCCAGTGAGATTATTCCCATGTAAATGACAATTTACCTACACTGGAATGTCTTACCTGTATCAGTGGGACACACAGTAATAGGAAAACAGACAATTCCTCTGAGATAAGAGAAATCCATGTAAAAAATCCCTGTCCTAATGAATTATAAACTCCTTGAAGGCTAAGATGCCCATCCCCAGCTAAGCAGGCAGTATCCCTTTAGGACAAATGGGGTGAAAATGAAATTTAAATATAAGATCACCACAATTTTTAAGTTCCTGAAAGAGCATGCCACAGGCTACTTCACATTGATTTTCCTTGAGGCTTAGGAAAAACTTGAAAACCCTCTCATTTTGTCTCAGTACACAAGGGAAAAAAAGTTTTCACATCTCAAACTATATGTGAACTGAAGAAATTATTGCTGCCCACTTCTGCAGAGAATCTCCAAAGCCAAGTGCACTCCTGGAACATAAAGCATTGATTCTGTAGTGTAAAACAGTGCCACAGACAGCTGATAGAACCAAACACTTCATGTAACATTTACATTACATAAACATTAGATATTCACAGTGTGGACGTGTGCTGATCATCTCACATCTCAGCTAATAAGCCAAGGATCTCTTCACAGCTCATGGGAAGAAAAGGAGACATTTTTAGGGCACAATTAATTTGCTGTATTTTGCAATGTGCTTTAAAGTGAGATGAAGTGCTCATTTGTCTCTGGTGAGTTTGTGGGAACCTATGGGGACTCACCCAAGTGAACAAATCTACATTGCAAAAGTCTACAGTCAGTCTGAAAAATCACCTCCTCAGTGCCTATAACACAGAGGAGTGCCAAGTTCTAAAGAAAGCCTGCAACTATTTTTACTTTATTTTATAAGGGAAGTTTCTCTTAATGAGTTCCCTTTTCAAATCTAATTCCCCAGCTTCTTGTTTGGGAAGATTTCTTCAGATAGACTCTTGTATCATTAATGTTCTGGTGTAGGCCTGCTTTTTTACAAAGTCTCCAGCTATCATTAGTGCAGATATCCTTCATCTATAATGCACTTGCAGTGGTTCCCATGTGTCCTTGCTTCTCTGTTACTTTCTCATTTGTGTCAAGCCCTGAGCCCTGGATTAGGATGTTTGGCTGGGAAGCCTCCATTTCCTGGATTTTGTCTTGTGACACTTTGCCAGGTCTTTCCCTTGGGGTCTCTGCTCCGCAGCCTGTGAGCTGGTGGCTCTGTGGTGTGTTCTGAGGGATTATTTGCACTAAGGGCAGCTGTACTCCTTTTTCTTTCTTAGTGCAAGGGTGATGAGTGAGCCTTGGCTCAGCCTGAGTTTGAGTGGCTGGTACTGGGGCGCACCCAGGGCCTTTGGGCTGTGTGGACCCTCCAGTCCATTTGCACATGTGATTTATAACTGAATGTGCTCTGTGAGATAAACAGCAATGCCCTTTAGACCATTTTAAAAGTGGGAAGCTGGAGGCTCAGAGTGGGCTTGATTTGCTTTAACACGTGAAGTTAGTGCCTGTCCAGGTGCTCCAAGCTACCAGAGATATCCTCATGCTGGCAGAATGTCTGAAGAGGCATCCAAGGCCAGGTAAGCCACTCCAAGGTATCTAAAATGGCACCAGGCACGCACTGAACCCTTCCTTTACTCCATGTCCTGGTTTATTTCACTTCTCCATTGTTGGAATCCAGGAAATTCCTCTGTCTGCCCTGGAGGACTCGAGAGCCTGACAGGGGGCTCGGAGACCCTTGCATGGAGTCAAAAACACCTGTGCCTTTGATTGTAGCCCTTGGAAAAAACTACCAACTTTGTGTGAAGATGTACAAGCCAAAAGGGTTTGAGTAGAATGTTAGTGAATTTATCACAGGGTGAAAATGTAGAATTGTGGGGTTTTTAGAATGGGGGTTCAAGAGGCAAGATGGAGGAATCTGGGCATGTTCTGTCTTCCTTCTGCTTCTTCTTAGCCTCCATCTTCTGCTTTGATGGGGGCACTTCTGGATTGGTTTAGGAGAGAGACAGACTGTCTAACATAGGTGATAGGTATTGGAAAGTTATTGTAAATAAAGTACATGTAACTTTTAGTGTAAAAAGATAACACCACGCTGAGGGCGGTCAGTGTGCCTCAACCTGACCTGCTGGACAGATCTCAGCAGGTTGGAGAAAGAATTTTATAGATAACAGAAAATAAACAACCTTGAGAACCAGAGCCAAGGAATCCTGTCTTCTTCTTCAGTCTCAGGGCTGGGCAAAAGAGACTTTCCAACACCTCGAGGTCATCTCGACACCAGAGACCCTCTCACTCCATCAAGGCCTGTGTCACTGCTTGTGCTCTTCAGCCTTTTCAGTACCAGAAATAAAGTTTTCTTCCTTGGCACCAGTGGACAGATAGAGCACTCCAATGCCCTTTCTGTCAGCTATTGCCAAAGCCACAATTTATGGAATGTGCTTCTCACTTTATTTGGAAGAGTCCTGCCACTCAGGCCAGGACATTGGTGGTGTGCAGGGACAGGGACAACCCACAGCCTGATCTAGGCTGGATCTTCAAGCACAGCAACAATTGACCAACACAGCCCTCACAGCAGTGTATTTAATTGGCTTATTTTAGCCTAGTTGCCCATTTGCTTCATTTGACCTATTGTATTCTATTTAGCTTCTTGATAATACTGTGTTTTCCTCAGAACCTTTTCCAAACACAGCCTGCTGTTTGGTGATAGTGCAGTACTAGTACATCCTGTGGCCATACTGTTTTAATTAAAGATGAAAAAAATGCATGTTCCTCTAGTGAAACATTTCTTGTATAACAGAATGGTGACACAGGGTCTGGCATAATAAAAAGGGTGACATTTTTGATATGTTTTTTATAGCTTGTCTTTTCTGCTGCTGGTTCAGGAACAGGTATCAGCTAGAGAGACAAATAATGTCCATGGCAGTGTCTGAATATCAACGTGTTTGAACTGACAAATGAAAGCTAGCCTTCCTCAGAAGCCACACTACAAGCACAGAGGGACATGTTCTGGCTCACCCCGTGTGCTTGCAGTGCAGTGACACACTCAGTGTGCTCTCAGTGTGCATAATTAATAGCAATGACAAGGAAATACATGAGTAGTACTAAAAATAATAAAAGGCCCAGGTTGTTCAGAGTTCAAAGTCAAGTTGTTTCAATCCTGTTGTCTTTGAGGGGAATCCTGAGAGACCTCAAGACTGAACTTCTTTTTTTTTCTTTCTTTTTTTCCTTAAGAGAGAGATTTCCTGATATTTGCTTTTTGGATTCAGTGCTATGGGTGGGAAGGGAGATGAGAACATCTGATGGACTTTGGGAAGAGAGGAGCAGGAGGTAGACTGAGAAGCTGAGTGGATTCTCAGTCTGGAAGCAATCTGGGGATATTTTAATATGATTGTGTTGTTGCAATCCAGGAGGGGCAGGTAGAGGAGCTGAGGAGGGGACAGCTTTCCATGGGACTGGATAGCAGGTTCAGGAAATGAGGAAATTAATTATTTCCTGAGTTGCCACCTTTGGGTGCCACAGGGGTGAAGGGAGAACAGAGATTTGGGAGAAGATGTTAAGGTAGATGGCAGGAGATGTAAATGCTTTTGCTCTCCTCATGGCTGGAGGATGAAGCCATTAGAGGCAGAATTAAAAGGTCAGAAGCTGCAGAAGCCCAGGAAAAGCAATTCCAGCAATTCCAGCTTTGGAAGATGTACTAGAAATCTGCTGGACAAGCTGGAGCCCTTCTCCAGTGAGAGAAAATAAACCCTGTCTGAGTGGTCCTGTCCTGGGGTGGGAAACCTTGGAGGAGATCTTCCTTGGTCCTGCAGCTGCCACCTGGCTGGAGCTCAGGCTGCCTCCTTTAAACTCCCCTGGAAGATAACAGCACTGGATGATGATTTTGTTCTTGGAAAATCCTGGTTTTGGTAATGTTTCTAAGAGCTGATTACAGCTTTGCCTCACTTCACACCCTCAGATTTCCTCTGGCCACCCCACCAAGTGAGAACAATATTTACAAATATTGTAACTCTGGACTGGCTGTCCTTAAAGAAGGAAATATTGATTGAAGATTGCAGATCAAAGGCTCAGGGGAGAACGCTCTTCACTGAATTTAGGGAGTTTATATTTTGCTCCCTAGGAAAAAGGCTGCCAATCCTAATTTATCTGCTATTAAATTCTTACTGATCTTAATTTTTTATGACAAATTTATTTAATTGTGTCACCTCTGGCCTGTGTGTATGTCACAAAAAAGAACTTTTCAGTTTAACAGCAAAGGAGTGAGAGTTCTGAGTGATAATGTCAGAGTAGCTTGCAAAGACACAAACTGTGGGAGGTGATGCTTTATTTTGGGGTGAAATCACACAAGACAGCAGCATAGGCTTGTAGTTTTAGAGAGAATTCCTTTCCAAAGAGGATTGTGCCTTTAGCATGGAATTTAGCTAAGCTGCTCCAAGCCTTTACATAGTTTTCTGAACTCAAGAATATTTGCTTTCAATAAAACAGGCAATAATAACTCTGCAGATTAATTGCTTGGTAATATGCACTGGCATATAGTGATAGCATCTGTGTCTAATGGAAATACAATGGAAATGGGCCTTTGCAGATGAGTTCAGCTAAAATAAACAACTAGAAAACAATCTCCTGGCTAAGGCCAGGAGAAGAAATGAAAATTAATGTGCAGAGAGATTATCCCATGTGCTGCCTCTGTTGTAAATGTCCTGTAGCAGCACCAAAGGCAGCTCATGTGTTTCCAGCCTCTCTCTCTCTGTGCCATGTGCTCCCTCTGAAGCAGAGATCCTGCTGAGAGCCTGCTCTGAGCTGCCATTCCCTCTCCCTGCATGGCAGGTTTCCCCAGCACAGGGACATCAGGGGCTGTGTGCCTCCACACAGACATTGATGCAGCCAGAGCCAGGAGCAGCCCTGCTGCTCTACATACCAGCCCCATCCTCCCTGCAGGAGTAGACATCTACATCTGAGGACCAAATTGGTTTTTCAGCTTCAAATGGATGCACAGATAATTTTTCTGGATTGCCTTTTCGAGTTACTTGTTTTGCTTTCACAAGGAAAACCAAGTTAAAGTTTCTAAGATCACATTTTGTGCTTTAAATAATTATAATAAAATTCATGCAGCACTCATATTTTGATTTCTCCTCACAACACAGTGATTTTCCAGAAAAAATACATTTCTGGAGACATAGAGGGGATGTAATTCAAGCTATTGAATAAACATTGTAATGTATAAGACAGTAATGCATGACTGAGCACTGACTTGCTGGCGAAAAAAATTTACAGTGACACAGCTACAAAAACATTATCAAATTCAAGAGATGTGACTAGTAAGAATAGATGCAGGGTGGGGATTTTGAAGCTGACAATCGTTGCCTGAACACCCATGAAGCTCATAAAAAAATGACTAAATGACTCCTTGAGAGACAGAGATTGCCAGGCCAGAGGTTCAGGTGGGCTGGTATAACAGCTTTGGCCTGGAAACACAAACTGATTTTTCATCAGGACATGCCCTGTGGTAGAGTATGATGTACCAGCATTCCTGGTGCCCCTTTTAGGATGAAGCATGACAAACCTGCCCAGTTTCTGATATTTTTTTTTTTAGAAACTCTGCTTTACCACACTGCCTTGGGTTGCAAATGCAAGGTGTGGCTGGGGGTGTGTATTCTATTGCCATCTGTCAGAGGTGGGGCAGTTCTCTCCTGTTCATTGGGCAGTTTTATTTATCTCTTCCACAGCCAATCCTCCCTCCAGGAGATCTCTGCTGTTCATGGGCCATTAATTATTAATTATCTTCTCTTCATGGGCCAGTGAGTGTCCCTGCATGGCTGATCCAATTCCATCATCCCATGGGGAGATGCTCTGCCCAGGGGAGGAGCCAAGCATTCCTACCTGGATCCAATCTGAGGTTTGGGACAGCACAGCAGCCTTTGCCCAGTGCACTCCCAGAGGAGCAGCTTCTGCTGCCCTGCATTGCCAGAGGGAGCCCAGGCCCATCTCCAGCAGCCCTGGAGCTGCAGAGGAAAACTCCCCCCTTGTGCAGGATCCCTGCTCCAGCAGAGCCACAGCTGGCACTGCAGGAGGGCTGAGCCCCCATGGGATGGGGCTGTGCCACCCCCCTGACACACAGGGGGGCAGGGACTGCTCTGACTCTGGCAGTGGTTGTTTTGTATTACTGCATTGTTTATTTTATTTTTATTTTTCCCCTAATAAATAACTGTTATTCCTACTCCCATAGCTTTTCCTGAGAACCCCTTAATTTCAAAATTATCATAATTTGGAGAGAGGGGGTTTGCATTTTCCATTTCAAGGAGGTTCCTGCCTTCCTTAGCAGACATCTGTCTTTTCAAACCAAGACACACACACACACACAACAACAATTTGCAAATCAAATTTCCAAGCCTGTTAAATGTCAAAACCACACATTCTGCCCTGGTGTTCTATCTACAACATTTTGTTTTCAGGTTTACTGAGGAAACATAATGAAGGCTATATTCAAACAATCACAGGAATGTCTGTCATGTTTTAAGAGGTTGATTCCTGTGGTGGCTATTCCACAATTCTCAGCTGAGGTTGTGCCTAGCACTGGTTGTGCCTAGCACTGAAAGGAACCTTGTGGGTGCTCCTCAGGATTCACAGTGCAGAGTCAGCGTAGCTGCCTCAAAAAACTGCCTAAATTTCAACCCCTTTTGTTCAGAATTTTGGGAATTTTTTCATTCCAAAGATGAACCTTCTTAAGGACCTGGCTTGTGCGCATTGAAATTTTGCTCCATCCAGGACAGCAAGGTGAATTTGGGGGATGCACTGCCAAGCCATGCTGAATCAAGTTCCCTCTCTGGGTTCAGGCCAGGAGAGACTGGAACCCCCAAAACTCAGCATTTACTCAGGATTCACAGAGGGTGAACAGAGGATTTTGGAAAAAGCATGCCAGATGTCAAGGAATACCTACAGAGCTCAGCCCGATATTATTGCCACTCTTCTTATTTTCTGAGTTTCTGACGTAAATTAGACTTCAGATCATGTGTTACCCTGGAGTGACAGAGTTCCTGGCTTTGCTGGGCTCACTCCATGCTTATGCATGTTGTTCCAGGCTCTCAGGAGCAATATATCTATTTTACTGTTAATAAAAGAGAAAGATTGCATCATTGCCCTGCCCAGTAAGATGGCAGTATAAGTCCTGTTAATCAGCCACCAGATCAGTGTTTTACACTCTGCCAGTGCATCTGTTTGTTTTTTTTTTTGTAGTTGATCAAAACAAGTAAGTAAGCAGCAAAGAAATAAATTGAAAAAGGAAAGAAAGAAGAACTGATAAAAAAATTCAGCTTTATTTAATTTGCTTTTTTAAAGTTTTAAAATCACGCTGGAAAATTATGACAATTTCTGTGAGGTGGTGAGGAGAGAAGGTAATATATGATATACTATAATATTATATAATATTTAATATATATAATATTATATATAATATATATTACATATAATATATAATATATGTAATATATATATTATATTATATATATTATATAATACAGAATTATGTATTATATATTATAATATTAGAATATTATAATTTTACTCATTCTGCCTCACTCTGCTTTCTCAGTGACACAGGAGGAAAGGCTTTAAAGCAGAAAAAATAGAAACATAAAGCAAGAGATTCAAAGGGATTTTCATGATCACAGTGTCAAACCCTGAGGTATCACCAGCAGCAACAGTCAAAGATTCATCTTAAAATTGGCCTCTTTCTTGACTCTTTGATCCACATGCACATTTCTGGGATGCTATCCCAAGCCCTCATTCTTAGGAACCTGCTCTTCATTTCCATCCCAAAAACATCTTCTGCCAGCTCGGGGCCTTTCTGCTCATTCAGTCACTGGGATGGTGTCTGTGAGATCCATTTGTGAGTTATTTTTCCAGAGGAAAAATGTTCTTCACTTCCCAGAAATGTTTTATGAGGAGTCAGGTCCTTGGCAGAACACGGGTGGGCTCTGAGTAATTAAATTGGCCAGAAGAGAAGCAGATGGGAGCTCTCGGTGAGCTCTCCCTGTGTGAGGGGAGCTGGGCCATGCTGATGTTATCAGAAAGGGCAAGAGGCCCCCAGATCCCTTTATTCTCAGTAAATCTGCAATTATTTCCTATGTAGGAGCAGGAGTTCAAGGCAGAAAGGAGCTGATGAATGGCAGAGCCAACAATAATCTGATTTTGCAGCACTGTGGGTCGTTTGGGTTAATGAACTGACTCCTGCTCACAGGCAACCCCACAGACCTGCAAGTGCAATTTGATGATTTGGCTTATTCACAAGTCCCCTGCTGTTTGTAGAGGGTTTTTTTTAAACATGGATGTCATCTGTTGGTCTTTACAATCTGTAGATAATAATGGGGATTATGGGCTATTTTTTCCTACCTCATTTACTGATACCTTCTGCTTTCGTTGCAATGGTTATTTCTCCTTTGCTTTCCCCCACTGTGTCTTCCTCCTTTTCATGCAATAAAAGTACAAATAAAAAATTCTCTTTGGGGATTATCTTTGTGTTTGACTGAGAAGCTGTGTGTGTTTTTAAAACTTTAGCTTGAATATCTTGAATATGAAAAGCAGCACCTTGTCTTCACCCCAGAAATTCAAATATGCATATTTTAAAATATGACTAAAGCCAAACTACACAATATTTTTTGTGATGCACAGGAGAGACTGTGAACTGTTCCACTAAAAATAGTTGAACTTTCTGTATCAACACTGCTTTTTATTGAAAATCATGGTGGAGTTAAAATTGCAATGCAACAAGCAAGCTGTTTTTCCATTAAAGAATATAAAATATGTTATCTTTTTGAAAAAGCTATTATTTTGTTAGTTTATGTTTGGTTTTGGTGCATCAAAAATGCAAAAATTGTACCTAAGCAAACTTTTTTGTTTGGTTTTTTTTTTGTTTAGTGCTTTTTTTTCTTTCTGTTTTAAAAAAAATCTGATTTCTTTATCTATAAAAGGAGTGTAGACATAGGATAAGGGAGAATGACTTCAAGCAGACAGAGGGTAGGCTTAAGACAGATATTGGAAAGAAATTCTTTCCTGTGAGGGTGGGAGACCCTGGCACAGGGTGCCCAGAGAAGCTGTGGCTGCCCCTGGATCCCTGGAAGTGTCCAAGGATGAGTTGGATGGGGCTTGGAGCAACCTGGGATAGTGGAAGTTGTCCCTGCACAGGGCAGGGGGTAGAACAAGGTTGTTTGTGGGGTCCCTTCCAACCCAAACCACTCTATGGTTCTTTCATTCTAAAACTATTTCAAAAAGATTCATTTTAAAACTGAGCAAATGGAAGCAAAAAAAAGAAAAAAAAAAACGCTATTGGTTTCTCTCCTTCAAATATTGCTTTCAAGAAAAAAAACCCCAGCAACCCCAAGAGATTTAAAGGCAAGGCATTTTGCTGAGAGCTGTTGATACTGAAAAATACCTAAACCAACCATTAAAGCCTCAGAAATCCATAGTCCTCAAAATGAAGACTAATAGAAAATCTGGAGTATACCAGTGTCTCAGGATGTCTTGGAGAGGGAGAAGGGAATTTTTCCATAGAAGTATAAAGTACTGAAAACTGTTGTGGGCAAAGTTCTTCAGAGAGCCACAGAGGCAGCAGCCTCAGGTCAGGCCTGCAATCAGTGGCAGAGCTTCTGTTGATGCTGCTGGTTCCTGGGTCAGGAATAAAGCTGATTTCCTGTCCTTCCACCTGTGCTTCAGCAGTAAACTGAGTTATGTATGCCATGGGAACAGGGTGGGATTGCACCTGAGCAAACAGGGCTCACCCTCTGAACACCAGCCTACCAAAGGGTTTTGGAGGTGATTCATCCCATGCCAAAGCAGGTCAGCTGTGCCATTTCCTAAAAGTGCTCCTTATTCTCCAGGCAGGTGCCCAGCTCCTCAGAGGCAGCTGCAGAACAGATGTTGAGCCTGGTGAGGTGAATCAGACCCTCTGAATTTTTAGAGCATTGCACACTGCAGGGTGACCTGGGGCACAAGCTGGAGACTGGTTTGTTCATATATCAGATACAGAAGAGCTCTCTTGACTACCCAGGGCACAGAGCACCTCAGTTTCAGCTTTTCTGGGTGAACTACTCCAATATATCTCAGTTTTTGCTGCTGCAGTGGATCACATTCCCTCACTGTGTTGTGCACAGCACATCAGCCTCATCTCTTTTTGCATTTGAGGAAGCCCCTCAGTGAAGTTCATTTAGTTGCAAACATTGCACATGGGTTAAAAAATTAACAGCATGTGTGTCACTGTCATATTTTCTGGAAAAATCCCTTCACCAGGATTTCTTCTCCTGGGAAGCTGAGAAGCCTCAGAGAGAAATGAAAACAATATTATCTGATGGCTTCTCCTGTGTTTGCTGCTTTGGAATGTGGTCTGGACATTGTTTAACAACAGGTGAGTGTTTGATTGGTTTTATGTGAATTGTTTTGACTTAATGACAAATCACAGCCAGCTGTGTTGGACCCTGAGGAGTCAGTCACGAGTTTTTCATGATCATTCTTTGTAGCCTTCTGTCTGTATCCTTTCTGTTTTCTTTAGTATAGTTTTACTGTAGCATTTTTTTTCTTTTACATAATATAATGTCTTAAAATAATAAATTAGCCTTCTAAGAACGTGGAGTCAGATTCACTCATGTCTCACCTCGAACTGGGGACCCCTGTAAATACCACACATGTGGATAAAGTCTCCTTGCTCTTCTAGCAAGGTGCTTCCTCAGCTTTTGAAATCCCTAAATCTCAGACTGCCAGAGTATGAGCAGCTCTGTATTCTTCCCTTGTTTTGGCATCCTGTCCCTAACCAGGCACTGCTGGATGATGTTGAAGATGTTTTTTCTTCTCAGCTGATCCTTAATGCAGCTTGGCTGAGCTCTTGTGGGTATTGTGCCATCCAAGGGGTGCAGAGTAGAGCACAATTCAGGGGGAAATCTGACAAAACCCACACAACCAGAAGTGACAGATTAGGAAAAGCAGCCCTGTTCAGACAGATAAAATGTCACTCTGTGTGCAGGTGACACTTTCACATTATCAGCAGATGACAGCACTGCAGCCTAGGACCTTTGACAATCTTTAATCATAGGTCAGAGAGCACAATGTGCATGCAGAGTTTTTGGGAAATAATGCAAATCTGAACTGTCTGAACACCAAAGGTCTTTGTATGACAAATAGAGTTTTATGCTGAAGTGATCACATTTCGCTTGGGGAAATTGCCAACACATTTCTTATTTAAGTAAAAATCGACACTTTATTTTCATCTAATTTCCTGATTCAAAACCATACATTTTTGAAAGATCCAAGACCATATTCATTACCATCCTTCCACTTAAATATTTTTTGGCAGGTTGTTCTCTTAGTTTTAAATAAGCAAAAATTAGCTACAGATATGTAGAGCTCTGTGCTCCTATTCTTGAAGCAAAATCTGTGAAACTAATTGAGTGAAACTCTTTAATGAGACAAACCTCATTAAGATGGTAATTCTCCCCTGCACACCGTATCCCCTTACTCTTTCTGAATATTTAGCTAGCGTTACCAAAGCTTTAGAGAAATGTTCTGTAAAGCTTATTTGTCAGAGTACAAAATGAGAATAAAACCTGACAACAATTCATACGTTCAGCTAATGACAAAACTGGTCATGAATCAAATATATAGGCTAAGTTGGAGAGTCTTTGATATGCCCTGTGATGGATGGCTGAGGCAGGGGTCAGAGCTGGCAGATACAGCACAGCACCTATGGGAGACTCCTGGTCTGATCACCAGCCGTAATGTGGTGGGGAATTTTGGTGCTCTGTCTTTAGAAACCTTTAAAAAGGCACATAGGGAAATGAAATTAATATGTACTGGATGATTTTCCCAGAGTTTAGAAGAAAATAAAAGCTCAAGGTAATCCAATCAGTATTTGGGTAGGTGCAGTATCCAAAGGCTTTCTCAAAAGCTTCCTAGGCAGAGTTTTTACTGAACATAGCTGGAAGAAACCATGGCTAAAGTGCCTCTACACACAAAAACTCTTTCAGAAAATACAGTGAGATTCACCCAAGCTCTTGTTCAAGTGAGTCACTGAAGTTTTCTCCAGTGCAAAGACACAGCACACAGCAAAATTTGCTTTAATTATGTGTGTACCTCCTAGAAGGCTGAAATGGAGACCAGTCCCTCCCAAACACCCTGAAAGTCCCCAGGGCAGCTGAGAAGTGAAGGAATGAGGTTCAAAGCCTGAATCCATTTAAAGTGCCGGAATGTTCCTTCTTTTCAGGTCTTAAAGGAGACACAGGGACTATCACCTTCTCTTTTGGTGATAGTCAAAACTAGATAGGGACTATCACCTTCTCTTTTGGGTGTTTCCCATTGGCATCTCAGCAGTTTGTGTATTCCACTGTCTCTCCCCATCTCTGCCTCCTCTCCAGAGCTCCCCTCTATAAGGCACAGGGTTGTTGTACCTTCCTTTGCCCCACCGTGGATCTGCTCTGTTCCCTTGGAAACATCTCTGTGTGCAATTCCTCCGAGTATTAACCTTGTTTGCCCTCATGTGTGGAGGAAAATACAGCAGGAAAAGAGGTTAAATGAGCTTTGCAGGCAGCAGGAGACCCCCCCTGCCCCATGCTGGGCACAAGGCATGGTCCAGGGGCTGGCACAGCTGGTGTCTGATCTCCCTGGAGCTTCCTGAAATCCTCTCTGCAGGGAGATTGGGAACAAGGCAGCTGCTGTGTATTTTCAGGATTTTTGTTTCCAGTCCTGGCCTGCAGCGCTGTGCTGAGCTGAGCTGCACATCTCAGGGGTACCACAGCAAGGGGAGACACTCCAGAAGGTGAATTGCACAAGCCCAACTCCTGCTTTAACCCACTCAGTGAGATGGTTTTTCTATTCCTTTCTTGCATTCAGGCTGTCTAAATGAGGCACAGCCTCCCTGTATTTCCAAATGACAAATGTATTTAGAACCATAGAGTCATTAAAGTTGGAAAAGGCCTCCAAGATCATCAAGTCCAGCCTTCAGCTGAATAAGATGCTATCCACTAAACCATACCACAAAGTGCCACATCTGCTCATTTTTTGAACACTTCCAGGGATGATGACTCCATCACTTTGCCAGGCAGCCTGTTCCAATAACCACTGTTTCAGTGAAGAAATTTTTTTTCCTAATATATTGCCTGAACCTCCCTATTTATCTAAATTCAGTACCACCTTCATGCCCTTCTCCAGTGCTCCCTTCCCTCTCCTCACTTCAACGAGCAACATTTAAAAACCATTAACATTTTAAAAACAAGCAGAGGAGCAGACAAAGAAAACACCACATTTTGAAAAGCCAGCTCTATCCTTTCCACAAATACCACCATCTTTGTATGATATCAGACACAGCTTCCTCACACTTGAATTCATCTTAGAAGCAGCCAGGAGAAGCAGCAGAGTGAGGAGAAGGAGGCTGGAGCCCATCAGGCTGCAGTGATGCCCACACTGACCTGGCTGGCGGATCCTTGCAGACACACCAAGCCCCCTCCTCACTGAGCAGCTTCTCATCCTGCTCAGGCAGAGCTGGGGCAGGGCAGGGCTGTAACTCAGCTCAGCAAAGCAAGGCAGATGAATGAGCACAGCAGTGTAAATGTGTCAGCACAGCACCTCAGCCAATACCTCCTGAATCAAGCAGGTGTTTTGCTCCTGTGCTGGAGCACGTCCAGCTGGGCTCATTCTGAGAGCATGGCTGGACTATGTGTGTTAATTTGTTCCTGGTTCATCCTTGAGCAGCCAGTGCCTCCTTTGAGACAGGAGATTAATGGCTGCCCAGGGAGAAATGAGTAGATGGAAAAAGCAGCTCCTGTGGTTACTTATTATTGCTGGATTTAAATGGTTCAAACCCACTGTCCAACACTTTTAAAAAGGATATTCTTTAGGAAGGAATTGTGGATGCCACATCCCTGGCAGTGTTCAAGGCAAGGCTGCATGGGGGTTGGAACAATCTGTTTAGTGGAAGGTGTCCCTGCCTGTGGCTGGGGTTGATAACAGGATTACCTTTAGGGTCCCTTCCACCCCAAAACATAAATTGGTCCCCATGATTCTGTGATGAACAATGTTAGAGGAGCTTCCAGGACCGGGACCGTCACCATCATATTTTCTGAAAAATCTCTTTGCCCAGGATTTTTCTCCTGGGAAGCTGAGAAGCCTCAGAGAAAAATGAAAACAAGAATTATCTGATTTGCTTCTCCTGTGTTTTGCTGCTTTGGAATGTGGTTGGAGACTGTTTATCCAACATGTGAATTGTTTTGACTTAATGACCAATCACGGTCAGGCTGTGTCAGGACTCTGGAAGGAGTCACAAGTTTTCATTAGTATCTTTTAGCCTTCTGTAAGTATCCTTTCTCTATTCTTTAGTATAGTTTAGTATAGTATCCTTTTATATAATATAGTCTCATAAAATAATAAATTAGCCTTCTAAGAACATGGAGTCAGATTCATCATTTCCTGCCTTTGACGAGGCTCTCAGAAAATACCACACGGGACCCATGATATGAGACCTGAATATCCAGCAGCTGCAAAGCACTAAATCAACTTGTCTCACTGACATCACTGTGCAAACACACGATTTACAGCCTCCTGTAGCAGAATGTCAGCCACATAATTCCTGCTGCTGGATGCTCTGCTGAATGCTTCTGTATTTACAAGAATGCACAGAGAGCTGCAGAACGAGACATGGTTTATTGCCCTGTGTGTGTGCTGTTGTGCACACCAAGGGAATTGGTTTAGTGGGCAATAAGCTGTTAAAAGACTGAGACACTGGTAGCTTATACCCAGAGAACCCAACTGCTGGGGGCTGTAATGGGAGCAGTGGGTCTCATCAGCATTAATGACTTACCCTCTATGCTGCTCTCACAGCGAGAGGAAAACATAAGTGTCTGACGAAAAAAATCCTTATATTTTGCTAAATATAATACAATGGAATGGATGCCTTGAGAGTTTACCTAGAACAGAGCATAGACAGTGTTAAAGGAATAAATGAGGTATTTATTAAAAGGCCTTCAAAGGATGCACCTTGGGCAGTACAAGAGCCTGGCTGAGGCTACACCCAAGATGAACTCAGAGCCATGAGTTTTCACACTTTTATAAGTTTTGGTCCATTTACATACTGGGGTTAATTGTCCAATTACAGCTTCAGGTTATGAAGTCCCATCCTCCCAGATTGCTCTCCTCAATTTGATGGTGTTTGTACCTTTTGGGACTGAAGCTGCAATGGTGTCCTTGGTTTCCAGGCTGGAAAAGGATTGTTTTGTCTGACTAAACTGTGAGAACTTGCTAACACTTCATATGAAGTTCAGAGTTATGTACTAAGGCAGTACAGAATCTGAATAATATGAAAGCTAAAACCTAAGGCATCAGAATTATGCCTGAGCTCATCACAATTACTTTTTGGGACCCCTTTTCCATGATTATTGCAGGTCACACTCATCAGTGGGTTTGTCAAATCTGTTCATTCGCCTCTGGAAATGAAATGGGGCACTATCCAATTCAGTTGTGGAAGCAAAAAAATTTAGGAGCCTTTTGGTTTCTTGTCCAGACTACTTAAGTTCATAATAAATGGGTGGGACTCCTGCAGCTGTCAGCAGTGCAAGTCCTGCCTGCTTAGATCTTTCTAATAGTTATTAAATATTCAATTTAGGTGCTGGAGGCCAATTGTCTTCTGTGTTTGATCTGTCTTGGGTGACAGGGATGTCAGTCCAGTAAAGATTTTGCATTTCCATAAATATGGCACTTGTCAGATCTCATCAGCCTTCTGCAAGGTCGTGTGAAAGCTCAGCTTACTGCTGTGGTTTGGAGCATTTTTCAAGGAATAATCAAGTTTATGGCTTTGAGACTCCATTGAAATGTTCACGGTTTGAAGGGATCCTTTTAGAAATGAAATTTTGGGCCTGCTCCTCTTTAGGGACCTCACACCCTTCAGGGGATTTAGATTCTATATTCAACTTTGTCAGGACAGGTGAACACTAAAATTCTTGCACTCATGTCTGATTTATTTTCCAGTTGAAAAATTTTCAGGAGTTTTCTGAATTATCTTAAGGGTAATTGTTCTTGATTCAGATTGACTATTGCTGCTTACTCATTTATGAAATGTCATCAAATAAAAATTAAATTAGACAATGAGGATGTATTAGACAGTGGGTATATTCAGTTTCAAGAACATAGAGAAAGATCACATTGGATGGGTACTTCCCCTGAGTAATTATTCACTAAAAAAAAAAAATGTGGGGAGTATAGATATAATTTAAATGTGTAAATATTAACATATCATTATTTATATATAATATTTAAATATTAATGTAAGAATCTGCATATATACATACAGATATTAATTCGCCTATTTTTCCTTAATTTGTTTGATTAATTACATATTTCACTCTTTTTTGTGGTTCCTTGTGGCTTTCTTCAACCCTAATAAAAAATCTAGGAGTCCTATAAGTGTCATTTATACCACAGAAATCAGTTCAGGGAAAAAGGTGCTGGTGGCATCAGTGAGGAAGAGAATGGAAGACGAGGAGATATTTGAAGAGATGGTTTAAAGAAAGACAGGAGTGTTATTTTCTGGTTACTCTTGGATGCTGGAAAAAACAGAATAGATGGTATAAAACACAGATAAGGAAAAAAGCAGAAAGGAGTGGAAATGGAGGAGGATTAAGAGAGCAAAACAGAATGGAGAGGGAGCAGATGAGTGAAAGCAAAAAGATAGGTAGTGAAAAGATTAATTAGAGTCTTACAGGTGAGAAGAAAGAGCAAGGATGGGATGGATATGCAACTCATTTCCTTTCAGAAAGAGCTGACAAGGGTAATAGACTGTTTTTGGAAACAAGATATCATCAATGAAGTTCACTTTTTCTGGATAAATTAAGGAAAATAGTCCAGGAAGGTTCAAAAAGCACTTAAATGGGAAGAAGAAGTTCAATAAATCCTCCCAATTAAATTAGTGACTGATAGTATTTTTATTTTTTTATTTAATATTAGACCCCTCTTTAACATAATGTTGAGTTTGGATTGATTTATTTTCTTTCCTCACAGAAGTACTCAGGTTTTCCTTGAAAATCTGAAATCCCATGTTCTCCAAATTCTTTCTCTCTTCCTTTACCAGTTTTTGATCATTAGTATCTTCATTTGGGATTATTTCAGTCATTTTTATTAAAGAGTTTCTGAAGGAAAAAATGTAACACCATTGACTTCAGAGAATGAAGTACAGACTAATAGTCATTTTTTAGCATTATGCAAGGTTTTACCCCCCCCTGTTGGACAGGGATTAGAGTCAACCTTCCACAGATTTGGCTGAGAAAAGATTTTTTTGCTTGTGTGAAATTTTCCCTTTGTTTTTTTCCCCCTAAAACTAAAATAATTTAACTTGTTATATTATTCCCCCCCAAAAATAAAACTGTAGGTGAAAGAGAGACCATCTAAATGATCTAAATGATCAAACTCAATACTTTATTCATGCAGGAAGAAACCTGGTTCCACCCCCTGCCATGGGCAGGGACGTCTTCCACTATCCCAGGTTGCTCCAAGCCATATCCAACTCATCCTTGGACACTTCCAGGGATCCAGGGGCTGCCAGAGCATCTCTGGACACCCTGTGCCAGGGCCTCCCCGCCTTCAAAGGGAAGAATTTTCTATCTAATATCCAATTTAAAACTATTCCCTTTTAGTTTAAAGCCAGGCCCCATGGTTATGGACCAAATCTCACAGCTTTCTACAGAAATTGGACCTCTGAATGCACCAAGAGCTGTTCCTGCTCAGTGGGGTCTGGTTCTATGGCAGAGGGTTTTCAGAAAAGCAAAAATATTAGGTCTCAGACTGACAGTAAAGGATTTTAAAATCACAGAAAATTCGGGGAGCTAGAAAGAGAGTTAGGCTTAGTAGGCCCTGGGAAAGGTAGGCCTTGTATTTGGTAGATCATGTGAAACGGCACCTGTGAAGTCAGTAGATGATAAATGATATAATTGCTAGATGTGATTAGACATAATTGTTGTTTAAAGAATCATGAGAACCTATGTTAGAGTTTTGAGGGAGATCACGAGAAATCCATGCTTGGATGAAATCAATTTATACAAGAGAACAATGTAAGTTTAATAATTAATATGTAAGTTATATAACAATAGAATATAAAACATGTTCAGCTCGGAACCATGTCAGAGTCAGGTTTGGGTCTGTGTACCCCTGACACCCAGAGCTCTCAATAAAAGCACCCTGCATAGGATAATTCTGTGATTCTGTGTTCCTGAACACTAACAAGACTTCTGAACACAGCAGGGCAAATGTGGGGCTCTTTCTTCTGCTCTTCACAAATTAAAAGTGACACAGGAATGTCAAGCACAGGATTCATCTGTGTTTGGGCAAGTGATGCTGATGCAGAATTTCCTTTCTGCTTCTCTGCAGGTTGACACCAAGCCAGCTGCATCACCTGGGAGAATCCTCAGCCTGGCTTTGCTGGGATTCCTTGTCCTGGCTTCAGCTCTCTGCACTGCATTGATGTGAGTCTCATCCATTCCAGTGCTGTGTCCTCTCCTGAGAGAGATGTCAACGTGTTAAACCAATTTATCCACACAGAAAACTAACCAGAGAGGGTAAAGAACCTGGTGGTATCCAAAAGAAATCATGCAGTGTATTTTAATTTAAAAAGTTGAATAATACTCTAAATGCACATCTAATATTTTGTCTAAAAAAGAAAAAAAAACCAAAACAATGTAAAACTTTGGAAATGTCTCAGTAGAAAATATACTAGCTTTGTTCTTCTGGTTATTTTTGCAATTTATAAACACAGAGTAGAACCTGAAGATAATCAAAGAAGTTGGAAGATATGTTAAAATTTGCTGCATCTTTAATAATTGTCCTTACTTTTATTTTAATTAATGATAATAGTAGTGTTTTCATGCTACTTAAGCTTTCAAAGCTAATACCTAGAAAAGGCTGTTTGTAATTTCACCAAATAATGAGTTGTAGGTGAAACAATCCTAAATTAATAACAATGACAAATGGCCCTGGAATTGCTCTAGAACCTTAAAGGGAACAACTCAAACACCAGTTATATCATCAGGAATCCCTGTAAGATCTGCACCACTCTGATCACAACTGAGTAATTTTTCTTGTCACTGTCGAAAACAGCAAAGTAAAAATGCATATAAATTTTGACTAAAAATCTGAGTACTATCAAAGTGATTTCTACAGCTCAAGGCTCATCAAGCATTTTAAGATTTAGGCCAAAGCCACGCTAAACAAAAACAAAAACAAAAAACAAAACAAAACAAAATTAATTTTATTAAAAAGAAACTTCTAAATTCAGGAGGACAATGTAAAACCTGAAGCATCATCACGTAGAGAGCTCAGACTAAATCTTGCTGCTGCCATGTCCTGATTTTTCTCCTCCTTCAGCTCATCAGCCCATTTCCATAAGATCTTTACTGAAGTATGTAGCAAACAACACCCATAATTATAATTTTGTAAATTATGTGTGGTAACAGAACTATATTTTCTTCCAATTCCTTGTTGTGGAAATTAATAATTTCTTTCATGAAGATACGTAAGACTTGAAGCCTCTCTGCAAACTGAAGCTCACTGACAGCATCACCAGATGATTTACAAAATCAAGTGCCTAATTACACACCCTCATAAATATTCATTCTCGTGTTCACAGTTATGGAGGGCAGAGAGTGAACATGTTGATTAATCAATTGATAGGATCTGATTCATCTGGCTATACAAATGGGAAAGAAAAGGCAGCAGAGCAATTTCCAACAAATCTGAGCTCCAGCAGATTGTATTGCTCAGGAATGTTAACAGGAAATGAAAAATTAATAAGTGCTGAAAATTAAAGGGTGAGTGAGAGCAAAGGGGGATGCAGGCAAAGTGAGATTTTCCACATCACCTGGCCCTGTTGCCTAATTCAGGTGATAGTATAAAATTCATACTTCCCTTACTGAAGTTCATAAAAATTGCCTTTTTTAAGCTTTGCCAAACTTGAGACATTGTGGCCAAATGGTCTGATTCAAGCTGCTTTTTTATTTGGACATAGGAAAAATGGCTAAGCCTCTTCCACCAATGCAAATAGCAAGAAATAATTGTTTTATCTGCTTTAACAAAATGTGAGGAAATTAAAAAACCTCTCAGTGCCAGTGCTAATGGTTATTAAATCCAGGAGAGAACAATGCCTGTCAGTTTTGGATGAGAGGTCCCTTCTGGAAAGGGTGGGGAAGCACAGTGGATTTGTGTGCATTATAAAGCTTTGAAAAATTGCAAGTTCACATTAGAAACTTGCTCTGTCTTGGCAGATTGAGCATCAACACAACACCCTGGAACACCTGCACTCCCCTGGTCTGCAGAAAATTTTGGGACATGATTACACTGCCCTGTAGTGCCTGGAAAGGAGGGCACACAGACATCACTGAAATCCTCTCAAGCAGATATGGATTTTTGTGACCCTTCTCTGAAGAGACTCTCAACAGCCTCTGGAAAATCGGTTCCTAATTAGGCACCTCAGCTGTGCTGAGCTCCTGGTGAGCTGAGAGGGTCAGGTTTGAGGAGTTCATTCCTGTAACAGGTGGGGAAGCAAGACAGGGATGGGGAAGAGGATTTGGCTGGAGCCAGACACAAAGGTGGGAAAACAACACAACTCCCTCTGTTCCCTATCAGCAACACCACAGGGCCCATCTGGGGTCACCTCCTGCCAAATACCCCTTGCTCTGCTCAATGAATCCCCTGGTTGACCTCATGGCTTTGTGACTGTCCATGCCTTCACACCTTTTAATTATAAGTCCTCTATTAAAGCTCTGCAAGTTCCTGTGCTTTTTGCTAATTGCTGCTTATTCTGGCAATATTTTATCAAATGCTAATGCAGTCTCCACCAGAGACTGACACTGAAACTCTTTCCCCACACAAAGGTTTATTTTCTTCTCTTTGCCACCAGATTTTCTTTTTCCTTCTGCCTTCCTTACTTTTAACTCTCATTGTGGATGGTTTGTTGAAAGTACCTTCTTTTTTGGCAGTGCACTGAAGGGGAATTCAGGAATGAGAACATGCAGGAAGGAAATGCACCCATCACTTTGATAAAGAATAATTCATTACCTATTCTTACAATAATTAAATCATAGTGATATCCCTAATGTCAAAGAGTAATGCTCTTAAGTGTACTAAATGCATTAAAGAGTATTAAATGTGTACCATTCTGTATTTTACAGACATTCCTGCACATTAAAAGCAAATTTCCATACAAATCAGATATTTGTATGTTATTGATACAATTAAAATATCTCTGTAAGAAAAGTTGATTGTGTCAATAACCAAAAAAAGGCTTTAACCTTTCTCTATTGTACTGCTATATTAGCTGTCCATAGTCAGTCACTTTTCAGGGTGATAGCATAGTGACTGCTTTTTATTTTTTTTTCCCTGATTATTCAGTGATTTTAGCTGTAGGAAGATAATAAATAACATTTTTTGCCATTGAAAAAATATCTTTGCTCTATGCAGAGATTGCCTCTTACTGAAGCTCTTTCCTGTTTCAACTCACACGACTTCCTAAGAATAGGAATTTTTATTTTAGGAGTGAGACTCAAATTAAAACAGTCAAAAAAAGGCTTGATTTTCAGAGCTCCTAAGCTATATACTAATGCAGCCAGAAGTGGTGTAATCCAGTCTCCTTCCTCCTGAGCTAAGGATTTTTAGGATGCTCCAGCTTTCCTACCTATATCAGACATTGATCTCCCAAAACACTTTATTTTTTTTTTCTTTTTTTGCACATGATTTTACAGCTTCTCAGTGCCATTATTCTGATAAAACACCCTTTCTGTGCACACAGAGGGTTTGTGGAGGTCCTCAGAGCAGCCACTCCCCTCCATGGTGCTCCCTGAGTGCCAGTCCCAGCGTGCCCCATGTCCCTCATGGCCACAGGTTGCAGTGGCTGGCCAGCAGATTTGTGCCTTTCTAGTGCCACATTGCAGCTTCATTTTCAGACCTATAGTGCAGTAAATTGCTTCCCAACAGGCTGTGAATAAAACACTATATTTTTTTTGGGATGCTACATTTGTTTTTATGGTAAAAACACGTGATGTGTGGGAATGCATAAAGCTGGTAACACAGTTATGGTGCCTGGGCTCCATCTGGGGGGGGAGGGATGAGTGTGACCATTTTCCAGCATTAATGGCTCCCAAACTAACATCTGTGAAAATGCTTCTGTCCCAGCCATGAAACCTTACTGAAAATTGGAGCTGTGGACTAAATTATTCCAGAGACCTTTTGATTGGCTCATTAACAACATCATTGAGCCAGGAAACAGGCAGTAAGTAAATACCTTTCTGAAATTCCATGTGGTTTTGCCTTGCTTGTTCCTCCTGCCATATTTCTTTGCTTTCAGTCCTGTTCATGGTGCAAATCACAAGGGTGATGGAATCAGGGCAAATTGCTCAGCTGGAGTTCAGACAAGGTGAGCTTTGCATCAATGCACAGAATCACAGAGAATGGAACAATGCTTTGGGTTGAAGGGACTTTAAAGATTGTCTTGTTCCAACCCCTGCCATGGGCAGGGACCTCTTCCACTATCCCAGGTTGCTCCAGGCCCCATCCAACCTGCCTTTGAACACTTCCAGGGATAAGGAGTCCACAGCCTCTCTGGGGACTCCATTCCACTGCCTCACCACCCTCACAGTAAAGAATTTATTCCTAATAGCTAATCTAAACCTGCCCTCCTCAGTTTAAGGCCCCTGGACTTCTGCTGGTTTCACAATTGTGAACAGAATCTAGCCCATAACAAAATCTGGGGAGTAAATTCCTCTAAAAAAACAGCCAAATAAGTTACCAAAAAATGTTGTTTTTGCTTCTGACTGTGTCCACAAATTCTAGATGACATTGTGAGAATAATCTCCTAGGAATGGAAAACTGAAAACTCATTACTAAAAAGAAAGGCTTTAGAGGATGGAGTTTTATTACATTTACAAAAGTTAATGCTTCTTCAATTCTCTCTCCTTTGACCCGTTCCAGTATTATCAGATTAAATATATTCTGTATAGAAGAATTCTGATTGAGGAGTCATCAGAAACAAATAACATTTGCAGAAGGACTTGCTAGTAGAACTTTTTATTCAAGTGCTTTATTAAACTCACCTAAAGCACTGATTAAACTGACCTAATGGAGTAAAGGACCAGCAAGGTGAAGATTTGAGAGCAGGCTAGCTGACTAAGTCTGGATTTGGTCACTTATATCAATCCTCCCATGTTATATTCAAACCGAAGTTACTTTAATATGTGGCAACTTTTTTTTCCTTTATATTATTTCTTATTTTTTAGCATCTTGAAGACCAGAGCCAAAGCTTTCCCTTGCAGCAGCCTTTTTTGTTAAATAAAGTGAAAAGTGTTTGGATGCTTTTTAAGTTACCTTGGTTTTCAGTACATATTTCAGTCTATTGTGAGGAAAATGTGAGAACTCTCTAAGCATTTGGTTAACTAAGGAATCCCAGGTCTCTACTAATCTTGATTTTATTAAAATTTAGATAGCTGAACAGAAAACAGAATTTTACTCTTTATTGTTTTTCTCCCTTTTGTAATAGACAAGCAACTAATCAGATGATCCAAATACCCAGTGTTAATATAATGAAATTCTCCACATATTGAGTTGATTAAGTACTTCTGCGTTTCTGTGCAATCCCAATTTTTCTGTGAGCAATTGTTCCTCTTTCCCTCACTCATGTAATGATTTTATTTCCATGTATAATCATAAAATCTCAGAATGATTTGAGTTGGAAGGAACCTTGAAGATCATCTTGCTCCAACCTCTTCCATGGGCAGGGACAACTTCCACTATCCCAGGCTGCTCCAAGTCCCATCCAACCTGGCCTTGAACATTTCCAGGGATCCAGGGGCAGCCACAGCTTCTCTGAGCAACCTGTTCCAGTGCCTATTTGTTTTTAAGAAAGACTTGTATAAATTCATGTAGAAAAATGATGATGAGGAACTAGAGAATGTATTTCCTGATACAGGATGTTCCTTAAGACTTCTGTTCCAATCTCCCTGTACAATTACTTAACTTTCCTATACATATGTATTACAGTTATTTCTCTCCTTCCCTTTTATAATACTTGATTGTGTTGTTTCCTTTACTCTTCAGATTAATATTTGCAAAATGCCTTGTCACTGAAAAAAGCACCAGCATTGCTGTTATTGTTTGTGCTTGGTTCCTCAGATGCTGGTGTGTGAAACGTATGAGAAAGAGAACACAGAGTAATTTAAATCCCTCTTTGTAGTTTGAGACCTATCTTAATTTTTCATTTTCTTTTTCTTATCATCTCCAAGGAAAAAAAAGCAAAAAGGACAGGCTTAAAAATTGGTTCTGAAGATGCTTCCACTTCATATGTACACAGCCGACAAGGCAGATTCAAACACGACCAAAAGCTTCCAGACTTGAAATCAATATTGGGTTGTTTTTCTATTTTCCCTCCTGTACAAACACAAAAAACCCAAAACCAAACCAAAAAAACTAAACAAATCTGCAGTAATCAAAGCTAATTCTGAAATGATAGTTAAGGCTACTTATTTTTTGCAGAAGACCTTCCCAAATGAAGAAGTTTGCTGGATGCAAAGACATGATCTTGGCTTTATAGCACAGAGCTGAGAGAAATCAATACCCATAGCTGTGGAATTTTGGGATTAAGAGAGTTCACAGGAAAAGGGAAATTGTTGGAATTCTGGATGCTGAGAATTTTAGCCTTTCTGTACTGACAAACTCTGACTCCCAGCAGAACACTCAGTTTGACCTGAGGCCGTGGAGAAAGCTTCCAAAATTAATTAATAACACTGAGATTACGGGTGTGTAGTTAATTAAAAGTGCATAATATCACAAAGTAGAAAATTTAGAGTTTAGATTTTAGAATATAGTAATATATATAAAGCAAGATAAAAGTTTTACAAAAATTGTGGCAAAATTTTTCTTCTATAATTGTTCTCATTTTTCTTCTATATCTTCTTCTTCCTTCTTCTTCATCGGTTTGGGTGGTATTTTATAATTAAACAAAAAAGTCCACATTGCAGACTTCAAGTAATTAGTTGAAGAATCAAAAGTAAAAATAGAAGAAGTATAAAAGTAACAGTCAAAATAGAAGAATAAAAGTAAAAATAATTTAAGTATAATTTATTAATTAAATAGTTTAACCTTAAAAAACCTTATAACAAAAAATAGTTAACCATTTTATACCCTGCTAGTAAAATACTACAAAACTCACTGCTGTGAGACTATAACATAAATGAGAAATAATAAACATCTAAGCCTAAATGAGAACTATCATCTCAAATACCTTCAACAACCTCTACGAAAGCAAAATAAAACCCCAAAAACCAAAAATCAACAGGAAATGAGAATAAAATTGCTCAGGTAAATCAATTATGTGCTTTAGTAAAATAAACTGTGCTTAGGACAATGGTAGATGGTTTTTTATACCAAATTACAAGTGTTTGAAATAAGAAGAGATTAAATTTATCAAAATTCAATGTTGTGTGGAAAGCACTACTGATAGAGCTAAATCAGAGCTCACCACAGGAGAGTTCAGGAGAGGAAATTCTTGATGGGGGAAATAAATGAGCGACATTTCCTTCACACCTGGGCCTGTGCCACTGACTGCTCCATGGAGCCAGCAAGGACACCTGGGGTGTGCCAGGGGAGGGAAAAGCCTCTGGAACTGCCATGGAGAGGAGAGGACTGGGGACAACCTGCAGAGCTCCTCGGGTTGTTGCCCCCACACACGTGGAGGCTCCTTGGCTCCCAGGGCTTGCTGTGCTCCCTCTGAGCCCCAGCAGGAAAGGAGGTTTCCCAGCCCCTCTGCTCAGAGGTGACAACACCTCAGTTTTCTGTCTCAAACAGCTGCTCCAGAGCTCCAGAGGAGTGCTGTGGTTTCCTTCTGCCTCCTAAGTTAACCTCAATGAGTCCCGCCTATCCCAAAGGATGGGGAAGAAATAAATGTGTACAATGCAGGGCGAGCCAGACCCTCCCACTGCTCCTCAAGCACTGAGCTTTAAGTGCTCCCTTCTTTCTCACCCCACAAAGTTCAACCCAGCAATAGCAAAGATCCCCAGGTGATAGAATATGGGGGGGTAGAATGAAAGGAAATAAAGTTAGTGCAGAAGGAAATCTCACCCCTGAACAGCTGCAGCTGTAGTAATCACCAAAGAGTAGGGACAGGCCTGCCCTTAACAGGCCACAACTGTGTCCAATAAGGATGAGTGCTATAAAAGAGTGGGTTAGCTGGGTGAGAAGGGTGCTAGAGTTTATTGGCTGTGCTGTGAAGAGAAGGAGTCAGTGCTGTGAGGAGATGCCCATGAGAAATCACCAAGAAGGTATGGAACTTTTACAATAAGGCAACAACAATAGAATGCAGCTTGTGGTGTTTTCTGGGGTCCCCCATGGCAGGAAGGAATGAATGAATCTGACTCCATGTTCTTAGAAGGCTAATTTATTTTTTTATTATATGATATTAAAGAATGCTAACTAAAACTACACTAAATAATAAAGAAAGGATACAGACAGAAGGTTAGAAAGAATAATAATGAAAACTTGTGACTGCTTCCAGAGTCCTGACACAGCTGATGGTGATTGGTCATTGAGTCAAAACAATTCACATGAAACCAAACACACACCTGTTGGAGAAACAATCTCCAAACCACATTCCAAAGCAGCAAACACAGGAGAAGCAAATGAGATAAGAATTGTTTTCATTTTTCTCTGAAGTTTCTCAGCTTCCCAGGAGAAAATCCTGGGCAAAGGGATTTTTCAGGAAATATGACAGTGACATGCAGCTCATCTGTCTACACAAGACACCCACACAATATGAATTGGTCTTTCCACATAAAGGAAAAAGAGGGACTCACACAAAGTGAGAAATGGGCTCATGACCTAGAAAAGGATAAAATAAGAGCTAGATATGGATTAATTGATAGGAGACATGTAGGAATGCTGTAATTTGTTCCCACAGGTATGTCCTGTGAGGGTGAGGACGAGTACCTGCATCCCAGTTTGGGTAAAAAGAGCCCACCCCAGGCTGGTGTTGTGGTATATTCAGGTTTTTGGTATATTTTAGAAGCAGCACCTCAGGTAATCTGCTCAAATGGAAAATTAAAAAAGCAAGCATACTCAGAAAACCCTGGGATTAATATCTTATCTACCAATATTTAGAAATGTACACCCTTCATGAGGAGAACAGCAGCTCTGAGCTTCCTCTGCAGTGACTATGAAAAGTGAGCCCTTCTACAGGGCTGCATCTCTGTTCTAAATATCTGACTCACCCTCTGCAGCCCTGTTTTGTCCATTTTGTCTGGTGTTTACCCTAAAACAACTTGGGACAGCTCCTCCAAACTGCTCTCACTTAACAGCCTGAAATGATGTCAGGTAAATCTGGGGCTCTAAGGATTGGAGCAGGACTGGATTTCAATACTTCATATTTGGCCCATCCATCCAGAAATTTGGATCAAAGCTAAGATTTCTCTCCTTTCTTTAAGACAATGGTTATTTTAGGAACCTTTTATTATGACTTTGAATACACTCATATATTGAATACATGTTAAGTACTTGTGTTTATTTTCCTTGGTATCCTAACTGCAAAAGCTTGGGAGGGATTAGTAGAAGTTTCCTGAAAGAGTGAAAATATTAGTCATAGACAGGAGATTAAAAAAAATTCTAATTACTTCTAACTTGGAATCTGATATGTCCAAAAAGAGGATTTTATGATAAGATGTGCTATTTAAGGTGTCACTGATCCAGGAGTTCTCTTCTTGTCATGTTGGTGGTTCTGTTTTGTTGAGGATAGATGAGATTTGCAGTCAGAACTGCAATATTTAAATCATTATCAAAACTGTACAAAGCACCATAAGCATACTGGATCATCTTGATAAAAAACTCTAAAGAGTTCAGTTTGGAAGTACTCAGGCTCAAGGGGACAGCTTGTCCTTAAATTGAACCAGTCTCTTCCTCAGTGAAAAGAATTTATTCTCATGCAAAACTGTCTGTGGTGCAGAACTGGAGATTTAATTTTACATGCAGTAGAGCAAAGAACACAAAAAATGTCTGTTGGAAAGCAGTCCATTATGCTGCTACACTATCTGTACACATTCATCTTCCTCTTTATTCATCATAATTTGTAAAGAAGTGTTATTGCTTGCCATCCAGTAGTGCTCATCTCATATTTATCCACAGTGTTAAGCAGATGGCTGTGAGTGTAATTAAAGAGAGAGGAAAAAACCTCATTGTTCTTTATTGATAAAAGATGCAGGAGACAAAATTATTTTTTCAGTTTGTGCGCTGGTATTTTGTGACATTTACATGTAAGAATAACAGGTCAGATAATGGGTCTTAAAAATATACAAATGTAATTCTCTCAGCACTAGAGACATAAACAGGGAATTTATTTTTCTCTGCTTTTCAAAGAAAAAGAAATTGGAGGATTTGGTCCAATCTTTTGTGCTATAATGTCAGAAGGCATTGTAAATTTTAAAATTGTTAAAAAATGGCTTTCAGCTGTACAAGCTTTTGTTGAGTGCCTGCTTTATATTGCTGTTGCCATTATGAGATACTTGTTTATTTTGCCTCTCACCATAGCTCCCCAGTGCAGGATTTCAAGACCAGCAGAGAAGGTCTTTGTATTGGGACACTCAGGGTCTCTTCAGAGGCAGATTGCTAAAAGATTAGACATGGGGAAGACAAGAAAATACTCCTTTAGTGTGCATTTTAAGTGCCTCATCAAAGAGGTATATTTACAAATATGCCACTGTTACTTCACTGCCTTCAGTATGTACCCAGGCCATCCCAGAATCACAGAACAGTTTGGGTTGGAAGGGACGTTTAAAAGCCATTTTAAAGGAGCAGGGACACTCAACTCCACCAGGTTACCCAAAGTCCCATCTAGCCTGGCCTTGAGCACTTCCAGGGATGAGGCACCTCCCTGGGCAGGTTGTGGTCCACACCTTCAGGAAAACTGGGCTTCCTTCCTGGGTTTCTTGAAATTCCCTATTGTGCTGAGTGTGGGGCTTGGGGATCCCTGTCCTGTCCTCTGTGGGAAACAGGATGTCCCACAGGATCACCCTAGGTCAGGGTAATTCTTTTTGCTTTCATCCCCCTCCATCAGGATCACAACCTTCCCTTGCACCATGACACCTCCACCAGCCAGATGAAGAGGAAGGAAGAACTGTTTATCTTAAAATATCCTCTCTTCTGGCCCCAAGGGTGGGGTGTTTGGGCAGAAGGCCTTGTTTTACAGAGGTCATTTATCCATTCTGGAAATCACAAGGCAAGAATTATTTCTATCATTTTGCCTGGGCATTTTTCTTTCAAGCCTCAAAGCCTGCCCTGGGCAGGAGCGGTGCAGAAGGGACTGGTAGAGCCATCTTGCTATTCTGTCCATACATATTCCAGTAAAGCCTGAAGATCTCAGCCAGGAGCAGACCTGAAAATTTTTACAGCAAGAGGCAGTGCCAATGCAATCATGAGATGCTGCTTCAGTATCAGCTTTGCTGCTGTGCTTGCAGCAAATGCTGGTTCACATTTATTTGGAAGCTTGGAGGCTTGGATTCTGTATTCAGATCTTGCTCAGAATAGTGGCTCAGGATTATGCTGGTACCACCTTCAGCTCCTAAAACATTTATAATACATTCATAGGTTTTAGAGCCAGAAAAGAACCATTATATCATTTAGTCTGACCTCCTATAACTTACACGCTCAGGCCATAAAGTTCACCCAGTTACTCTTCTGTGGAGCACTAAAGAATATCTTCTAGAAATCGCTCCATCCTTCATCTGAGGGACAGTCTGCTTCTTTCCCTGGAAATTTGCTTCAGGAATTAATCACCCTCACTGATCTGAGCTTGTACCTTACTGCTGAGAGGTTTTGGTGAGGGCAACCTTCTACCACTCCTTCCTCTGAAGTTTTTCTCTGCTGGATTAGACAACCCTTTTCTGACTGGAATTTTCAGATTCAGCTGCAAGTCCCTTCACCATTTATTTTCTGATAAACTGAGCAGATAACAGAAGAAAAAGACAACACTTCATCTAGCTTTTGAGTCTCAGTGATGATTTCCTACCCTCACTGCAGTTGTCATTACTTTTGGTTCGAGTCAGTGACCTCATACCCAATTCTGAGTTTTTTGTATTAACTGCAAACACTCCAACTCCTGCCAATGTTATCACTTTTAATAATGTATGCTACCATAGCTCCTATTCCCTGAACATTTTCTTCCCAAGGGAAGTGAGCCATAAACTGCATCATCTAAGTTAAATATGGACTTTTCCCATTACTTTCAGCATGATTTGAAGTGTTTCTGAGGCTCAGGCAAAAGCTCTAAACCAAAAGTCAGTGACAGGAGTGGTGACTGGCCATTTCCATTACCTTGTCTGTGAGGAAAAGACCTCTCTGCTCCTCAGGGAGTAAAAGGAGAGCAGAGCAAGAGTTTTTCTGAGCTACCCAGCCCCATATCCTGCCCTTGACACCACCAACTGTGGTTGTGGAAGAAAAGGAAAGGAAAGGTTGTTCTTCCCATGCTCTTTCAATTCCCAAGTTATTGGTACCATGGTTTTCTGGTATGCAGATTGGACTATCACTTTTACTTCTCCTGCTTGGCCTCCTATCCACTTTTGCCCATTTTTACCCCAATTCTGACCTGCAGCAGAGGATGTTCCACAATTTCAGTATGTGCTGTATGGAAAGCATGACAGTTCCCATTTTGAAGTTCAACCTGCCACCCCAACATGTGGTGTGTCTCCTCACTCCTGTTTTTTGAGGAGCTGTGGGCAGTTTTGTTCTCTTCACATTCTTTGCAGCTTCCTAGCTGTAGAGTGAAATGAAACCTCAGCCTAGCAGGTGCTTCATTTCTGAATGGAAGAGACACATCCAGTCCGTGCTTTTCACACCTAAGAAATTTCAATCCAGGCTGCTGGTAAGACTGAAACAGGAATCCTTTGGTCATGTGGAGCATCAGAGTCCAGAGACAAGACACCCATAGGCTTGGGTCCAGAAGGTGAGCGTGCATGAAGGTGCCTAGTTTCAAGGCTGAAGTTAATATTTTCAGTCTGACTTTACAGACTTTACTACTTTTGTGAGATTACATTTGTCCTTACTGGTTTCTCACCTCAACTTTCCCTCCCCAGGTCATTCTGTATGTACACACTGCACCCACCTACAGCCTGCAGGGTGGCTCTGGAAATGGGTCTCCAGTTAATACATGGTCACCTACAGAGCTGGAAGGCTGTTACTGGCATCTGAGGAGACCTCTTTGTCAAAGGCAAACAATTTGGTTTACATTTGGAAGGGGAATGCTGGATTTTAAGTGCAGTGATCATAGATGCAGCTGCCACCACCTTATGTTCTATTTCAAGTGATTAATAATATTTGTCAGTTCTGGTATGTCACTGTGCTTTATTGCTGTAAAGCAGACTCCAAATGATGGCACTCTCTTTTGGATTGATCTGATTAATGATGGATGAATCTGTTCCATTTTATTGTATGCCTCTCTTAACTGAATGGCTTAGGTTAAAAGAGAACAACCTTCACCAAATGTTATGAATTATAGCATCATTTAAAACATGTTTCCTTTCTCTTGTTGCTAACAGTTTAGTGACAATACCTGAAGAATTGAACTTAATTACTTTTGATCAAGCCCTGCTCCTCCGGATATAAACATGCCCTCAATTTTACTTTTATGATTTAATTTTTTTTTTTGCCCAGCAATGAAAGTGTCCTTCTGTCATTACAGTGCTTTATGTTCTACAACAGATATCATTTCAGCACTGCAGATGCCCATCCTTGCTCCTGGTGAAAATTGCTCAGAGCACCACAAAACCCTTTAGTGATTTATTCTGCTTTCTGTGCCTCCATTGGAGGAGCTCCTTTGACGCAATGGCAGCAGCTCACAACAAAAAGATGGAATTTAGGCTCTATACATAGCTCTATTGTTATGTGACCTGAGGCTTTGTTTTCACATCAGCTGCCTGTCCAACTCCTTGTCATTCTTGTTTAATTAGCTGGTATGGTCCTGGATGGCAAGGACTTTCTAATGTTTGTTGTTTGCTTAGCGCTTAGCTCAAGGGTGCCTCCATCTCTGCTATTCTAATGCACAGAATAAATAATATTAATAGTTTAACTGAAAACAGCAAGAAAATCTTCAGTTTCCTCTCTCTCCTAATTAGTATTACCCTTGTATTCTCTGTAGTTAGGACTGGCAAACATATGCTAGTGGTAATCACTTAGGAAAAATTAATAGCAGAGGTTTAAGGATTGACTACTACAATCAGTTAAAGACCCCAACAACAGTTTTTATGCATTAAAACCTGTCAAAATATGTTGCTCTAGTAAGAAACAGCTTCTGACTACAAATGTTTCTCTAGGTGTCATATTTGCCACAACCTGTGAAGGAATTTGGGGGAGGTTTACTTGTTTCATGCTTCAGATTGTTGCCAGAATAATGTGAAAAATAAACAGTAGAATCACAAACCTTCACACAGCATCAGAATTAGTCTCATCCAGAAGCTTTTTTTTTTTTTTTCTGATACTCCTACTGAGACTTTGCTCAGTCCTAAGCAGATCCAGCATTTCTGGTCTTGAAAACAGACATGGGCATGTTCTCATGATGCTAAATATTCATCTTTCGGACTCTCTCAATGGCTCCCATTTCCATCCTGCCTGCAAGCACATAAAATGGCATTTTAAACTCTCCTTAATCAGTTAATGAAGTCATCTAAATCACAGACTTTCACTGAGTTCCTATGCAGGTTTTGTAAACACAGGGTGAATTTAGTAAAAATTAGTGAGTGCTTGTCTAGGATGTACAAAATCTGCAAGCTCTACAGCTGGGCTGTTTTGAAAAGGATAAATCAAATTTAGGTAGCCTACTCATACATCCTTGAACTTTGAAGGTTTTCTACTCAATAAAAAAAAAAAAAAAATATTTATTTTCAGGAGAATGAAAGCTTTGCTTAGGCCAAATATTTTATTCCAGACTTTTAAATGGCACCAATTATTGCAGTCTATCAGTTCTATCTTTCTGGCTGTCTGCCTCTTAGTGCCCAAAGACACTGCATAAGATCATTGTGGGCTCCAATTTTATTGGTATAAATACTCAAGAAAAGGAAATATTTTCTTTAGGCAAACATACAAGCCCAAACACTGTGCGTACCTAAAACTCCCAGGTATTAATGATTTTTATATTTGCAGTAGCCTGAGAGGAAATCTTCTCAAGATTATAAACACAATTTAAATTAATAAACAGAATTTCAAAAGAGAACTGGACTTAATGCAATCAAGATAGAAATAAACATATAGATTATAAAAGAGTGGAACTGGCTTCTCAACAATCAGTTCTGTTTTATCCACTCTAACATTTCCTCTTGCATCTTCCTATCTAACACATATCTGTTGTGTAGCAAGAGCTCAAGAGAAGAGAGAGAAGAAGACCAAGAGAAGAAAGAAAAAAAGTCAATAAATTTTTTATCTCCATGAAATCAATAGAAATGAATAATGGTGCCCAAAACCTGGTTCTGTTTAGCCTGAAAGCAGCATTTTAATGTGGTAATCTCAAGAATACATGAACGGCACACTGACTCATAATGTGTTACTCAAATATTTTAATGTGTTGTTATACTTTATATTTGTGAAAAACTTCCTTCCTAAAGCTCAGCTGGGCTCAGGATGCTTCACATTCACCTCAGAAGCAGCCCACAGACTTTCTGGTGAGCTCATTTTAGTCAGATTTTCTTCTGACTCACTCAAGTGTTTGTACCAAAAGGAGGATGAAATTAATGGTGGTAGAAATTTCCTTTAATCAAATTGGTTTGACCTTTATGCTCCATAGGAAACCTTGGCTTAAGGAAAACAGATGCTCTTCACAATATCAAGGTATTTTTGCTTTCCTCCCACATAAAATGAACAAATTACCCACTGCATTTCTCAGTCTAGACTGCTTTTACTTTGGGGGACAAGGGATGAAGAAACATAAAATGTCTACGGATGTGAGGGAAAGTACACAGTGATTCACTGCAACAATTTGCAGAACAACATAAAAATAGTGGTTGAGTCACAGCTGACCTTTCTGAAAAGGTAGATTCTCATCTACATTTTAAAGGGTGCACAATACAAAAACCAGAATGGCACAGGCTCCATTATTTTACCCCAGTCTTGCATCAGAAATAAAGTAGTAGAAGGTCTTTTATTCTGTAAGGTGCTCAGCTAAATTGATCTATTCTCATTCTTTCCTTTTCCCCCCCCACCCCCAAACTCCTTTATTTTTCTGGAGAGATAATTTTACTCAGGTGGTTTGGCTTCTATTTCAGCAGAACTCCATTATATGGAATCTGAGGAAATGGAACTGGCATGGGCTTTTTGCCTGTTTTTTTCCCAGTGAGTCATGTTTGGTTTTGCAGTCCCAGCCTGGTTTCAGTGGGGTGCCTGCCTGAGGGGGTTTGCAATCCCATCTTGGTGTTCTCACTTCTGAGATCCAGGCAGATCTGCTGGTTTTGAACAAGGTGAAGCCGGGTCTCCACACCTCAGCAAAGCGTCCTATAGCCTGATTTATCAGCCAAAAAGTTAAGAATGATCTCCCACCCCTCCTGTGAGAAATGGCTACCAAATGGCCTCATGCCTGTTCTCCTGTGTAACCAAATCATTCTAACAATTAACCCATGTATATCTTTACAAACACAGATTTTTCAGTGTCATTTCAGTCTAATCCACCCTATTAACAAGAATCTAGGTTACCCCACCCTTCTGTAGCATGTCCGTGGCATTTAAGATGGGGAACACTGAGCAGGAGAAGGAGCTCTACCCCATACAAAAATAAAAAAGGGGAATGAAAGCCTCTGTGCAGCACCAGGAGGAGCTGCACAGAGACACTCACTCATCTCCAAAAGCCACATGGCTGGATGTGCCACCCCTGCAAGAGGTCCTGCTGAGGCAGATTGAATATCCAAAACTGGAGTTATTAGCTCTGATAGACCCAAGGTGTGATGCCACCATGATATTTTCTGAAAAATCCCTTCACCGGGATTTTTTCTCCTGGGAAGCTGGGAAGCCTCAGAAAAGAATGAAAACAATAATTATCTGATTGTTTGGGAATGTGGTCTGGAGATCGTTTACCAACAGGTCCATCTTTGATTGGTTTAATGTGAATTGTTTTTAATTAATGACCAATCACCATCAGCTGTGTCAGACTCTGAGGAGTCAGTCACCAGTTCTATCATTCTTGTTTAGCCTTCTGATGTGTCCTTTCACTTTCTTTAGTATAGTTTTAGTATATAATTTATTTTAATATAATATAATATCATAAAATAATAAATCAGCCTTCTGAGAACATGGAGTCAAATTCTCATCTCTCACCTTGTCCTGGGGACCCTCACAACACCACAGTGTGATGTGCAGGTCCTTAAGAGTTTAACCACAAGGTAAGGAAAGCAAGAAATTCCTCAGTCAAGAATCAGACAGCTCTCTCTATGCTTGTAGGTGAATTTAGAGATTCTTGAGAGATGTAGGGTTTCCAGAGATGTTCCTGAAACTGATCTCCCTGTAGCACACGAGACAAATGAAGCCTTTGTGTGCTTTATCCACTCAGTCACTTCATTAACACTTTGCACTGGAAGCAGTGTGTGAAGCTTGCTGTTAGTAAGGCTCAGAGAACAATATGAATAACCAATTAAAAAAAATCCATAAAGACATGCTGTATGCCAAATTAAACATGTTTGTGATGAAGAACAATAGCATAACACTACAGGGGTCAATGCATTACTTCTCTGCATTATCTCAGCATTGGAGACAATTACTGGTCTATCAAAAATACAGTTACAAGACCAATTAAGCAATACTTGTACTGGTTAGGGCACATGAACAACTCAGTGGTTACTTCTAAGGGGAGTGTTATTTAGGACACCAAAGATATCAGACCAGCAAGGCATGACAGATTTTGCTGTAATTTTTGCTCCCATTGCATGGCTCCCTGTTACAATTATAAGACGTCATAGGTGAATTCTGGTGTAGGAAAAAAAAGTATTTATCTATGCTTGTTAGGGGACAATGTTCTTTTTTTTCCAGCATTGTGAATTCTATTTTCATTAGTTCCTGCATGAGAGATTCAGATATGTGTCAGTGCTTCCAAGCATGTAATATCATTTTCACAGGGACATGACCTTTCTTTATCAAACCTGCCTTTGAGTGTTGAGGCACATATGCACACCCCAGTCATTTATATATTTATAAAAATATATTTATATATATAAAAATTATATAATAATATATTTATACAGTATATATTTATTTAGTTAGCTGGTTATTAATATTTAAAAACTTCAGGCATTTTTTTTTTCTCCTGAATAATACTCTCGGTTTCAGGAGAATGGATTAACTCAGGGTTAGGGGAATCCTTATGTGGTTGAAGACCTAGGGAATGATAGTTCCACTACAATGGGTCTTTATAGAGCCTTGCAATATAATATATAAACATCAACTGCAGTGCCTTGGGATGCAGTGTCCTTGAGATCCAACCATCAGAGTAAAGTCCCACTTGCAAAAGTTTGTTGGTTTCATTTTTTTTTGCAATGCTTAAACAGGAGCATTTTTGCACTAAGAAACTCTAAGTGTTACTTTAACAAGGAGTTTCAAGGAGTTTTGAAGTTGCATCTTACCCCAATTTTTGTAAAAGTAGGTCTTGAAGCTCAGCTGCCCTTTTAGGCTGATGAAACTGTCCTGATATAGGTGCCTCAGAGCTTCCTTTTGGAAATTGCCTCTCCTGTAAAGACTCCAGGACAACATCTTTAGTGGTAGAGCAGCCTGTCAGCAAGCCATGATGTAGTAATTACAGATTGCTAGGTAGGATAAACCTTATTCTCCCCAGATTAGTGCTAATTTCCAGCAGAGAGAGAGCCAGATAAGATCCTTGCCTGCGTGCTCTGCTGAGATTGACTCTCTTTTGATGAGAGGGCATCGCTGCCTTCCCTGGGCACACCGGGCTGCAGAGAGGCAGCTGACACTCAAGGAAATGCTGCTGTCCATGTTCTGGCTGGATGGTGGCTACTAATTGGATGCTAAAGCAAATTACATCGTGGCTGCCTGCAGCTGTGGATTTGCACTGCTGCATACTTGATGTGCCCATTCAATCACACTCACTCAGACTCCTGTCCAATTTGTAAATGTTCACAAAAATCCACACACTGAGCTGCCAGGAACGAATGTGGGTGGCCTGAGTGCTTGCATCATTGTCCCATGATGGATTTGGGATTAAAAATGGTCCCTAAAATCAGCTTCTAGAAGATAATTCATCTCACCTGTGTTAGGAACCTATTTTAGGATAGCTTGTGCATGCACCAGCTGCTCAGATTTTTTGTCTTTGTTCTTCATTAATAATGGATCTCTCCTTGGTTTTAAAAGACAGAAGTATAGACTACATTTACCAAGGGGTCAGATCCTGCAGTCCTTTGCATTTATTGAATATATTTATGCCACATGATACAAATTATAACTTGGTCTTCTTTCTCTATGCTAACATAAATCTGAATTTCCCCACTGGGTGTAATCATAGGCCTCATGCACGAGGATTTAGATTCACCAGGAGAGCAAAGGCTAATAAAACACTACTCTGAAGATGGAGTATCTCATGTCTTTTATCTAATTTTTTTCCTTGTTCTCCCTCTGACTTCAGTGTTAAATGAGTTGGACCATTAGTTATTTTTATTACACTGGCAAATGCAGAGTCAGGCAGGGGCACAAACTGCCTTTGATAGAGGTGCTGGATCCCTGCAAAGGTGGAAACTCTGCTTAGGGAATGGCTAAACCAGAGAAGGACATTGTGTGTTGCTGTATTCCATGAAAGCCAGGTTATAGACAAGAGATCCCATCTGCAAAATGGATTTCACTCCAGTCTTCAATTCAAAGCCTGGAAAAGCCTTTTAAGACTTGGTGTGTGTGTTCCCTTTTTCTCCTTTCTGATTGAAAAGTGAACAGGGAAGAGGTTACAGTCACTTTTGATCATGATCACTTCTGTCCTTTCAAGCCTGTGCTCTTAAGGGTTTGCTGGGCCATTTTCAAAAGGCTAACGTTGAGCAACCTGCCTGTTCGAGGACTCTCTTTTTATTCTTTTTAACATTAATTGCTCAAATGTTACCTGTCATTGGGCTTCATCAGCTGAAACACTGCAGGTCAAAGTACAGAGCTTTAAGAACTCGATGTTATAGTCTGCAACCTCCCACTCTTCCCAGAAGCTGAATTGCAAATAGTGGGAATATTTCAGATTCAAGCTTTATTGCTACTGCATAGAAGTCACCACACATACTCCAGATGACAATTTCCATCTAAATCATGGCTTTGTGGCACAGTGGAATAGCTTGATCTGGCAATTCACTTCCAGCTTTTTATGGCTGGTACTTTCCAAATGCCTTGGAAACCCTCACTCTGCAGATGTTGCATTCAGGACAGCATTTCTTACTGCATCCATTAAGATTGTGCCCATGAAGGCAGATTTCAGAGAGCTGAGTATCCCTGTGTATTATCTCAGGAAGGGGTTGAGTTTAGAAAAGAGCCAGAGTGCCCAGGAGAACTTTCTGGGAAAGCAGGAGGTTCTGACATTATTCCACAGGAGAAAGTCTGGATAGTGAAATATTCACTATCACTTGTGATTCAGGATTGTTTCTTTCTGCAAGCCAATGCTTGTGTGTGTGGTTATGGGGTTTTTAGGCGTGTGAGGCTCCTCATTGCCATCACTTCCAGTCAGCCAGGCCTGGCCCTAGGTGCCTTGGCCTCACTGATGGATTTAGCCTCAGGACAGCCCCGTAGAGTAGAACTAGATGAACCTTCTTAAATTTAAATGGCTTTCACAGGGTCACGAAGCCAATAAATGAAGCTATGAGGGGACAGGACTAGATACCCATCATCTGTGTGACAGAGACCCACAGCAAATCCAGACTCCTCACTTGTCCCTTTGTCAGGGACTTCAAGTGTCTCCCAACCCCAGTGTGTCTGTGCACCCTCCAGTTTATTCCCCCAAAGAACAGTTTGATCACAGTTGCATCCTTCCCTCCTTCAGGGCTGAAGTGGGGTCCCTGTGTGTCACATTCACGTTTTCTGAAAAATTCCTTCACCCAGGATTTTTCTCCTGGGAAGCTGAGAGGCCTCAGAGGAAAACAAAAACAATTCTTATCTCATTTGCTTCTCCTGTGTTGTGCTCATGTGGAATGTGTTTGGAGATTGTTCACCCACAGGTGATTGTTTCATTGGATTCTGCTGTCAGTTGTTTTCCCTCATTGGCCAATCAGAGCCAAGCTGTGTCAGGGCTCTGGAGAGAGTCACGAGTTTTCATTATTATCTTTTTAGCATTCAGTAAGTATCATTTCTGCATTCTTTAGTATAGGTTTAGTATAGTATTCTTTAATATAATATGGTATAACAAAATAATAAATTAGCCTTCTGAGAACATGGAGTCAGATTCATCATTCCTTCCTACACCTGGGCCAATGCAAATACAATACCTGGGGCCTCTGTGGGTCCCTTGGGGAGTTCCTTTAGCCCTTGGAAGGCAGAGGGGCAGCTGCACTGAAACATCAGCAGCTCAGACCATGCAGCAAATCCAACAGTCTGATTAGGAAGGCCTGGCCTTGGAACTCTGCAGCCTTTTGGCAACAAGCTGGGAGAGAAAAGATCTCATCCAGTTAGTTACTGCACAGATATGCTCTGATATAGCCAGGTTAGATCCAGGAAAATAAACCTTAGGACACCACTTCCTCAGTTAAAGCCCTTAAAATCCAGTTGCCATGTTTGCTTTTCCCTGTTTCCTCTGACTTTCTGCTTATTTTTCCCTTACTAGTAATGAGTGTGACTCGTGCAAACAGCTGAGGAGCCTGTGCCCTCTCACTCTTCTCCCTGTGATTCCTCATTATTAATAACTGGGACATTTTTGGCTTTTGCTCATCAGGCAGCTTGTACCAAACCAGCAGCCTGCCTTTCAGTGCTGCCAATCAAACCTTTCATTCTGCCCATGGGATCAGAATTCCTGGTCCTGTTGGGGTTCCTCAGCAGTCCTGCTGCTGCTGCCCTTACCCAAAGCTTACACTGTGACCGGTGTTCACAGGGGTCTTAGGATGAGGGAAGGGATGAGGATCTGACTCCATGTTTCAGAAGGCTTGATTTATTATTTTATGATATATATTTTATTAAAACTAGACTAAAAGAATAGAGGAAAGGATTTCATCAGAAGGCTAGCTAAGAATGGAAAAAGAAGGAATGATAACAAAGGCTTGTGGCTCAGACAGAGAGTCTGAGCCAGCTGGACTGTGATTGGCCATTAATTAGAAACAACCACATGAGGCCAATCACAGATCCACCTGTTGCATTCCACAGCAGCAGATAACCATCGTTTACATTTTGTTCCTGAGGCCTCTCAGCTTCTCAGGAGGAAAAATCCTAAGGAAAGGATTTTTCATAAGAGATGTCTGTGACATTACACTTGGATTTGAACATATCCATGTGTGTGTATGGAGCAGGGAAATATGTGTGAGAGCAGCTCATGTTTTCCATGTGTCTTTTGGAGGCACAGCAAAGACTGCAGCAGCTGCAGGAGATGAACATGCTCCATATGGCACCTGCCTTTTGATGAAGTTCTCCTCAGCCTGGGGAGACCTGTGGTGCTGTGGCAGTGCTCACTGTGCTTTATAGTGGCTTTGCTTCCCTTTCCAGCCTGAAAATCTATGCAGCACAGAGGGGGAGGAGGGTGGCTGTTATAAATGACACAAACAGTGGTACCAAACCAGATGGGAAAAGCAGATAGAGAGAGGAAAACAAACACGTTAACCTTATAAAGGGGTTTTGGGGCACTATTTTTTAGCAGGGCCTGTTGCAATAGGACAAGAGGCTTCAAGCTGACAGAGAATTGGTTTAGATTAGACATGAGGAAGATGTTTTTGACAAATAGGGTGGTGGAACACTGGCACAACTTGCCCAGAGAGGTGATAAATTCCCTATTCCCGGAAACATTCAACGGGACTCTGAGGAACTTGGCCTGGTTGCAGAGGTCCCTGCTCCTTGTTGGGGCTTGGATTTGATGATCTTGGAATGTCCCTTCCAAAAAACTCCTTTCTGTTTCTTTATTGTCTTTTTTTTAATGAACCGTGAGGGGTATTGTTAATTATTGAGAGATGCCTCTGCTGGAAGGTGCAGATGGGACTGTATCCAGAAGTCTGGAATATGGATTTTATTTAACAGCAAATGTGAGGTAGAGAGATAGAGAGAAATAGAAAAGAGAGGGAGGGGGGAAAGAGAGTGAGAGAGACATATTAAAGCAGAAGATACTCACCACCTGTGGATCCAATGGTGTCCTGTTGGTCCTTTTTCACCCTGGACTTCTTGGTTTGGAGGGTCTCGAGGTAGTTCAAAACTTTTCACTATTGATACATTTTAGAAAATAAAGGAATTGATGCTCATTAGCTACACAGTTCACTTATTCTTTTGGTTAATTTATTCCCTCACTTCCAATGCTATTTTTCTCCTTGCTTAGTCTTTCTCTTTTTTTTTTTTTGAGTTAGTGCATTTCTTGTCTTGAGCTGGTGGGTTTTGGTCTCCCCCTGACAGAATTACCTTTTACCCAATCCCAGCTGATTTCAGCTCAGTTGCTTCCCTCATGGCCCATAAATTCTGCATTCTTTGTGTGCACTATCAGAGGCACATTCATCTCCTCCAGCTTTGTTAACCTCCCCCGGGTCTGAGATGACACCTGGACAGCAGTACCACCTTTAACTTTTCTCAAATTCTGTCACGGTGGCTTCATTTACAACTCAGATTCCAGCTATCCATGGAAGCATATTCAGGGTGGGTTTTGTACTGTATGTATTTATATTTTGTATGTGTTTATAGTGTTGGTGAGCTAATTATTGATACAAACAATCAGGAAAACAGCAATAATTTATCTATAATACCATGAGCATAATTAAATAAAAAAGTCTTTGATCACTCCTGAATCACACAGGAGAATCAAAACCAACAAAGAGACCAGGATTAGCTAAGTGTTAAGCAAATTTCACATATCTCCATGTGGCTGACCACCATGCCCAGGGGCCCACAGGAATCCCTGCAGTGCTGAGCAAACTGCTGAGATCAGATCCTGGGAGTGGCAATGACCTCTCTGGATTTACTCTGTGATTTAACTTGGTCTCAACTGCACTTGCAGATTCTCAAGACTGAGTGCTGGAAAAGCTTGTGGCGTCACTTCATCTACCCCTTTTCTTTCCCCTTTTTCCACCATACATTTCTGCCTCAGTGTTTTTCCCTGCTCTGCCCTGCGTGTCTCAGAGCTGAGGACTTGGGCCATTATTCCCTGGCCCAGCACACCTCCAAGCACAGAGGATGTGCTGTCACAGGCTGCTGTGCATCACTGAGCTGCAGCAGTTTGCCATGTGCCATCAGAAATAGTGGAGCTTCTGTTAAGCCTCTGTCCCTGTGAGCACAGCTAAATCAGTGTTCTGTACCTTTTCCTTGGGCTGAGGGTGTGCACAAGGACCAGGAGGGTGATTTGGGTGAAGTGTGCCAGTTTGTTAAGCCATGACAGTTCTGCCACCTTTTAATTATTGCTATGGTCACAGCTCTATTTTGAAATTTAACATAATGGCATTAGATGTCATTTATGTAATTTGACACGTATTTTCAAAATTTAAGATCAGTTATCTAATCCACTTTCTGACATCAAAATAAGGTAAGGATCAAGTTCCTTTTATCCATACACCCCCCATATGAGATTGCTGGCACCAAAACCAGTCCCTTTTGACAACAAACATTGTCTCCAGAGTCCCACTGAGGACTTGGCTCGCTCTTTGGGCACCATTTTCTCTTTCAGTTTCTAAAAGATGGCAGAGAAGATATTTTCCTTCTTCTCAAGTCATTCCTTCCTTTGCATGATCCCCTCCTTATCTTTGTTTTATCCTTTATCTCCTTATCCCAGCACTACTGAAGGTCTTTGCCCCAGCTCAGTGTTCTGCTCAATTAGCAACATCTCCAGCAAGTGGTGTGAAAAATGTAAATACTGAGGAGACAAAGGTGAAATGTCCTTAAAGTCCTAATGGAAAGGGCAGCCTGCAAGGAAAAAGTGCAGCCTCAGAACCTGATTTTCTTGTGTGTTGCTCAAGGTAGGACAGTATCACTAAATTTTATTTGATGCTTTGTTTAGAATTTTCCTTTTCAGCTCATTGAAGTAAAAAAACAAGAATCATGAAAACTTGTTTCTTGGTAGCTATATATATAGGTAATATAATAATAAAATAATATCGGTAATTTCACCTTGATGATGGTCAAACACAAATGGTGTTGAATTCAGGTTTCTTACTTTCAGTCTACCTAATTTTTTAATTTTTTTTTTATTTTTGCGGATGTGCTGAAAGCATAAAACTTCCTCCTGCACTAGTGAGCTTAATGTATTTTCAATTCAAAATCTTCCCCAGCCATCACTCTCCACACATCAACCTGCTATGCAGATCCCTCTACAGCATGCTCAGTCACTTGTTAAAATGTTCTGTCATTTCTTATGCAAGCTGGCAGCTACAAGAGCTTGGTGTGTCTGGTGCCAGTGTTCATGTGAACCAAACCTTGCATTTGCAATTTATCTTATTTGTAGACCTAAAGTGATCATAGGCAAAGACCACAAGATTCTGAATATTGTTCTGATTAGTTTTGGGTCACAAACCTTATGCCTACCTTCCTTCTGCTCCTCAGAAAGAGTCAGGAACTTGCACTTTATGGCCTGTCTTGTGATTCAAGGCAAAATAATTTGTTTTTAAGGAGAAGATAAGAAAATCTGTGGGAGGTGATGGTCTCCTAAGGAGTGGTGAGGGCTGCTTGAAATTTCAATACATCCAGATCTGATTTAATTTGAGATCAATCTCAAAAACAAAGATGGCAATGTTTATGTAAGTGGAACCACTATGCAGTGGAACTGAATTCCCACCAGTTTTGCATTCTGAGCTTCAAGAACATTGGGTCAAGTCCATATAAGTCATGGAAGGTCTGAATTGGTTCATTCACTGGGAAATGCCTCAGTGACACAGCACCAGGTGACCTGGTTTTGGGGTTTAGCACAACTGAGGAGTAGAGGAACATTTACTTTTTATTATTTTTTTTAAATTTACTTTTTAGGGCACCAAGGCATTGTACTGTGGGCAGGATGATGCCAGGCTGCAATAGGACAATAAAATCGCATTTCAAAGACAAAAGTCTGGACCAGAAGGAGTGGCACAAGTACTTGGCCATCCTTGGTGAGATCCCGGGGGGCTGTAAATTGGGCCAGGTCCAGATGTGGTGTGTTTATGGAAGTGATTTTCTCCAGCTGAAGGCCAGACAGATCAGCTCTGCTTCCACTGAAGTCCAGATCCCTTGCCTTAACCCAAACAGTTATTTTTAGATTGCAGGGATTATTTGAGTTATTTTTAGATTGCATGGATTCAGTCTGCAAGAAAGAGAGGGTGATAGTCTCAAATCCCTCAAGCTTTCCCTGAAATCTCCCTGAATCCCTAAGAGATTATAAAACTCAGATTTTGCCAGCCTGTGGTATCTTGGCTGAAAGTCCTGTGTACAAGCAAGAGGAGGAAGGGGATGATGCATCTTACACATGGTAACATGTTGCAGTCTCCCTGAGGCTTGAACAGAACATGCACCATCTGGATTTCTGTAATGTGAAGTTCAATTAAAATGTTTTGATGTTAAGCACATGCCATTTTTGAGGATACAATTTTTTTTCTCCCCAGCTTTTCATTTCTCTCTGTTCTGTTAGAAACAAGAATGAGAGGGAGAGAGGGAGTTATAAATATTTCACATGAAATTCCATATGGCTTCTAAAGTCACATTAATATGCATTTAGGAAATATTCAATTTTTTAAATAAAGAAAAGCAATTGAAATATGAATCTTGCCCTAATTAGCTAGGAAAATAAACTTTGGAAATATGGGTGATTTTTTGGACCTGTGTATTGAAGACTGATGTGAAGAAGGAGACTTCTGCCATTGGACAAGCCTCTACAGGTAAAATTAACAATATTTATTCCTCCTGGGTTAAACTTTTTTAGCTGACAGCTCCAGGACCGTTGGCAAGTAGTTAGAAAAGCCAGTGTCCTCTCAGTCATCTTGGAATTACCACATACTGATCTGCATGTCTAGAAAAATGAATATACTGACTTGCAAACCAGTTAAAAAATGGTGAAAAAAAAAACCCTTTCCAAAAAAAGTGGTGAAAAACCTTTGCTCAAAGCACTTTCTCCTTATAGCATGGCCCCATCCCAGTGGAAGGTGGGTTTGGGAAACTCTACCTTGAAAGGATCTTTGTGAGGATCATGTGGCACCTTCAACAAAATTCCTTTGTTGCCAAGTCTGGCAGCTGTCTGTGCTGGAAGCACTTCCTGGGACAAACACTTGGAGGTCTCTTGGCATAAGGAAAGAGAAATGGGCAAAATTCTCTGGCTGGTTCACTAGTTTTTTATTTTGTTGGCCTGTTGTTCATGATTGGGGATCTGCAATATTGTGGGTGCCAACAAGCCAACATGTCCCTTTCACACCCATCCCTGGAAGCGTCCAAGGCCAGGTTGGACAGGGCTTGGAGCAAACTTGGAATGAATAGTGGAAGGTGTTCCTGCCCATGGCAGGGGGTTGGAACTGCCTGATCTTTAAGATCCCTTCCAAACCAAACCATTTTGTGATCCTGTGATTCTCCTGAGGACCTCCTCTGGTGGCTGTGTGTGCAAAGCCATTTTCACAGGGATTTCTTGCTTGCCGTCTCTGCATTACTGATCCCATGCCTGTGCTGAACAAAGCTGTGGCTCTGTGAGTAAAAGCACATGCAAAACACAAAGTTAAGCGCTCTCAGTCTAATTAATTCAGGCCAGGTTTGCAGCCCCAGTCCCGTGGCTGTGCACAGCTCACCCCATAGATCAAGCAGACACTTTGGATGCACTGTAGGACTGTGCTGAACTTTGGATGTACTGTGGGATTTTATTGCATGCAAGCTAGAATGGTTTTAAGAGTCAAATCCCCATCTGACTTAAATTGGCAGAATGTTATAAATGATTTCATAGTTTAATACTTTGAAGCTGCCTTCTTTTTATTGATGGAGAAGGATGGCCACATTCATGCAGAACCTGATTCTGTTAATCTGTTCACTGCTGTTAACTGGGGCAAACCTCATTCTTACCCAGTTTGGGCATGGATTTCATTTGTTTGTAAAGCAGGCTGGAGAAATGAACCTGTTTTGAATCCAGCTCAAGCTGATATACTGTCTAATTCTTCCCTGGTCCAAAACACCTCTATTTGGCACTCCATGTTTGTTGGGGAATATCCCCACATATTTTCCTTGTGGATTTCAGGTCACATCTGCCAACTCTGAAATTTTCAGTGATTTGGTGAGTGACAACAGAGCATTCAAAAATAAATAAATCAATTTTTACGTTCGTTGTTTACGCTGGAGTGCAGAGCAGCAGCTTCACCTCTGAGAGAAGCAATACAATTCCCTTGCAATTAAATGTAACTTACACTGCTCATGACACAACTTCCGAAATGTGCTTGGAAATGGCTTCTGTGGGAAGTCTTCAGAGCTTAGTTTAAGGAGATGAGTATTGCTGTGGAAATAAAGAGGACTATTCTTGTGCTTACAGATAAGTGGGGGCATAAATTCTAGCAAGACTGAAGTCTTTGAGTTTATGTTAAAAAGAAAAAAAAGTAAGAAATGGCACCTACTTTTTGTTTTGCTTACACTTTATGCAAGCTGGTAAACCCACTATAAAAAAATAGAGTGCTTGAGTGAGTATATGGGGTTATTTATATTGTCTTTCATAGACTTTTTAATCACTTCAAATAACATTAGGTTGCAGGTAATTCTCAGTTTAAATTCTCAAGTAAAAGAACCCTGAAAAACATTGCAGTTTGAATCCCAAATGTTCTACATTCCTCAAGAAAATATCTTCCCAGGACACATCTGGGATGAAATGCTTTATTTTCATTGATTGATCTTGGATTATTGCAGAACATCCAGATTTATTCAAACTACAAGGAATGCTTAGAGATGATTAGTGACCCATATTGAGAGAGGGCAATGAAACAGTCTGAGAACAGTTTTCTGTCTTCATTAAACTCGAAAAGCATCTGTGCTGGTTCAAAATATGTTCAAAGTTTGATTTTTCCAACTACTGATCAGTCGTAGAGATTTGAAATTATCTGGGAAACGCTGCTTTTATTAATGTGCTGGTACATAAGTGAGGTGCTATTGCTCATAGTTTTGTGCTTGGTTTAGACTCAGGTGTCATGGAAAGATGAAGGGAAGGATGAAAGGGAAAGCAAAACTGTGAATCACAGATTGGGTTGGTATGGAAGGGACTTTAAAAATCATCTTGTTCCAACATCCTGCCATGGGCAGGAACACCTCACACTAGACCAGGTTTCTCAAAGCCCCATCCAACCTGGCCTTGAACACCTAATATTGACAAATGACCCTTTCCTCTCCCAAAATCCAGTGCCAGAACAAAGAACCTAGCACTGAGGTTAGTTTATTGTTTGTGCCTGTTTTGTTTCATTGTTTTGGTTTTTTTAGTCTTTCTCAGGAACCCCTAATAATGGAACGTAGATCACAGTAGTATTAGGACTTTTGAGTCTTGCCATCAAGGAAATGAACACTGAGACAGATAAGCAAGTATAGAGAGTTTTATTACATATGAAACACTTTAAAACCACTAAGTAGAAAACACTGGACCAGCTATATTAAGACTCTCATTCCTTTACTCTCAGAAATGAAGTAATAAAATCTCTTTCAGAGAGAAAGCTGACATTAGCTATTCCATAGTGTGGGTAAATAGGTATGAGAGTGAAAATGACCTTAAGTCTAAATTCTGCTTCCCAGCATCACAAGATGCTGTACTGAAATGAACTGGAGCTTTTGGAAAACAGAGTGAAAAGCCAAAAGGACAGCAGCATCCTGCAAGTTTAGTTCTAGATACAGAAAGGACAAGATTATATTTTAATCAATAACCAGAGCACTACATCCTTTCTGCAGTTTTGTTTTGGTTATAAGAACTCTTTATCTATGTCTTAAAGGGAAAGGAATGTTCTTTGGTCCTTTTTTCCCTCTCCCCATACTATTCATTCCTGTACATAAAATAAGTGACCCTGATTGAAGATTTTGACTTTTATTTCTGGTGCCTCTTGCTGCTTTCTCAGATCTGAAAATGATAATCTGTTGAGAATAGAATTGGAAGAATTGTAGGTATGAAAGAATAAAATTTTGAAAGCATTGCAGATATTCTGAAGACCTTTAAAATCACTCAGCATCTGAATGTCCAACTTGATATCAAAAATATTTCCCTTTATGTCTAGAATCAGAGAAGTGTGATCATATCCTTCTAACACAAGATATTTTCCATGTTCGGCACCATCCTGACATGATCAGGTAAAAACCAACAGCAGTAAGAAAATCCTGGGGGCCCACTACACAACCTCTCTTTTCTGGGAGAGAGGTTTCTGCTTTATGGACAACAATTCCAGAGTGTGATATGGTGTTAGTCACTGAAATAAGATTACAGTGACAGAAATAATAATAGAAAAATGCCTAATCACTCAGAAAACATCAGCACTCACTGGTAAGATGAGAGAAGAAATTCCACCCCAGGAATATTAAGGAAAAATTAAGAACCATCACAGTCCAAGAGACCAGTTTTGGGTTAGTGGTTTGAGTCAGGGGGTTGAGCTAGGAGTGCAACTAAGATAGTGAAAACTATAAATATATGTATATTTTAATTAAGAGCTTAAATGAATTAAGAGGTTAAATTAGAAATGTAGTTAGCAAAGATCATATACTGTGATTAGAGCTTGAAAGGAAATGAATTTATACCAAGTGGAGATAACTGAAAGTTAGGAAAGACAGGTGATACATTAACTATTGTAAGAGTGCAGGAGCTATAAATACCACTGGCTTCTAAGAATGAGAGGAGGTTTGGACTGTGACCAGCAAGTCAAGGAGCCCTGCCAGCTTGACACAGGTGTGTAGTTTACCATGAGGAAGAGTCTTACTTCCTCCCCAGAACCCTCTGACCCAATTAAAGAGGAGAATTGTGTAATTATAATTAATTACATTAATGGACATTGAGTAATGATAATATGAGGTGAGAACTAATGTTTATGTAATAGGTGTTGTAGAACCTGTCCTGGAAACCATCTGAATAGGTAAAACCTTTTTGGATAAACAGAGAGCAGGAGTTTGTGACTGTCTGCACGTCTTTGGGAGGTTACTCCCTGTGTGTCCAGAGCTGTAATAAATATACCCACTTTTCAGCTTTAATTGGTTGAAGATTCATTTGTCTGTGCTGCAGGTTTAGCTCCAGCTTAGCCAGGTTGCTTGGATTATACAATTATTGCCAAAATCCCAGCTGCTTTTTCTCTGGAAGAGCAGCCAGGGCTGAAGCTCATTGTGCTCACCTGCCTGGGCTGCCAGGCATTTCTTTGCACAGCATTCTCAGAGGTGTTGTTTGTCACACTGGGGCTTTGCATCCCACCACAGGAGCTCTCTTTTCACCCTCTGCCAGGGGCAGAGCCCTCCAAACCTTGTGGAGACACCACCTGAAGGAAGGGCTCCCTCAAACACCCCCAAAGGTCGCTGCATGCACAAGGATGAGGATGAAGATTTGACTTTTTCTCTGCCTCAGATGTCAGAGCAGCTGCTCTGAGGCTGTTCTATCCTCTGAAGGAACATTCTGTCTCAGCAAGCAGAGAAAGGAAAAGAGAGATCTTACACCATGATAATTACTTGAGCAAAAATAAACACACATATGGTGTGACATTTTCCTAATGCTCGGATCCTATTTGGAAGCAAATGTATTAATTAAAGGGGGGAGTGGAAAGGGGGAAAACAAACAATCTCTGAGTCATGAGAACATGACAAGCTGTCCTTTGAAAATGTTATTTTTATTTTTCATTGACACTGGTGTTAATTTATTAGGTGTAGTAGTGTGTGCTTACTTATTTGTTGTTCAAAAGCAACACTTTTCTTCTTCATTGCTTTTCTGTTTCATGTTTCAGGGTTTTTTTAATCTTCATAGACAGTGCTGAGCTAAGAAGAAAATTCACCCTCAGATAAGGGGCCATATCAATGTCTTTTTGTCCTTGAAGCTCTCAAAAGCTGATGTTAAACTTTCCCTGGTCTCATAAAAGATGTGATTCAGCATTTGTGGCAGGGAAGATATGAAATTCTCTTTGTTTCTCTTTGATGGTAAAATTCTCTTTTTATTTAAGACAAGCTGCACTTGGGCTTAGGCTTCAAATGAGAACATCTTTGACAATTGTCTTCAAGAATTAGAGGGAGAAATGAAGAGTGCAGCCCAGAAATGGCCATTCCAGCAAATACCCACAGTGGCGATGCAGCAGTTAATTAAGCAGAAACAAATCTCTAAAAACTGAACTTCACATGGAAAAAGTAAAAGGAGAAATGGACAAAAATCACATGTTTCTTCCCAACAGGCTACAAAAGCAGGAAGCCAAGGAGGTCCCCTGGGGTTTTCTTATTGCTGCTGTTCTTCACATGACTCTCCTTCCAGTTGTACAGAGGGGGAAAGCCATATGCCAACCCAGTGAAAATACTGAGCTTTTACTATGCACAGCCTTTTAAATTTTGCAAGCTTTTATAATGTTTTCATAACTAGTGGTCCACAATATTAAAATTAAAACCTTTGGAAAGAACACAGTAATTGCTTTTTTTTTTTTTTTTTTTTTTAATGTTCTTCAGTAGTTTCCTACTTTGTTCTGTGAAGTTTCTTCCTTATGGAAGTGTTTTAATTCCCCAGAAATGTAAAACAGTTCAGTTTTACATTTTACATTTTCTACTTTGCCTCTCTATTTTCGCCTGTATCTCTCCTTTCTCAAAAGCAAAATAAGAGATGAAAATAAATAGTATTAAACCTGTAGATGTTGAAGGGAAAAACAAAATGCTAAAAAGCTATTTTGTTTTTTATTTAGATATGAAACTCCATTAGTAAATAATGACATTCTAAAGGAGAAATTTCCCTTTAGGAAAGTAGAACTTTAAGCTGAAAATATTTTAAATGTAAGCTTTAATCAGTTCTTGAAATAAATACCACACTTCAATCTAAAAGAATGTTTGTTTTATTTCCATTCCCTTGTAATTTCAGAAAATGTACTAACTGTAAGGCATCATGAAATAAATAATGGTACATATTTCAGTCAATTATATGTTGTAATAAAAACCCTGTAAGTGTTTTGAATCATGGCTGTTGTGTTCTTTCAGAAGATCTCTCAAACTTCTTGCCTAATCTGTGGAGCTGTTCACTCCCTGCACATTTTTCAATCTATTCACTCCTGCAGAAGCCATCTGGTTCTCAACTCAGTCTTTCTCACATGCTCAGTTTCTTTTTTCTCCTTCTTCAGCTAATAAAGACTTTTTAAAGTATGGAGTTGGGCTGGTTAAAGGAAAATGCATGTTCTTTTTGAAAAAAAAAAAAAAATTGAAACAATTTTTCAGATTTTCAACAGTTGTTTTCTCCCACCCTCCTTTTCAAAAGAACCCCAACAAACCAAAAAACCCTCCAGTTTTCATTTGTATTTCGCCCCTCTTTCTTCTGTATTTGTATTTTGTTTCTACCCCAGCTGGAATGTGTTGATAAAGATAAAATAATATAGAAATATATAGAAATAATACAGAATTATAGAAATATAGAAATGAAATATAGAAATATAGAAGTTATATAGAAATATAGAAATATAGAAATCTATAAATAATATAGAAATATAGAAAGGAGTGCTATTTTAGGTGCAGGTTCCCTGGCATTTGGTTATTCACCTACTTTGGTTCTTGGACATCACTTCAAGTTCACTGACCTGCTGCCTGACATTGCCAAATGCATTAACAATGCTTTAATTAATAATAGAAAGGAACAAATTTTGTCATTATGGGTTTTGTTGGGACAGGAAAGAACTTAGAGTGTCCTGAGAAGGAGAGAAGGAGGTTTCCTGGCAAGGAAAATGACAAAATTATTGTCTCTTCCTTTTCAGCTCAAGATACCATGAATGGTTCTTGCTGTCTGGATGGGACTTTGTGGTTACTCTGCTAATCTTCACAAACAGGGAATATATTCTCTTGCAGTGCCATTTTTCACTTCCAGTCTATTTTTTTTCCCCCATTTCTAAACCTAAAAAGTCTTAATGGGCTACACAGAGAGGGAGTGGCAAATCCTTCCTCTCACAAAGAGGTACAGTCGAGAGGCAACTTATGCACTTTATGTTAAATATATTGGGTAATCTTCATTTTATTAAAGAGGAATTTAGAAAAATAAGAGCAGTTGAGGTAGAGATTTGGCTTTGAATTTCTCTCCTCACATATTAAATGGATATAATTAGGCTCCATGCTGGGCTCTCATCCTACAGAGCTCCCTTTGAGCAGATCAGATGTGGGGTACCTGAGATGACAGCACAGTCCTGGCAGAAATGGCACAGAAATTGTGGGACAAAACCAATAAAATGAAGGAAATACTCAGCTTTACCTGGAACCATCCATGGAATTCATCAGGGAGTTGAGAGAGTAAAACCTGCAAATAGGAAGGGCTGCTTGCCAGTTCTTCTAATTGCACCCCCTGTGTGTTGTTTCACCCTTGCAATATCCAACTGCTGTATAATAAATTGCCCTCAGGAATTTCTACAGCTGATTTTCTTTTCCTGGTGCTGAATTATTTATTACTTTTCTTCCACCTACAGTCCTTCATGGTATATTTTATCATTTCTATTTTAAAAAGTGTTAAAAAAAAACCCTCAAAAAAAAAATCAGAGGTTAACTTGGGGTCTGCCTGTTCTCTCCAATTTCTGTGCCAAGTTTCAGCATAAAACTGGTGATTTAATATATATGAAGACATGTCTTTTGATTTCCAATGGAATTTTTAATACTGAATGGAGATGACAATCGAGAATCAAAAACATGGTTCCAAGAGGCTTTTTTTCTTTTTTTTCTTTTTTTTTTTGATGTTCAGCATAATTTTCACACTATTTTTTTAAACATCAGATATAAGGAACACACAGAGGAGTTTAGATAAAATCCAATGACTCTCAAGAATGGAGGATTTTGAGCAATCTGACCTTTTGGAAAAAATTTGTATCAGAGCCAAAGGTAAATCCTGATCTGTATGTAATCAGGAGACTGACTTCTGGTTTGTCAAACACTCGCTGGCAACAGGAGGAGAACCAAGGGGGAAATCTGTTAGCAGGGGCTAAGGGAGTGAAAAGGAATAAATGGATTGCACAGGCAATGGCCAGCAGGGAAAGGGGAAACAGTTTTATCTTGCCTGTAATTGCAACTTCAACTCAAGGCCCTCTCAGTGTGGGGTGATGAGGTTGGGGTGATTTAGATCTGCTGCCCAATTTGACCTGTTGCCATAGGGTTAGAAGTAATATGTATTAAAAAACCCTACAGGACGCTAATAGATTGTCATTCTGGATTTACCCTCCTTTAGGAAGTGAGATTCACAAAGACTTCTCCATTTAAAACATAAGCTGCTCACCTCAGGAGGCAGATCACACCTTATTGTATATTTTTAGAGTTCTTACTATCTCAAAGGAGCTTTGTTTCTGGATTGTAGAAAGGGTCTGTTTAACTGAAAATTGATTAAACAACAAAAAGAAAATAAATTGCAATGCCAAGTATGAAAAATGACACATGAGTTGCATAACTGCAAAGATGAATAGCTGTGCCTGCAGGCAAGACCATTATAAACAGCATTCTCTAGCTGGTTTCACTGGACTCTGAGTTTTCCCTGTACATGACTTAAGATTAATTAAATAAGGCAAAAATGGTGGCTCTTTGGTATGAATAATTGTCATGTCTGCCCAAAGTAGCCTCTGGAAAAGAATTAATCATCTCCAGTTCAGTTCTCTTCATCAGCAATTGGCTTTGTTATGAATGAAGTTCATGTGTATCATTGACTTACTCTTAGTGATAATGAAGTCTCCTTCATTCAGACTAACAGATTTCTAAAATTCAATGAGGAAGCAGTATGCTAAAATTACAGCAAGATTGATTTTTGAAGTTTTCTGGAGGTGGTGGATACAGTTTCACTCGAGTGCCATCAATCATATGGAGATGGAGCTTAAACACATTTGTTTGGAAAGATAATGAGGCTTTCCAAAGAGCAGCCATGGTGACACTGAGTCTGAGGATCAAATTCAAGAGAGAAACCTGGATAACTTGAGTCTCTCAAGGAACAAACACTTTAAAAGTCACAGTACTGAGCACTCGAATCAATAAACACATCCACATATTTTGTTGTTCTATCTATAAGATGAAGAGATCGCTGCTTAATCCAGATATGAAATGACCTAGCCTTAAAATTTCAAGCATGACTTTTTTCACTAGAAATATTGTTCAGTCAGATTGGCTAAACAGTCTTCTAAGGTCACTGTAGAGAAAAAAACAAGTCTCAAGAGGTTTTAATAATATTTGTGGCAGGAGCCTTGATGAGCAAACTATCCTGTCTTGTCACATAATTGCAGTGCAAATTCAGCAAATGAGAAAAAATGGTCTTCATTAGGAAGCTCTACATTCATCCTCAGTACCTGAGCTTTTCATAAGGCCTGAAGAGTGAATTTTGACTTTCTACAAGAGCCATGTTAGCCTGAGATATAATAATACTAATATTACCACTGGGCATATAAACATGCATTCTAGTCAGATATTACACATGAAGTGGTCCTTATGATCTTCTGGAACAGTGAGTTACATGCTTGGATTGGCCAAAATTTAAGGGAAAGACAGATGATTTACAAAATGTTGTGCAATGTATCTGGTTAATAATATGAGTATGATAAAGGCAAAGCTTACTCTGGAATGTGCTCACAGGAGAACCTCACGTCAGGTCCTGGATGTTGCCTTTGGATGTGAACTCCCATTTCACACAGCATCAGAGTCCCTGCAGTCACACTCCTGTGTCCAGGGTTTTTTTTTTTTTTGGTGCTTCTTAAGAACTGGAACCAGAATTTGAGCAGGTATCACATAGAAGGGCTTCTTGAGCTTCTCATTTACCATAAATTGGGGAAGACTTTGGTTCTACCTTCCTCAGCTGGTAGCAAAACAATCCTCCAATGTGTCCAGCTCCAAATACAAAGCAGAAGAGGTTTTGCTAGATCCTGTGCAAGGTAGGAAGAGAAATAGTTGTTTTAGATTGCAGAAAAAAGGTGTGAGGTTTGCTGAATATTCAGGGACCCTTCCCAAATCTAGTGGTGATGCAACACAAAACCAGGGTGGCGCTGCACACTCTTCACTGAGGCCTTTCTAATCACTTTAGACAGACACCTGTCAGGGGTAATTTAAACATCATTATCTTGTCCATAACAGATGATGATTTAGATGGACACATGGAGATGCTTCCAGAATAAACAACAGGTTTTTTGGTTGAGCAGTTCTGGCTCCTGCCAGGGATGTCTAATTGGGCAGTGAGGCCACTTTCCCATCGTCTTTGTGGCTGAAAACATTCCAAAATGATGTGGCAACCACTGCACTTTGCCTAAAGAGAGCCATGATCACCCACCTCCCTTTCTCTGCTGTGTGCCACATGCACTACTGTACTGCCAGGGAGATCAAAAAGGAATGGAAAATACCTCTAGAATTAGTGCACCTAGAAATAGAGAACAGTTTGAGTTGGAAGATCATCTATTTCCAACGCCCCTGCCATGGACCCTCTCCCACTGAGATCCAGGGTGCTCCAGCACCAGACTCAGCCAGTTTGGATCTGGCAGATTCACATTTCCACAAGTTTTTCCTTAAGCTGCTGTAGCTGTGTCTCTTCCCTTCCCTGAGCACCTTGGGCTCTGTCCTGCTCTTTCCCTATGCTGAGCAAAAACTGTCCTCTCTTTGACACAAATCTCAGCTTTCTTGTTTAGTTATTCAAAATGTTATCATAAATCACCAGAAAAAGTGTAATAGGAATGAGGGGAAAAGTTCCCATCTCTGATGGAACTCTCATCAAAGAAAAAGATGCTTTTTAATTAACCCTAAGGGGTTTCAGCAAGCGAAGCCAATTTGTCTGTGTTACCTTTAGTCTTGTTTCCATAGCACACTTTGGGTGGCAGATAACAGGTCAGTTTATTTTAATTAACTTTGGGTGACTAAAAAAGACAGACATTTCTATCTCATCCATCTTCTCTAATCTCAATATCTTTCTCAAAAAGATTTGAATAATAATATAATGGTAAGCTCTTCAATTCATTAATTGTTCACGAAAGAGAGAAAGAGTTTTAAAAAGGAATTAAGTTTCTTGTAGCCTACAAAGCATTCTAGTCCTTTATAATACCTGGTTTAATCTGCTCTCAATTAAATAAAACATATTGAAAATCCTTTTTTTTCTGAAATGCAATTAATTTCAGATCAAACCTACTTTTATTCTTAGCACCTCTGTATGTGGGGATCATGAACTGCATAATCAGTGAAGGGTAGAGAGAGGCATGTAAAGCTCTAAACACTGGATATTAATAAAAGGGCAGGAGATAGGCCTAGGGAGCTGGAAGAAAAGTCACCTAGTTTCTACCAGTTATTTTGCAGCCAAATGTTACAGCCATAAAATTTGTGGGAGTAGGGATCTCTTTCCACTCCTGGCACATGACATTTAGCACAATGGTGTTCTGACCTGCACAAGAACTCTCCTGTCTATTGGAATATGATTGCTGCCCTGCTAAAGGAGAAATTTTTCCAGCATAATTTTTACCAGATCCCTGAAACAGAGAGCAGGTGCAGAAGCAGTAGTTGTCATTATTGTTAGGTAAAATAAATGTATTATCATAATGTAAAATACTGCCACAACACAGGGGAAAACCATCAAGTGAGACTCCTGTAAGAGAAAGCTTTGTCACTAGCTTCCAGTCTGAGCCATCAATGTGGTGATGCTCTGAGTCCCCACAGGATATTTCACCCCAACTCCAGCAGATTCTTGTTGAGAAATAAATTCATATGGCTCCAAACTTACTAGATTGAACTCCACATCTGCAGACAGAAGATGTGAAGGTCTTCTTTCAGGGAATATTTTCTGAATCACTAATGATCTAACTAACAAGAGCTTATTGAGGAGTTATTTTACCTGTGAATTCTTTGCCATATTTATTGGGTGCACTGGGCTAAGCCAAGATGAGTATTTACTATACAGTAATTATCCCGTTTTTCTCATGTTAACATTCATCTTTCTACAGCACAGTATTTGAATTCAGAACCTTTTTTCCCAGTGTTACCTGTCAGTCTCAACATTTGTCATTTCTCACATTCAAAATTGCCCACTACTGCTGTTAGTTGGATTTTGTTCATATGATACTCATTTCCCTCCGTTTATGAAAAAAAGAAAGAAGTTTTAAGAAAACTTGAGTCCCATTGCTTGCATTATTCATGGACTTTTCCCCCCATCAATTTATCTATTAGCTCTGTGATTTTCTTCTCTCTGTATCTTTAGTTTAGACTTTTTGGTAATACATAAACAATTCCAAAAGTAATACAGAAAAAACAGTTGGCTGAGTGTTTTACTTGAGGAAAAACCAAACACTGCAAATATGTCCTTTTCAATAAAACAAAACAACTGGAGCTGGGTGCAACTCTGAGTTGAGCTCAGCACTCTGATCTTGCTTCTAATTTTGCTGTGGTGTGAATTGTGAGTCTTGGCTCACCCTGGTTTGTCTGACTCCTCACTCTGCTTCTTCACACTGGAAATCATGGGAAATAGGGGAGATGATGAACAATAACCATCTAAACCAGTGCTTAGGTTTGGCCAGAGGCTTTCCAAGTGAGAGGGAAGGCCTGAATTGATTTCAGCATGCTCTGCAGGGGCTGCTAGCCTCGTTCTCTCAGGCAGCAGGAGCAGCTCAAGCCCTTGTTTGCCTGAGCACGAGGTCTGTGGTCTTTTCTGAATTCCCCAGATGGAGGGAGGAATTGAGAATCTGACTCCATGTTATTAGAAGGCTAATTTATTATTTTATTATATTATATTAAAGAATGCTATACTAAAACTATGCTCAAGAATAAAGGGTAAGACAGAAGGCTAAAAGATAATAATGAAAAATTCATGACTCCTTCCAGAGTCCCAACACAGCTGGCTGTGATTTGCCATTAAGTCAAAACAATTCACATGAAACCAATCAAACAATGACCAGTTGGTTAACAATGTCCAAACCACATTCCAAAGCAGCAAACACAGGAGAAGCAGATCAGATAATTATTGTTTTCATTTTTCTCTGAGGCTTCTCAGCTTCCCAGGAGCAGAAATCCTCACAAAGGGATTTTTCAGAAAATATGATGGTGACACGAGGTCTAAGTGCAGAAATGGTGATTTCAGCCCAGGTTTTGTGCCTGCCTGTCTGGGCTCTCTGCCTGTTCCAGTTTCCATGTAAATTGCTGGGAATTGCTCCCCTAACTTATAGAGAGGAGGTGATATCTTTTAAAATAGCTTTAAAAGACTTGGAGGCATTGCATAGAGTCATAGGATATTCTCAGTTGGAAGGAATCAACAAGAATCATTGCATCCAACTCCTGGCCTTGCACAGGACACCCCAAGAATCCCACCCTGTTCCTGAGAGCATTGTGCAAACCCTTCTTGAGCTCTGCCAGGCTGGTGCTGTGACCACTGCCCTGGGGAGCCTGCTCAGTGCCCAGCCACCCTCTGGGGGCAGAACCTTTTCCTGATATCCCACACAAACCTCCCCTGACACAGCTTCAGGCCATTCCCTGGCTCCTGTCACTGTCACCAGAGACTGAATTCAGAGCCTGACTCTGTACCTGTGTCCATCTGTCCCAGACAGTTTTGAGATCAACAACAAAGTTATTCTTATTTTTTAAAGAATTAAAACTCCTATGTGAAAATAGAAATCTCCTATAAATCTCCTTTTAATCCTAATGGATAAAGCAAAATAGTCCTGAGAATGCAGCCACTCAAAGGGCTGGACTGCAGGGGCAGGAATGTGCTCCCTTTCCACCTGGAGACTTCATTGAGACCATTTCAATTATTTAGCTCATGGATGCAGCACCCTTGACATTGCAGTCAACATTTTAATTTCACATGAAATACAGTGCAATTATGGCCTACTGAGAGAAATGACAGCACCTTTTATGTCACTCAGTGGAAAATTACAATTGGATGGAACAATTACTGCAGTTTATTTTTGTTTATGAGGAAAATTATGCTTGTGGCTTCTTTCACACCATGGGTACCTGATGGGCAGCTCATGACAGGAACACAATCCCACAAAGTAACACAGAATTATTAAGATAATTTCTCAAAACCACTTCCCCAAGGCAAATGCTAAACTTTTTTTTCCATTTTTGTTTTTTATTTTTAATTTTAACATGACTTGTGGTAGAAAGTAGAATTATAAATTAAAGGTATTTATATAGTTTTTAAGGCAAAGTTGGCATTTCCTGGCCATAATAAGGCTCTATGAAATACTGCAGTGCTTTGCCTGGGGCTTCAACTCATTTTTCACCCATCACATCAGCACCTTGTAGGCTCCCATCAAAGACTGAAAGGTCTTTTTCATGACATTAACAGTGCTCTTTCTTGTACCAGAAATGTGTCAGGAATTTCAGGCAATTTTTTTTTTTTTTGTATGGTCCTAGGAATCAGGATTCTCAGAGAACAATCACTGATTTTATTTTGTCTTTTTTCCCTCAAACAATAGCTGTAGAATGTGTATTCACCAAAGGTTCTGAGCAATTCTAAGGGTTCTCCATAGTTCATCTGCTTAACTCTCCTTTTTATAATTTTTAAAATTTTTAATTAATTTACAAAAACAAAGGAGAAAATAAAAGCCAGTAATACTGCTTGATAAATACTTGCTTATTTTCCCAGGGTTTGGTGGACATTTTTTGCTAAGCAGTTTGAGGTGTAATTATGGACTAAATATAAATATCCAGAATATGAACACATTTAGTAAAACTGGTGATATCTAAATTTTACAGTCCTTAAATATCATGTTATTTGTCTACATCAATCTACATCAAAAGCATCCTTGATGGAGATCCGTGATTGATATTAGTTCCTCTTCCAAAAGATTTTGGAGATTGATGTTAGTTCTTCTTCCAAAGGATTTTGGAGATGTCTGAGAACTCTCCTGAAGCAGCATAAAAAGCAGAGAGAGCGTCTCTTTCATGTAAGTAATTCAATATTCCTTGAGCTGCTGTTTGCTTAGGGACAGGCAAAGCTTACCTTGGTTTTATCCTAGGATTTGGGAGACACAGCACCCAGCCTCTGCCTCCTTCCCCACAATCCTGGGGAGATTACAACCCTCTTAAAGATTCAGAATTCACATGGTAACATGGATTTGTAGAACCAACTTTTTAATCATCTCTATTTTAGTGATTCTCTTAGAATTATAGTCTGTTTGAACTGCTTAATACTCTCAGAATTAATTTTTCTGTGGATCTTGGTATTTCCTTTGAATATTTCTGTGGCTTTGGCTGAAGTGTCTCCTCCTTAGCTCTCTACAGATAGCTCTGAGCTATGGAGAAGCCTTAGCAAAGATAAAGTGGCAAAGCAGAAATGTTTAGGATCCAGTATGCACATCCATTGATGTGCTTTTAATGTCTCCAGTTGAAATTCTGACTTCAGATCTGTGCAAAAAACTTGCCTGATGCATTGGATCAGTGCTGTTCACTGTAGAGATGACCTCTGGGTTGTTCAAAATAGAAAAAAAATCACATTCATGTGATGAAAGAAATTGTTCCTTAGAGATGCAATCTGTGAAGAGCTGCAAGTGGCTGAATTAGCAATCCCTCCCAACACTGGTGCTTGAAGGCAGTGAGGAGCCTTAATTCTTCCCACTCAAACTGTGCCTGCTAAGCACTGGGGAAAGAGCCACACTCTGGAGTGATGGGATGAGGAATGAGGGCATGAAAGGAACCTCTGGAATCACGTGCAGACATCACTTTTTAACTGAGTTTACACAAGTTCCTTTTCTGCCAAGCTGTTCTGTGAGAGTACCATCATGTGCTGGAACATCCTGGCTAAATGAACACCAAGCCATTAACTGAGTAATTTATCTTTTACATTGAGACTTTGCTAATGCACCGTTGGGACAGTTTTTCATTATAGATGAATTGTTTTTTCCTTGGAGCACAGGTGAGATGTGCCTCACGTGGTACTGGCAGCCACGCTTAACAGGTGTCTTTAAAAATGCTTTATCATTATTACATTATCATAGTTACTTTAAAAAATAATAATCATCTCATTAACCTTATTAAAACATCCACTGATGCATGATCACATTTCCTGGCTGTGAACTGCCAGGCAGCCTCTGCTGCACTAATGAGTCCTTTGAAAGCTGAAGTTTTACAGCAGGTACCCACTTGTGCTGCTTGAAGAATTTCTCCAGAAAACCTTTATTTTCAATCCCATCTCCTTGGATACCTGGCTGCCTCATTTAATAAGCTGTTATGAAGCCTAGCACAGAATCCTTTGCTCCATAAAACCGATGTAGGGTTGTGTTATTCCATGTTGAATGTAAAAATTTTATTTTAAAAGGCTGTTTTTTAAAGTTTTGTTCAGTTCAATTCACCTCTTATTTGCGGCAAATATTCCCTAAACAGACGAAGTGAGAAGAAAAATTTGTAGTTTCTGATTTACATGGAGCTTGCCAGGAGACAGAACTCAGAACAGCACATTCTTCTGTAATATATTCCTTGGGAACCAAATACCTTCTCATTGCTCACCTGCACTTTTAAAAAATTCATTTAGTGCCTCTGAAATGCCTCAGCTTAGCAGCTCTGGAGACAAACATCCTGTATCCACCCACAGAAAATGGGCTGCCTTAGGCAAAGCAATCCTACTGACTTCTTTGAGTTCACATTAGCAGAGATGGCTGTTGGGCTCCTACCCTCGGAAAATTGCTTCTTTTATGGCTTTAATTCAGTGATACCATGGGAATCTGTCCATCCTGCTTCAGGAAGATTTAGGAATTCATCTTTCTCCTGTAGGAAATGCAAGCTAAGAGGTTCCTGCCATGGGAATTATTTTGGGAGATCACACCAGAAGGCAGCACTCAAATATTGGGTGGGGTGTGGGTCTCAACAGGTGAGGAGGGAAAGGAAGTTTATGCTCTGAAATGGATTATTTTTTTTCAAGAGACGAAAAACTGGTGAGTCCTACTGGACAGGAGCATAATGTGGCTTTTGGGTTGCTTCTAAAGAGTCTGCTGCCCACTTTCCATGCTGCTGATGCCTCAGGTTTTAGCTTTTATATTTTTCAGATTCTGTGCTGCTTTAGTGTGTAATTCTGAGCTTCACGTTAGGGATGGTGAGCTCTCTGCACAGAGTAGGGAGATAAAACAATTCCTGCTCTAGCTGGGGACCAAGGAAAAATTATCCAAATTTCAGGCCCAAGAGCATAAACAATGGTGGACTGAAGAGAGAAAAACAAGAAGGATGGGACTTCATGGGGTTAAGCTGCAATTGGACAATTAACTCCAATATGCAAATGGAGCAGAACTTATAAAGGTGACAGACCCCGTGAGCTGTCGTGCATTTTGTGACCATTTTGGTTCATCTTGGGTGCAGCCCTGGCTGGGCTCTTGTGCTGCCCAAGGTGCATCCATTGAGGAGATCCTTTCAATAAATCCCTACTTTATTCTTTGACTCTGTCCAGTCTCTGTCCTAGGTCAGCCTTCTCAAGGCATCACTGCCTGGCTCTGTGGGAAGAAGGGAAAATCAGTGAATATCAGAAGGGGATCACTGAGAGGGGGAATTGCAGGCAGCAGCAGGTGGACAGGCCTCAGGCAGGTTTCCGTGGAACCTGGCAAATCCTGACCCCAGCTCCTTGGTGGCCCAGCTGAGGAGCTGTGGCCTCCAGCTCTGATGCAGACCAAAAGCCAAAGTGCAGGGACATCCTGGAGCAAGGTGTGTTAAAAAATCCAGATGACTGGGAAACCTTGGGGTTTGCCTGCCAGCCAGCTGAGAAGGGGCTGAGCAGGTGGGCTGGCAGAAGATCAGGAGGATGGGGATGATAAAGTGCTTCAAGTTCTGTTTAATTTTTTAGAGGAGCTGTGGAGAGCACTGCAGGAACAGCAGAGTGGCAGAGAAACTCAAAGCAAATAGGGTGTTTGTTAATTTTTAATTGAACTCTGGGACAGAAGCCAGGGATCTGACAGAAACAAGGATACAATTCAAAAAAGAAAGGCCACAGGTACTGGGGGATGAATTTTGAGCTCTAAGGTGGATGATAAGCTCTTGGCCAACAATAGAAAATGTGAGGCAAATACATGAGAAATGTATTGCCTGAAACGAGACATTCATAAAAGTGTTTGAACAAAGGGTAAACATCATCATGTTGGAGATCTGATGCCATCAAGGACATCAGAGCATAAGAATGCCCTCAGCAGAGTGGTGTTGGACAAAACATTCAGAGCTGGAGTGCCCTTCCTGACTGCAAACAAACGAAGCCTGTGCTTGAGAGACACTTGTCCCCATTTCCCATCAGAACAGCCCCTCCCAAAAAGACAGAGATGTAAAGAACAAAATGCATACTAATGTTTTCAAAGTCTAAGTAGAAGAATAAAGGGAGTAAATTGACTTTTTTTCACTGGTACCTGCAGGCAGACCAAAGCAGGCTCAGGTTTTTACTGCAGCATAGTCCCTGAGCAACTCAGTAGGTATATAGGGAATAATATATACTGCGATGTCTTCAGCACTGGGGAAGATGGCTGTGATTGTGCTCAAGCAATGATCTGCTGGAGAAATTGCCATTTTTCACATCGCTGAAGAGGTTGTGGTTTGTGCCCAAAGTGTTCCAGCCAGATATCACCACTGCACAGCAGGAAATGAAGGGGGATATTGTAGACAGCTTTAAGACAGCTAATAAATGGATTTTTGATCTGGGAAAAGATGGTGGAAGTACATCCACAGCCTGTTGTGGAATTTGGGAAGAATCAGAGCTAATAGGCTGAGATAAGTAACTGGCAATGAAGGCTGCATGCAACACAGGAAAAAAAGCCAACAGCAAGGCAAATCATGGAATAATTTAAGTGGGAAAAGACCTTTAAGATCACCAAGTCCAACCATCAACCCAGCACTGCCACACCTGTTTCCCTGCTCTTTTGGAGGTGCTCCCCAAGGGTTTCTTTATAGGTGTGAAGGAGGTTGGCCATTGTGGCTCTGGCCCTGCCCAGGTCCCATCAGCTGAAATCAAATAGGTTGATCACAATAAATGTGCTGTGACATCCATGCTGTGTTCATCCCAGCAGAGAAAAAATGGGTATAAAGATGTCTTGGAATAAAGATATGTGTGCCTAACTCCTCTGCTCAAAGCAGTTATCTGAGAGCACTGCTGTGCTAAGACACCTAATGACACTGAGGTATAAATCTTAATGGGAGCTTGAAAATCTGGAAAAAGTAAATTCTGAAAATTCTCATCCCAAAGAGCTCCTGGTGTGATTCCACTTTAACAACTTTACCTGCTTGAAAGTGTTGTGTCAAGTCAGTTCAGCTCAGGTTAATATAATAACTCCTCATTTGGTCCAAGATGAATTTTTTCCCAATCGTTACATCTGTTTTAGAGAAGGATGAATTTCTTGTTGTACATGCCCATCTTCCTCAACAAACAAACAAACAAAGAAACAAAAGCCACTGCACAGGAAAAGAAGTGTTTTATTTTACTCCAAGGATTTAATATTTTCAGGGATATAATTAGGAGATGATATTGTTAATCTGAAATGGCCATAAGCCATTTATTACTGTGAATAGGAGAGAGCGGCAAACAGCACCCCACACCTGAAAATAAAAAGACTGTGTGTCCTCCCCAGATACAAGTGTGTGCCTTGCAAATTGAATCCAATCTTGGGTTGCTGGTTTTATTCAGATTCTCCAGAGGATCTGACAAAATGCAGTGAAGCAAAGTCCAGAGAAAGACTGGAAAAAAGTAATAAACAGGTACTAGCACAGGGTGAAGCAGAGAATATATTCCCTTTTCCCAACAGATTTTAAGGTGACATATATTAATAAGGCATCTCTAGGTTATTAATCTTTAAAATGATAGGAAAAAAAAAAAAAAGATACCTGAACACAATGTTTGCTCTGAGAGCATTGGGCACATTTTCTTCTGGCCTTAACAACTATTTTTTTCTGAACAACTGTAACAGCAAGGAAGCCATTGGAGGATGCATGCCCTGAAAATTCAGGTCAGCTTAAGTGACCACTCTAAGGGCCTCGTGCAGGAGAAAGCACAGACCTTTTTACACTGCCTGAGTAGACAATGCAAACTCAGCTCCCATTCACAGACCTGAGTTAGCTGGTGAAACCAAATGTATTTTTGTTTAATGTCACATGAATATCATGAAACGCCCAAGAAATGGTCACACTGCAGGAGGAGTGGAGTTAAATAAGGAGTCTACATGGGCAAAGCTAAGTTATGCTGTGTGAGTCTCATCTGTCTCCATTAAAAGTCACTTATTAAATCCCAGTAAACGAAATTTGGAAGAATTGAGTGTCCAGTGGAGGTCAGGGAGGGTTCCAGGGTCAGATCCAAGCAGCAGAAGCCTTTTCTGAGTTGTTTTCTGACTGCAATAACCGCTGTCCCTGTCAACTAAAGCAAGTTATTTGATATTTTTAACATCACTGCAGCTGCACCGTGTCATACTCTCTTGTTGAGTCAGTTTCACTGCCCTGTCTAGAAGTTTTAATAGTTTGGCTGTTAAAATAAAGAGTATCCACTTTGTTAAAAACAAAAGTACAGACTTTGTGAGGGCACTCTGAAAATGAGCTGTCTGGGAACCAAGCTCAGAGGTTAAGGCAATATTTCTCACAGCTGTTCATTTAAAAAAATTAAAAGAACACTCTGAGCTATTCTTCCAGGAAGCAAAAACAGTCTTTGACATGACCAGGTGAAAGCACACCTAAATAATTTTGATTTATTCACTGTTCTAAAGATCTTACCATTTCTGACTATTAATAGTACAAAGTATTGACAAGTTTTGAGGAATTTCCCTGCATTTGGTTGTGAAGTTCAGCTGTTCCTGATTTACCCTCACGTTTCCTTGCACAATTCTATTAATTAATGCAGAAGTGTTGAATTAATTAGTCTAACAGCCATGCCTAGCAGTCCCACCTAAAGAGCTCGGGGCATTTTGAGGGTTGCCAGCCCCTCTCTTGCCCTCAGTCCCTCTCTCTGCGCCAGCACAGGGCTGCTCTCACTCCTCAGAGGGGTGCACCCCTTCTGGGCTGCAGACACCTCCCTGCCCACAGGGACAGACTGCTCAGGGATTTCTCATTGTATGAACCAGTGGCAGCATTAAACAGCTGCAGTCAGTGGAGTTATTAAATGGGAACCACAGTCTAATTGCCTGTTGGCTTTGAAACTGAAAAGAGAGTAGAGCTTTAAAGGAAAGGAAATGAGAAACCTGAGATACATTCAGGATGAATGAAAAAACCCCATTATTCTCCTATTATTATTATTATCAAACTGTAAAAAGAGCCTTTCGCGTGTCTTTTATAATGTAAAATCCTTGTATCTCTGATAAAGCCTCTAAATGCCTCAGCTGATGGATAGAATGGATTGTGAGAATGGCATCTCACAAGAAGAATGATGAAGGATCCCCAAAAAGGAAGATTTTATTGATAAATCATTGTAATGTGGGCTTTTAAGTACACTATTTGAAAAATTATGATTTATTAAGCAATTCCTTTTCTAGGCAAGCTCTAGGTGGAGACATTTTTCTATAAAATTATTTTCTTCAATGAAGTTTGTGAGACGAACAAACCACTCCCTTTTGAAAAAAAATGCTTTGAGAATTCATTTTAAAACTCAAGCTTACATCAAAAATAATATAAATAATTAAATGATAAAATTTAACATAAATGTCACTTAAAAAAAACCAAATCAACAAACCTTTGCAAATGTTAAACTAAATCTGTGAATAAATGATGTGGTATTAACCCATATATATATTTAAAAAAAATTCAGGAAAAAAAATTCCTTATATGTTCCCTTTTGATTTAAAATGCAACCAGTGTTAAGATCAAATGAGAACTCAATTTTATTTCTTAAAAACAATTGTTAAGTGACTGTCCTTAAAAATGTTGGAAAGGCATACTACATTGCATTTTTGAGGAAGATTCTCATAGTTATTCGATATATAATGAGATAATTCTATTTAGTACTTTGTTTGCACCTTTCCTCTAAAGAGCTGTGATCTGTGGAGTGCTTAATTTATCTTCCAGCCCTTGTGTTGTCATTAAATACAACAACTCCTGAGAGCTTTGTGTGGCTGTGGGTTGACCCTGGCTGGACACCAGGTGCCCACCAAAGCTGTTCCATCTCTTCCCTCCCCAGCTGGAGAGGGCTGAGGAAAAATAAGGAAAGGCTCTTGGATCAAATAAAGGCAGGGGAAGATCACTCACCAGTTACTGCCAAAGGAAAACCCAGACACTCCAGGGGCAAATTAATTTATTACCAGTCACACCAGAGAAGGGTGATGAGAAATAAACCCAAATTTTAAAAACAGCTCCTTCCTATAGTAAATGCAGGCAATGGGGGGAGAGAATGATGAGGAGGACTCCATCTTATCAGAAGGCTAATTTTTTACTTTATTATACTATATTATATTAAAGAATACTATACTATACTAAAGAATACAGAACGGATACTTACAGAATGCTAAAAACATAATAATGAAAACTCCTGACTCTTGCCAGAATCCTGACACAGCTTGGCCCTGATTGGCCAAAGAGTGAAAACAACTCACAGCAGCATCCAATGAAACAATCACCTGTGGGTGAACAATCTCCAAACACATTCCACATGAGCACAACACAGGAGAAGCAAATGAGATAAGAATTGTTTTCCTTTTCTCTGAGGCCTCTCAGCTTCCCAGGAGAAAAACCCTGGGCAAAGGAATCATGTTCAGGGAATGTGAATGCTTCACCTTCCCACCACTCTCTATTTCACGGGCTCAAATTCACTCCCAAATTCCCTAGTTCCTTGTCTGCAGTGGCACAGGGGATAGGGACTGTGTCACTCCATCAGCCCTGTCTCTGCTGCCCCTTGCCATGGAAACCCAACACATCTCGTTATCCTGGCAAATATCCCTGGTACTTTCCCTATTTCCACTGCCTTCCCTAGAAAACAATTTATTGGCTTTCTGACATGCAGTGGGTGAATACAACATATTATCCAGTTTGACTCTCCTAACACTTCATTTTATTTAATGTTCCTGTGTAGTGGAAAGAAGAAATCATCATGATTGCATATACATATTTCCCTTTTGCATAATTTTCTACTTTACATCTTCATTAATACATACAGGGTTTAAAGAGAGAATTATTCCCCCCCTTTTTTATTGACTTAAACTCTCCCTTTTTTCCCCCACAATCTAAAGGAAGGAAGAACTGTTAGAAACATAAAAACTCATGAGAAATCATTGAATGGAGGAATGAATGCACAGCATTTGTTCTCCAGATGCTGACTGTGAAAATTCAGGTTTCTGACAGAAATCTTAAAATCCATTATGACAAAGAGGAGAGGAATCTCCAGGAAAAAAAAATCTGCATTGGGAATTTAATATCTCTCCTGGTCTTGGTCACCTCTATGCAGGAATTTGTCACCTCTGGGCCTTTTTGATTCCATGATCTGAAACCTTCACTGTGTTCAAGGAAATTTTCTAAGTAAAGAACAGACAAGTTATTAAATGAGCACTCTGTGGGATACTACACACATCCATCATGAAAAAATCACTTTTGCAGCTGATTTACTCTGCCAGTCAAACCCTTGTAGGAAACACTTGCAAAAATGGCAAAAATTTGTAAAATATTTCAGGGAAAAGGTTCAAGTAACCACTTTGTTTTATATGATATAAAATATTTAGTGATTATTCAACTTCACGTTTCCTGTTTCTAAAAAAGCGACCACACCAACAAACCAACTAACCAACTTAAAAAAAAAATAACACCTAAACCATTCCATAGCTTTAAATTCATCACAGACAGGGCAAGCCTTGAATGTTTTCACCTCCCTCCATATTGTTCATGATAGCTGATCATCAGCAGTACCAGCACTGATTAGGACAATAAACCAGAAAGATAAAAACCAAGTTCAACTCTCACAAAGTTGGCAACACTCAACAATGGGGGAAAAAGTTAAAAAAAAATCACTTCTGTAAAGCCTCAGCATTTTTCATGCATCGTTGTTTTCATTCCTGATCACTGTACTTAGCATTTTACAAGCAGTAAAATATATTTGGTTTCAAGGTATTTAATAATGGGTCCTTAAAATTCAAAACCCCCAGATTTCTGCATATTGCATGCAGATGAAGGTGAGCTCTTCTCTCACCTTCATCTGGATGCAGTAACTCTTGCCTCCTGCATTCAGCACACAAGTACTCCATGCTGTTGCATGGGGTTCTCATCAAACTGCTAATTAGTTCTGATATATTAACCCCCTAGGTTGTGAAACAAGCCTTGGAGAGAGAACATGCTTTACTTTGCTCTTTATGTTATTTTATAGGAGTAGAACTCCATCAGTATCCTGGTGTTGTTCCCAATAAGATGAATAAGAGCCACAGAAGAGCTGATGCTTGGGAAGAGGAGAGTGCAGCCAGGGCAGCTGAGGAAGAAGCAGCAAGAGGAGTCACAGAATCACAGAATCTCCTGAGTTGGAAGGGATTCACCAGGATCATCCAGTCCAGCTCCTGGCCCTGCACAGGATAACCTAAAGAATCCCACCCTGTGCCCCAGAGCATTGTCCAAACACTTCTTGAGCTCTGCCAGGCTGGTGCTGTGACCACTGCCCTGGGGAGCCTGCTCAGTGCCCAGCCACCCTCTGGGGGCAGAACCTTTTCCTGATATCCCACACAAACCTCCCCTGACACAGCTTCAGGCCATTGAATGAAAGCAATTGTTATCACCTTGGCCAGTGATAGAACACAGACAATTCAGACACACTGAGCTTCTCAGCTTCCTTGGAAAGGCTCAGTTCCTTCAGACTTCTCTACTGTCTTGCAAATCAATCTAATTTTAAAATTTCCATATTAAATAAGAATACAGCTCTATTCTCAACAGCAATGCATATATTTCTTTTAATGTGTGCTTCATTTTTTCCTTTCTCTGAATTGGAACAGATGGATGCTTCTTGCCCAATTTCTTGGCTCTCCAGTGCACTCACATCACTGTGCGTGTTCACACAAACACTTAATTACCAGTGTTATTTGAAAATGCATTTCTCTGCCATGCACATGGCAAAAAGATGCTGTGACTTCATTCAGCATTTCCTTTGTTCAGGCATGGACCCTGGTGCTAAATGGAGTTTGCCAGTGTTTCCAGGGAAACCAATCAAAATTCATGAAAGGACTGATTTGACAAGATCCAACCAGCAATGTTTTATTTCATCTGAGGGCCCAATGGCAAAAGATACCACTTTCATCTACTTGAAAAAGAAAGTAGATTAAATTGTTGCATCAGGGTTTGATGGTGGCAAGAAAAACAACTTTATCCAGCTGATTGCAGACAGGTTGTGTGTTCATCCTTGATGGCAACCCCCAGCTCCATGGCTCCATGCACATCCCAGTGCCTCTGGAGCACCTGCAGCAAAGCAGCACAGTGGACACAGTGCCCAGTCCTCCCCTTTCCTGCCTCTTTGCCCTCTGTGCAAATTTACAGTAAACTGTTACTCACCAGATATTCCAGCTGGGAGAATTTGATATGTAATTTTTCTCTTCTTACCTACCCTCATTTTACCAGTCTTTTAACACCCAGTCTTGATTTGTATTATTTTTCTTCCAACTGGAGGAAGAAAGTGCATAAAGTTTTATGCCAGACTTTATTTACTGCCTTGTACATTGTTGCAGTAATAAGCTCAGCATGATTGCATGCATATATTAATTTAGAGCTTTGAAATGGGACCATTTACACACGTGGTGCATCTTCAGTTTGAAGCTTCTCTCAGTTCTGTCTGACCCAGAGAAAAGCTGTGTTGAGCAATGATTCAAAAGAACTGCATCCCAAACTTCACAGAGCTTCTGCTACTGGACTGGATGAGAAAAAACAGCAGAGGGAAACGAAAAAGGATGGAGAAGAGAGGACATAGAAGTTTAACAGAAATACCATAGGGAAATGTCACCTCACTGGCTCTGTGGAGAAATAAATGCAATGAGGAGAACCAATTGTCCCCTGAACTGATGTGATAATTGACCCAGATGGGTCATCCCTGCCCTAAACAGCTCTGCAGAGTTAGAGGCACTCTGTTGCCTTGACTAAAATTCTGGTAATAAGCAGCTGAAATCCATTTAAATCTGGTTTATGCACCCAAATACTGCTTTTTATCTGGGCTATTAGTCATCTTAACATCAGGTGAAGAGCTATTTGTTATTCAAATAGCTTAAACTCCTTGTAAAATAGCGTGTCTGCCTCTATATTTCTTTCTCTTAATCTGCAGTTCTCACCTTTACGTTTATGACTTTTTAGCTATAAAAGGAGCTGCACCCAAACATCTCTTTAAGGTTGGGAAAAGTTTGCACTTCAGTCCCACTGTGATGCAACACACTTTCAAAGAATGTGCCTTCACTCCCGCAACAAAGGCATCTCCATTTTTCTGTAGCCAAAGGACCTTTAAAGAAATTTCCTTTTATAAGGGTATACACTATGGAGTTCAGACAGAAAGAAAGGGACCCTTAGGAAAATTTATCACTGGAATAATGGGAAAATGCCAAGACTAAGTCCTCCACAGCGTAAAAATATATCACCTTTGTCCCAGTTCTACAAACAGATTGGTGAATAACTCAGTATGGGAGATGACCCCACTCAAGGCATTGAGAGAAAAGTGATGTTTGAAGAAATAATCCAAGTTAGGAGCCTGTCCTAGGGTGACGTTATGGTGCTTGTATCCCCATTCATGTGTTCTGTTTATGCTGGATATTATGTTCTGTGCCTTTAAGACTGGCTCTGAAGAGTGAAAGTTTTGTTTGGGTTTTTCTTATCAGCCTGGTGGGACACAGAGACGGGCAGTACTTAGTGCTGCTTTTGCTTTTTTGCTTTTGCTTTTTGCTTTGCTCTCTCTCTCGCTCTTGCTTCTGCTTTGCTTCTTCTTGCTTTTGCTCCTTCTCATTAGCTAGTTTAGCTAAGCAGTCCAAATTTCTTCCTGGACTGTTTCTCCTTTCCTTTTTTTCGACCATCTCGAGCCTGCTCTGGACTGGGGCCTGGCAAACACCGAGAGTTTGCACCCTGTGGCCTAGCGGGGCCTACTCTGGGCAGCAGCTGCCCCAGCACTGGAGGGACTGAGAACAGAGCGAGCACCCCCAGAGAGACTTTCTGAATTTGTCATCCTTTATCAGAGCAGTGAAAGAGCTTTGTCACCCAGTATTGTTCATTTTGTGTGCTGGGGGGTGCTGTGCCTGTTAAATAAACAGGTTCTTTCCACTTCTCTCAGAGGAATTCTTCCTGAACCGGTTGGGGGGAGAGGCCGTGTGGGTTTGCTTTCTGGAGGGACCCTCCTTTGGAAATTCTCTACCAAATTTGCCCTAAGCCAGGACAGAGCCCTTGGAGAATCAGAGCACACTGGCTAAAGACAGTCTGGTTATTTTGTCATGTCAAAGAACTTACTGAGCTTTATCAACGCTGCTAAACCAGGGAGATACAATTACAAGTTTTCAAATATAGTCTGAGTTTCTTGGTGTACAGGTGGTACCATACAGGGGCAAAAAGAAATGTGCATAAAAGGCAGTGTGAGGAGGGTGAGGGAGGGGATTCTGCCCCTCTGCCCCACTCAGGTGAGACCCCACCTGCAGGGCTGTGTCCAGCTCTGGGACCAGCACAGGGAGGACCTGGAGATGCTTGATTGAATCCAGAGGAGGCATCAGAATCAGAGGGATGGAGCAGCTCTGCTGGGAGGAAAGGCTGGGAGAACTGGGATTGTCCAGCCTGGAAAAGGAAAGGCTCTGGAGTGACCTCACTGTGCCCTTCCAGGGCCTGAGGTAATCCACAAGAGCGGTGGGGCAAGAGCCTGGAGTGACAGGGCAAGGAGGAATGGCTCCAAACTGAAAGAGGGCAGGTTTAGATTGGATATTAGTTACAGAATGTTCTCTGTGAGGGTGGTGAGGCCCTGGCACAGGCTGCCCAGAGAAGCTGTGGGTGCCTCATCCCTGGCAGTGTCCAAGGCCAGGTTGGATGAGTCTTGGAGCAACCTGGGACAGTGGAAGGTGTCCCTGCCCATGGAATGGATGACATGGTTTTTAAGATCCCTTACAATCCAAATCAGCCTCTAATTCTTTGATTCTGTGTGTACAGCAGGGGTCAGTGCACACTGGGATTTACTGGGATGGGGAAGGGTTGCACTGACATGGCAAGTGAACAGCTGACCTTTCTCTGGGAGAAAATCTCACCAAAAGCACACATGGTGTGCCTCAACCAGTACTTAACAAACTTTAATCAGCACTATGTACATTTTCACAATTCCTAAAAAATGCAATTCCAAATTCCCCTGTTCATCTAATTGTTGTACAACCCATATTCTACTGCTTGTATTTGTCATATAATAAATACAAAACCATACATGCTACTGCTTATATTTGTCATATAATAAATGCAAAACCATACTCCCAGATCAATGGGCACACCATTCATTAATTTATTTGTTTCCTTAGCTTTTTTATTGCAGTTTGATGTTTTGTTTTAGAAATTTTTATTGATACGCATCACTTGCAAAAATGAGTTTTGATAATATAGATGGCTAAACTTCCAGCTTTTGGAACAGCAATGAAAATAGCAAAAAGAATAGTAATTTTGAAGAAAAAAAATTTCTCTTTGGAAGCAAAGGCAGTCAATGCTAATGGCTTTAAAATATTTTCCTTCTCCAATTAATAACCCAGTGACATGGATCTTTTCAGGCTATTACAGAAGAGCTGTGTGTTTGATACCACTGGCGTCACTTTAACAAATTATTGTATGAAATAGCCCTTCAGAGCTTTTGTTGATTGATAACTGAGTTAAAGAAACTTCCTTTTGTGGAAAGAAGAGAGTGAGGTGGAGGGATGCAAATGAATTCTAACTGCAGATCAGAAAAGGGCCACTCCATCATTCTGTCTGCAGCTTGTCAACATAAATTTCACTAAATGTTCTTAGAAAAAAAAAAAAGGAAAGAAAGAAGGGAAGAAAATGAAGGACTGAGAGTGCCATTTTAAACATCAATATTTCAAGTAAGTTCCCACATAGTTTACACAGCAGGCTTAAATTTTGCATAAATTAAGAGAGAACTTTTTTCAAACTCATGATAGCATTGACTGATCTTCTCCAACAACTGCTGTGCATAATCTCTACTTTAAAGATTTCCCTAATGTGAAAACCATTGTAGCTATATATTTTTTTTTAAAAATTATGCTTTGCTTTTCCTCCCTCTTCTAGCACTAGGACTCAGCTGTTCCTTTACAGACTTATAGCAGGGCACAGGTTTATGTGCTTACAGAAAGTTCAGCTCCATAAACCTGTTCTGGAGAGCAGAACCCATAAATGCTGCCCTGCACAGACCGCTGAGGATTATGCCTCTGTCATATTTACTGGGCTAGATGGAGATGAATCATTAGAGCAATATCTGTAGGTAAAGGAAGAAGTTTTTGTCTTTCAAATCCTCTTGAAGGGAAAGGAAAGCTCACTTGCAGCAAGATGAAGTCAATACAGAAGTTTTCTCCTCTGAAATAATGTTAAAATTTGAGGCTTGATACGGCATGCTTTGATACCCTTGTCTTAGAACACATTTCAAGATGCTAAAAGTATTTAATTTCCAGAAGATGAAAAATGTCCCAGTCAGAGTAAGAGCCTTTGAAAAATCTTGTTGTTTAGTTCTAAAGACAAGGAGCAAGCATTAAATAAAGGCATTGCCCAGCATTTAAGTAGCATGAGAATTCACTTTCAGTCCTTATGGAGTATGTCATCTTTAACAGGAAGGGAAAGGAGGAAAGGAAAGCAAGCAAGGAGGCAGAATTTGAGATAAAGCTGATTTAAATAATCTCAGTATAAAATTTTAGCCAGTGGAAGAGACACCTTCAAAATTTCTCCTGCTTTTGAAAAAGCTATTACCAAAGAATATTCCAGGTCTCTGTATTGCTGCCTATAAAAACTTCACTGTTCAGTAATTATGAGACACAAAGTTGGAGAAAAAAACCTGTGTTTGTAACAGGTTTGACCTATGGCTAAAGCAGAAAAGCTGCCTGTCTGAAAGCCTGGGAGGAAGTTTTACAGGCTGGGTTTTTAAACCTCTGAGATGAAATGATTGTTTCATTTAGAAGCTGCATTGCAGGCAGGCCGAGAGGTCTGTGTATTTAAGGTTGCCTGACACTTTCCATTACAAGGACTTGTTTTCAGACACTCATACCTGTGACAAATGTGAATTATTTGGACTGAAATATCTTGTGCCAAGTGTCTGCCTGTAAATTAATTCTGCAAGGAAATTATGTCAAGGAAAGTTAAATGTTTTTCAAGTATAAGGCAAAGAAAAAATATTGTGTTTTATTCTTAGTGAAAATAGGGACATTTTTTAAAACTCTTAAGCAGAAACACATCTATCTTGCAGAAGAATTACTCAAAGTTTGTTGGGAGGTCTTTTCTGTTTATGAGTGTTTTGTGGTGAACCACTCAAAAGTGGTTATTCTGCCCTTTTAAAATCACAGTTTGGGATGGACTTGCAAAAAACCCACTATGAAAATATCCACATAGAACACGTTCCTGCTGAGAGTTGCTGTTGACAAGGAAATAATATCCTGAAATTTTAGTCCTAGATTGATTTTGAGCCAAGCAGGACATGGAAATACCTTTCCAGCCTAGTTCTGACACTGCACTGAGGTCCAGGAGGATAATTGCCATGGTTCAGGAATGGCATTCTCCAATTGAGTACACAGAAAATTTGACTGGCCTTAGTCCTGGTATTTCTTGTTACTTGGGGGTTGCTTTTTACTATCATGGGTTTTCTGAAATCCAGATATGGGACTATGTTGTGCAGTATCTATCTGTCCATCCATCAATCCATCCATGAAGGCCATGAAGTATCCCCTGCCCCCAGACAGTTTCTATCATTTTTACCTTTATCTGTGCAGCAATAGAGTGTCAGTTTGATCTTTCTGAAATAGATTGTTTTTCTGCCAAGCCCAACTTGTATATCCAGGGATGGCCAATGTCTCTGGAAGATTTTCCAAATTCCTTTTGCCAAGGCAGTTAGACTGGGAAGGCAGCAGTGTGGGGGGAGTCAGATCAGATGGATGCGTGTGCTCTGTGACTCGTGCTTGAATGGACCTTGTACCACTCACTGGGCCAGTGATGCAAAATAATTTCAATTTTCCTGTTTTGCTCCTGCAATCAGTGCTCAGTCTGCTTCTGCAGTGGTGCTGTGAACCTCTGACAGGTCTGGGTAAAAAAAGCATCTTAAGTTGGTCATCAGGGTATTCAGGTCATAACAGACTTCTGTGGGAAAGAAGATTTCAGGGAGTTTGTGGTGTTGTGAGGTCCCCAGGATAAGGTGAGAGATAAGAATTTGACTCCATGTTCTCAGAAGGCTGATTTATTATTATATTATATTATATTATATTATATTATATTATATTATATTATATTATATTATATTATATTATATTATATTATATTATATTATATACTAAAACTATATGAAAGAGAAAGGATACATCAGAAGGCTAGAAAATAATGATAGCTCCTGACTGACTCAGAGAGTCTGACACAGCTGGCTGTGATTGGTCATCAAGTTAAAACAATTCACATGGAACCAACCAAACATTCACCTGTTGGTAAACGATGTTCAAGCCACATTCCAAAGCAGCAAACACAGGAGCAGCAATCAGGTAATTCTTGTTTTCATTCCTCTCTGAGGCTTCTCAGGAGAACATCCTGGGCAAAGAGGATTTTTCAGAAAATATCATGGTGACAGGAGTTATTTTCACATTTCTTATTTTTTGTAATGGGAGGTTGGCTAAATTTTGGTGAAAAATATTGTAGGTAGGATTGATCCCATGTCACAGAGAAAAAGGACAGGGTCATTCATCTTCCAAGAGTTCTCTGTGCCCTATTCCTTGGGATTTTAGGGTTCAGTGACCAGCACTGACATTGAATTTACATTGAATTTACATTGAATTTACATGCTGCTTGGTGCTATGGCCTGTGGTTTTACAGAGAGGATGAGATTCATTGTGTGGAACTAGGTCAAAATTAAAACATTACAGATGTTTGCAGGGAGCCAGTTTTCCTCAACTCTCATTATGACTAGCAGAGCCCTGGAGATGGATTCACATGACTGAAGGTAAGTGCCCAGGGCTGTTTTAGATTTCCTGAAGTACTCAGTGACTTGTTTTGAAGTCCAGTGGATGCACAGGTGCCACTTTGCCATTGCAATTTTGAAAATGCAATTTTAACTGTTTTAATCCTGCTGTGCTGATATGGTTATAATCAATATAGCCCATTCAGGAGAGACCTTTATTCTAATGCTTCCAATTTACAAATATTTTGTTCCTTAATTCAGAAAAGAAATTATGACTACACTTTGTGGCCATAAATATTTCGTGGTTAAGCTTATGGAGGATTTCTCTTGGGAATTTTGTTTTTGTAGGGCTAAAGTTCTTTGAATTCTTTCAGTTTCATTTTTCTATAACTTTCATCTTTCTATTAAGAACTATTAATGGAATGAAAACTTTGTGCCTTTTTTTTTCTCTAAAACCAGACAAAAAAGTTTCTGTTCCTTTCTTTAAAAAATGTAAATAGGCTGAAATAAATAAGAATCAGAGTGCCTTTGGAGTTTGGCCTTTTAGAGTTTAAATGTCCCAATTAAAACCTAATGCTTGCTTCAAGACATCTGGTGAGTTTATGAGAATTCATATATTCTAGAGATCTGACAATTCATACGTACATATTTTATTGCACTGCTCCTGTGAAATACAATGTAGACAGAAATATTGTCCCCCTGCCTCAGCAGGCTTGACAAGAGAGAAAAATAGGGCCACAAAAATTTCCAACAGGTTTGGAAATTTATCTGATCTGTGGAAGGTAGTCCTAAGAGGAAGACAGACATCCTGTGAGGTGATTTAGATCCAAATTTTTAAAGATGCATAGATATTGGTCTGCTTTGCAGGGGGAGTGAAGCTGGATTCTGGTTCTTGGTGCGTGAGCTCCACAAGCTTTTTGACCTGGAGGTTTGGAAGGGGCTCACTTGGTGGCCAGATCTGGTGTTCAGAGGTGGGATACACGGACTGGTGCCTCCCAGGGATGGGGACACCTGGGAATTTGGTGGCTTGTTCTTGCTGCTCTGGGTTCCCAGTTTAACGTGGGGGTGCTTGTCACCATGATATTTTCTGAAAAATCCTCTTTGCCCAGGATGTTCTCCTGAGAAGCCTCAGAGAGGAATGAAAACAAGAATTACCTGATTGCTGCTCCTGTGTTTGCTGCTTTGGAATGTGGCTTGGACATTGTTTACCAACAGGTGAATGTTTGATTGGTTCCATGTGAATTGTTTGAACTTAATGACCAATCATAGCCAGCTGTGTCAGACTCTCTGAGTCAGTCATGAGCTTTCATTATCATTATTTTCTAGCCTTCTGATGTATGCTTTCTTTTTCTTTAGTATAGTTTAAGTATAGCATTCTTTAATGTAATATATCCTAAAATAATAAATCAGCCTTCTGAGAACATGGAGTAAATTCTCATCTCTCACCTCATCCTGGGGACCCTCACAAGCACCACAGGTCCCACTCCTTTCTCCTCCAGTCACAGGGAGCAGTGGTGGGGCTGTGGCCCTTTGATGAACCCACAGCTGTTGATGTGCAAGTATTTAAGCTGAGTTTTTTGGGGAGTGGCAATGGGAAATTTCCTGAGCTGTTGGTCCTTTCCAGAGACTCTCAGGTTCTCAGGAAACAGCTCTGAGAGCACATGGAAGGAGAAGGTCTGGACAGTGCAGGTGCCTCTGGGCCAGGGGAGGCTGGGGCACCTCCTGAGCTTGGATGGGCACAGCCTGTTTGGGATGGACACCTAAGAATGTTCACGTGTTTCACCCCAGGCTAAAGATTCCTCAGAGAGGAGATTTCCTGGGCACAATTCCACTCTTTGGATCAGGCACTTAGGAGCTTTCAAGAATGCTGAGGAAACATTGAATTTTGGGCAGTCCTTAGCTGGTCACCGAAGTGTGGCCAGCCTTGGCTGTGGGATCTGAGTACCTGAGGTGTGGGAACTGACTTCAGCATGGGTCCCATTTCCCATGTTTGGGAGCCTGTTCTCTGTCACTGCCTTTCTGTACCACTCCAATGGAGTAAATTCACCTTCCTGGGTCTCTCTGTCCCCAGCCCTTTTCTCTGCCATGCAATAAATAACTCTTCTGAGGCTCTGTGTGTGTTACCATGCTCTGGTGAGATGTGGAAAGGTCGGGGGGTTGTTTGGAGCTCCAGGAGCACTGGGCTGACAAGGGAATCCCAACCCCTCACAGGCCATATTACCATGTTTAATGCAAAATGCTTTAGCATTAGGATTTGATTGAAAACCCTGACTCTTGGGAAATCACAAAATGCCTTGGGATTCTTGTAGTCAATCTCTGCAGACTCATAAGTATCTATTCACCCTGAATTTCATGTGCTACATACCTAAAAATCGAGCATTTTTCTGCACTTAATTCTGATGTGATTCAAAGCTTTAAAACGTAATGTATTACAATTAGCCATTCCCACATCCCCAAAATGTAAAACAAGTTTCTGTCTTTAAAAAAAAAAATATTATTGCACCATTTTTCCAGTAGACCCGGTGAACTTAGAAAGAATGATAAATTAGTAAAAATGATCCTTTGGGTACATTTTTATCCCTACCCAGCTTATAAACAGGTTGCATTAAAAAAGCAAACAACCTCTGAAGTGCATTTTAGTATGTAAAATAAAACAATTCAGATTTATTGCAGCTCGAGAAACAACAAACAAGCCAGCTGAAAAATAAAAGTAGTTTTACAATGTAATGAATGGCAAGGTAGGAGCTATTACTTGTATGAAACTTATTTAAAAATAAGCATGCTGTTAGCAAGCTATATAATATTTTTCTACAGTGTAACACTTCCCAATTTTGATTTTTTTTTTAATGAATGGAGGAATTGCTGTTATTTCCTAAAGCACTCTGATCAGGAATTGTTATACAGAGGCATCCAGCTGACTTACTAGCTCAAAAACCAGAATACAGGGAGGGAAAGGGAAAGCAAAAACGAATCAATGGGTGCTAAATAACCCCAAGTGAAAAAGAAAGCACATGTCACAGATGCATTTAAGCATGGCATGTCCTGGAGTAGTAGGAATTAGCATAACTGCTGCCATGGAAATCAGCAAGAGTTTAATCATTAAGTTCTATGGGTGATGACTCAGAAAAATGCTGAGTGCTTTCGAAAAATCTTGCTGCAATAATTTGACTTTTCCTTTTTTTTTTTTTTTTTTTTTTTGTGAATTGGTAATATCAAGAGAAGGGGAAAAGAATAAAAGGCTGTGCTCCATTTTGTCACATCTGGCATGGTGATAAATCCAGTTGTGCAGTGATCTCTATGCACCATTACAAAGTTGGAATTTGCTGACTGAGAGCACCAAACACTTGAGGGGTTACAGATCTGAGCTGCATGACATTCTTGATTTGGTGAGTGAACTGCTTTGACACTTCTGAAATACACTGCCAGTTTTATTTCATTCAAAACTCCATGGATGGTTCAACCCTAAATCATAAATGGTCTAGGCTGTCCCAAAACTGCACTTTCAATGAATAAGTGACTTGTCCTTCCCAAAATCTCCACATTTGCAGCTTGTAGTAGTGGCTGGAAGAAACAGGCAGCTCCACAGCTCTTGTTAGTCCAGTAGAAGCCAAATGGCAAATCACTGCCTTTTGATCAACCTGAGTGACAGAGATGGCAAAGCTGACAGAATAAGTCAGCACATGGCAGATTTTAAACTGAGAGTATGAAGGAAGGAGTGAACTGAACTGAGAACAGAATATTTTTTTTTTCAGTCTTTCCAGTATGAAACTGCACCATGTCAAGATAATTGAAAAAGGGCTGATTTTTTCTTCCTGCTTTCTGAAAAAGAAATATGAAACTTCTAATGGAAAATTTATTATAATATTATTAAGTTCCATAAAGCAATTTAAAGCAGACAGAAAAGAAAGCCAGCTCTTTGTAAAACACATTGATTTGAAATATGAAAGGAATTTGTGGAGGCAGGAGAAAGGAACACGGCTCGTTGTTAATTACTGAAATACCTTTGATTTGTGTAGCCAATAAACCAGAATGAAATAGATGAGATGCTTTAGATAATGTAAGACAAGTATTGTCCCTATACCCTGGCAACAGATCAAGAAAAAGTGGTACTGATTATTATGTTGTATCTGAGGTACCATTTCTGTCTCTAATGCTTTCCTTTTGTTTATTTCTGTTCATCACTGGAGTGATTTCATTCTTGGAAATTGTGTGTATTTTACAAAGTAAGTAAATAAAATTAGCAACTTGTTGCCAGGAGAAAGGTCTGGCATTCGGCTTGTGAACAAAATTTCTGCCCTTTCATTTATGCATTTCAGCACCATAGAAAGTCTTATTTTAGTGACTTCAGTCTCATCATTTCCAAAACTTGGACCCAAATCCTTTCAACAACGGTTGTTTTCCTTTTTGTTCTGCTGAGTTTCTCTGCTTTGCTCTCCAAGTTTTGTTCCAGTGGAAAGAGAGCATCAGTAATGTTGACCTTTCACTCTGATGAATGAATATATCACCAGATAAAATCTACTGCACCAGCTTCTCCTCTGCACAGGCTGTAACTGAGCAGTCTCCCAGGAAGGACATGAAGCTGGCATCCTTCACACCTGAGACAGAGGAGCTCTTACAGGACAGGTAAATACTCTCACCTTGCTTTTAGAGTCCCAGCCTCTTGTTCTGCCTTGTGTGTCTCAGATAAAAAAAGACACAAGTTCACATTTTGAGCTGTTTGTTCAACATCTTAAAAAGAAGGGGGAAAAATTCCCTTTGATTTTAGCTAGTAAATGCAAACTTTCACTTCTCCTTTTTGTAGAGAAAAAAGTCACTGTCAAAATTGACTCCAGAAATTTTGTAAGGAACAAAAGCTTGGGTAACCTGGCATCTCTTTCTTTTCTATTTTTAGTGACAGTTTAAAAAGAAATTCCTGAAGCAGATTTTCATTCCTTCTCCTCAGGGTACATCAAACTCAGCAAGTGGCAATATTAACTTCACCAGCTGACACAAGGATTCTCACTTGGAAGAGCCATTCTTGAGGGGAAAAATAAAGTTAACTTTTAAAAATACCTTATCTGATATGATCAGAGAGGAGAACACAAGAAAGCTGAAGTCAGCAATTGCACAAATACCTTAAGGCATTTGTTGCATGCATCTGTCTCAGAAACTTAACTGCTCTAATTTCCCACTGGAGTCCATGCATGAAGGAATGTTTGATCAGATGGTCTTTTGTCTTCAGATCCTGTGCTTGTCTTCATCCACCTCAGTGATGGATCTCAGCTCTTCAGATCCCAGTGGTAACAAGGTCTCAGAGTTTTAAAGTCCAGAGTAGTTATTCATTTATTATTACTTCCTCTTCCACCTTTGCCAACAAAGACACCTTTAATGAAGAAACATCTGAGATGAGCCAGGCAGTGGTTGGAGTGACCATAGCACTGATCAGCAAGAACCTTGTGAAAGCTTTCTGCTCTGCCTCTCACTTTGTCTACGTTATTCTCATTCTCAATGCCCTCTACTCTCTTCCCAGCTCTGTTCTTCTCCTCACTCTTCTCACCAAACATGATCTCTGTCCTTCTCTTCACATTCTCTTCTGCTTCTCACATCCTCTCTGTACTTCAAAACAAGTGTTTTAATTACACTGAGAGTTATTTAATTTAATTAATTAAATAAACACAAATAATACATAAACACTGAAATTAAAGAGATACATTTTTATTCCCAATGTCAATGCCCTGTAGCACATTTATGATTTGAAATCCCTGCCTCTGGCAGCTTTACTTGCACATTAGTTCTGTCCTCAGAGTGGTTTGTCTGTTAAGGAGCAATCCAGGCATGGAGAAATCTTTGTTACATTATTTGTACAACTGGGACTTGGAGCCTGTCTGCTCTCAGCTGTCACATTTACAATAATTTTTATGAACTTTTGTTCCAGCAACAGGGACCACAGATTTCCAGGAGACTTGCAAAGTCAGCACATGTTAGGTGAGGGAGTGTAATGTTTCCCATGTACACACTCCTACCTGGTGGCAATAATTCAGTGTAATCCTCTTTTGTAACAGGCCAGACTAAATCCAGTATCAGATTTGGTGCAGGTAACAAGGATTCAGGAGAATGATTTGCACAGCTCCATTGCAACACGACAGCTTGTGAAACTGTTGTGATTTCATTCTGTACAAATCCTCTGAAAACATGGTGCACTTTGCTTTTGCACTTTACCTGAAACTGCTACTAGGTAAGGAATTAAATAGTCAATAGCTTAGATAGGGAATTTGGAAGCTTGGGTTTGATTACTGAACAGACATTTCTTGAGTGGTCTTGGGTAAATTACAAATTGTCCTGTGGCTCTTGTTTGTCATTGCTAAACCTGCTATGGGAGAAACTCCATGAAATACCAGGATTTTGTAGCAAGAACTGCTCTCTAAAGAGAAATGAAGTTGCAGCACATGATGTTTTCATTCATAGGGTGTCAATTTTGAATGACCTCAAAATATTGCCCATGCTGGGGGGGGTAACCCTGGTGATCCACATCTTATCAAGCTGTGCAAAATAAATTCCCAGTTAAAGGGTATCAAGTCCTACCTCATTTTTCACGCCACATCACTTTTGTGGAAACATTTAGAAATATAACTTTAATATCACTTTAATGGAAGCAAAATAATATGCCCTTTCCATTCAATGGAAGATTAATCCTGGAAAAAAATAATTTACCGCCTATTGTTTTTGCCTTTTAAGTTAATGGAGCTTTTCAATTAATAACAATAAAGTAGGCTTTTACACAGAATATTAATTTTATACAAGCGATATCCTCACCTCTTTTTGTTCAGTTCAGTGTCATAATGTTCTTGGGACTCTCTCCTGACTCAGGGATGTTTTTAGGAGGCACTGATAGTTGGCTGTTGCTCATCTTTTGGATCTACAGTCAGCCACAGATCACTGTTATAAAACTCCTAATGGCTCGGGAAGAGCTTTCTGGAGCAGAAAGAACTGGGTGTAAATTGCAAATTTCTCTGTGTGTTTCCCAAATGTCTGCACTTACAATGCCCTAGCAGATACAGTAGATTTACACAGGCAGGTAGTGACAGGACAAGGGGGAATGGTTTTGAACTGAAGAAGAGAGATGCAGATTAGATGTTAGGAAGGAGTTCTTTGCTCAGACAGAGGTGGGGCGCTGGCAGAGGCTGCCCAGAGAAGCTGTGGCTGCCCCATCCCTGGAATTGTTCCAGGCCAGGTTGGATGGGGGTCTGAACAAACCTGATCAAGTGGGTGCCGTTTCTGCCCATGGTAGGGTTGGAAATGGATGATCTTTAAGGTCCATTCCAATCTAAGCATTTCAAAGATTCTGGGATTTACCAGAGAAAAGGGTACTTCAGCAGACATTGGTGGTTTCCAATGTCCTCGTGGCTCCTGGTTTCACCCATGTCTGGTTCAGGGCATCAGGAATTCCATTTCATGCACCAGGGATGTAGAGCAAAGCAGCCCATGCTGCCAAGGAATGAGGCACCTCTTCCCATTAATTCCTGATATAAAATGATGCAAAGGAGGCAGATTTGGTTCTGTTCTACTGCTGCCACCAAGAAAACCTCTCCCCTTGACTTTGGCTTTCAAGCCAAGCAATAAAAGATGGTTCTTTACACAATACCATGAACCCATTTCTGTTGGTGGCTCCCAAAGGGAATGTCAGCCAGTGAGTCCTGACACTGAACAAATATTTAATTCTGCAGTCCAGCAGATGAGCACAGGTACCTTCCCTGCTCTGTCTCATGACAAGCTTTCCTGAGATGCACCTTGTCCATGTATTTGGTTTTCTAGCAAGGGACAGGGGGAAAAGGGGATGATATCTATTGAATCACCCTGCCCTTATGGCAGGACCTGACCAAACTGTGTGTCCTAACTCAGGAGCTGCTGGAAGCATTGTGGATAAGAACCACCCTGCAGCGAAGACACAAATATTGCACTGCAGCCCCACTCAATTCTCTCCATCTCTTTGTTCCTGAACATGGAGATGTGTACTGCCAGTCTATTTTAGTTAGGGAGCTTCTGTCTCTTAATTTAGTCACACTGTCATGTCTTCTGCCAGTTCACTTGCCTCAGAATGCCAGGAATTTGTCATGTAGTGAGCACCTCTCTGTGTCAGCTCAAGGGCTCAGGTCCATCTGAACTTGAGCCAGAAGAAATTTGGAAGTGGTTTTAAAGCTGCTCATCTCCATAGTCATTGAGAAGGGATTCACTTATAGTAGATGACTTATTCAGATGCCAGCTGTCCCAGGCATTCATTTTTGGGCATGTTGGGGTGCCCTGTGAAAATCTCTCACTTCTGCTGTCCACAGGGCACCTATTTAAATAGCATCTCCTGGGAACTTGAGGTAGTTGCCCTGATCCTCATAAGAGATATAATATTGATTTCCTGTGGAGAGACAGGGCAGAAAAATCAACCCCACTATCTCACATGGGGAAATCCCTGAGCAGGTTCAATTTTAAGTTGAATTTCACCCTCAAGTCTTAATAATTAGTGGGCTGAAGGCAGGTGAGCTTTGCAATGCTTAGATCAACTTTAAAGGAATTTAGAATTGTTTCCTTACTTTAATTTGGGACATGCTGCAAGTCAGAAGGTGATACCAGAAACAAGAACAAGACCATTTTCACAGAGTTCTGTGAAACACATCCTGCATCGTGTCTCAGGAAGAGCAAAGTCTACATTGTAGAGGAAAGAAATTTTTACAGGCAAATTTCAGAGAACAGGTCAAGGGCTGCCACATGGCAAAACCAACAGCCCATGGACCCACTGCAGGACAAAGCTGAACCCATCAGGGAATTTTGTGATGCCTCTCTGGAAATGTATTTGAATAAGAACAGAAAATTCTGGGAAAGTGGAAGGGAATCACAGAGAAATAGTAGAGGGAACACCAAGGTCAGAAGAAGAGGAAATTCTTCAGGGTGGGGCAGATGTCCCTGAAGGAGCTGCAGCCCCTGTGGATGTGAGGATCCACACCAGGGCAGAGGAAGAGTGAGAGGAAAGAGGAACACAAATTGTGGCAGGACAGCTGAAGGATGAAAAACAAACCCTAGGAAATTTCAAATTCCACTAGATGCTTTCCAGTGTACATCTGAATTAACTTTTGATAATTTACACACAGGAGTCTTAGAATCAGGGACCAATTCAAAGTAGCAACATTGACTCCCTTAGAACTACAAGCAAACATGATAAGGATTGGTCTATCAAAAAAAAAAAAAATTATATGGGAGCCAGGCCTCTGAATGTTTTAACAAGAAGTGGTATCAAGCCTAAATGGCAAATTAGTAAAACCAGAATCTAACTCAAAGCTGACAGGATTTAAACTGATACAGTTGCCATAGTAACTTTGCTGTTGACAAGCAATACTTAAAAAAATTTCCTGTGAATTCAAAGCACTGTTTGGTGCTGCTGAGAGGTGCACAATGAAATGATTCCATTAAATGTCCCCTGGAGGAAGTGCTCAAGTGCTTGGATGCATCTCAATTATGAGCACACACTCCACACAGGCAGGTACATTACTGACCTTGTGGCTATCACAGCAGATTAGAGGATGTATCAATCCATGACCAATTTCAAAAATTTTTATTAAAAAAAAAGAAAAAAAAGAATGAGCTTTAAGCATTAGCTCCTGCAATATAATCACTTTATCTTACAATGGCCACACATGCAACATGAATCCCCATTGTTGCTAATCAGATAGTTCCACACCATGATCTGTTAAAATCTGAATTTGTTTTCTACCTGCTTTTCTCGTACATCAACAAGCTCAGAGAGTCTTTTATCCTTTTCCTTCCTTTACTTGTAAAGGTTTAATGCAAAAATCAATTTCATCTGTTGAATGAATGATGAATAATCTGGTGACACTTCTGCAGACTTGATATCAGAAACCTCTGATAGTGTTCTTCAAAAATGACTCTCCTTTCTGTGGCTTGTCTGTGAGGCAATTAGCCTGCAGCAATTTCAGGTTTTTTTCTCATTCACAGAGCCTTTCCTTTCAGCACTACAAAAATGCAGTATTTTCATTTAATGCTTTTCTCCTCAAAACAAAAAATAATTCATTACTTTTAAAATAAACCTATGGAAAATGTCTTCCTGATATTTTTATGGGAAAACATAAACTATGTGCAGTTAAAAAAAAAAATCATACTTATGTAGAATAACACACAAATAGCAGTATGGATTTTAAACCTGTGACATTGTTTTTTCTGCCCTTGTTCATGTATATGAAAGCTCTGGAAAAAAACATTATTTATGGAAAATGAGAATTCAGTACATGAAAGCACATGGAAGATAAAATGTATCCTCTTATATTGATGTACCCATGATTCTCACTAAAAATTCAGAGTGGTACCACACTGTCAAGACAGAACACAGTGGTACACAACTTTTAAATTAGCAAGAAATAGTCAACTAATTTCTTCTTAAGTCATATTGATAATTCGATGGAATGAACACCTCAAATACTTCAGTGTGGGGTAGAAATAGTCAGTCAGTGGTTCCTGTTACCAGAGTTTCCTGTGTGAGTTTCCTGTTACCAGAACACCCCTGGGATCCAGGTAGGAAGTACCTGAGCTCTGTATCTTCCTCTGGACGTGATCCTTCATTTGAAAGAACTTTGCAGTTTCATAAGCAAATAAATATATTATTGAAGACAAGACTGCAAATCAACTCCATTGGGGGCCATTGCAAAATGTTTCCATTTGAAAAATGTGGGGCTTGGAGTCCTACTTACAATCTTTAAGTTCTGTTCAATTGACTTTTGAACAAATGAAAACTTCAACAGAGTGAACTTTTCTGGTGCTACACAGAAGAGCATCTGCTCTCAGCACAGACAGAAGGATTTAGGATAAAATACCTACACACCTAGGATAAAATAAAATACCTACACAGCCCTTTTATAGAGGAATTTGATCACTGTTCAGGATCTATATCAAAGCCATTTGTTATCTTAAGTCTATTTGTCCTGATTTGTTCTGATCTCGATTTCTCTGAGTAGCTACTGAGCACCTGAAACACTCAGACATCCCCAACAGCCAAGCAGCACAGGCTGCAGGAGTTAAAATGCTGAAATATGAGCACCATTAGAGCCAGGTTCAAAGTCATGCAGCTGACTGCTTTTAACCTCTTCCACTCTCCATATATCTCGTGGTACAAACTGGGGGATCTCCTGCTGGAGCGGAGAGAGCTACACTGATTTATACCAGCCAGGCATCACAGGGCAATGGGCTGTGCAGAGAATTTTATCTGCAGCTTAGTTGTCACATAAACAGCTGAAACTTCTCTTACTTAAATGAAGTCTTCCTTGATTTATGCTGGTGCAGTGAGAGTAGAATTTCATTCATGTTCCCCTCCATTCTGCACTCAGTGGCATTTGTGGAGTTATAGAACATCAGCTGCATTTACAGAGAAAAAGAGTTTCATTGCATTTAATGAAATTGCCTCTAGCAAAAAGCTGCTTTATTTTTATTTTTTCTTTAAAGAAAGAAGTAATGAGTTACTCATTTTTGTGGTGCTTTCAGTTCTGAGAAGCTCTCAGTTACACACCACGTTATGCCTGTGATCAGCTCTGTGTTTTTATCTGGCTAAGCTCAGAACAATTGCACACTAGTTAGCTGAAGTGAATCATTATTTTATCAAATATATGAGACCAAGAGACCCTTTGCACTGAACTGATTCTCTTTTAAAAGTCACATCATAGATTGGCTGTCCTCAAAAGCAAGACATTTCTTGCTGCTTGTTGGAATTGAGATGCTTTTAATAAGGCTGAGCTATTCTATGTGATACAAGCCTTGTTCAGCAAACTCTGTTTACTGCTTGATCTCTTTAAAGAAAATGTTTTTCTCTTTCCCAATTACTGATATGATTCCAAACAGCTGTAGTCTGTAAGTTAATATATAAATGCGAAATAAAATATTCACTGGGCAAGCAACATGGGACTAAAAATCCTTTAAACAAATAAATATAAAGGCATACGGGCCAATGGTTTTACCTTTATAAGATCTTGAAAATGTTCTGTATATGTCCTTAACATCAATCTTCTCCCATGTGTCTGTCTGTATGCACTTCTGTAGCATTTTTCCTGGGCAGGTGAACAGATTTTCATCAGTGAGATGCCAGTCCAAAGCCTGTGACCCAGAGGGTAATTTATCAGGTTCCATTTTGAGCTTGAGGGCCTGAAAGGTATTGAGAGGACTTGCAGGCTCTGACAAGCCAAGGATTTTCCAGAGGGTGAGTTCCTGGCAAATGCATGTGCAGGACTTTATTCTATGGAAAGAAAGTATTTAGGTGAACATTCACCTGTTGAATTAATCCTTTTCCACTCATTTTTCTTTGTGAGATGGATGTCTTCAACAGATGTAGCATTGACTGATATGATTCCCTTCAATGAGTTAAAATGTCCAAACTAAGCTGCTCCTCTCCATCATGTCCCTGGGTGGGTTTGAGAACAGCAGTGCTCACTCAAAACCATACTCAATTGTTGGGAAGGATGAAAGCTTGACAAGAAAGTCTCACAGATATGTGTGCTTAGCAGAAAGATTTTTGAATGTAGAGTCTGATGAAGGAATAGAGATGGAAGCAAGTTTTGATATAGAAGAAAAGAATTGCTGAGCCAGTCTCACTGGATAACCAAGGAGGCAAAGGGTGTGTGAGTTACAAGGGGTTTTTATGGCTTAGAGCAAAGGATAAACCCACCTCAAACAAGAAGGTGTTTTTACCAAGCACAAAGAGAGCACAGGCAAACAAGGCAGCAAATGTTGCAAGTAGAAAAAAGGTCTCAGAATTTTCCACTGCAAGAAAACTGAAAAACAACTTCTAGCTTAAACTGTAATGCACTAACTTATAGTGATTGGAGAACAGTGACATGAATATGGTAATGACAGTAGTTATGATAGGCTAGATATGAAAGTTAAGATATAGATTGGTTCTTCTGTATGAAGATGCTCAGCAAAGAAAAGTCTATAATGCATTGTAACCTAAACTCAGGGTCTCCAGGGCTGCCTGCAGCTGGAGCTGACAGCTGGAGGCACAGGCTCTGTCACCCACAACCCTGCACTGCTGTGACACCTTGGATGGAATACACTGCATTTTGGAGAGCAGCCTGGAGTCCAGCATCTCTCATTCAGGCTCTTAGTCAATAACTACCAGCTGAGATTTACCAGGTCACAGAGAAAGGTTGGGGGAAGAAAACACGAGGGACAGAGAGCAGGGTGTGGCAGCTTCTGAGTGAGCTCGATGCCATCTAAAGCCCAAGGTGGCTCTCAAGGTCAGTCAGGAGAAGTAAAGGATTCAAGCTGTGGCCAACACAGCCCAGAGGGGCCTGAACTGAAGGTTTCTGATGTGCTTGGCTTCACACATCTGCTGACAGATTGCTCTGGTTGTGGAGCTCTAATCACAGGGATAAATCAACCTGTTTGACAGAGAATCCACAGGGTCGTTTCAGCTGGAAAAGGGCCCTGAGATCATCCAGCTGCTCCCCAGCACTGCCAAGGCCACCACTGACCCATGTCCCCAAGCGCCACATCCACACAGCTTTTAAATCCCTCTGGGGTGGTGACCCCACCACTGCCAAGGGTCTTGACAACCCCTTTGGGGAAGAAATTTTTCCCAACAGCCAAATTAAAGGATTTGAACCTGTTGCATTTTGGAACCCATTGGTTTTGAATTCCACTGCATTTTTAAAATGCAATTTGGAGATGTACTCATACAAAAAGAGTGGTGAGCAGAATCATCCCAGGAAGAATTTAACACTCAGAAGGGATAGAAGGAATTTTGCTTTCCAGTTTCATTTTATTTTTCAGTTTCATTACCGGACTTGAAAACCTAAGTTTATTTTATATGCTGCTTTTGTCTCCATGGAAAAGGAGGCAGAACTCTAACACTACCTCTGGTAAAATTTGGACACAGTAAATGTTAAAAAAATGTTGATAGGAAAGACAATATGATTCAAGAAACTCATAATGTTGGCAAAAATGTGTGTTTTCAAGTCTTTAAAATTTTTCAGTTCTAATGAAAACAAATGTTTATTTAATTTGTTTTCCTTCAATGGATAGAGAGCAAAAAGAAATAAAAATAAGCTAAAAGAACATTTAGAGAAAGAAAAGATGATAGATGAAAGGAAAAGTAATACTAATTGATTCTTTAAATAATGCCAAAACTTGCACTTAATTCATTCCCTCTCAGGAAGAGCAGCATCCCCAGTTCCTTTAGGAAAAAAAACCTTCTAGATTTCCTTATATCTGCTCTGTCAAAAACAATCTGTGCTTTAGTCAAGCACAAAGTCAAGCATGAATTACTAGGTTAAAACTCAGAGGAACTGGGTGAAATTAAAGGGAAGGAAAATCATCTTTTTGAGCTACTGGTTTTTTGGGCCCTATAACTTAGAAAGTTTTAGGATTGAAGCAAACAAATCCAGAAGATTTCACCGTGACAGCTGGCACAGAGTGGGCTGAGTAGTGGCAAGGAACCACATCCTAGCCTCAAAAATTTGCAGTAACTTGAGTAATACACTTTTTAACTACCACTGAATTTGCAGTGGGTCACAATTGATGGCCTTTCAGCTACAGTGGCTTATTAGGAGCCATCAAAACAAGTACCCAGTTATTACAGTGTTAATGTGCTTTTAATCATAATTATTTATTGCATCTGTAATTTTGAGTCAGTAACATAGCAGGCTGCCCATGTCAAATAATGTAAATTCCTCCCAGGCTGAAAACTTCCAGAAGTGTACTTAGAATAACCTATGGTATGCAAAGCATATGGCAGGTGTTAATAAGGCTTAATTAAGTGCTTGTTTAAATCAAAATGCTGCAAAAATATTTATTCTATTTTTATGTGTAATTAGAGTGCATTTGTAAAATTATGCTAATTGCTAGACACAGGAGGAAAAATACACCCCTTCCAAATGCATTCAACAAGCCTAAGAATGCTGTGCATTTACCTAACTTAATGTTAATGAGGTAACACTTCCAAAGTGTTTTGAAGGCTAGAGGGGCAACATTTGCTTTTATTCACTATTGCTATTCCTTTTTCTTCTGTAAAAAAAAATACGTGTAAAAATACTAAAAAAATAAAAGGTTTTTAATTTAAATCATAGAATTAGAGAATGGTTTAGGTTGGAAGGGATCTTAAAGATCATCCAGTTCCAGCCCCTGCCATAGACAGGGACACCGTCTGCTGGACTAAGGTGCTCCAAGCCCCATCCAACCTGGCCATGGACACTTCCAGGGATCCAGGGGCAGCCACAGCTTCTCTGGGCACCCTGTGCCAGGGCCTCACCACCCTCACAGGGAAGAATTTCTTCCTAATATTCAATCTAAATCTATTCTCCCTCAGCTTAAAGCCACTTAATTTTAATTTTATTAATATTGATTTTAATTTTATTAATATTAATTGTAATTTTATTTAATTTTCCAATGCCACATTTTCCACACATCTTCTCCCCTTTGGGCTGAACAACCCCATCTCTCTTAGCTTGTTTTCATAGGAGAGGTTCTCCAGCTCTATGATTTTTTGTTTGTTTATTTTCTTTATTCTTTTGGGGTTTTTTTTTGATGCCTGCCAGGCTTTGGCTCAAACAGGCCCTGAGGAGTGGAGCAGGGATGACAGCACACAGAGATTTCTGCAGGAGCTCCATTCTTTCTCCATCTCACCCTGCTGACATTCTGTGTGACAAATATTCTGGTGGGCCACCACGTCTGTGTCCAGGGAGGGCACAACTGCAGCCTGTTACCTCCCCATAGCTCTCAGTGAGAGCTCCCACAGGCGCCTCTGTTCCAAAATTCCAGGATCAGAGATGGGCAAAGAGTTAGGCAAAGCATTTTAATTTTCTGAGTGTCCACACTGTGCTGCAGAAGGCAGCTGCTCCCTGTGACGCCCTTCCCTAAATGTTTGCCACAATCAAAGCAGGCTGTGAGTCCTGTGCGTGCAGAATTCCAATGGGCTGAACTCACAAGGCTAAAATCCCTTCTTCTGGCAGGAGAATGTCAACTTTATGATTTGAGGAGAGTAAAGGAGAGAAGAGACAATACCCTCCTTTCTCCCCTGCTGTGAGGGATGTTGTACTGCAGGAGGTTGGTGGATTTTTTTTTTTTTACACATCTCTGAAAGCTCCACATCTGTCCTGGCCACTCAATAAAATGTGATTGTGCTTTGGAGTTCTTGTTCCCATTAACGGCTCTCCCTGTGTAGCAGGGCTGTGGAGCCACACCAGGTGTAATGGGCTGCTGTCCTTTCAGATTGCCCCCAAAGAATGGACAATTTCATCAATTTCCCAGCTGTGTTTAGGCAGGAGTTTGGTGCAGTGTGGGGTCACATTTTGTACTTGCTTAGCTGGAAGTGCAGCAGTATTTTCTCTGACTTGAACAAATGAGTGCCCTATAACTCATCCCAAGGCAGCTGCTGCACTGTTTTGCCTCGAAGTTTCTATCCATAAATGAGAATGGTTTTGAATTTGATGTGCTTTTATTGATGTGTAATATAAAACAAATGCATAAACTGCATACAGGGCCACTAATTCACCCTGGAACTGCAGGTAACCAGAGGGGGTGCAGCAACTCTTTAAAGCCTATTTAATGCTATAAAATAATACAAATATGTACTCATCTGTATGTGCTGCTGATCTATCCATATTTCAGTATCCAAATGGGTATGCAGTACAACTTTCTTTCATTTCTTTTCATTTTTGGGATGGTTACTTCCAGTCTGTCAGCATCAATCCATGCTTAGGAAGATGTGTTAGAGAATGGGGCAATTCTACAGTCCCTACACAACACAATCAACAAAATAGAACAGACAGAGGGACAGGCACAAGATAAATTATTCAAAATCTGAAGCTGGAGAGATTGCTTTGTAAGTTGTGAGAGATCTACCTTGTGTAAGGTAATCAAATCAAATTAAAAAAATCAGTTTAATCAAGGCACACATATTAAAGTGCCCAGTCAAATAAAAACCCTTAAGGTGATGGGAAAGAACACAGGTATATGGGTCTGGGACAGATGTGAGACATGCATTAATTATTGAAATCAATAAACCTGACATCCTGCTCTAAAAAAAGAGACAAAAAACCTATGAATTTTGAACCCACTGAGCTCCCACTGTGAATCTGTGCTCTGTGTGCAGTAACTCCAAGGATGTCTGAGGGCTGGGGTAGGTTATAGGATCAAAAAAGTTTCTGCTTGTGGGTGTAGAGGAATAATGTGTCACCCACAGGCAATGTGGCCTCTGTGTTTTGAGAAATCAAATGTCTAATGGCAAAGCAGAGAAGGAAATGGTCTCTCAGTAGTTCTATATAGCCAATGAGATATGCTGTGGGTGCTCCTCTGTGGGTGACTCACAGCATTTGTTTACCTGTATTTTCACTCAGCAGAGCCCCATGATCTGACAACTTTCCAGTGGTTCATCTTAAGTTTTATCCTTCTCCTTTTTCCATTTGTCTGACAAGAATAAGGAGGATGAGTGGGGGAAAACCCTTAAAAAGGATCAACTTCCTGCCAGCAGTGCACACTGAGGTCAGTGCTGATCTGTGTTAATTATAGCCTGGAAATTGTCCCACCACCTTTTCAGCTGTCCCAGACTGGCAGCCCCCCTCCAACACCAACACCTTGGGCACAGGTGAGACAGATAAATGGATTTAACCTCGATAAATGGATTTAATTCCAGCTTATTTGTGGGATATGTGTGAACCAGCTGCAGTTCCTTGGGCAGGAAGAGCAGTGACGCCCTCAGCAGAGCAGTGGAGGACAGAGAGCTTTGGTTTGTTCCTGTCCCTCCAAGCACACACATCCCATATCTGGCTCCAAGTCTCAGCACAGCTGCTGTATTTTCTCTCATGTTTTATTATATGTTTTCCCTGTGACACATGAATCCATAATGCCCAATTCTTTGCTTTTGCCCAGGGTTGAATGCTGGTGTTAATAGTATTTCATGCTCCAGCTGCAAAGTGAAGCAGTGGTGAGGAAACACCATGAGCAGCAAACACCTTGTTCCACCCTTCAGATGGAATGAGCAAGAGCCATCCTGGCCTGGCAAGGACAAGACTCACAGTAAATATCTGTTTTAAAGCCTCTGCAGACACAGAAGGTCAACAAAGGAAATAACCTGGGACATCTCCTTGTTCCCTGCAGGAATTACTGGAATGGCTTAGATCTGCTTCAAGGGCTTTAGGCTATGAACAACTAATAGTAATTCTCTTTTAGCTTTGGCCCAGGAAGTCCTCAAATATTATGACCTGCAGCAAAATAACAGGTGTGCAACAATGTGCCAGTTGTGGATTTGTTATAGTCTGTTGTTATAAACAAGTCCCATCTCCAGTTATTGCTCACATTAATCTCTGTGCTCACTCCCTGGGTTTGGTGTTTACTTCCAGCTTGGTACCTAATTAAATATTGTCAAAATAAAGCCATCACTGGTGCCATGTACGCCCTCTGTTCAGTGTGCTCACTGATTGGGTGGGTTTAGATTGAGAAAAAACAACCCTTGGAGAGCCCTCAGGGTGGGAATTGCAATGCAGCAAAGCTTTACCTTAGGTTACCACTTTTCCCATCAGTGACTCAGACTTGCATTTCAATGGGCCTGTGCTTCCTTCTGGGTGAGCTGCAAATCTGAGCCAGGGGAAGGCACTTCCCTCAAAGTGTCTCTGGAGTTTTGTGTATTCATGGCAAAGGAGGAATGTTTGGGGGTTAGTTAGGACACTGTCAACACTTCATTAAGACTGCTTCCTATTTGGCTGGCATTTTCCTTGCACTGAAATGCCTGTTATTACTTGCACCAGGAATAGCAAACACACATTTGAATATTTTGGTATTCATTAAAAGTCCTTTCCTCCTTCTGCATGTTGATGCTTTATTTCCAAGACTATCAGGATTGTCCAAAGCCATTAAAGTAGCAGATTCTGCCAGGAAATTAAGAAAAAAAACTGTGAGGTTTTTTTTTTCTTAAACTCCTGTTTCACAACATTTTCCATCAGTTTAGCCATCTAAATGTGTCTGGTACACAGACTCCTTCCCTTAGTCAGTCTGAGCCTACTGGGATTCCTAGACAAGGCCTCCTTTTGCAGAAGGAACTACAAGTTTAGATTGGAAGTCTGATTTTTGATGGCAGTCAATGTGTTTGATAAATGTACCTTTAATGGCTGTCACAACAGCAACACACACTTTAATTCTAATTTTTATTTCCTTTCCCCTCTGAACTCTGCTGTCATCAGAAATGGAATTCTGGAAAGGATTTTTCCAGACATTTTAAGACATCTACTCATTTCTTCACTGTAGCTTGTCAGTCACACATAATGGGAAAGATGAAATCACTGTACAGATAGACAAGAATGCATTGCCTGAAGGCAACTTTGCCTTACAATTAATAATTTTATCTGCACCAAACTTTTCTTCTACACAACAGGAAGAAGTGCTGTGGCAATGAGATACTTTGTGCTCATCATAAACTTGATTTATCCAGCATCACCTTTAAGAATACCTGGAATGGTCACACTTGGTTGTAGGGGGATACAGTATGAGTAAATGAAGGTGGTATAGAATGTAATCTTATCCCCTAAAGAGTTGCAGCTGAACCAATCACTAAAGATTAGGAGCAGGCCTGATGTTAACAGGCCACACCTGTAGCCAATAAGAAGAGTGTTATAAAGGAGTGGATTGGTAGGAGCTGGAGTCAGCTGGCTGCTGTGAGGACAAGGAAGAGTCAGTGCCTGGAGGAGATGCCTACAAGAAACATCAAGGAGGTACAAAACTCTGGCAATATGGAACCCTTGCAATGTAATGATAATAGAACTGTTACATTATATATGATAACCAATGGTGACCCTCACGTGATTCAGAAGAAAGGACTCAAATACTAAACTATATAACCCTGTGGGTTTGGGGAAACAGTACTCGACTATATAACCCTGTGAATTTGAGGAAAAGGACTTGAATGCTAAACTATTGGTAAAATATATCAATTGCAGCTATTAATGTTTGTTAAATCTGAGTATAACTTATTTTGAAGATAAGTACTTTGTAAACTGAGAAAAGCTGCAAAACTGAACCAACACTCAGATATATATATATTTGTACTGTAATATGTTGCCTGAACATCTGTATAACTATTGGTTCTGAATGAAATATATGAATATGTCATAATGCTAATTTATTTGACTATGTCCTTCTAGAAATGCAGCAACTCTATAATTAAAAGAAAAAAGGGGAATTGTAGGGGGATACAGTATGGGTAAATGAAGGTGGTATAGAATGTAATCTTATCCTCTAAAGAGTTGTAACTGAACCAATCACTAAAGATTAGGAGTAGGCCTGATGTTAACAGGCCACAGCTGCAGCCAATCAGAACAGCGTTATAAAAGAGTGAATTGGTTGGCTGAGGGGGAGCTGGAGTCAGTTGGCTGCTGTGAGGACAAGGAAGAGTCAGTGCCTGGAGGAGCTGCCTGCAAGAAACATCAAGGAGGTACAAAACTCTGGCAATATGGAACCCTTGCAATGTAATGACAATAGAACTCTTGCACTATAGTGACAACTCTTGTCACACTGTTGCACTGTCCCTAACCCTTTTTATTGTCTTTTCCACAACCCTTGTTACACAGGAGGGAAGGCAGGATGTTTGAAGAAATGGACAACAGGGTGGAAAAAAATGCTGTTCTGCAAGAAGCACCAGGGCTGAGGCCCTTATCCCCTGTCTGGGTATTTTCACTTGTCCAGCTGGGCTCCCTTTGCCTCCAGTGTGTAAAAGAAACATTTTAGTGTGATTTATCTGCCCAGGTTCAGATGCCTGTTTCAGCACAAGATGAATGGCACTGTTAGTGTCTCCTCCTCCTCTCTGGTACCTGTTGAGGGAGTGCAGGACACAGTGTAGTTATCTACAGCAGGACTGTCTGCTTTTGCTCAGATTAATCCTATTTCTGGTATCTCCATTTCAAGTCACCAACGCGCTCTTCAAGCTGACACCATCCGTGCCATGAAGCATAAAATAGGGCCTAAGGCTAACACAAATGGTGGATATTGTGTCTCAATAGCCTGAAATAAATCAGGAAATTGTGCTTGTAGTTGAAGGCTGAGGTGGTGAGAGCTCACCTGTGCCTGGTCCATCTAAGGAGAAAGACACCAGAGCATAAATCCTGTGCCATTGCCATTAGCATTTTGCTCAATTTTTAGGTAATTTCCTTCAGTGGACAAAGACAAGTTTAACCTGGTGATAAATGGTTAGAAAGGAGATTTCTGCACAATTTACCTTTCCATTTTTATATTCACACAGGAAAAAAAAAAAAACCAGTTTATTTCTTGATATTGTCACTGAATTTGTGCAAATGTTGCAACTTTGTGCGACTGTAAGGGAAGAAGCAGCTGAATGTCTCAACACAGATCCCACCTGTCTGTGAACTTTTGTCCCTGACAGAGTGGAAATGGTTACAAAACCAGACTGGATTGATTCCTTACTTAATTTACTGAATGGTCTGAAAGGAGCCTTTACAGGAATCACAGAGAAACTTGGATATAACAATGGGCTGGCAGTCCTGGAACTCTTTTCCTTCTGTTTTAAGCAGTGCCCTCCAGAGGTTGCTGCAGGCTGCTCTGGTTTCCTTCTTATTTATTAGAAATCATTAGAAAACTAAAATAATATACCTTCATTTTGTTACAGGAGAGATTCTTGCAGTAAATGCCTTTTAATTTCCTACTAAATAAGAAGTGATCCAGAAGTGTGCTTGTTACCTTGACCAGCTAAAAATGGATAAACTCTAGAACCTGATGTTTTGTGATTGTTTAAACAGACTGTGGCCCAAGCCAGGGCAGCACAGCTGAGGTTTAGGATGCAGTGGTGGATTGAGGCACACCTGAGTTAGCTGGGACTGATAACCCAAGGGTTCAGCACCATCCACAAGCCCACCTGCACACCTCAGCAGCTACACTGAACTGAATTTTCTGCCCAATTCCTCTGCAATGTCACCTGTCTGGCACAGTTACTCCCTGAACAGCAGCTGAGATATACCCAAATTTTGTAGAGAGGGGTCACCCATAGAATAAAGCAGCAGCACTGCCTTGTGTGCCTGACAATCTTTAAATAAAACCTCATTTCTAGCAGTTTCAAATTCAGCAAGAAAAACTGGTCTGATTAGCCTGATGTGGAGGTAAAGCTCTGGATGAGAAGTACCCTGCAAGCTTTGAGGCCTTTTGTTAGCAAAAAGGTCCTTGATGGTTTAATGCCCGTTTCCCAGATGCCACATTAATGAGAATAAACCCATTTGAAAGATTTGTGATAAGTAATTAAGCTACTGTAGGACTGCTTCAGCACATTCCCCATCACTCCAAGGGCAAGAAAGAATGAGAGGAATGTATTCCTGTGTGAGCAATAATGAGAGAGGAAGGAGACTCCTTACTGTTTTCTGTCTGGGTGTTTTGCTGGGCTGGCTCCTCCCTCCACCAGGCTTGTTTGAAGCTGGTGCACTGTAAATGAGAATAAAGCTTTGTGAATGACTCTGCCAGAGGCTTCCAGGGCCCCTGTGCTGTGTTGGTTGGGCTCCATAAGGAGAAATTGAGAGAGTCACTGGATACCTTGGGAGCTGTGTGTCACCCATGTCACCTGTGTGTCCTGGGATAATCCAGCAGGGGTGGGACCTTATCAAAAAATTAAATCAGAGTCCCTGGAATGGCACCTTTAGCCAAAAGAAGGAAAACAATGCCACTATTTTTCCAGCTATTATGCTCTGAGGAACCAGTTACTTTTCTCTTTATGGCCCCTCAACCTATACTATCATGAATTTTTACTACACTAATTTCTTCCCTGTTGACATCCATCCTCCTGAATCTTTCACATTTCCTTAGTTTTCCATTTTATTCTATTTAGAAGCCAAAGACTTTTCTGACTCTTCCCTGCTGACCCTCCAGGAAAAAAAATAAATCTGTAACTAAGGACTGAAGGGAAAGAAGCAAACCCCACACACCCTAGACTTTTTTTCTTCCAGTTTTACACCAGAACTGATTTAGCACACAAGGAATTAAATAAACAATGAGCTTAATTCAGACAAAAATTTTGATTTTGAAAGGTTATTTGAAAGCTAAACCATTTAAGTTGCTCAGAGTAATGTCTTTGTGTATATTTCCATTTGGAAGTTGAGTTTTCAACAAGATCACTTCTTTTTCCCCCAGATGCTTTGGTTGATTAAAAGACTAAAAGCTCTACTATTTGCACACATAAAGCACCAGCATGACTAAACTTCACTCTCCCTTGGCCCAAGGAGTTGTGGATCAAAATCAGCAATGCTTTCCTACAATCCTGGTCTGCCTGATCGTGCATTTGGATTTCACTCCATAAAAGCAATAATTTCTTCCACCAGCACTTCCTAAAGACAGCTGAAGGGAGGATTTTCTTTTTTAAAAGAAATAATTCTCTGAGAGACCTCAAGAAGTGAATCCCAACCTTCCTGGTCAGACCAAGAAAAGTGAATTTGTAAATTGAACCCCTTTGGTTGTGCCTCTGCTGCTGATGAAAGGCATTGAAAATGGGCTGAGTGTGGAGGACCAGGCATAAGGATGTTTTGTCTCAAACATTCTGATTGTTGCACCAGGAAAACTGTGGTTTAGAAGTAACTTCAGGTACTCTGTGGAAGTGCTTTGTAAAATATTAAGGATTTGTTAGGCAGAATTTTTGAGAAGTTTGTAGGAGGAGCGGGGAACGTGATGAAGCCCTTAATGTCCTTAATGAAGTCCTTAAAGTAAAAATAATGTCTTGTTGGCCAACCTCCTTGAGAATAAATAGTGGGCTGATTGCTGGAGTTAAGGCAACTTTATAATAAAAGCATAAGAGTTTGCTGCCACTGGGCTGGAGTTTTGGTCAGTCTTAGGGTAATTTACAATGAACATTGTGCCCCTTATCCATGGCCATGACACTGAGGAATTCAGTTGCTTGGAACACCTGGAATAAATTTATTGGGTTGCTTTTGCCTGTTTTGGTGGAATATGTGCAGAATAACTGTGAGATTTGGGCATTATGGCTGACTGGAGGCAGCTGTGGTGCATTTGGGCAGCTGAACTTCAGCTGATGTATTTACAGCTTGCAGAAAAATGCCTGACATTTGGAAGGGATGTGCAGTGCTTAAAGATCTCTGATTTAATGTGTTGTAAGAGATCCCTAGGTGTGGGTGCTTTCAAGTTAAGATCCTGGGAATTTTTAAGTCAATGGATTTGTTTAGCTACTGGAGTGAGTTCTTTTTGGCTAAACATATGGGAACTTTTCAGCCTAATTGGTTTGCAGCTGTACATCACTTTCATGCTGGAGAGAGGTCTGGTCTCTCCAGGAGGCTGTTTATTCTACTTTCCCTAAAGCTCTGGATAAAAAGGAAGAAATGTCCAGTGGTTCAGATGTTAGTTTGATGCTGAGTTCTGATTTAATTAATTCTGTGAAGGGCTGGGGGATGCTTCTCCAAAAAGCCACATGGAAATAAAATTTGCATCAGGCATAGCTGAATCAAAAAAAAAATGCCTCTGACAGATTTTGGTCCCACTTTATTCTCAGGCCATGCTCATTAAATTAACACTTGTATAATTCTGGCACTTTAAACCCCAGTGTCTGGGGTGGTTGGTTCAGAAAATGCATGGGAATGTCTGTGTTGAGTAATCCATGAAGTTTCTAACATTCTGCATTTCTGACCAAAAGTATTGGAAACAAATTTTAGTTACATGTCTGTGAAATTAATATTAGAAACAGGGAATGTGGTTTGTTCTTGATACCTTCTCAATCATTTTGTAGTTGCGGTTTTAGGATCTGTCATGGTTTGACACTGGCACAATGCCAGTGCCCCCATGAAGATACCCTCTCCCTGGTAGCTGCTGTGAGATGTGACCAGGAATAAGCAAAGCAGGCTCCTACTTAGGAAAGAAAAGAAAACAGAACTTTATTAACTACTCTACAACTACAAATAAAAAGGAACACACACACAGGGAAAATGAAAACCTCACAAATGCATTTCCTCCTCCCCTCACCAAATTTCCAACACAATACATTTATTCCTCAAATCACCAACTCTCGGTCCAGCAGCACCTTTTAGACAATCAATCCTCAGTTCATCAAGAGGAGAGGAGTCCTTCTTGTACCATGGGCTTCCCCTGGAAACACAGTCGAAGCCTCGTGTGTTTCCATGTCACTCATGGCACCGCCCGGAGTGCATCTGCCATCGTGACCTCTTCCTTTCATGTCCAGCGCTCTCACCACTGAACATGTACCAGAGCTGCTTCTAGGGTTGTCTTTTTAAGGATGCTCTGTCCCGATCCAAAAAAGGCACAGTCTCTCCTTTGGGACACTTGTCCCCACAATCTCTCCTTTGGGACACCTGTCCCCCCCATATTTTTTCACCCCCTGGGGCCGAGGGGCATCAACACTGAACCCTCTTGGTTCTGTGGCCATTGCCCCACCCTAGAATGCAGTCTCTGTATCACAAGGAACATGGTTCTGTCCATGGCTATACAAAAAGAGTCCAGCAAAAGCCACTCCATCATCTCTTCCCACTAGGATTCTTCTCTATTCTTCCACTCTCTCTCACTTGCCCAGACCTCTCTCACACTTGCACATTTCCTTCCTCATCTTCCACTCTATCTTCTAGGAAAGGTCAATGTTCTGTAAAGTTCTCATTCTCCAAAAAGGGGTTAAAAGCTCCTACAAGCGGCTGGCTGCACCCCCCCTTCTTCTCCGTCCCAGCCGTGCTGCCGGCACAGGCCCATGTTTATCAAGTCTCAAGGTTACAGTCCCAGGCAGCGGCTCTTTCTCTCTCTCTCTCTGTGTCTCTCAGGGGGGGCTGCCCAATGGCTCCCGGTGTAAGAACCTGTTTATTTAACAAGCACAGCACCCCCCAGGATCCCCTTTTGGCCAGAGGTTACATTAGAACCACTGTAATACTTATCCAACTTTCATCATTTTCAATAATCTCTTCATGAGCCCTGGTATATTTTTGGCCCCTGTGGTTCAAGATGGGAATGGTCTGAATGTGAAATATGAGGGCAAGAAAAGTAATTTTTTTTTCTTTGTTTTTTTTTTTTTTTAATAGGTCCTGTGTTTTGAGATTTCATTGTGAGTGATTCCTTATTTCTTATATACAATCTCAATTTCCTCTATAATTTGTGTTTCTTATATGATACCTTTTCTTCCAGATTTATTCTTAATATTTCAAATTCCTGTTCCTGCTTTCCTCCACTCTTTGTTTATCCATTATCTACCACATAATCTGTTATCCTCTGCTTTTAATCTTTTTTGTCTACAAGTTTTTTAACTTATTGTGTGATGTTTTATGCTATACACAGCTGAATCAAAATTCCCACATCTCCTTTGTAAATAAGCAGCAAAACCAACAAAAACTACAAACCACGCACAACACAGCAAAAAAAAATGCAACACACATTTCTTTTGGAGTAAATGTAAAAAAAAATTGATTGTTGTCAATAGCAAAGAGCAAGAGTGACAGGAAATCCTGAGAGTTTTCAAAGAAATTTTCCTATTCTATACTTTTATAGATTAATATTTGTATTAAAAATGCTGGAATGTAGAAATAAACATTTGGAAATTAGAGGCACTTGCCCTGGTCAGTAGATGTACTAAGTGAAGGGTGGTGACAATTTACTGGCTGGCCAAAGAAGCTTTTTGAAAGCAGAATGGCTGGAAATTCATGTGAAAGAAATCACCACAGGGTTCAAAATTACTAGAATATTCACTTTTGAAACAGGTATGTGCTGGTGGTATCATTGTCAAGCTGTCAGACTATTTATTTTGTTGTCCAACCAAATTTAAGAGCCTCTGGTTCCCACAAAATGAGTGGGGAAACCAGACAAAGTAGAGGATTGAAATTAAAAAGCCTGAAGTAGAAGCCTGTGGAATACAGAGAGCAGCACAGTTAAAGACCAAGACAAATACAGAAGATATTCACTCTACAATAAAACAGATTTGTTTAGTAAAATGGCTTTTTTGTCCTTAAAACCTGTGAATCTACTACCCTGCTCATGGAAGGAACCAGCTATTGCTCGTCCATGCTGGATTTTTCCTCTGAAGGGAGAACTGCACAGTTCCTGTGGAAATCTGAATTAAACCACATCAACTGGCAGGAGGAAAAAAGCTCTGAAAGAAGAATGAAGCCTTGAGGAACAACTTATGCTAATGGAACAGCCAAAATTAAGTGGAGAAGTGATATTCCCCAGGAATGGAAGGGGCATCAGGAAAGAGCTAAATCTTTTATTTAAATAATATTTAGAATTGGGTGCTTTCCTCTTCCTTGTATTAAAAAATAACCACCATATTAGGAAAAAAAACAATTTTTATTTTAACAGTTGTGCAACCAACACAAGTGGTAATGCATGCCTGTAGCTTACACCACCATTAAGCACTTATAAATAGGAGACTATGGCAATAGCTGCAAAAATAAGCTGGGTGAAAAGGGTTTATTTCTTCCAGAACATGACTTATGCAATGCTGTTTCTCATTCAAAAATACATGAAGAGGTAGAACAAGGGAATCCCCTGTTAAAATCAAATTGTCTGATTAGAAATCCCTTAGCATTTTACAGAGTAATCATGTGAATAAATTGTTAGTAGTGAGCAGGACATGTAGCTAAGTACATTTAATATGGATTTTTATTTTTATTTTTAATTTGTAGTAATGTAGCGGTTCTGATACTTTGCACCCAAATTACAACCAAGCCAGAAGAGCACTGTAACAGGTCAAAGATGAAGATCCTGGGCTTCAGTGAAATTGCTGTAAGAAGTGTTGCACTGGTAAACTTTTCATAGTAGAATATTTATCTACTGCCCTAACCACAGAGCCACTTAGTGCTGAGTGTAATTCTTTATTCCTCCTGAAAAAGAGGTGTGGGTTGGAAAAAATAAGGTTTGCAGGTTCCATTAATGTATCTTTCCTGTCACTCATTAGGGAAAACTGCTTTTGGCTGGTCATTGGCAGTGCTTTCAGAAAAAGCAGCCTTCTCCTCATCAGAAGTACTGATCCAGAAATGCCCTTGATCTGTATTCTGGACACCAGATTAATATTGTGAGTACAGCTGCTGTGTAAAACTAACTGTGTCTGACAAGTGGAGCTGTATTTAATATTAATTTTTACCTCTGTGACAGATAGAGATGTTACATAGTATATAGCAGAAACTTTACCCTGAGGAATAATTTCAACACTATCAAGAATGTAGCGCAGAAGGCATCTGGCTTTCTCAGTATCTTCCCTAGATTACTGCCAATGAAACTTACTCCTCTGTTACCAGTTTTTGCCAAATCCTCTCTTCTGTCAGCAGTGAAACAAGGTTATTTCAGAGGTGCCACAGAGTTATTGTGTTCTTCTCACATTGTGAATTTGTTATATTATCACTTCCTCCAAAGATTTTCCTTATTTAAGCCCACAGAAACATTTTTTTGATGGTCTATTTTTACAGAGTCCGTAGCAACAGAGTTTTCATGGCATCCAAAATGATTTCTTTGCACTAAACTTAAGAAGTATTAAACATGAGCAAGCTCAGTTTCTTTAATTAGGGAATTGGACACTAGGAGGAAGCTCTTTGCTGTGAGGGTGGAGAGGCCCTGGCACAGGGTGCCCAGAGAAGCTGTGGCTGCCCCTGGATCCCTGGAAGTGTCCAAGGCCAGGTTGGACAGAGCTCTGAGTGACCATGGCAGGGAGGTGGAATTATATAGTAGAGGAAATGTATTGTATTTGAATATCTGTATAGAGGCTTTGCCCTGGGAGGTCCTGGTTGCCCTTGATGGGCTGCAGCTGCGATGTCCTTAATTGGCCTGCAGCTGTGACCAATGAAGATAACTGGGATAAAAGGGGGGCGGGTTAGCCAGTCAGGGAGAGCCTTGATAGAGCCCTGAACTAAGAAAGAACAACATGCAGAAGAAGGAATCTGTGCTGTGAAGATCTGTAGCCATAAGAACACCCTGAGGAGGAATGGACTTTAGAAATCAGATAATAACAGCAGTATGGGACTCTAGAAATAGAACCACAACATTGGTGACCCCGATGTGATAGTTAGCAGAAGATAAGACAGCCAAGAGCTGCGAGAGAACATAGCCTTTGGGTCAAGGAGCTGCGAAAGAGTATGGCCTTTGAGCAAGATTGTACTTGAATATCTGTACAACTGTTAATAAGTAAAAGGGGGAAATATAGTAGAGGAAATGTACTGTACTTGAATATCTGTATAGAGGCTTTGCCCCGGGAGGTCCCGGTTGTCCTTGATGGGCTGCAGCTGTGACTAATGAAGATAACTGGGATAAAATGGGGTGGGTTAGCCAGTCAGGGAGAGCCTTGATGGAGCCCTGAACTGAGAGAGAGCAACAGAAGAAGGAGTCTGTGCTGTGAAGATCTGCAGCCATAAGAACACACCAAGGAGGTATGGACTTTAGAAATCTGATAACAACAGTATGGGACTCCAGAAGTAGAAGCAACAGGATTAGATGGTCTTTAAGTTTCCTTCCAACACAAACCATTCCATGATTCTATTCTATGATTTTTATTCTACTTTTCTATCTGTAAAAAACCTCCTGAAGCTTCTTCTGAAGGAGCACAACAAAAAGATCAAGCAGAGCTTTCTCTTTGCCTGTATGATCAAATCCAACTGTGGACATTTTGGGAACAGCACTTTGTTCATTGGCTCCACCTCTGTGCCTCCTAGTTTATCTCATCACATTAAGCCTTCTTTCATTTGAATTAAATGCTTACATTAGATTTCCTGATTTTTTTAAAAATCCATCATTGTCACTTGCAGAAGGCATCTTAGAAGTCTCCTAGAGGATTGCTGGATCTAGCAATGGACAGAAACACAGAGAGAAACATCCAGGGTGGTCCAGGGCTGCCAACCAAAGCACAAAGGAGCAACCCCCTGTGAGAAATCTCACTGTAAGCCCAGTGGGCATTTGAGCTGCTGGACCTGGAGATGAGGATTGACAGCAGCTCCTGCTGGTATTAACTGCAAGTGAAGCTGCAGAGCTGCTCAACACAAACACCCTGCAGCTGTCAGCAGTGTCCAATGTGCAGTCCCTGGGGGTCTTGCAGGGTCAGCAGGCTGTGCAAAGTTGTGGAAATGGAAAAATAAAAACTTCCACAGACACTGATGGGTTTGATCTGCAGCCCTAAAAGAAGCCCCTTGGATTGATGCAGAGTAAAATATACAGACATTAAGTAGAAAAATCATAAACTTATGTTTCTATAGTTGTAAGTAAGAATATGCCTTAAGTAAGTGAGAAACTGTATTGATGAGATGGTGAAGGGTTTATAATGTAGGGGTGTGGTTGTATAGAGTGAGCTTAGAGTTTAGAAGTTATAATAGAAGCATTTGGGTGTATGCGAGATAGCAGCTCATTGGGCAAAAGTATCTGCAGTGCAGTAGAAGTAAGTAATGGCGATAGGTCAGAAAAGCGAAATAAACCTTGTGGCATCTGTCTATTGGGTTAGAAAGTTCTATATTGTCTTGTAACAAAGAACTTGCGACATATTTTGAGCTATGGCTGACTGCTTGCTCCTCTAAACTCTCACAGCCTTTGAGACTGATGTTTATCTGAACAATAAATCTTAAAACTGTGGTCTCATCCCTGTGTTATTAGCAGTGCTAATAATACACAGTGATCACAAGTTCCCTGTCACCCTGTTCTTCTAAAGTTCTTCCAAGCCTTCTGATGTTTACATTTTTGTAATGGAGTTTTTCACACACTTTTCATGTAAATAATGATTGTTTTGCATTCCTTTCTGGAGGAGGAGAGAATGGATGGACTGTTGGTTTGACCAGTGTGGTTGGAGAAGCAGCAATTTCATCCTCCGATCCATGGTCACTTTTAGAATTCTATAAATATCGAGGTCCAGGAAATAAACGTGCCTTTTTTGCCTTGGACATCTCAGCGTGTGAGTGTCGTTCATTTCGTGTCACGTTACGACAGTTCCCCATATCACAGCTCTCCATGCAGGGCACAGCACACAATATTTAAGCTTTTCTACTTAGCTGGCTGCTGCAGCAGTTTTACTAGTTCCACTTATTTACAAACACGATGACCGAGTTCCACCCCTGCCAGGGACAGGGACACCCTGCACCAGGCCAGCTTTCTCAGAAGCCCTTTCAACCTTGGGCACTTCCATGGATCCAGGGGCAGCCACAGCTTCTCTGGGCAGCCTGTGCCAGGGCCTCAGAATTTCTCCCCAGCACCTAGTCAAAATCTCTACTCTTTTAGTCTAGTCTGTTTCCAGCTGCTTTTTCACTTTTCCAATTTATAGATGGGTCCACTTTTCATGCAGAAATGCAATTATGATGATCAGCCTTTTTGCAAAGGGACTTTAGTGACAGTAAGAATTTTTCTGTTGGAGGGACAGGAGGGAATAAAACTCTTCTAACAAATCCAGCCTGTCTAGAGGAAAGCTGGAGTGGAATTTGAGTTATCCTTGTATCTGCTAAAGTTTTTCAATTGCTGATGAAAATTCCTCTCATGGATTTGTTCAGCACCAGAGGGGTGTATGTTGTGCACTCAGCTTTAGACAAGCTCCTGCTGCCTACTCATCCAGTTCCTATTTTTTTTTTTTTCTAATGGACAGAGAAACAGGCAATTCCAGGATCCCGATGTTTAAGATGGGTGATCTAAATGGCTTCCATGAAAGACTTGTTTCTCTCTACAGATTAGAAAGGGAGTTCAGAGATCAAGTTCAGTTGCAGGTGTTTATCCTCTGATTTCTATGCTAAGAGAGAATCCCAACCCAGTCTGAGCTCTATGGGAAGCCCTGGCACCCAGGGCTGAATCAGCACACAAGGCAAACTGATGTGGATAAAATATTTTCTCCCTTATGGTTGGGTTCTTGGTTGTAATTGTTTTCCCTGTATCTTGTCCTGTACACAGATGATGTGAGTGTTCTTTTACAAGGTTTGCTTTTTTCATCATCCTCTAAAAAACTTTGGAAAAGATTGATTTATTTAAGAAAGTTTCTTTTCCCATGAACATCTGTAATGACTCAATATTAAGCTTCATTTTGCACACCATACTGGTGCAAAAGTCTAGTCTAGAATCTTCTTTTAAGATAATTTACAGTTCATTTACATAAAAATTGGTTGTGTTAAAGATGACAATGTGGGTAGGGAGCAGAGAGGTGTCATTAAACATCTGAGATGGAGCTGCCTTGTCAAGTTTAACTTTGTCTCTTGTATACCCTGCTGAGTTTTAGATGCAGTCAATGTCTTAAGGATGGGATGAATCAAAGTGAATCACACCTTATGGTTTTTCTTGTGCTTGGACAGCTGTTTGTTGCATATTCAATGCAGACCAAGGCCTGGACAGATCAATTACAGTGGGAAGCATCCTGAAGGATTTAAAAAGTTAGTGTGGTCAAGCTGAAAAGGTTGAAGAAACTTAGGAAGGTATTTAGGACTCTCTAGTAACTCTAACAAAGTTATGTACTGAATAAAGATTAGCTCTGAAATGTGGATGCTCTTTGGTAATTACCATCTACAGCTCCAGCTGTTTAATATGGATTTAGCTTTTTCTCATATTTTAGAAAAGGCAGTATAAGAGACACAACAGAAGTCACAACAAAACTCCAACCTGGTATGTAAGAATCAAAAAACTCATCAGAAAGTAAGTGTTAAATTCTCCAAAATATGTATGAAATTACCAGGGCATTCCACATTCCTGTGGTGCACCCTAGAACAATTTGTTCAATTTTCAAATGATTCCTGAGAAAGTATAAGAAGCAGCTGGGATATTTTACCTATTGGATTATAAAAGTAAAACATCTAGAATTGATATTTTTCCATTTTATTATCAGAATTACACTATAATTAACATTGGTTATAATTTAAAAGATATATTAGATCTATTTATTCTAATGTCACCTTTATCTGCCTCCTTCTGAAGTTGCTGCCGTGCTGTGAGCTTGGGAAACGTTGGCAATGGGGTCACTTTATAAAATCTGTGACATAAACAACATCATGGCTGTAATCCACAATTCTGCTGTGCCTTGCCTTTTCATGAGCTGCAAAATCAAAGACCAAACACTGCCCCACCAACAGCCTCCCCCTTCTGTGGGGTTCTGCAGCTTAACTGTGAACAACAAATTCTGGCGTTTTTGACCCAGGAAGGTTTCCTTGCTTCTGCCTTTGGTAACTGGAATTCCTCTGGTGCTTGGCACACGTGGTTTTATAGGCCAGCAGCGTGTTGTACCATGGGGCAGCTCCATCCCCACCCTCTGATTGATTAAAAGCCATCTGCACCCCCTTGCCAAGCTCAGACACAATAAATCAAGGGCAATCCAGGAGCAGAGGCCAGCAGGGAAGGGGCATCGATCTTGCCCAGTGTCATGGGGTTGACAGGAGGATAATGCTGATCCCTGTGAGATGCTGAACTCCACTGATTGGAGATCCATCCACCAGCAATGGCCACTGCCAAGATGTCCAATGTCAGAGGTGTCCTGGCAGAAAGTCTTTAAAACAATAAAGAAAACAAGCACTGGAAATCGTTCAGATTAATTTAACATAATGAAAACTTTTTGAGGTGCTGAGGACTTGGAAGGGAATAAATGGATTGAAGCTGTTCATATCTTATGATATTATTATGAAGACGGAAAATTCTAAGTGTTAAGAGGCAAAGTTTGTAATTTTTTACTATCATTGTATTTGTATGTATCTATCCTATCTATTATATGTATTTCTTTCATATTATCATTATCATCTACTACATTTTCCCCCCTCTCCAGTAGCAAGGAAGTACACACTGTGAAAACTGAGAGCTTTCCCTTCATGTTGGGTAATCAGACTCAAGGAGGACATCCAAAAGTCAGGGCTGGTCCATAGTGTCACTATGTTCCCAACTACCTGCCACAGCTCTGAAGCTGGAGAGTTCCTAGGGCCATATCTAAATATATTATTCATGTACATGTATGTATATATATATTTTTTTTTACATCTAGATTTTTATTTATATTATTTAAATTAGAGCATTACTTAGAAATGTATCTTGTCTGTGGTTGAGAGCTTTGTGCAAGGCAGAGTCCCTGAGAGGCTTCTGTTGAATATTCCCTCAGTCACCAGCTATAGGAGAGAAGCAGAACTGTCCTGAGTTATTTGTGTATGCTGCAATTAATTTCTGACACTAATGAGAAAGAGACCAATACAAAGCACACCAGATTAGCTTTCCTGCTATGTTCCTTTTTGTATTGACTTGGAAATGATGGTAGCACAAACTCAGGTAAAGAAACTTTCAAACAAATGAGAACCTCACACAGTTAATTATAATATTTCAGCTATATTATAATATGTCGTATTAGCTCAGCAGAGCACAGAACCAATAAAGCTGGTACATAAAACAAGGGTTCCATTTCCATGCTGCTGGTAGTCAGACTTTGTTCTTCGTGTAGTAGAAACAGAGTGGAAGTGACCATTTCAAAGTTTTGAGATTAAAACACAGATTGATGCGGGTTAGAAATCTATGCAGAAATCCTCGTTTCAATGAAGGTTCTAATTCTCTGAGTCAAAAGAATTTTGATATTTAAATACTGGAAACACTCGTCTTGGCTGCACAGATCCTTCTTTGAAGGCAAGAATCTAAACAAGTTGTAGCATGTGATTGTGAGTCAAGAAGTGATGTGTGAAGGGTGATGTGTGATGCATGTACAGGGAAACAGAAACTGATCCAGCTGTACTGCTAAAAAAACCCCCAAAACACTGCTCTGCACATAGGATGAAAGGGTTGGACTTGTTTTACTATTAAAGTAGTTCTGAATACATTGTTGTGAGACAAAAATCAGCAAGGAAGATTATTATAGAAGTAGTCATCCTTTCCAGAGACAAAGGAACCTCAAAAATTTAGAGGTTTCTCTTAGGTAACATTTTAATTTCTGGAAGTTTTAGAAGCCTTTAAAAAAAATCTTGGCCTAAATATTGTTTATCTCATATTGTTCTAGAAGAAAACTATGCCAAAGATCCATAGATGTTAAGATCAGGTTATTATCCCTTTCCAGTTATTTTGCCTGGAGTGGGATAAAATAAACACTAGTACTAAGCATTTTGTCAAGAGGTAATGAAAAATCTATGTGCTATCACAGAAATGGGACTTCAGAGGCCATGGAGGGGTGGAATAAATTTCACTTGAAGCAGTAAGGACAGCCTGGTGAGACAGCAGTGTTTTCATACTGTGATTAGAGAAAAAAGCAAGTGTTAAATCTCCAGGGTTTGTCTGCAGCTGTACTTACTGACTCATCTTGGACAAATCACTTAAAGACCTTTTGTTGGCTTTACTAACTCCAAAATTGTTGTGGGTGATTTCAGTGACTTGTAAAACACTTCCTGTTTTCTGAAGGAAGACGGTGAAATGTTTAGGTGCACAAAATAAATATAAGCAAATTGAAATGCTGTCTGAAATGATACAATGCAGAGAGGCACAAAAGCTGTGCTGGAGCAATTAACAGCATTTTTATTGACATTGGAGAAGTCAATAGCTCTGATAAGAAAATGAGCTGGTTCAAAGGATTGAGCATGTGTTGAGACAGGACCAAGAAAATCATGAGCTCTGAAAAGGCAAAATTTGGTCAGAAAAGTATGGATTTAGCAAACAATTTTGCTCTGTGGGTGAAAGAATACAGCCACATTCTTGCAATTTGGGACATAAATAGTTCTTTCTTCACTCCTTTGTAGGACAATAACACCACTATGTTATTTCCATACCTGAGACAGCTTTTCCAAATTGATCTGATGTCCTGAGACAGTGAAATACAGGTTAATAATGTAAGCATTCCATTGAAATGCTTCCACAAAACTACCAAGTTGCTTCAAAAATATCTTTCAGGAGAGTTAAGCTTATCTGCATTGTTTCTAAGTTGTGTGTAGAGGAAAGAAGCTGATGGCCATTAGAATGTTGGCAGAACGTGAAAAACTAAGGAAATGGTTGATACTGTGCCTTAGGAATGAAGCTGGGTAACAATTGCTATCAGAAGCAGAATCAATCTGTGTAGGAACCCAAAAGTAAAAGAATCACCTTCAGTGAGACAATTACCTTCACAGAGTGCAGAAGAAAAGGTGCAGTCAGGTTTTCCAAAGATCCATCAAGACTCCAGAAACACCCCAGGCTCCCTCAGGTTTTTTTTCCCCCTTTTAGTCCAAATTTACACAGTCCAAGTGCTGGGTCTCTCCACCTCCACACAACCAGACCCTACAAAATCCTGCTGAGAACCTCAGAGATATGACTTAGGAAGAGTTGGGCAACAATTTTGTGGTGTTAGGGAGAATTCCATTTTAAGAGGTGAAATAAAGATGTCACACTGGAGAATTTGCAGAGCATTTGGAGTGGTCTAGCTCTCCCCTGCCTCCAGGTGTGTTTGCTTTTCTCTTGCACAAACCTCCAGCATAAATAGAGGTCTGTGTGCAGGGCTGTATTTCTGTGTTGGCAGGAACCAGAGATGTTCAAACAACTCCCTCAAGTCTTTGGTGCTGTATGGAGCATGTGAACAAGTCAATTCTCATCTGAGCACTTGATCAATGAACTTGAATGAGTCAAGTTCATTCTCTGCCTGAGTGAAGTGTTAGAATAATAATAATACAAAAAACCCCAAACAAACTCTTCAGGGATTTGAATGCACCTGATTCACTGACAGAACAATGTCAAGAGCTTCCACAGTGAGATCTGACCTAAAGTAATCAGTTTTTACACAAAGAAGCTTATCCTTTACCTCATGGGTCTAAAATACAGCAAGGACATATCATGGATGATGAACAAAATAGTGGTTTTGTTTCATGAATTTTTTGTTATAGCTCTTGAAATCACTGTAAGACTAAACTCAAAGACTGGAGTAAATCACTAAACTCAAAGAGCTCTGGAGTAGACACATGGTACCAGAAGGAAATCTTACTACCAGTGATTCTGCAAAGGCCAAGGACTCTGAAGGTCTATGAACCCCATTATTTCATCCTTAATGAAAGGGTAACAATGAGAACATGCCCCAAAAATTCACCTGAGTCTAATTTTTCTCTCCAGGCTGTTCCAGCCCAGTATCCTGGTTTAGACTTCATAGAATTATGGCATCACTAAAGTTAGAGAAGACCTCCAAGATCACTGACTTCTAACATTAATCCAGCAACTCCATGTTCACCACTAAACCTCATCCCCAAGCAACACATCCACACACCTTTTGAACACTTCCATGCAAGGAATTTAGGGTACAGATTCAGTAGCAGTCACTTTTATCTCTCCATCTCAGAAATTTAGAATAATTTATGCAAGTAGCAGGCACAGTTAGATGCTTGTTTACCAATAACTGCCTCAAGAATATCTCTTCTGTAGATTTAATTCCATAACTCTTGAAAATGGGAGAAGGTGCCCAAATATTATTTGTATCTACATGTATTTGAGTGGAATATCCCTGGGTGGGATTTGTAATTAACCAAGTTGGAAATTAACACAAAATGCATTAAGTTCTTGAATAGGATTAGCCCCAGGAAAAGGGAACCCAACAATTGACAGTTAGTTAGATATTGCATTGTTTTTCAGCATGGTTCTGTGTTATGGTTCAATCCCACCCAGAAACTCAACCCCACACAGCTGCTCATTCACTCCCCACCAGTGGGGTGAGGGTAGGAATTGGAAGTGTAAAAGTGAGAAAAACTCAAGAGTTGAGATAAAAATAATTGAACAATAATAAAAGAAAAAATTGCAGAGAGACATAAAACCCAAGAAAGACAAGTGCAGCAAATAAAACCAAATGTTCACCACCAACTGATGATGATGATGATGATGATGATCAGCAAGTCCTTGGTCTTGCTCTCCACTTGTATATGGGCTGAGGATGCCACATTTGGAATATCCCATTGTCCAGCTGGGATCAGCTGTCCCACCTGTGTCCCCTCCCAACTCTTGTGCATCCCCAGCCTACCCAGTGGCTGGATGCCCATTCATTCTTTTTGATTTTCTGAGCTATTCATTATCCCTCCACTGGTCATTCCAACCCCCTCTTAAGCTCCTCATCCCTTTTTCCCTGGATGTCTCTCATGTTGAGATTTATGGCTGCCTGGAGAGTGACAGGCAGGAATCAGAGTTCACACTTGAGTTTTGGAGAGCAGAAACTTCACCCCAGGCTGCTGAGTCAGAGTTTGTTTTCTGCTGTGGTGAAATTTTAGTGCCTTCCAGATCCCTGGGAATTTTTCCTGACTAGGAGTGGTCCAAAATTGGAAAAAAATTATCTTGTACTTAAGTAGTAGAACTATCATCTACATATTTTTTGTTTGGCTTGGGTTTTGGGTTTCTTTTGTTGATTGTCTTGTGATTTTTTATATTTTTATTTGTTTATATATTTGTTTTAATAACTGAAGAAAGTAGATAACCAGCTTGCAATTAATCTGATATACATAAGAGCTTAATTTCTGTAGCTGCCTCCTTGTTCTTTTAAAAGAACATTCTGTAAAGAATGGTTGTTTGCAAAATAAAACTTTTCTAACAAAACCAGGGAACTTTTTATCTCTGTGAAATAATCAGGAAACCTGGAGCACTATTGATTTCACTTGTGATGCTGGAGGAAGAAAAGACGTAAGGCAAATGGTATTTGAAGCAAGTGAATCAGATCAATTGTTTTCATTTTGCAGAGGTTGGTCAAGAGAGTTTTTCTCTGATCTACTCTTGCTGACCTGGGAATTTTGTGTCAGAAACACTTTTTAATTAGGTTCTAAAATGATACAGAAGTACTGGCATTGGAGGAGAGTGTTCAGTCTGTGCAATTGGGAATGACTGCTCCTAATGGAGGGTAAAATCCTGTCAAAGACAGTTAGTCAGGTACTCAACAAGCCCAAAAGAAATCTATAGGAAAAGTAATAAATAAAGATAAAATAAAAGGATTTGGTTGTAGTGATGTTGTGATTGTGTGTCATATTTTATATATGAAACTGTGTATGTAAGCAGGTTTTCTGAAGTGTATTTGAACAAATAAGTTTTATCCTACAGACATTAATCAAAAAAGGAATAAAAGTTATGATTTTCATGTCCTGAAAATCTGACCCACCATGCACTTCCCTCCTTTGGAAATCAAGGTAATTAAATAATTTTAAATCATAGTCCCATTAATAGAGAAAACAATGTATAGGAATTAAAAATCACTGACTTTTTGGTTTTGCTTTCAATTCTGATTACAGGACCTTGCTCATACACCTATTGAGGTATATTGGTATTTCTTACATAGAAGTGTTTTATGACACTTCTCTGCCATGGATTTTGACATTTGTATTTCTTTGATACGTTTGAAAAGTGCAAAGAAATCTTTCATTTGGTGAAGACTGTGCTGACCTAAGGGCAGATGACTTTGCTCATTGTTTCTTGGTATGATTGGTGCCTCATTAGTGACTCTTAGGCTTTCATGAAAACTGCCTGCAGTGTTTTGTTGATCATGTTCTCTTTGAGCCCAAACTTTTTTTCCCCCCTGATTAGCTCTGACTGCAAAGGGAAATTCTTGGGGCTGGTTTCAATGAAATAGGTTTGGCTAATCTGAAATTTTCACTGAGCAAACACCTTGCAACACAAAATTCTTGGTTGTCGATATCTGACACTAAACTCCAAAGAAAGCAGCAGGTCAAAGAAGCACAGTTCTTTTAGACATCTTGTGTAGATCTCATGGTTAACTTAGACCTTAATAGAGAGTGGCCTTACTGATAGCTTTTTGCAGTAGACATTGAAACTATTATCAAATAAAAAACTTTTATTGGAAGAGAAGCCATCTCTAAGGATGCTTTGATTGTGTTTCCAAAATACAACTCTTACCCTAATTTACACAGTGGGGCATCTGTGACCTGTGAGTTATCATGTCCTGGAAAGTGATCATTAGAAGCCATGAGTTGGGTTTCTGTTTTTAGGGTTTTGCTCCTTTGTTTGTTTGTTGGTTTTTTGTTTTGGTTTGGTTTTTTGTTGTTGTTTTTGTGTGTTTTATTTCGTTTCCTTTTTTTTGCTTGCTCGTTTGCTTGTTTTAAAATGGGAATCAAGTCAGGGTTGAGTTTGAAGATAAGCTGTGCATGCAGAGATGTATTATTATGGGTTTGTCTAAAGTTTGAAGCCTGTGAACCTCTGTACACTCTCTTATACCATGCTGTTAATGCTATAGAGCATCAATAGCTGGAATGAGTGAGATTGGCCATTATTTGATTTTGTGCATTTCCACTGTTGCAGCACTGGTGCATTGATGCTCTTCACTCATGGTTGCAGCAAGCCTGAATTATTATTATGGGGAGATTTCTATGCTTTCAGGATAAAAATCTGTAAGTTTCTTTTTTACAGCCAGTTACAGTAAAATCAGTGGGACTGGCATTTCTTCTTGCACAAAGGCCTTCAGTGTTCTCAATCATTTTTGGGGAATTACAGCTGAATTTCAATTATAAAAAAATTCAATTATAAAAGCATAGGTGACCATAATTTAAGCACAATCAGGCACAGAAGAGTCCTGCTCTTCCAGCTTGGCCAAATCCATGTTTCTAGGACCCAGCCATGGCTGCCAGCAGGGTGGATGCTGCCAAATTCCTTCTCATATCATTTGCAATGTTAAAATAAAATATACAAAAAGGGAAATGGATAATAAAATTCCAACATAGAGCACATTGGCTGTTAATGGTTCTCCTTCATAATTATACTGCAAATAATATACATTATACATGTAATACTAATATGCACCAAAGATAAAGGTCCTGAGGTACATTGAGAACTTCCCGGCTAGGTTTAATATAATTACAAGATGAAATAAATGGTATTCATAAGAGGCCAGAATACCACCAAAGAGCCTAATGAATTATTGATGATAACCTCCAAGATGACCTATTGCATTTGATTTTTCTCTTATTCTTTCTCATTTCAGTGATGAAGCTTCTGGGGAGAAAGCCATCATTTAAATTATTAAGGAAGAAAAACTATAAATCTTAGTATTTATTTTTGAAAAAAATGCTGTGTTTAGGAAACAAGGAACTAAAAGCAATTTTGCCAGTCTGAATTTCTCCTCTAGGTCATATAGAATGAAGGTTTTTTTGTCACATTTATTTCTCCAAAAACAAAGTCTATTTCCATGTCATTACTTCCGGATTTTGTATGATGCTTTGAGGTGGTAATTTTTCAAAGGTTAGTTCCTCACCTAATTTAGTCCAGTGACTCAAGTCTGATGCAAATATGGGCTATAAAGTTAATATAAGGGAGTAATAAAAGATTGAGATCTCTGTTACTCCTTAACCTTACCCTAGAAGTGTCTGGGACTGCCTGATGGTGCCAGTGACTGAATATAGATGATCCTAAAAAATAATAAAACAAACAAACAAATTAAAAGATTAAGGAAAAAAACCACCAGTTGGGCTTTTCAGAGTCTCACAAGGAACTACTGTAATTTACTATTTATTAGCTTGAAATATAAGCACAATTTTATCATCTCAAAAGGAAAATAATACTAAATATCTGAAACTCCACCCAAGCAGATGAAGACAATAGAAGTTATTAAGTTATTAATAGTTAAAAGTTATTAAGTTAGAAATGTTGAAATAGCATATTTGAGTGGAACACCTGATGGCTTTGTGTACATCAATAAATACAAACAGAAATGCTGAAGGATAATGTCTCCTGGTCAGAGCTCCTCACTAGTTTCATTCTAACCACAGAGCAGATCTGAGCTAGAGCATTACTACAGCAATGAATATCAACCAGATGTAAAATGCTAATTTTAGTATTTTTACTACTCCTAAGCCATTAACCGAGCCTTAAAAGCAGAAGGGCAAAGCATTAGCCATACCAATAATAGTTCCTATTTCTGACAGGGAGAAACTGAAGGATAAATCCTCTATTTGAGATGAACTAAGAATAAGATTTAATCTATTTTCCTTACTGATTTCAATTACTTCAATGACAGGCATGTTAAACTATTTGTAAAAACTTTTAAACTTCCCACTCCAGGTGTATATTATTTACAGTTGTAGCTGAAGAATGTCATGGACAAATTTAGAATTTCCTGATTAACTTTCCTCTTTTCCCATTTTTTCTTTGTCCAAAAGCCTTTTCAGCCTCATTCACTGTGTAACTTGCACGTTGAAGCAATGCCTTCATGTCTGGGTTATCTGGAGACAGCTCTGTTCCTGAGCCAAACATGATGCATTACTTAGAGACTTTTTTATTTTTAGCATTTCCTTCTTTTGATCAGAAAGTGGAAATAGGGGTTTGTTTATGCAAACACAAAATAAATGCTGTTAATTAACACCTGAAACTCTTTAAAGACGGTGTTTTTGTATGTCCATTACTGTGGTATCATGAATGAAGCCTTTAGGAGGAGCAGGATTTCCACAGTAGACTTTTCACCAGCCCCAGTCCTAGATACAGCTTTTGTGACAGGAATATCAGTATTTTTTGTTTTCTCTCTTGTTCTCCCTTATATTAACTTTTCATTGAGGTTTGGGTAAAGGTCCAATGTTTAAATCCCAGGAAACCTTTTAGGATTCTGAGAGTACTACACTGAGGTGCTGTGAGCTTCCTTAGAAGGCTCATGTCCTGGGAAATTCATAGTCCATGAATTTTATGTTTCTCTCCCAAGGCACTAAAGAAGCTCTTAGCACCACTTTTTTGTGGAGAATGGGGCACTGGAGGAGAAGCTGTGGCTGCCCCATCCCTTGTGGTGTCCAAGACCAGGCTGGATGGGACTTGGAGCAACCTGGTGTGGTGGAAAGCGTCCCTGCCCATGGCAGGGGGTGGAATGAGATGATCATTGAAGCCTCTTCTAGCACAAATCACTCCAAGATTCTGATTTCTTTCACAAATATTGTGAGAAATAGCTACTCACTTTTCATCTTTTAGGAAGGTTTATTAAACCTCATCAAAAATACAACAGAAGACTGAATAAAGAAAAAAGTTTATGGTGCTGGGAGCAAAAGATTTTCCCTGCCATGTGCTCAGCCCCCTCCCAGTGGACGTTTTCCCTTTTTAACCCTTTAATCCCTCCCAAAGTTCTGTCCATCAACCCCTTCTTTGCTGTCCAGGGGTGGAGATCTCTTCCTCAGATCCTGATTGGAGGTCAGATGTCACCATAGTGACAAGTTGGCCCTCCAAGATTCCCTTGATAACCACACAAGGGGGTACAACATAACTATAAATCTGTAAACTTTTCTTAACCTACATACATGATATTTGTCCATTAATTGTGGGAGTCAATCTTCCCATTACTCATCTATCACAAATATTAAAGCCTGTCTCCTTCCCTGCTCAATCCAGTGTCTGGGCAGCAGCACTGAGAGGATTTAGACACGGTGACCTCTCCTCATTTAAAGCATTTTCATCCAACAAGCCCACCTGTGGCTCTGCTGATCCTCATTATTCACGGACAAAGACACAGAGATGCTCACAAAAGAACCTCAGCAGAATGATTTGTGACCCCTTTATTCCACGAGTTGTTCACAAGATGATTTACAGAGTTGGATTCTACTCAGCCTGGCTAAAGGTGAGGAGATGGAGGCTTACTTATCCAGGGCACCACTAAATAAAGGCTGCCAAGGAGTGTGTGAGACAGGCTATTAGTGCCTGGTCACGGAAGGGATAGAATTGAAATTAATTCCTTGTGACCTGTCTGCTGCCAGGGAACAGGTATTAATTATCTGATCTGTCTGCACATTGTTTCCCCCAGGATCTCTCAAGTTCTCTTGAGCTGAGCCCGGATCACACAGAGGGCTCTGCCTTGTTCCTGCAGCCACCTGGTTAATGAAGGAACTCTAAATTTTCCTTCCTTCCTTCACCAGTGTGCACAGTTTGCTCAGGTGACAGTCTAGCTGGTGTAGCTTGTTTTCTCCTGGGCACTGAAGGACTTCTGAAAGTGTTTTGAAGATCTGTATTTGCCTCTGTGTGTGTATGTGATGCTCACCTTGACGAACAATCCGTTCTGCATGCCTGGTGCTTGTTCTGTGAAAGAGTCTCCTTTTTGTAACAGGTCAGGCTGACTTTGTTGATTTGGCTGCAGCTTCCTCTAGCTATGTTCTTTCCACTCACTGGACAGCACTTTTATGACTAGTCATTATTGGAACCTCAGTACAGCCAGCACTCTGATGTATTAATAAAAACAGCACTGTCATCAGCAAAGAAGGTTTTAAGGGTAAATGGGTTTTGTAACTTGTTCAAAGGCTCCCTGGTACTGTTTTGCTTTGCTAACATACACTGGAGGGCTTTAAAAGAGGAAGAGAGAAGTGTTTTGAAGGGAAGGAGAAGTTTCACAGCACTTTAGTTGAAATGGAAATAGGTTTTGTTGCTCTCATGCTGTCCCAGCAGTGCAGAACTGCAGCAGTGTCCTGGAGGAGGAGCTCTGCCTGTGTGTGAGATCTGCAAAGCCTGGAGCAAACCTGAGGTAGCTTAAAATCACATGAAAACCCACAGACTGTGGAGGTGGATAGCAAGGAGGAAATTGCAAACAGGTATGGACCCCATGTTTTCTGACACATGTTCTTACCATGATGTCACAGGGGCTGAACTGATCCTTGATAGGGAACCAAATTGTGGCTGAACTTTCTGTGAAAGTTCACAAAAGCATATGAAGGATTATTATTATTATTATTATTATTATTATTATTATTATTATTATTATTATTATTCCCTGCTTTATCCTAGACCCCAATATTTCCACCATGGGAGGAAATGCCCGTGCCTGCCATCCCTGGAAGTGATTTTCAGCGTGCTTAAGGTGGGAAGTGCATTGCTCTGCAGGTACAACACACAGCCTGGCTTTTTAAAGGATTAATTGTAAAAGACACACGATGTTTCTTGCTCCCCTTGCATTCATCAGTGAAAAGACATCTGGGAATGTGGAAAGCCCAATTTGTACATTTCTGTTAATGGCAACCAAACCCATTTCTGCAGTTTAAAGCAAAGGGTCACAGTCTCAGTGTGGAATTAGTAAGATGAGCTGTAATACAGCTCTGAGTGCAATTTAGACACCAGAGTTACTGCTACAACCTGCTGCTCTTGTAGAAAGAACTTTTTTTCTTCTTTAGCCATTTTTTATTTTGGCAGTGTCTTCCAACACCTTGGGCAGGTCTTTCAAAGCAGTTGTAAAGGCTGGCTGAGGGCTAGCAAATACAGAACTTGTCACTGCACCGGGCAGCACTGCTTTGACAATGCCCTGCCTGCAGCTGAGCCTGAAAATGCCACTCCTGCTATCTCTGTGTTCAGAACAGGAGCAATATTGGATGGGTTTCTCTTTCTTTTTAACCTGCAATGACCTTTAGTACAATCTGATCTCAATCTTTTCTTGTTTTAGGAGTAAATATCAAACCATGAGATACTGGTGATCTGCTGGTGTCAGTGACTGGTGACCATGTGCATTAGTGGGTTTAATCTGGGAGCTGGAGCATTATGTAGGAAGAGCTGTAGAGGTCAGAGAGAAGGCTCATCTACCCCAGCAACCCTGGCAGTGATCCTTGGGGGCTTGGTAGAGAAAAGCAAAATGAGAAGTCAGATAATTCTGCCAAACTTGAATATTTCTTGTTTTATTTTACACTTCATTTTTGTGTCAGTGAGGGGTCCTGGCTTATCCTTTACAAATGTTAATTCCTTAGGTGAAAGCCACTTCACACCTATGATCATACTTCTCTTCTGAGCCATGTACAGTTCTGTTATACCCTTCCCAAGCTGAGAGAACTGGAACAGTGTAAAGTTCCAGGCTGTCCATGAAACAGACTCTCTCTTTCCTCTCAAGTCCCACTCCTTCATTAAACTCCATTTCTTAAATCCTGCTAAGCACTCAGCTGACGCTTGCAAGGAAATCTGGTTATTTTTGTAAAACCAAGACTGCTTTTCCTCCATGAGCATTATTTTGATTTTATCTGAATTGGGTTTCATCTGCCATTCTATTATTGAGTTCTTTGTTTTACAAAGTTCTGGAATTCTGTCACTGTCCCCATCCTTACTATTTTAGATGACTCTGATTGGAAATTTGTCTTATAAAGTTCTGGAATTGTCACTGAATCTTTACTATTTTAAATTACTCTGATTGGAAATTTCATCATGTCACTGCTTCCTCCTTTTCTGCTCTTTATGAAAAAGCCAAATAGCAGAAATTTAAATGTGTCCTTGCAGAACTCCACTGGAGACCACCACTTCCACTTGCCCACTGTGTTTGTCTTTTATGCAATAATTTAACCCTACTGCAGCCTTTTCTCTCAGTTCTGGTTGTTGTTTCATTGGAGGCATTTGATGAGTGACATTCTCAAGAGGCTTTTTGAAATCCAAAAAGACATTTTTTGTCTTCTTTTGTTTTCTGCAAATTTGTCGATCCCATTTAAGAAACTCCAAAAGGTTTGTAGGGCAGAACTTCAATTTGCAAATGCCACAGTGACTGTTTCAAAGTGTATAATTTAAACAAAGGTCCACTTGACCTATTCCTTCCTACAGTTTCCAGTAATTTTGCTTATTCCTTAAGTGTCACTTCAAAACTTTTTCAGATTTGTTTTTCTTTGTTGTTACTTTTGCTCTTTTTTTAGTCCTCTAGTAAACAGAAAGAAACTACACTCTGGTAATTGTAGCAAAACACCTTGCTTATCCTTGAGGTTTTTGAGGATTTCTTGGTGAGTAACTATAGTTTTTGTGCATTTAATGATGGTTACCTCTAACAATTCTAGAGATTTGTTACCATTCATGTTGCCAATTTTGAAGGCACTTCAAAACTTTCAGAAAAGTAAGAGTGAGAACACTGAAATCTTTGCACCTTGCCCTGCAGTGAATAATAATAAAAATATTTGCTTTATTTTCATGTCTTTTCCTGAATTCTACATATTTGGTCCTGTGCTGGTTATGGCTGGGATAGAATTAATTTTCTTTACCACAGGGGCCATGTTCTGGATTTGTGCTGAAAACACTCATGGTAACACTGAGATTTTTTTTTTCATTTATTTTTTTCTTTTTTGTTATTTCACTTTTAACTACCATGTATTTTATTTTATATTTTATTTTATTTTATTTTATTTTATTTTATTTTATTTTATTTTATTTTATTTTATTTTATTTTTACTTCAATTATTAAACTCTTTTTACCTCAGAGTTTTCTCATTGTTCCTTTCCCCCATCCTGCTGGGATGGAGGGTGAATGAGCAGCTCTGTGGTTCTCAGTTGCCAGCTGGGGTTATACCATGAAAAGTCCTCTCCTCATTTGATGCTGTGGACTTTATGGTAGTAGTGCTCTTTCTGATGTATTTGAGGAAATATGATATTTTAATTTTTTTTTAAGTACTCCATTTATTTTTGTGGCTCCTTCTGGGGGCCCTGCATTATTGTATTTTCCCATTTAATTTGCCCATTTGACCGCTCTTCGTTTCTTCTTTGGATACTTTTGCTTTTTACAGATAATCTCTCATGTACAATAACATCTTTTGCTTGTTTCTAGGCCAGACCTTGTGTTCAGACTTATGTGCCAGCTCTGTTGAGTGTCACCTCTAAGGTTTTTATTCTCTTATATAGCCTGAACTGCTTTTTAAGGGCTTTCTGTTTCTTTCTGCAGCTCCTGTTTTTGAAGATGAATGTAAGTCCTGTGGATTTGCTGTACTTTGTGTACTCCCCTGGGAGTGTGTTGCTGTAACACAGGACTTTACTGAGACCAGACTCTGGTACAGCTCCTTCAGCTGAATACCCTTGGGCTAAATCCTGTAAAACTGTAAAACTTTAAGACCCTTTAAAGGGTTATATCTTCTCTTTTGAGTTTACTTTGTGTTAATCGGGGATTGCTTGGGTTATGTCCTGATACTCTCTCCCCTCACCTGAGGATGGGTTATTAAAGCCCCAGCTGCATTTCCAGCTGTCATTTTCTGTGTGATTTCTCACATTTTATTAAGTATCAGCATCCTGGCTGGATGCTGCTTGTGCAGGCCATATTGGTTTAGATCCAAGGTTTCTTTGGTTTCTTTATAATTTTATCCCCTCAGCCCAACCCTGGCAAAGTCTACTTGCTCCTTTCTGAACCTGGTAGCCTGGCATTGGAATGCCTTTCTGCTCATAAACTTCCAGCAGGCCTAGGATATTGAAATTATTTAAGGGAAAAATTTAAATGAAAGCAAATGAGGCTCCCCAGCAGCTCTCTTCTATTTCTTAGCCCTCCAGTTTTTCTGTTGCAATATTTACCTTGTGGATTTGATTCCCTTCCTGTCATCTGAGTGAGATATCAGTCTTTGTTTTCCCTATGTGAATCTCCCTATTCTGTGACTTAAACTTTATTTGAAAGCAGAGAATTTCCATATTTTCACCCACTATTGTGTTGCCACTGTGTTCTATTTATTTACTTCCTCCCCAGTTCCCTCTGACAGGCCCAGCAGACCTCCTCAAGCGCCAGGAATTGTTTTCCTGGTTGTTTTGGTCAAGTCTGTCGCTCTTCTTGAGGCTCTCCATATTTTAGATGATGTACACTCAGTTCCAAAGCTGTGTGATCCATCCCAAAATCAAACCACCAGGTGTTCACAGGGCTGATGGTAGATTTTTGCAGGGGCAGTGACCAACATCACCTTTCTGCTTTGGACTCAGAGCACACATTTTTCAGAAGGATATTCCACAGCTAAGAGAAAATGTGTCTGTTTCCACAGGGATGGATCCCCAGTGAAAAAATCTTTCCTTTATTGGTCTTTCAGACTTGCTTCTCTAGTATGGTCATCCTGACATAATTCTGAATTTATGTGTTGCTCATGAGTTGCTGGATGGATCTTGTGGAAGAGGTTTTACAGACTTCTGAGAGCCAGAGAGAAGTTTGACAAGAGGATCCATGTTTACCCCTGAAAGAATTTTCTACCAAGATCATTGACATAGAAACCAAGAAAGAAAGAAGGATAATAAGAGAAACCTGCAACTGCCTATTCCAATGAACGCTTTGTTTGTCTTTAGTGACCAATGAGTAAACTTAGGAGTTTTGTAAGAGTGTATAAAAAGCATGCATGCTAGAATAAAAAGGTTTTGGAGCCTTCTGAAAATGGAATGTTGCTTTGTATTGTGACCATCTCAGCTGCAACAGATCTACTTTTCTTGGAGGCAAAAACACCCAGTGGGGTCCCTCAGGTGGTTGCTCCTGTACCCCAAAGTCCCCCTGACTCCACCCAGTTCAGCCGCTCTGGGCACCAGTGGGGAACACCAGCAGGCTGCACTGTGAGCTTGCAAATGCTACTTTTATTACTTTTATATTTTATAGAGCTCATTCAAACTGTGCCCGTTCCATGTGGAAAAACGTGCAATCCCCCTCTTACAGCTCCACTCCCACCTTCATTTCTTTATTTTGAGGAGGGGATGGGCGCAGCCCATAGTGGCCACTGCATCTGATGAACTTATCCAAGCTCCGAATTTGTTGCTGCCCTCAAGCTCAAAAGCTTTAACCCACTGACTTTTTTCCACCCATTGCTGAAAGAGCAGCCAGAGTTTGGAGAATTTTTGTGGCTGTGAGGAGGGAGAAGCCCTGGGATACACTGAGGAGGGTGTGGGACCTCTGCAATGGAGATTGGAGAGAACAAAGAGAATATCCTAGCAGTGGTGAGTCCTCCTGTGAGACAGGAAGGCTGGTTGAAGTGAAGTTAAATTCCTGCACTGTTGGATCTCCACAGGCTCAGGTAACTTCTGAAAATTAGCTATTTCTCTCTTGTAAAGCAGCTATTCATTTCCACAAATCAAAGCCTTTCAAGTAGAAAGATTATCCTCCTCCTTTGTGTGTAGGAAATGGTTTATGTTCAACTGGAGAACGTGGCACCCACTTCCAACTTAATCTGGGGGGCTGAAGCTGATGGAAACCTATCTAGAAATGAGATTTAGGTAAGGAGGAAATTATTAAGGTATATTGTGAAAATAAACTGGAGACATCATTATAAGAAAATGTGGATAATCAGGTTTAAAAAGTGAAATGTTCAAGCAGAAAGTAGACAAACTAGTGAAAGGAAAAACATTGAGAATTATTACATGTATAAAATACAACCCTGTCTCTGAGCTACAAGTATTTGTGGGCTGAGAGGAATAGTGATGGGGAAAATATAATATCTACTTGGCATATATATATATTTTCTTTTTTCCCAGTGACCAATAGTAAAAAACCATTAGAGACAATTTGCTGGCATAGATGGGCCTTTCAATGAAGCAGTCACTGTCATATAGTGGGGGAGTACAACAGAAAAGAAATTTAATCAGAGAGCATGTAAAAGTATTGACAAAAGTAGTTCTCTGTTGGATTTCTCACACATTAATTACTTAAATTATACAGCTAACTTAAGCCACCTTGATATGTAATTTGTGGTCAATTAATTTTTCAGAACTGTAATTTAAGATTTTTTAGGGTGAAGGCTAAGTATTTTCATCACACACTTTAGCAGGCTTGTGTATCAGATTGGCTGTAGAACATCTCCCTTTGGAAAGGTGCAAATGGGATTATTGACAGCTCTAAAAGCAGGGTGTGAAGGGGCTGGGAACACTTTCCTGTCAGAAATGTTACTGGTGCTGAGTGAACTGAGTGAAATGTGCCCTTTTGGGATTTCAGTCTGGCTGCCTCACCTTACCTCACCTGTGGAAATGTTCTGATCATTTTATCCTCAGTGCTTGATAAATGTGTGATAAAAAGGAGATGTGTGCAGATGCTGTTTGGAAAAGAGCAATGCAGCTGAAATGGTGAAGTGTTTCACTACTGCTGCATCGTTTGAAGCACTTTCCTGGGTGCTTCTGTCTGGGTATTCCTTTGTGCTTGTGGGAGGGGATTTATATTGTGCTAATTTACTCACAAACACAGCTTGGGAAATAAACAGGTTAAAGGCAAAGTGTAAAGCAGGAAAACAGCTCGAACAACAACAAAACAATGCTAAACTGATGCTTAGAGTCACTCCCAGGGGTGCCTGTGCTGGATGTGTGCTGAATTTGCAAGCTCTGCCAAAGGATAAGTTGCCAAAACTCAGCTGAAATGCCAAATGAAAGTCAGTGGCTCAAATTATTTGCTCGACTGAAAGTTTCCTCACTCATTGTTATTTAAACATTGTGAGTTTAGTTTTTGAAAAGGATGGAGCATGAGAGGAATGAGAGATTTGTCTTTACAAACAAGCTGTGGGTCTGCTGGTAGATAAAACTAGCACTGAGACATAAAAGAAACAATGGGAAGAATTCCACTGATTGATGAATGGAAAACAGACATTTGCTTTACAAACTTTAGGTTTGCTAATAAATGAAATTGGATATTGAAAGATGAAAGAAACAATGAGGGGAAATCCTAAATTCCATAAGAATTAAAAATTAAAAGGGAGGGTTATGCAACACAGGGGAACCTCAGGTATCAGGTGTTCCAGGATGTCTGAATCTCTCAAGTGCCTCAGCCAATGGGGAAAGAGAGAAGGGAAATGCAGCCAGGAAATTGGGATAAAAGGGGGGGCTAAATCCTCCAAAAATTTGAGAGACCCCAGGGGAATGCCCCATGGCCTCTCCTGTATTCAAATAAAGTAAATGGACTCCTGTATCTCCTTTTTGGACATAAACCTCTGGTGTTCGTGGATTAATTTTCCCGACAAGAAGAAAGAATTGGGGACTTGGTCCCTTTCTGGATGGAGCTCACATGACAGTTTGTGTGGGCACAGGGCAGGAGTATTGATAAATTTCCTGTGCCCATCTATATTCCTTTACACTGGCAAGCACCGAGGTTTGCAGCCAATTCCCACGTCCCATTTGCAATTTGATACACTGCTCAGTCGTGCTCCAGCTTGAGCCTCTGAAAAAACAAAATAACACAAAACCAAAAAAAACCCAAATCAAATACCACAAAACCCCAAAGCAAACCCTCCCCCAAAAAAACCCAACCCAAAACCTTCTAACTTTTTCCCTCTGCCTCCCAAAACCTCCAACTTCCCTCAAAGAGATCCTTGTTGTAGACAAAAATAAGCAGGATTGAGAAGAGAAGGAACATCACAAAAGTTTGGTGCTGCTCCTCGGTGCCCATTAATGTGCTGAGAACAGCCTTGCACTCCAGGTGATCCTACCTGGCAGAAACACAGAGTTGTGAAAAGCCTCCCTTTCTCCCTCCTCCTCCTCTTGATTCTCCTGTAAATAAAGAAAAAACTTCAGTTTTAGCTTCATTCCCAAAAAAAGCAGTGCTTCCCGAATTTTTGAAGAGTCTGGTTAGAAGTGATACTGACAAATTTGATTTCTGAACTGAAAAAATTATTTGCGCTAGAGTTAATTCAGGGCTGAAGTTTCAGAAGGTTTTATTTCATTTTGAATATCCCGACAAATATTCTCATGTAAGTAAGAAACACCAATAGCTAATTCTTTGAGAGGAAACTTAGAAACAGTTCCTGCATTGTGTATGACATTTGGAGACTTAGAACCTTCAAACATATTTATGTCCTTATTTCTTCTCACTCCAGCTGGATTTAGGAAATTAAATGTCTTTCAAAGAGTTTTAAAGGCCTATGCTCCACTAACTTGTCCAAAGGTGGATCAGGGAATCCAACTCAGCTTTTTGGAGCTTGATGCAATTGAAATGATCATGAAATCATTGTTGAGAAAGCAAAAGTAAAATTAAATGCAGGGTGAAAGCTCAGTGCATCATTGCAATGGTGGCTCTCACTCTTCTCCCTGGGAGTGGGGGTTCCACTCCTAAGGGTACTTTATACCAGACAATTATCCCAGCACAGGTGAGAGATGCTGGGGATGGGGAGGGGGTGTCTGTCAGATTGAGGGCACTTCTGGAGGGAGCTGGGAAGAAAAGAAGTCAGGCAGGACATAACACGGGCAGAGGCTGACTGACTCTACCACTTGTCTGCGGAATCCATTTGAAGCAGGCTCTTTCATCTGTTTCCTTTTCTATAGTTTATATTTTTATGAAGTAAAACATTTATAGTTAAGCAGACTTACCTGTGCTAGCAAGTTTTGAGCAGAACCAATCCAGGAATGCAAAGCATCCATTAGCATTTCTTTCCTTTTAAATCCTGGGGAAGGGATAAATCAGAATCCTGCAGTGTGTCACCAGGGAGCAAAAATAGTTTTTGCCTTTTCCACACTACCCAATAATGGTGTGGAGGTTTGCAATTTAGATTATAGACTCTGTGTAATCAGCCTCCTTGGTCTGAGCAGTGGTACAGGGTCTAAGCACAACAAGATATTGATCTCAGCAGGAGGTGCAATGCAAACAATATTAAATAAACAGTTTGAAAAAAGCTGGGGCAGAAACACAAGCCCTACTATTTATTTGAGATTCCAAATTCAGATTCTGCTAACGTCTATGTGAGCTTATAAATACCTTATTTACATATAAATGGCCCTAAAAAAGGCTGGAAGGTGCTGGTCTCTGAGGACATTATTAACTTTGCTTCCCCAGCCTCTTCCAGAAGCTGTAGGATTTTTATCAGCCTAATGTCTGATCTTTGATCAAACTAATTTGAAGTGGCTGCACTTTACACTCACAGATATATCAAATTTATTAGCTAAAATTCTGTATGTACAAACATAGCAAATAAATAGACACATGAAATAGTAAATGCTATTTTTACACTGCTTCTTGGAGTGGAGAAATCTTCTGAATAGGTGATAAAGATTCTACAGGAATAGCACATTTTTTTTCACTGTATTGTTTAGGGAAAGCCATATTCTCTCCCCATATATTTATGCATTTGAAGCTCTAAAGGCACAGGTACAGGAAGGTTTATTTTGTCTTATATATTTATACATACCAAGCACTTATCCCATTCTAGCCTCCTCTATATCATTCTTCTCTACTCCCCTCTTGGGTTTGCTAAGACATTTAACTGTGCAAAATATCAGAAGATTAGCATCATTTTTATTATGTTAGATCAGCTAATTAGTATATGCTTTGTCTGCTCAATTAAAGGAAAAACCCAGCATGAAAATCTTCTTTGATCTGAACAGAGATTACAAAAGCATCTCTGTAAAAATGAAAGTTGTGTTTCAGGCTTTCAGCTGGAATAATTCATACAGGGCATGCCACTCCAGTGGGGAACAAGCTCACACACTTAGGAAGGAGAAGGTTTTATCTTTACAGCTGTTGTACAGGATATTCCAGCTCTGCTCAGAGAATTTGTTATGTAAATGTCCAGGTTTCAATTCACACAGACTTTGTATCAGCTCCTCTACTGTTCTTCACTCTGAATTACCCTTAAATTTCCAGATATCACTGTAATTGGTCCTTCACTCTTGCAGAATGGAGCAGCCAGCCTGTGGGAGCTAAGCCACTCTCAGCCCAGTGCAGGATTCTAAAGCAGGTAAGTGCCAGAGCTGATCATGTCAGCCCCGTGACTGAAATACTTGAGGAATCCCATTCCATACCTGGCCCTATCCCCCCTCCAAGGGGCTGCTGGGGGACTTTGGGGAAGCCACAGTCACCCCCAAGCTGGAGCAGCTCCCAGGGATTCTTTTCTCCTCATCTCTCTGCTGCCAGTGCTGCTGTGATTGTCTCAGGACTCTTCAGATGGAGAGACAATGGAAGAATGAAATTCCAGTCCAAGAATAAACTGTGTCAGATAAAAGGGATGAGAAGATACTGAGATTCAATGTTCTTGTTTAAGTGGATTTAGGCATCCAGAGGCAGAGTCCTGCTTCAGAATTCCAAAATCTGTGACATTCATGGATCAACAGCTGGGCAGGGCACCTGAATTTTGGTGTACACTGCCAATTTCCAAAGTCCAGTGGATGTGTTCCTTAACTTGCCAGGATCAGGATATGAAGGAAGAAACATGCATTGTCTTGGTTTCAGAAGCTGCTTTTTGTCTGTTTTGACTTAAAAATGAATAAAAAATGAATTAAAAATCTTGGCTGGATAGTGAAAATTGCTTCAAAACCTTTATTGAAATAAATTTTATCCCAGAAATTCAGCAGGGCTACCAAAATTTGGTCTGATCTGGATTTGAGAGCCACTATCTTCTAAATATGATTCTGAATTTGGGCTCAGGGAATGACACAATCCACAGATGATGCAAAATAAGATGTTTCACATTGCCTCGTGCTCATCAGCTGATTCATTTTTATAGAAGAATAAAACACTCAAGGAAGAGAGTTTGGGAGAGTTGAGAAAGAGTAAAAAAATCACAAAAAAACCACAACAAAAAACCACCCCAAATCCACTAGAAGCAAAAATACCATCCCCACCCAGAAGATGTGTTTTTTTAGAAAGAGAAGACCTCTGTGAGAATTCTGACAGATGCAGTGTGCATTTCTTAGTCTGCCATATCACAAGAGGTTAATGGCATCCTTTTAACAGGTAAAGACAATCCTAAAAAAATTTTTTTTGATCGTTCTCCAGAGCTGAACATCCTGAGTGTGTGGTGCTTCCCACTCCTCCAGACAGGAGGTAGAAAAAACCACTTTTCGTCTTATAAAGTTTAACACAGAAAACTCAGAAATGATGAATGTGAAACAGAACAGATGGGATTTGTTTGTTCTTAAGATTGAATAAGAAAGGCCCTGATAACAGGGTATAAAATAATGAATAATCCAGTAAAGAAATTTAGAATTTAGGTTCTCTGTGATTCACAACATGGAAGAGATGGTATTGAATGAAACTGAAAAATAACACATTCAACACTGGCAAAATGAAGTATTTTTTCATATGGCATCTGATTTCAGTGTGTAGCTAAATGCCAAGAAAGTTGCTAGGCAGGAACTCAGGATGAGAGATGGAGAAGAGAGCTGCAGAACCAACCAAAATTCAGGGACTCAGTATTTGCTGCTGAAAAGTAAAGAAATTTTAAAAAGAAATTATTTTTGTGATTGCGATGAAAACTGTATGGTACCAGCTTAGCCAACTCAGATTTATGGCCTCTCAGGTTTGTACTCTGAAAAATGCATATTTTATGATTGGCTTTTCACAAATAATAAAATGAACATTATATGTGTTATGTTAGAAAGTTATGCTGTATTAATTTTCTAAAGTAGTGTGTTAAATATAGTTTTAGGTTATAACATAAGGTTAAAATAGAAACTATGCTATGTAAGATACTGTTTTTAAGAGAGGACTTGCACCAAAATAGCAGCCACAAGACACCTAAATCTTTCAGAGAAAAAGAATTTATTGCTCCATTATCGAGTTCTTCCTGGCTTGATCAGCCCTGAAGATGCTGTCAGGATTCAGAAGAAGAAGCTGACAATGACCAGACAGAATCCTGTGTTTGAATGGAATTTATGCATCATGTATGAGGTGTATGAATATGCAACAGGCTGTTGCTTTTAAGGGTTAATCCTCTGTTATTGTGTGTCCTTTTTTGAGCTTATTTTGCCCAGAAAAAGGTATGTGGACCATCCCTAACTCTCTGTTCTTATTGTCTCATATTGTCCTAAATCCTAATTGTCCAAATTTTCATTACTCTAATTATATTAGTCTTTTTATAACCACTTTATTACTATTAAACTTTTAAAATTTTAAAACCAAGTAATTGGTGTTTTTCACAGTAGTATTTACCAAAAGCAATCACATTTTCCTCTTGGCTTTCCAGCTGCCTGATATTTATATTATGGAGAGAAGAACAATCTTTGGCATCACTTTGGTGTGCAGAGCCTGTAGCTGGCAGGACAGGTACCCATGCCAGGGGTGGCTTTGGTGCCAGGGGTGGCTTTGGTGCCAGTGGCCTCACAGTGACCCTGAGTGACCGCTGGCTGTGACCTTTAAAAATAACCTTTTTAAAGGTCCTTTAAAAGCTGCTATTGGTCAGTGGGAGGCAAACCCCCAGGCCTGGCTGCCAGCAGAGGCCTGCTGAGGAGCAGATGCTGTGGCAGCAGTGAGGTCTCCAGGGCTGGGTACTGAGCTGGGCTCTCCAGAACAGCCCAGGGGAGGAGAGGCTGTTCACAGACCCCCAGCCAAGAGAGCTGAGGTGTCACATTCACATTTTCTGAAAAATTCCTTCACTCAGGATTTTTCTCCTGGGAAGCTGAGAAGCCTCCAAAAAAGGAAAACAATTCTCATCTCATTTGCTTCTCCTGTGTTGTGCTCATGTGGAATGTGTTTGGAGATTGTTCACCCACATGTGATTGTTTCATTGGATTCTGCTGTCAGTTGTTTTGACTCTTTTTTCTGGCCAACCAGTGCCAACCTGTGTCGGGACTCTGGGAGAGTCAAGAGTTTTCATTATTATATTTTTAACCTTCTGTAAGTATCCTTTCTATAGTCTTTAGTAGAGTTTAGTGTCACTGTCATATTTTATGAAAAATCCCTTCACCAGGATTTCTTCTCCTGGGAAGCTGCGAAGCTTCAGCTTCTCCATGATTTTCTCCTCTGGAATGTGGTTTGGAGAATTGTTAACCCAGCATGTGAATTGTTTTTTAATTAATGGCCAATCACAGCCAGCTGTGTCGGACTCTCTGTAATGAGTTTTTATTATTCATTCTTTGCTAGCCTTCTTATGTCTCCTTTCTTTAGTACAGTTTTAGTATATAATATCTTTTAATATAACATATCATAAAATAATAAATCAGCCTTCTGAGAACTTGGAGTCAATTCTCATCTCTCATCTCGTCTTGGGGACCCTCACAACACCACAACAATTGGTGACCACTGTTTAGTATAGCATTCTTTAATATAATATAGTATAATAAAATAATAAATTAGCTTTCTGAGAACATGGAGACAGATCCATCATTCCTCCCTGCCACTGGGGTCCCAGCAAATACAATCCTGTGTTGTCTGGGGCACAGCAGTGCTTGGAATCTTCATCCTCTGGCCCAGGGAAGAGAACTGACTGCTGTATTCCCAACTTTCAGGTTCTGCTTAGCTTCTGTAGTAGCCAGAGGAGGTATTTTTCTGTCTGTTTCTGACATGAAGCAAGAAAAGCTTTGAAATATGAAATTATTTCCCCTCTATCCCATCCAGCTGCCACAATGAATAGCCAGGTCAGGGGAGAGCACACATCTATAAGGCACAGGAACAGGTATTTTGTGATGTTTATTGAGTGCATCTCCTGAGTGCTGCAATTTGGAGCATTAAGGGGTAAAAATCTGTCAGGAGCTGCACACCTACATTCACTACACACTTCTAAAAATCACTCACCAAAATAATTATGTACAAGCATAAAGATTGTGTTGGCACTTCTGTACTTTGCGGATTGCGCTTAGCTTCTGCCAGGAAGGGAAAAAAACTGCGTTGTTCGTTGTTCCCTGTATTGACTTTCTGTTCTTTGTGCTGAGACATTTTAAAGAGAGGATATTTTGGGGACTCTCCCACCCATGTATGGATTTTTCCCATCCTGTTATCAGCACTTACTGAGATGCAGTGTTGAAGGCTGGGCCACTGATCTTACAGAGCTCCAGTTCTGCCCTAAAATGTGCTTTCTGTAATCACTCAAGCTTTGTTACTTGCTTCTCTCTGTGGCCAGTTTGGTATAGAATTGCCTGGGATGGATTTTTCTGTTTTTATTATTCTTGAAATGTTATTAGAGGAGCTGAGTTTGGGGCTACAGGGGATTGCAGAACTGTGATGGGTTCTGTCACACAGCTAAGCTCCCACCAGCTCCTTCCTCATTGCCCTGTGCAGCAGATGGGGGAGAGAATCAGAAGAGAAAAAAAAAAACAGCTATGGGGGTTGAAATAAAGACAAAAAGAAGAGGTGATGCAAAGACAGACAGTCACCACTTCTCAGCAGGAATCTGAACAGTGACTCTTTTGGAAAGCTTTCCCCAGTGCTGTTGCTGAGCATGAAGTTTTATGGAACACCCCTTGACCAGTGTGGGTCAGCTGCCTCCTCTGTGTCCCCTCCCAGTCTCCTGCCCACCCCAGCCCACCTGCTGAGGGGACAGACTGACAAACAGACAAGATCTGGGAGCTGTGTGAGCGCTGTTTGGCAATAGCAGGACCATGGGTGTGATATCAGCACTGTTTTAGCCACAAATCCAAAGCACAGCACCATATGGGCTGTTAGGAACAGAATTAACTCTGTCCCAGCCAGGCCCAGCACAAGGACATAACAGCAACATTCATAATATTGTAAATGCAAACAGGTTTATGGATTTCATGTCTGTTGTTCTGCCTTCACTCCCCATTGCTTGGTACTTTCCTGGAACTTGGACTGTGCATCAGCCAAACAGGGAAATCAGAACTTCTCTGTGTATTTATTTACTGGCTGAGGTCAGTGGTGTTGCTGCCATTCTCTTCAGCAGACACAGAATTCACTTTGTATTCCCAAAGTTCAAATGTTGCTACAGGTCCAGACAGAAAGGATTCAGAAGGAACCAAACTCCAGGCTGTTGTTTAGAGCAAGGTATTAATTACCACACTGGATTTGCAATCTTTGGGAAGACCTTTATTTCAGAGCAATCATTAGACTGATGGAGAAAGCCATTCATGAAATGCTGGATGTCTGCATCATCACCTTTTGCTTCTGCTCACAAAGCCACAGGGAACCTGTGTCTGGTTTTGTCTGCTCTTCTGCTCCACAGAGATCAAGGGCGACCTCCTTTGGCTTAGGAGCCCACAAGGATCATTTCCAGGATTCACACATTCTGGTGTCCTGTCTGTGGGATAACATCCTGTGTCAGTAACAGAGGGCAGACAAGACTGAAGTTGTTTCACTGCAGAGATTTCACACAACAGTGAGCAATTATGCTGAATGCCTTTGAAGATTGGAGTAGACCTGACTACACTGGGAGCTGATAAAATGGTTCATTTGTCCCATTCTTCTGTTTATCACAAGTCATTCATTTTAACAGGCTGGTTCCAGTTCTGCTCCTGAACTTCACATAAGACTTAAAAATCTTTTTACTTTTGATGCATACAAGCAAATCAGGCCATTCAACATGAGGCTCAAAACCATGTGTGCCTAAGGAGATTAAAAATGACTAACAAGATGGTGTTACTGAAAATTGTTTGTTGTTCACAGTACAGTCATGCTCTGTAATGCAATATAGTGTAATAGTTCCTTACAGATTAGGGCTGAAGGGCACACTACACAGATAAACACAGGGACAGAGAACCCCCTGGATCATAATTCTAATGGGAATAGGAGGGCTGAGCCACTGGAGGAAACCTTTTATGTGACTTTGGGTAAGTCACTTCATGAGGCATGAAGTAGAGTAAATAATAAAAATAAAGAATAAATAATAAAATGTTCTCCCTTTTGTATCTTCTGGAGAACCCTCACACGATCTTTACCACAAAGGAATGTTTGTGGTTTGGCTACAAAATAAACCCAGCATTTTATTCACATCTTACAGTGATACCACAGTATGGTCTGTAACCTTCTGAGTACAGAAACCCTTGCGTGTATTAAAAAGGACATGAGAATTCCTCCCAAAATAGAAATCCCTGAGGGTTTCATTGAGGGTGATTGAAACTTACAATGTAAAGAATGGCACATGGACTTCCCAAAGTCAAGTTCTAGACCAGAAACAAAACCCCACCCTAGCCTGTGTGAAAAATGCTGTATTTTATGATTGGCTTTTCGCAAACATGAAAATGAATATTATACGTGTTATGTTAGAAAGTAATGCTGTATTAATTCTCTTAAGTAGTGTGTTAAATATAGTTTTAGGTTATAACATAATGTTAAAATAGAAACTATGCTATGTAAGATTCTTTTTTTAAGAGAGGAATGAGGTACTCGCACCAGATAGTAGCCACAGGACACCTGAATCTTTCAGAGAAAAAGAATTTATTGCTCCCTTATCAGAAGAAATGAACTTCTTCCTGCCTCACTCAGCCCTGAAGATGCTGTCAGGATTCAGAGGAAGAAGCTGGCACTGACCAGACAGAATCCTTTGTTTGAATGGAATTTATGCATCGTGGATGAGGTGTATGAATATTCAACAGGCTGTTGCTTTTAAGGGTTAATCCTCTGTTATTGTGTGTCCTTTTTTGAGCTTATTTTGCCCAGAAAAAGGTACCTGGACTGTTTGTAACTCTTTGTTTTAATTGTCTCATATTGTCCTAATCCTAATTGTCCAGGTTTTTATTACTCTAATTATATTAATATATATTAATAAATATATTAATATTTTAATATATATATTAATATAATTAATATATATTAATAAATATGTTAATATTTTTATGACCATTTTATTACTATTAAACTTTTAAGATTCTAAAACCAAGTAATTGGCATTTTTCACACCTGTGAAAGGGGACTGTGTAATTCCTGAGAGAGAAAGTGTGCACCTGGGATGTTGCACAGTTTCCCTGGATATAAAGTTTTGACTATTTAATAGGGATCAAACTGGATGCTTTTATCAGCAGATAAGGACATCAGCAGGCACCTGGACATGCACAGTGTAAAAATAAATCTTATGTATTTCTATATATAAATAAAAATATATTCATCTATGAAATATCTCTTGGCTAAGAAGGAGATAATACAGAAAGGAAAAGGTTTCTGATTGTAAATCACCTTTCTGCAGTTACTCAGATATGATGGGTTGAAATGTGATCTGTTATTATTAAAAGGAATTGTATTGTGGAGACAGATTTTGAATTAAACTGACTTTATTTACTAATGTTCTGCAGCTTTGAAGTTCCATTTGTCTGGTAAAGATTTTTGCTTTGTTCAGAGTCCACTCATTAATTATTATGAATTTTACTGGGGGGGATGAACACTTTGAAAATTTCTCTTCACAAAACAGATGGGTCCTTTAAGTTTAATGCCATTGTCCCTGTGTTCTGCACAGCAAAGCAGGAGCTTCAGTCTTATTTACTTCAGGGGAGTATTGAAAGTGTTTTCAGATTCGTCTCTCAAGTTTTTATGAGCTGCTCCATCACCAGGCTTGACTACAGGCTGAAAGGTTGGGAAGTCCAACCATTCCAGTTGTTTCCATCAGTGCTGCCACAGCGGCAAGACACGCCTAAGAAAGTTCCAGAACCAAGGGGGGACGTGGTCTGGAGACCCCAGCAGAGCTGGGACTTCACTGTGAGCCTTGCAATTCACTCATCCTGGGAAAATTCTGCCCTGGACATGCTGGACCCAGGCCAGCCTGACAGCTGCAGTTATCAAGGCATGGGATTGGAGGGGGAAATGAGACTCCAAGCAAGGTTCTCCACACCATATGTTTGGGGACTGCTCAAGGCCTTAGACTTTATGTAACAAAGCAATTCCATGACAAGATGCTGTTTAACCATATTTCCTCCTGGCACTGCTCGCTGGAGAGGGCTGGGCTCTTGTAGGAGGCATTTTCAGTGATCACAGAGGGTGGTTTGCCCAGTCATTGCTAATTACCAAGATCTTAATTTGCTAGCACCAGGAATTCCCCTCAGGCTTCCAACATTATTGAATTAAGTCCCGGCCAAAGACAATTAGCTACTCTTGAAAACAACTGTTGCAGTCTCTGGGAAATGTGGGGATGCTATTTATTTATTAATTTGAGTTGAGGAACTTTTTTCCTCTCAGTTACTCTGAATTCTGTGCAGTCTATTCAGAGGGCTTTATTTCACTTTGTGGGACTATTCATTGCTGAGGGGAATGAAGGCTCAGCTGCCTTTTTGCCTTTTCCTGCACAAACACCCTAAATGTGCGATTCTGTCACCTAAGCCTGTTCAGAATCTACTAGTAAGCCTCTCTGCATGTGATCTATTTGCCAAATCTTTGCTGAGATTAGAGGCAGCTTAACTGCTTTGAGCTGTGTGCTTGTCCATTTAAGTTCTGTGACAACACAGCAATGGGAGGATGCTTTCTAAGCTCTTCATAGCAGGAGAGGAGGCAGCCCTGGCTGCAGGGAGAGAGACTTGAAGAGATTCCTGTGCCATTTCTTATTTAAGCAGCCTGGTATTCCTGCAGAAGGAGTGGGGAAGCTCTGGAAGATTTGCTTTCGTAGCACACGTGAGCTGTGGAGATGTTTGTGTTTGCTTGGAGGAAGGAGATCTGATTGACAATATCTAAAAGCCCAAGGCAGCACAGAAATCATTCTGGATGCACACTCATGGTGCTGGGAAAAGAGAAAGTGTGGGGAGTGTTGCTTCTGTCTTGTTTCCCCTTGGGTGGAAAATCTAGGGACAGATAAATATCAGGCTTTTGGTGTTGAAGTGTCCTAGAGGGCTGGGTGATATTTTTTAACTGTTGATTTATATCATTATGGTTTATAAAGATTCTAGGAATGGTCCAGGATGTGTTTAATGTATGGTTTATCTGTCAGTGGTCCTTTTATTTGGATTATGGTAATTTATGAGAGTCCTGATGCATTGGATATGGTTCTGATGAGACTTGTGATTGTCACTGTCACATTTTCTGAAAAATCTCTTCTCTAGGATTTCTTCTGGGAAGCTGAGAAGCCTCAGAGAAAAATGAAAACAGTATTATCCCATTTGCTTCTCCTGTGTTTTACTGCTTTGGAGTGTGTTTGGAGGTTGTTTATCCAGCAGGTGAATGTTTGATTGGTTCCATGTGAATTGTTTTAACTTAATGACCAGTCATGGTCAGGCTGTGTTGGGACTCTGGAAGGAGTCACGAGTTTTCATTATCATTCTTTTTAGCCTTCTGTCTGTATCCTTTCTCTATTCTTTAGTATAGTTTTAATATACCATTCTTTAATATAATATCAGTATAATAAAATAATAAATTAGTCTTCAGAGAACATGGAGTCAGATTCATCTTTCCTCCCTACGTTGGGGGACCCCAAAAATACCACAGATGATTACAGAGTAGACAGCAAAGAAGAAAGAGCGAATGGAGTGACGAGGAAAAAAACCCAAAATTTGTGCAATTTAAAACAAGTTGGAAAGGGACATCTAAGCTGAAGAACTCGGTAAATAAAGTTGAAGGTATCTGTTAATGACAGAAACTCACAAATGTGGCTACAACATTCCAGTCTGTCCCAGACAGCTCTGAAACATAAACATTATTATTGCATTTAGAGGGTTGTGTGATGCCCTTCTTGTAGGTCATGGGTGGCAATACGAACATGGACAAGACAGAAATCTGTGCACCTCTCAGTCTCTGTCCCAAAACAAAGGTGATCCAGGGCAGGAAGGACACCATGGATCCCATTGACTCATTTAACAGGCAGAGCATTCTCCTGGAGGATTTCTTGGCTCAATGTTCATAATTTTGCTACCTGGCCTGATGGCTTTGTTCATACTGTAAAGGCCCTAGAAGAAGGCTCAAAGAAGGACTACTAATGAACGTCTGATGAAGAACTGATATTTACTGTGTATAGGCCAGTGGATCAAGTTATTTTCTAGAGCAGAATTCTGTAAAATAGGTAAATTTTCTGTTAGTGGAACTCAATAATTATGTCCACGTATTTTTTGTAGTAGGGAGCCCAGAACTGGACAGAGTTCTCCACGTGCTCTAAGATCTCTTCTCTGTTCTTCAGCACTCAGAAATGTGTCCTTTGGGTTTTCTGAGCTGAATATCATGTCCTGGTGCTTGAAATCACAGACCCAGGTAACAGTTTTTGTTTTCCTGAGGCAAGTCACGGATTAAGGGCTGTTATCACGTCCCTTTGGAAAAGCAGGTATTCAAAGCTTGCTATGCATTTCAATTTGTTTTTAAAGTTAATATTTATTATTTTTTATCTGAAAAAACCCCCAAAATAACAAAAAAAGCCACCATAAAATATTCACAATTGTTGAGAGTGATTTAGCAAAAAGAGGGAAGGAGATCTGGTAACAGAGTCCTGAATAAATGTTTTTACATAAGGGGAATTTGTGATATGTAGGGATGAGAGAAGCTTCACGAGAAACTTTGGGTTAAATTTAGAGTATTGTTTTCTGAATTGCATGTGAAGCCTCTATGTAAATCAAGTACCAATTTAACAGATACTCAGAAAATTGCCCAGGGCATATTCTTTCAGGGACAAGAGACTGACACAGCCTGCTCACTCTTCTTTTAGGTCAAAGCATACAAAGAGCCAGAAAAATGTCAAGTGTGTGTTGAACAGTGGTTAAAATTCAGAGTCCTGTCACAATTTCATGGCAACCCTTTCAGTCTTGTCCCCAAGGCTTCTCTCTTCGGATTCCTCCTTTTACTTCCCTTTGAATTCACATTGCTCCTTCCACAGCAGAACTTGTATTTCTGCCTGTTCCCACTTTTCCTAATTTAACCTTGCAATAAAATTCTAGCACTTTGCATACATGACTTCCCGTGGAAAAAGTCAGAGGAAAAGGAGCTTTTAGATAATTTATTTTTTCCTTTGTTTTTCAGCCTAATAACCCTAATGAATTATCCTTCATGGACACATGTAAGTCCTTTTTTGAATCCACTGACCTCCAGAGCACTTTAGTCCAGTGAATTCCACACTGAATTACATTTCCTCTGTTGCATTTTGGACTTAATGATACCTTGATACTTAACACTGGTTCTTGTACTGTGAGAAACTGAAGGGTCACCTCCTGCTCATCTTCCACGATCCTGATTTTTAAAGGACTTTATCATATTCCTTTTTTAATGTTAATTGATTCAAATAAATATGTTTGTAAATATCTAATTATCACTTGTGCCCTAATTGGAGAAGGGCTCTTGCTTTCCATCGACTCAGCAAGATTTACAAGAAAATAGATGGGGTCTTTAAGGAGAAAAACTGGTTAGGATTATTTATTTCTATTACACAATTTCAAGCTGCTACTGGAACAGAGTTTATGTCTGAAAAAATTTTATTTTTTTTGCTCTTTTAATGGGACATCAGATATACTAGAGTGTCCTAGTCTAGTTTTCAAAGGTCTTTCTGACTTTTGATGGTGTTAAAACAATTGAAAGCAACACTGACTTAAATATTCATCGAATTTTTGCTGAACTTTCTTAAATTTGAAGGTTGTAGTGCTTATGATTTACAAAGAAAAAAATTTGAATATAATCAAGCTGAGCTATTCCCAAATGTCAGATTTAACTAAACTCGTCAGCTGATAAGTCATGAAGTGAAGATTGGAATACTTTTTTGGTGATAAATCAAAATTTTGGCATAGATTGGGAAAATCTTTCTCCTCTGTTGGTAACATCAGGCTAAAGAGTCACAGAAAATTATTTATTGCATCAACACTAGAGAACCTCTCTATGATTTCTATTATGAAGACACAAAAATAAAAAGTTAAGTATCAACTACTTCACTGTGATCTCAAAATGAAAGCGTGCTATGGAGAGTAAAAATCTTGATTTTTTTTTTTGGTTTTTTTTTGCTCAGTTTCTGCTGCTCTTAGCACCCCATATGATTGCTCTGTGCTAGGCAGACTTTAGGTAAAATAATGAAAGTTCTTTGAGAAGAGCTTGGCTCAAGTACAAGATGCAACACTGGGCAGCTCCTGGATGCTGCCAAACATCAGCTCAGAGAGGCACCACTTGGAATCCTGAAGGAGCCAGAGTGGCCCGAGGGGAGAGGGGTGTTCTGTTCACTTTTATCTGCTCTTTGGTTATGTTCTCTGTTTTGAAGCAGCCTTGTTTCATACCTGTTACTGTGTGTCTGGCCTGTAGTTTTGTCTCAGAGTAAGCTGGTATTAAAATTGCTTGGAACATCTGGGAAGTTCACCATCCCATGCAGCAGAAGGACAATTAAAGCAGCATCAGCAGCAGTGCTAGAGGGGCTCTTGCAGCTTCTCTTTTCTTTCTTTCTAAGCACTCAGGCACAAATCCTCTTTTTCTCTAAATATTTTTTGCATTTACTGTGCCTGTTTTAATTTAAATTAATATGGTGTTAACTGCACCATAACCTCTGTGCCGCACAGGGTTACTTTTGCTGTTTTAAGCCACTGTTCCACACAATTCATTTATTTATTTGGGCTTGGCTTTCCCTGCCTTTTCCTGCAGGCACATTAGCCAGACTCCATGTAATTTTGGTAGACTGCACTCCCATTCCCTGCTACCTGTGGTGACAGAATCCTCCTTTCTCCCTCACCTTCTCCCTCAATGCTGGTGAAAAACAGCCCACTGAAGAGTCTATGGAGCATGAAATAGCCCAGGAATGGCTTTTCTCGCGCTGCTTAAACTTCATTTAATGAAGCTGAAATACAATGCCATCAGCTGAAAAATGGGATGGGAATTCACCCCATTGGCTCAGGAAAGCATCTGTTGTGGTGATCTGAAGCTGTCTTAGCTAAAGGCTAAACAGAGATATTTTTAAAGCACATTCTCATCATGGGAACAAGGAAATGGAGTCAGTGGAGCAGAGCACAGAGGAATGATCTGGACTTTGGGATGTGTGTTGTAGGGGAGAGTTCAGAGCAGCAAGGGAACGAAAATAATGCTTAGGTTGTATCAACCTCCTAGGGAAATCAGCTTTTCAGTTGTTTTAAGTAAGTCACCTGTATAATTTTCTTTTTAATTAAAGGGTACTCAAAATTCTTGCTTTTTTTTTTTTTTGGATTATTTCTGAATCTTCTCCATCTCCTCTTTAGCAGTAATATCTTGCCAAGCTGAACAGCATAGTTAAACAAAGATCATTGCTCTAGGCAAAATAAGGGTTTGAGACTGTTTCTTTGTAGCAGAAACCCATTCTAACCCAACCTGAAATTAATATTTCACATCCACGTTTGGGTTTTAAGTTTGCTGACCCAAAAGATGGAAGACAACAATTAGACATTTATTGATTCACTGAAATGACTAAAGATCTGAACATTAGGAAGGAACTATGGTCTTCACAAAATAAAAGAATTATCCCTAAATTCTACCCAATCAACATTTAATTGCACAGAATCAACAGAATGAGGACAATAAAATCTCAAGAAATTAGAATCCTCCACATAATTCCTGAAATAAAAAATTTCCCTTTGGATTAAGGCTTGGTAGAGTCAGGGGAGAGTGCTGGATGCCATTAAAAAACTCAGAAACTTTCCTTTCTCAGCTGCCTAGAGACCCTCTTTGTGCCCCTGCACAGACAGGAGATGGCAGTCTTTAAAGCAACATGTTCAGAATTTTTTTTTTTGCTGGTGAAAGATCTTGGGCATCAGGCTAAACTAATTTTTTATACCTTAAAGGAGACTGTGGAGTCTCCATCCCTGGAAATACTCAAAAGCTGTCTGGACACAGTCTCGAGCAGGGAATTGAACCAGGTGACCTCCAGAGGTCCCTGCCAACATCAACCATTCTGCAATCTCTGTGATTTGTAATGAGAATAAAAGCAGGTGAATATATTATCATGTACGTTCTCACTAATTTAACAAACACAGAATCTTGGCCTCAGACAAAATTTGCTGTGCTGGATGATGTCTTAGGGATTTCCTTTAATTTCCATTTCCAGGTCTGCGTTAACCATTATGAAACTGTCTCTTCTATATTAGAAGTGTAATAAAATGCACTTAGAGTGCATTTTACACTCTTAAAGACTGACAGATCTTTAATATCTCTGCTGTTTCTGCAAGTGAAGACAAGGGTATGATCTCCTAATTCGTGTTTTAAAAGAAACCATCTTCTGGAATCAAAAGAAATGGACTCACTCTATTTGATAGGCACTGGACTTGTAAATTAATTTTAGAGGAGAGTCTTTTTTCAAGTGCTATTTTGTTATACCAGACATCTGACATGTCGTGTGTTGTCACCAACATGCACATTTACAATCAGAAATCTCCATATCTGACAGGGCTTATTTGTGAACAAATATAAAAATTGATACGTGTGTTTCTGCCAACTCAGCCAGGCAGCCTGCTCTAAAACAATGATAAATTATTGTTCAAGTCTCGGGGGAATAATGAGCAGGAGGAATGGATGCATCATATCTATTAGACAACTGTATCTATGAGCTACTTTGTGAATGCTGACATTGAAGAATCCACTGTTCGAGCCACAGTGATGTGCAGAATTGAAAGGACTCTAGTCCTGCACAGAGAAGTTATTATGAATTCACCCCAGTTCTGTGGCAGAAGCTGTTTGTTTGAGATGAAAAGACACTATTACACTGTCACACTGAAAGATGGCTCCTTTCAGCCAGCTCGGCCAGCCAGGGCCTTTGTCTGGAATGCATGAAAAACGGGATGTTTTTACAGCTTTCAAATGGAAAGAGGTGGGTAATAATGGCAGGTGGTTAGGAGCAATAAAACCAGTTCACCTTAAACAGCTCTCTTCAGAGCAGGCAATTTATATGTTACCTGAGGGGAAGGGCATCCACCCATGTATGACTGAAGAGTGTAGTGTCATTTAATTTGTATTTATGTTTGGTGTCCTAAAATAGAGGTGTGAAGCATGAATGGAGAAGTTGAATGGCTGCAGACAGACACGGCAGCACCATCATATCCTTCTGTGCTTCTCTCCTTCTGACAGCTTTTGGAGTGAGGCTGAGCATGGTCCTGCCAGCAGGGATTGAATCCTGGTCTTAACAACAAAATCCTTGAAGTTCTTGCTCTTGGTTCTCAGGAAGAGCTGAGTCTGGGTGTTTGGAGTTAGGCTGATTTTCAAGGACTGATCAGATTATAAACAAATATAGCAAATGGTACCCTGTGCTGGTGTTTGCAGGGGTCCCAGGACGAGGGAAGAGATGAGAATCTTGACTCCATGTTTCAGAAGGCTGATTTCTTATTTTATGATATATATTATATTAAAAGAAAATGATATATTAAACTATACTAAAAGAATAGAGGAAAGGATTTCATCAGAAGGCTTGCAATTGAATGGAATGGAATGGAATGAATGATAATAAAATCTTGTGACTGACCAGAGAGTCCAAGATAGCTGGACTGTGATTGGCCATTAATTAAAAACAACCACATGACACCAATCAAAGATGCACCTGTTACATTCCTCAGCAGCACATAATTATTTAAATTTTGTTTCTGAGGCCTCTCAGCTTCTCAGGAGAAAAAATCCCAGCAAAAGGCTTTTTCATAAAATGTGTCCGTGACAATACCCATCCTATAATAGTTTAACACTCTGATATAAGGATATAAAGCCACAAATCTTTAGGGTGAATTTGTATATAACAAAGGAATAGCTGCTTTTTCCAATGAGCTATTCCAGCTGTGGAGAAGCAGCCTAAGGACAGAAGCTCACACAAAGGTGCCTTGCTCTGCTGAGGAATCTGCAGCAGAGACCTCCCCTGATCACAGAGAAAATCAAACCTTCAGACTCATGTGGAGATGCAGGAACTGGGAGATGTGGAACAGAATGGCTTTCAGTTCTTGCTCCTCCTTTCTGCCTGCCAATCCATCCTCATCCCTGGAAAAGTCTCCTTGCCAAAGGGAGGAGATGTGGCAAAATCTCATCATAGAGAATTTCACCTTGGTACCCATTTCTCTGACACCCAGTCAGGGAATTTTGTGTATTTAGTGAGATGAACCAAGCAGGATCTGATCTGAGTATCACCCTGACAGCAGAGATGCTCTTCTCATCTGACACTTCAACAAAAGAAACCTTCAGTCCACACTTGGAGCACAAGCCCAAACCAATTAATAAATCTTTTAAGCTCATATCTCTTTCTCTTTTGAGAAACATCCTCTCTGTGCATAAAAGGCATTAAGAGAATTGTAAGAAGAAATTCAAGCCATTTTCCTTTGCCATTGAGTCCTAAAGAGAGTGTATTATTGTGGGATATCTCCCAAACTGCGTTTGATGAATTCCCACAAAATGATGAGGGGAAAAACCTCACTTTACTACATGTGTCTTTGATGTTCTCATAATAACAACTACTTCACATGTTAAGAAACAGTCAGTGAGTGAAAAAAAACAATTTCCATGTCACATCTGATGCTTACATACCTTGTGAAAGAATGGTAGAGATAATCATAAAGGCTTCAAATCTGTCCTTACTGACAGACTTAGTTCCTGTAGCCTTTATAAATGAAATAACTTGTTATTTTCATTACCTCTGGACCCAAAACCAAGAGTGCATTTTGTTACATCTGAAGAAAATGTCTCTTTCTATTGGCTATTAGTAACCTAAAGGCCATAAGTAGCCCTGATCACCCACAGAAATTTCCATTTTCATGAGAACTGGAGCTGCCAGATCAATTGACTTGTCAGGATGGAGGGCATAGGGCCTTGTGAGATGGAAACTGATATTTTGCAAACTGTTTTGCCTTATTTAAGCTGAATGCCATTGTAAACTTGAAAAGAGCTACAAGGAGACTTAATTTGAAAACATAAAGGTCACTGAAGGCCTGACAAATGGGATGCCTTTGGCAAAACTGCACTCACTGACTTGAGCACTGCCTCTGAGAATGAAAACAAACCAATGCAAGTTATGATCAATTTGAATGCCCAGAAAGACTCTGGGTGTGTTTCTGTCCTTAAAGGAGCCAAGCAGACACAGCCTTAGTGCTGCTCCAGCCAGACAAGTCTATTTGCTCCTGTTTGATGTGTGGTGTTTAAGTTGTGATAGCAAGGAGCTGCTGATTGACAGAGCTGGGCCCCTTTGTTCACACAGCAATCACTGAAATTCACTTATTTTCCATTGAACCTACCTCAGTTAATGACTCTTTTCTATACCTGGCCTAGAAATGTAGAGGTCAGTACAGAGAAGTGATGACTACAAGCTCCCAAACTGGAGTACAGATCTGTCATCTAATCCTAAGGCGTTACATTTTATGAAAAAACACTGTTAGAGAAGCAAATAGATGCCAGTGAGAAGAATCAGAAGTGAAAAAGACCCCTTGTATTTTCATGAGTGAAAGTCAAAAAACAGGCTTGACCACAATGCATGGTCAAGCATATATATATATATATATGTTTATACACTCGTGGTGCACATGTAGGTTAAAAAATATGTTTAGATATTTACAGGATATTACATATATGAAATATGTTTCAATATTTACAGGATATGACATATATAAAATATGTTTAGATAGTTACTTTTTTTAGTAGTCTCTGATACACATTAGGATGTTTTGTATTGGTAAAAAGATGATGAGGGATGGTTCCTTGATGAAGATGTTTTCTGTCCCTACAGCTTCATTCCTGCAGCCATACTTACCCTAAGAGCCCCTCAGACCTTCTTTGAAAATTAGTACCTGAATGTGGATAAAGCTAAAGATAAAATTTTAAGATAAAATTTTTCCTCACCAGAAAAGTGTCTTGACCTCAAATATCCTTGATTTTGCAAGTGTGAGGAATACAGAATTCACATGGTGTCAATATAAGCTCCCCATCAGGCTGATCATATTTCAAACATGGGGAAATGTAAACATCCAGATCCTGCTCATGACCCTTCTTAAGCACAGGATGGTAAATCAGGGGGTTTAGGAATACAAATTCTGTTCCAAATTGCTTTCCTAGTGGAAAAGCCAAGGTTATGGCTGAGGTGCTAACAGAGAGTAAAGAAATCTGATAGTAGAAAGCTTCTTGCTCTTGCAAAAGGAGATGAAATGTGGATGTGCAGAGGCAGATGGAATGAGTTCAGCCAGAAATAAGATTTGGTTTCCTAGAGCTGAGGGAAATTAAACATGGAAACAACTTCCCTCGGGAGGCAAGGAGGTCCTCAAGTGTTGTGTGTGTACTTTTCAGCACAAGATTAAATGTCTTTTCAAAAAACAGGCTTTAATTCCACTTCTTGGAAGAATCTCTGTGGCTTGTATTTACAGAACACTTGCTAATTGCCATGCTTGGAGAATATAAACTCCCTATTTCTACAAGTTAGCTTAAAAAAAAATCCAACCATTAAATACAGGCACTGAAAGAAGGGACAAAAGAAAAGCAAAATTGTGTCTCAACAGCTTAAATTTGCCTGGATGGATGTTATTCCAGAAAGCTGTTCTTGGAAAGCAGTGCTGGAGAGAAAAAAGCTCCCCTGAGGAGTCCCTGTCCTGTGAACCTTGATGTCTGGGCTTAACTCCTGTTTTTGAGGGTAAAAAGGGTCATATGAGGGTAAAAAGGGTCTCTCATCCATGTGGAGTTGAAGATGTGTGAAAGCATTTGCAAACTGGGACACAAGTAGGGATAATTTTAATGTGAAAGGGAAGGAAGGGGAGGATACAGGAGCTGCTCTCTTCTATGAACTGAGGCAAATAAAGTGACTCTGCTACCACTGTTCATTGGAAATTAAAAGAAAATCAGTAAGAAAAATATTTTTGGTTAATCTAATTGACTTTTAACTCTTCCTTTTTGAATCCTTTTTATTAACTGAAGAACACTGCTTTTGTGTTTGCAGAAGAACTGAAACACCCAGTTAGGACTTAAGCACTTTTTCTAGTTCTCATGAAGCAAGAAATAAAATTTGACAGAATTTTTAACCTGGAACTCTATTTTAAATAGATATGACAAGGAATTCTCCAGCCAAATTTAGACTATATGCATACCTAAATTAAGCCATAAATTGATAGACATCAGCTAACCCAAATAAAAGATGTGTTCTCCTCCCAGAGGTAACTTTCTTTCCTATCTTATGACTTTCTCTAGGTGGAAAGAAACCAGAATGTGTTAATGGTTGTGAAATTCAAAGATATGATCATTTTGTAAAAAGCCTGGCAAATTTTTCCTGCTTTTAGTTGGATGCTTTTGTAGTATTGCAAACATGTACCATCTGTTAGTCCATAATGAGCAAATGCCCTTCACTGGTGCCATATTCCCTGTGCAAAGCTATGTGTCATTAATGAACAAAAAAAAAGGAAGCAGGCTGGGAGTAAATCATATATCAAGTCTAAGACCAAGACAAAAAAGATTCTCAGTCCATCTCATGAAGTGTTTTTTCTGTAAAATAACTCTTTCATCTAACCTTAGTTGTGTACATCTAGTTCAACCAACTTAATGTCAATTTGGGCCTATTTTTCAAAATGTTTATCCCCTACACTCTGTGCAAAGTACTCATGTTTCTTGTTGGTTCTCATTATATTATATTATTTTCTGAATTAAAAAAAAGTTAAAAAATATATATTAAAAATTATAAATTCGAATTAGTTAGTTATCATTCAGAAATGCTTAAAGTTTTATATTGACTTCACACTAAATTCATAATTAACCTACACTGTAGTTTGGAGCCTTGTCTGCTTGCTAATTCCTGGTGACAAGCCAGATTTTGTTTTGTACATTTCAGGTATTTGCTCACTAGATGATGTTCATGTCCAGAGAATCGTACAAGGTGCAGAAATAACTAAGCTTTGAAAGAGAGTTTGTCAGACATCATGGGGAATAGCATCTGGTCAAATCATTTTTTATGAAAAGTAGCAGTGAAAGATGTTCCACTTGAGAATTTTTGTTCACTCTAGATTGAGAAGAATGTGTCTATTTCCTGGTTTAATTTCTATTTCCAGGGAATTCCGGTAATTTTTTTTTTTTTTTTAATGATATCACAATACCACAGAGTATTTTTGCAGAAGAGTTAATTTTTGGTGCTACTATCAAGTGTTACCATTACTCTGTCTCAGAAAATTCAACTTTTAAATTTTAACTTTAAAATTTTAAAGAACCCTCTTGCTTGGGACCTCTGGCAAGTGCTTCTAATGGCAGAGCCTGGCCCTATTTCTCTGCTTATCTTTATTTTCCTGCCATTCTGGAGATTAAAAAATGCAGCCTCTTTACAGTACAAAGGAGTGATGCACTCCTGATCACAAAGGGATGCACCTTCACATTTGTATTTAAAGCTGTGCAATGGATTTTGACAACATATTTCTCCAGAGTATCAATTTGTTTTGTTGTTAGGGTTTTTCCCCTTTGGGAAGATAGGTTTTATTGTCACAAAGCTTGTTCTCTTTGTCGAGGTATTTGTGGAGAAGGAAAAAGAAAAAAGCAGTACAGGGCTGAGAACACCTTATAGGTATCTCTTGTAAGGAAAACATTTTTCATTCATCTCCCAGCCATCACTATTTTGTTTTTTTACCTTTCCCTGAACTTTCTGGAAATGCTGTTAACATTTTTTGTAAGTGGGCTATTACAGGCAGATACTGAAGAAGTGTTAAATTGCTGATTCCTCCCTGCCCTTAGCCAGTTTCTTCCTGGTCCTGAACACAAACTGGTAGATTTCACAGTGACTTTTTATTCCTTCTCAGTGTTTAATACAGAAAAAAAAAAGTCTTTAGAAAACCCAACACGTTCTATACAAAAAGAGAATCTGATTTGAGAGGCAAAACACTCCAAAGTCTCCCCAGCAGAATGTGACTGTTGTTGGTTAGAAAGAGAAAACCCTTGAGGTGTTACATAGAAGAACATTGAATTCTAAGGGCAGAGTAGTGAAATGCAGTGTGGTAGCCTGTGGAAACCCAGGGCACTGGGAATATTTCTCTGTCTGCTCTGGGGTGCCCTGACCCCCAGGGCAGCACTGACTTTCACCCTCATCCATGGAGAAAGTTTCCCAGACTTCAAGATAGACTGGAACCCACAAAAGTGTGAAATAGATTATAGAGTAGTGTAGGTGTATCACTTGGGGAGAAATTGAGGTTTTGGGATTTTTAGCATGTAGTGGATGGAAGCAAGATGGAGGGCACAGGGTGTCATCCTGGGTTTCTTCTTCATGCTTCTTCTTCCTTCTTCTTCATGGGTTTGGGTGGCATTTTGTAATTGGGCAGAAAAGTCTGCACTGTGGGCTCTTTGGGATCAGTTATTGGGTTAAAAGGGAAAATAATCCAGGTGTCCTTTCTTAATTGGATAGTTTAGTCTTAAAAGCCCTTGTAACAAGAGATTGTTGGCCATTTTGTGCCTTCTGATGAAAAGCTGCAGAACTCATGGTTGTGAGACTGTTTTACTGATAAGAAATAACAAACACCTGAGTCTGAACATGAATTACTGTCTCAAGTGCCTTCAATCCAGACCCAGAGAAACCAACAACTGGGACCCCCACAGTAGTCTGTGAGCAGGAGACCAGATCATATCCAAGGATTGATTCACCTGCTCATGCTGTGATTTTGTTGGGGTTTATTTTGGTTTGTTCATAGATATGAGAACCCCGTCGGGTAGAATTGGTCTGGCCATATTTATCCAGAACTGAGCTATGTCACTATCATATTTTCTGCAAAATCCCTTCACCGGGATTTCTTCTCCTGGGAAGCTGAGAAGCCTCAGAGAAAGATGAAAACAATAATTATCTGATTGCTTCTCCTGTGTTTTGCTGCTTTGGAATGTGGATGGAGATTGTTTATCTAACAGGTGGCTGTTTGATTGGTTTAATGTGAATTGTTTTTACTGAATGATCAATCACAGGCTGTGCCACACTCTAAGGAGTCAGTCACGAGGTTTTCATTAGTATCTTGTTAAGCTTTCTGTAAGTATCTTTTCTCTATTCTTTAGTACAGTTTTAGTATAGTATTCTTTAATATAATATAAGTATGTAAAATAATAAATTAGCCTTCAAAGAACATGGAGTCAGATTCACCAATTCCTTCTTTGTCCTGGGGACCCAGCAAATACCACAAAGCTAATAATCTTAAACTCACTTTATACTCATGGAGAGACACACATGGGCAATTCATCTCTTCATAGATGTGTGAATCTTCTAAAACAGGCATCCTGACTCTAAACACAGCCTGAGATACAAACAAGGATGCCAGCACCTGCTCTACAGTCAGATCTCCCTCCTCTCTGGGTCAGAGAGCAGATCCTTTATGGATATTTGCTATGACTTCTGTGATTCTGTTCTATGTGGCTTTTATGGGGGGATTAATGCAAATGAAGTGAGGCAGTCAGGGAAAAAAAGGAAGAATTGGGATATGAGTCATACATGTTTTCAGTGAGACAGCAAAAATTTTTCATTCCCCTTCTTCCTGTTGGACTCCTCCTTCCTAGCATGCTATTTCTGATGCCCTTTATTTCAATAAAGGAATTTTGGGGTTGGTTTTTCACCCCATCATTTGTTTGAAGGACTAATATTGTCCTATTCTCCTATTCCTGAATGTGGAAGAAAGCATCACTATTTTTAGAGGCTTGCTATAAATAGAGCCACATAAACAGTTCATTTCCTGCACCAGTTCTGAGCTGAATTGTTTTAAAGCATTGTCTTTGTTTTTTTCTAAAATAATTTTAGAGAAGTTGGAAAAAAAAAAAGCTCCAAGCTTCTTTTTAGCTCAGAGTAGGCATTTTTAAGTACTCTTCTGAGTGACTCAAGCACTAAGATAAATTTATGCTCATTCTTACTTACGGGAGAGGCAAGATTCAGCAAGGAATTGTTCAAGTGTTTAGTAAGAATTACCTGACTAAACCACAAGAAGAAAGAGAGAAAACATTGCTGCAATGGGAAATACCATCCAGAGAGTGTTATATGATGGTTTGGGAATTTTTTCCTGATGCATTGGGAAAATGTGACAAAACCTTTCTTATAAAAGCAATGTTTGCACCCCAGCCTTCTGCTTCAGGTGTTGTTTGATTTGCATGAACATAGCTCTGAAAAGAAAAGGATCAAACACAAACACACTTCTAGCTTTTAGTGATTTTAACTGCATTTCTTAATGCACAGTGAGTTTTTGGGCTGGGGAGAATTCAAGTCTCATCCAATGGTGTTGGTGCTGGGAAAAGTAACTGGTGCAAGTCAATTTTACCTTTATTTCTGCAGCTCATGTTTTTGATGACAAGTGCAAATCTAATTTTCCTTTGGGTTGGGAAGAGAGGAAGGAGTAGACAATTCTCATCTCTGCAAATTTTTCTCTGCTCTTTAAAAACAACTCACCTGATATATTCACAACATTCTCCTTTCCACAGAACTGAGCTCACAGTGAGTCCTGCTGGGTTTGAGCTTGCAGATCTGTGTACTCCAGTTTCAGCTGGTGAGTAAAGCAAAGCAAAGCAGACTGAGCTGTCTGAAAAGGAGCAGTCATGACTGCTGGTGGAGTGAAATGATGGGAAAGCTTTCAGGCTGCGTGACTTCCTTACACTTGGCTGCCCTAGATAAGGCTTTTGTGGTTCTTCTCTTCGCGGGAGTCAGCTCACAGCTGGAGGCACTTAACCAGCTTCAGCTGCTGCCTTGGTGCAGGAGAGGCTCTGTGTCAGAATCCCCTGCTGAATCCTCTGGGAGCAAATCACTGCTCTCACTCCTGCCTCTCCCCCTGCTCATTTCTACACCTGAGCCACGTGGAAGGGCTGAGCTGGCACCAGGGACAGTGGGGGGACGTCAAAGCCCTGGACCCCTCACTGCATCCTGCTCCTCTGCTGAGTCAGGGGTGATGCCAGGCTTCATTTGGGGCTTAATTGAAGACCCTCACACAGGTCCTGCCTCCTGCCTGTGACAGTAGAGCAGTGTACCAGGAGTGCCAGTTCTAATTGAATTTTCAGGCTTTTGAAGTTGAAAGAGGAGTGAAATGTGGGGAGACTTCCATCGTCCCCCATCAGCTGAAGGTTTCTGTCACTGGGGAGTGTCAGACAGAGGAGGGGCAGCTCAGCTTCTCCTGGTGCCCCACTGCCAGGTCTGTGAGGTACAAATGAGACCATCCTAAAGAAACATTAAATTCATCATCTCTTTCAAGGCCTAAGGCCCCCTTTCAGGGGCAGAAAGGAATTTCTTTACTCTTTAGAAACTTCTTGTCAAGATTCCAATACAGAAAATATGTGGTGTCCCAGAAGGTTGGACTCGATGATCCTGGAGGTCTTTCCTATTCTTTATGATCCTTTATGGATAGTCTGATTCCCTCTACTCATTTTTATTCACTTAAAGTGGGGTGAAACCTTGAGCTTTGACTATCTATAAATATCTATAAGTCTATAAATCTATACATATCTCAATTCTAATTCATTCCATGTGGAGCAGTCCAACGCTCCAGCTCTGACAAACACTTAAACCCACTAACTTTCCATTATGGCTGTGTGTATATAAATAATTTTATCCCAGAAAAATTAATTCAGTGTTTCTCTACGTTGTGCACGTAGCTTGACAAAGCGTCTGCCTGAACAGGGCTGTGTAAAAATAAAAATAATCAGTTTTGTGCAAGTTTCATGAGTCAAGCTGCCAAGCCATGTTTTTGAAATGGATAGATTGCTTAACTTTATTCATACATCTTATGGTAATTTCCCTTTCCTAAGGTATAAAAATGACAGATATGAGTGTTTTGTGGTAATTTTTCCTTCCTCACATCTTTGATTTGAAAGTGAATTTAAGTTCTAGAAATTAGTGAGGGCTGAAGAATAACTCAGAGTGCTTTGCAGCACAGAAAATGAACAATTTACATCTGAATCTAGGCTGTAGAGTAAGAACATGGAAGTGTCACTACAGACAAAATTCAGATTCTATTTCTGCCCTGCATTTCCATCTCATTTGGAAATCTTGCTCTGTTGCTGCAGTGGGTTCCATTCTGAACTCTGTAGGGTCACAAAAGGAAATGGAAAAGCAGATATATGGAAAGACCTGTGTGACATTGGCACAGTGAGAAGAGAGATTCTGGTGTAAAACTCTCAGAACACCTTGAATCATTTCACTCTGTTGTGGGTCTTCATCCATGGAATTCCTGGAGGATGCTTTACTTGTGGATTCTGTATACAACAGGATGAGTAAAATAAGACATGATCTCTATTTTGTCAGTGATTTTCTGGAAGAAAAACACAGAAATTCTGGAAACACTCCAATGAAAGCAAATTTTGAAAAATACTTGAAAATTGAGCTACACCCTTTACTTACAGCTCTAGAAACTGTTTACTATTAACTTTATTATGCTTGTTTACTGCTCCCTAGTGCTTAATTATTATTTTTAGGGATGTAGGCTTTATTTCATCATTTTACCATAAGAACCGTCGCTTGAGTTGAGGAAACAGAAAGGATGGAATCTGCAATGCACAGCGTACAGCTGGTTGAACTGTGCACAGAAAAATCATTTACTGGCTCAGTTAAGCCTTATTATCTCTTTGAAAATTGTCCAGACACAGACTTTGATTATTATGAAATTGTTAATTACTCGAAATTGTTTGACAAACATTTTATAGAAACAGAGTCCAACTTAAGGGCTGGTCTCAAGCTGTCTTTTATTCTCCACCCCGAGCTCCTGCAATGTGCTGGTGGAACAAACACAATGCCTGATGGTTTAGATGCATGAAGTCAGCAGAGGGGAAGCCAGTAGATGGTGCTCAAGGTTGTGAAGCCAAATTCTGGGGTTTAGGGAGGAGGAAAATGTGTGGTTAAGCACTGCAAATGTCAGTTTTTGTCTGTATGTGTATCTATGCTCAGCAGGTAAGTCCCCCAGTTTTTGGCCTCCCACCCATCTGAAGCATTTAAAATAGTTGAGGGATGGGGAGTTGGACAAAGTGTCCTTGTGAGCTCCTGTTGCCAGGAGAAATCACAGCACTGCTCTGGAGAGAAAAATCCCAGTGTCAGGAAAGCTTAAGGAGAAGGGCAAACCTCATGCAAAGGCCACAGTTTTCAATTTTTTCCCTCCTTCTTGAGAGCTGGTTTACCCTAAAAATTCCTGTTATTTGCAGGATGACAGCAGGAACAACCCCTTTAGGCTTTGCTGTCCACACTTCACCCAGCCCCTTCAAAACCCTGGTACCAGTGATCATTGCCTAGGAATGATGTTCACACCTCATTTTTTCCAAAGAAATTCTCCTTTTTGAAAATTAGCATAACCAAATCTTCAAGTACCTCTTCTAAGAGCTCCCTGGGCTGCAGGAATTATTAATTACCTCATTGCCTGCCTGAAAGATTTGGATTCTCTTAGTCCAAGGTGCAGAAGTTCAAAGGGAGGTGTGGTAATTATCTTCCAGCACATCAGAGGTTGCTGAGAAGCAGGAGGCCATAAATTCTCCATCTCTGCTCCACAGATTGCAAATTTCAACAGGCTGAAATTAAAGCAGGGGATATTTAGTCTGAACATTGAGAAAAGCCTTTGTAAATTTAAGGGTATTGAAGCACTGGACCAGATTTCTGAGAGAATATCCCTATCAACAGTGATTTTTAAGCAAAGGCTGGGAAAAAAGCATCAATTTTAGCATAAATAAAGTATATTCTGTTCTAAAGAATGTGTGAATGTGTGTGTAGGTGATCTGGATGAGTTCTCAAAATCTCCTCCATCCTAAATTCTGGTTTGCTCACCAAAGGTGGATTCAATTGGCTGTTTTTCATAGCTCTGCAAAATAGCATTTTTGATAATAGCATGCAGTGCAAAGACTGGACCTACCCATATAGGCTTTTTACCTGATTTATCAGTTTTTACTTCTATTTACCATTTTACTTTTAAGCCCTATAAATACTCTGTATTTCCAGCTTTTGATAGGTAAACAGGAAGCCTGCTTGTACTCCTCAGTTCTCTCTGCTTTTTACAGAAAGAAGATAAAAGAGACATAAAACATTAAGTCTGCAATTTGGTCACATGTATATTTCATAAAGGCAACTTACTGAGTAATATATGGAAGGCTTTTGCAGGCAATCTTTACGAGGCACACTCTGCTTGGTGAGTGAGGAGCTTGCATTATTGATTTTAATAGAATTCTGCAGAGTAAGGATAAATTGTGGTAATGCTGCCTAAGAAGGTGCAGCAGACTAAGGCTCAGATGGCTGCTGGGATATATTCTGTGACCTGAATGCTGTTTTATGACCAATAGAGGCAGCAATTCCATAATGCACAAGGTCCAAGTGCAATAAACAGGGCTGTGGTGCCATAGATTTCACCAGGACTTGGAGCAATAAAAATGTTTATGATGCTGAGCATTATGGTGGTATATTGCTTGGAAAACATGCAACAATAAGAAGGGGATTGTGTTTGCAGCAGCACTTTGGGAAGGTTGTGGATTGCTCAGAGAAGCCTGCATCCACATTCTAATCTGTGTCCAAACAATTTTGTGTTCATTTCGCTGTTAACAGCTTCTTCCATATAATTTCTTCTGTTTTCTCCTTATAATGTGTTTTTCAAATTGGAACATGGAATTCATCTCTCTGTATAGCTGGATACAGAAAATGCCTATCTCAAAAAACTCCTCTGTTCTATTTGGGTTAATTCTTTGTCATTTAATAATAATGAATTGCTTCTGCTTGGTAAATGTCCATTTGTATGCTCTCCACTCTCAGCCTGAACAAGATGTTTCTCCTCAGCCCTTAATGAAATTGAACTTAGCTCTTAATGAAAGAATTCTGGTGACATTCCTCTAGCAGATCTCCGAATGATGTAGAGTACTACCAGGATATCATTACACTTGATTTTCATTTATGCCCCCTCCCATTACACTCCCTGTTGGAGAGGGATTATGATTAACATTTAATATGTTTTTATGTTAAACCTCATTATTAATTTTGAATATTCATATTGGGCAAGATGAGAAAAATACTAAATGCTGTTTATTATGCTGGTTTGTATCAGTGTAGGTTTATTGACACACCTGAAAGAACCCAAACGTTTATGTGCATAAAGAAAAGGCTGTGTTGGGACTGGTGCATTCAGTTCCATCTGCCTGGAGGGCAGGATGAGGACTGGCACAGCAAAGGTGCACTCAAAGGATTGAGGGAAAGGTTTGGGAGAGTCTCTGTGTGAGAGGGAGTGGAGTGCACAGATGTGTCTATTCACTCCTGGGCTCTAAAGCAGCCCCTGCTAAACAGAAAAATAGCTCAAATGGATTGCATAAGACAGATGAAGAAAGAGAAGGGAAAATCAGCCTCAAATGAGTGATTTGCCCAAGCTAATGCAAAATTTACTGGCTGGGTCATTACTAGAACCCAGGTTTCCAAAATCTCCAAGCCTCTGTCTTGGAACTGAGAAACAGCAAGAGAAGTTAAACAGTCCTGAGTGCCAAATTCTGCTTCAAATGCTGAAATCTTGTTTGTTAAAACAATAATTTTGCACATCAAGTGCAAAAACATTTGGAGGAAAAGAAGTTTTGCAGTAAATTTTGATTGAACCAGGCTTCTTTGTTCTTGCTTTATAACTATTACTCTTTTTTTTTGTTTGGTTTTAGTGTTAATCATTTATGAGAAAAAAGGCAAGGAGGGAAAGGAAGAAAATTCTGAAGCAATAAACACTGAATTGATGGAACATAAAATTCCCATGTATTTCAGCACCACTTGCTTATAGCAACAAAGTCTTCTGCATTGCTGTTGCAAACCTTATTTTTGTTTAATAAAGTTTATACAATCTGTCAGTTTTTAAATTAACTGCATGACTGGCTCTGACTTCAGTCACGACATTTTAAGACCATGTAAACATAATCACTGGCTGTGAGTGAAATACAAGGATGTGGAACTGGCAGAGACTGCAGTGAATGTGAAGGGAAAACTTGTTATTTTACTGACAAAACAAAACAGCAAAAATATTTTTTAAATGACTTCCTGACTGCTTTTCTTCTTCTCCTTTTTTTTTTCTTAACAGGCATTTTTAAGATGTTAATTTACTTTTTTTTTTCTTTTCCATGAAGATATGGCTGCTTATGCTTAGTTTGAGCTTTTGATAGTAATTTTTCACATTGATTTTCCAAATTGTTTTTTGAAATTGTATGACAATGCTGAGAAATGACTTCATGAAATCAGACTCTTGCCACTGAATTTTCTGAGTGAGGGCAAAACAAATAAGGAAGAAAAAAAGGCCTGTTTCTTCAAATGAATTTGATACATTTGCAACCATGGTCTGTGAAAAATATATATAATTAGGTGTGAAAATAAAGTGATTAAAATTCAAATCTGATGCCACTTTCCAGACTGGCTCTATTTGAAGGGCTCATGTGGATTGAAACACAAATGCCTGTGGACAGCCCTGGTGTGAGAAACCCCAGGACACCATGGGCTCTGTGATACTGCAGGGTGATGAAAATGTCTTTTTGTTGAGCCTAATTCAGCTCCTTGACACATGAGAGGCTGTGTGTGGTCAGTCTGTCCTTTACAATGAGACCCTTAAGGTTTTCAGGTGGCAACAGATGCATTGCAACATCTTTTATGAAGGCTGAGGCTGCCTGTCGAGGTGTCTGTTAATTCCTTTGATCATTGACCATTGTCTTCACCGGGCTCACTAAGCAGCAGCCCAACAGGAACAAGGAATAAATTCCTGGGAAAATCACAGACCATTGCATCCCTCCCTGCTTTGTGCTTCAAGTGACAAGTGCAAGTCTAATTATGTCTATATATATTCCCATCTGAAATTCTTAATTGCTGAATAGGTTTTGCCCTGGAGAGAGGATGAGAGAACCAACCTGATGGATCTCAACCTTGCTGCCTAATGCAGCACTGGAAGGGGCTCAGACACAGATTGAAGAGCCTGGTAAAAAAATCTGTCTGGGACAAACTCAGGCAGAAAATGCACTGTGGAATGAAAGGCAAACACAGCCTTTATGTGACCAGATGGGGATGGAGTCTGGGGGGATGCAGATTTCCTGTTAGAACTTTTGGTCCAGTTCAGCATACAGAGCCTCACAATATTAAAATTTTCAGAAATCATTGCTTTAGGGTATGTATTGTAAATGCAGGCAACCCTGACAAGGGGAGAGAATGATGCATCTGGCTCCACGTTCTCAGAGGGCTAATTTGTTACTTTATTATACTATATTATATTAAAGAATACTACACTATACTAAAGAATACAGACAGGATACTTACAGAATGCTAAAAAATAATAATGAAAACTCCTGACTCTGGAAAGAGTCCCAACACAGCTTGGCCCTGATTGGCCAAAGAGTGAAAACAACTCCCAGCAGAATCCAATGAAACAATCACCTGTGAGTAAACAATCTCCAAACACATTCCACATGAGCACAACACAGGAGAAGCAAATGAGATAAGAATTGTTTTCCTTTTCTCTCAGGCCTCTCGCTGCCTTTCAGCTTCCTAGGAGAAAAACCCTGGGCAGAGGAATTTTTTCAGAGAATGTGAATGCCACAGGTATGTATTGAATTTTCTCCTTCTTAGGATTTAATGTATGAAGGTTATGCTTACAGAGAGGAGAAAAAACAAACCAAGAACACAGACACTATGAAATGTGGTCTTAGAATTGCAGTGATAATTATTTTTGATTGAAGGAGTATTTATAGATACTCCTCTCATTGGTGTTGCTATAATCCAGAAATCACTTAACCTCACTGAGGAATTAACAAGAACCTTTATTTTTTTTAAAAAATTGAAACCTTTTTTTATCCTTCTTTCAGCAGATTAGCAGGATTAAAGTTTTCAAAGTATGTTGGAAATATAGTTTAGGAGAACTGGTGGACTAAATCCTCAGATGACATAAATCAGCTTACCTTTGATGATTTCAGTGAATACAGTGTTAATAAGAATGATATTAGATCACTGTGGAAGAGATAAAAACAGTAGGCAAAATATAATTCACCACCCAGAGTTTGTAGGAAATCCAATATGAGATTAGAGGAGGGACAGGGGTGCTTTGTGCTTTTCTTACACAGGGATCTCATCTCCAGACTGTGAGCAGTATAAACACAAAGCACTCTGGGATTAGTTCAAAATATCTCCTGAATTCCTTCTGGGAATTTTTGGGAATCAGAAAAATAAAAACTTCTGCAGACAGGGAAGGGTTTGATCTCCAGCCTTGGGAGAAGCTTGGATTGATTTAAAATAAAATACACAGATAATGAGTAGAAAAATCATAAAATTATGTTTCTATAGTTGTAGGTAAGAATATGCCTTAATTAAGTGAAAAATGTATTGATGAGATGGTGAAGGGTTTATAATGTAGGGGTGTGGTTGTATAGAGTGAGATAAGAGTTTAGAAGTTATAATAGAAGCATAAGTGTGCAAGTGAGACAGAAGCCATTGGATAAAAGTATCCACAGTGCAGTAAAATTAAGTAAAGGTGATAGGTCAGAAAAGCAAAATAAACCTTGTGGCAGCTGTCTATTGGGTTAGAAAGTTCTATATTGTCTTGTAACAAAGAACTTGCGACGTATTTTGAGCTATGGCTGACTGCTTGCTCCTCTCAAATCTCACAGCATCTGAGGCTGATGTTTATCTGAGCAATAAATTGTTCTTAGCCCAGCTGTAGTCCTTCAGTAAAAGCAGTGACAGTGATGGGAATTGTCAGGAAACCTTTTAAAAGAAACAGCTAAGGCTTATTAGTAGCACAAGGGAGGAGCCATCAGGATGGGAAGAGCTGGAATTTCCCAGAGGAGTTGGACAGGATGCTGGGTGTCACCAAGGTGCTGAAGTGAGAGCTGGGAGCACACCCTGCCCTAGACAACAACATATGGCAATGGAAATAACTTTAAAAAAGTACCTAGTTATATATGAACAATTAGTTTGTCTCAATAGAGATGTTTTATGCCACTTCAGAAGCCCTGGAACGCTGAACATATTTGTATTAGGACAAAGCAATGAGAGGAGCTTCTCTGGAGTGGCAGCTGCAGTCTGGACAGGATGTCTGGTATCTTAAATAACATTACAATCCTGAGTTTACACCACTGGAATAATACTCCAATAATTCTGATGTTGTTTTATTTCACTGCAAATTAAAATTAGAAATATTAATTCTATGGAAAATTATGTCCCAGCCATCCATTTTTCTTCTTGCTTTTTATTTTCATGAACGTAAGGGGAGAAAAGCTTTTCTTTTAGACTTTATCAGGTGAATGTTTGTTTTAGTTAACCCCAAAATTTGCTGGTCTGTCTATGGGTAACTTCCACTTACTTGAAGTATCCTTGAGTATCAGGAAGTTGTTTATTTTCCCTGGAAGTAGCCCAGGTCATGGGAAAGATGATGAGGATCCTTGGAATTAATAATGACATGTGCCATCCGACACAGAAGTGTTTAGTGTAATTTGAATGTAATTTAGTGTAATTCGAATTTAGACTGCACTGACTTCTCCCAAAGGACCAAAAGTGGTTCCAAAATCAGCATGTTCTCCCTTAGATCTGCTCAGTTCAGCTTAGCTGTATTCCTGGAAAACAGTGGCAGAAGAGCCAGGGGATGGTCTCCAGCAGAATCCCTTGCAAAGTCAGACTTGGCCAGGTGTGGATCAAGAAGAAATCTCATTTTGCCCAGTGCCTTCTTCTTGCAGAGGGTTGTATGTTTGGTTAATATATTGGGGGTGTTATATTTATATGTAAGACCTCAAAATCAATTGTGGAGAAACCATAACAACAAGTTAATAAGAGTAACAGGAGATTTGTTACCAGGTCAGTCATGGAACTTAATGGAAAATACACCTCACATACCATATAACTTTTGGCAGAGAACATGAAAACCAATATGGGATATGAATATTTTTATTGATAAATGTAAGCATTAAGATTTTTTGGTCCGTGAGAATTCTGTGTCATGAAGTGGTTATAAAAGTCAGAAAAAAAAAATTGCATATTGCCAAAATGCAGGATGATTTACAAAATGTATTTTTTAAATCAAAATACATTTTCCACTGGTTTGAAATTTTTTTAGGTCCAGCTTTTAAAGCCTAATTTAAAACTTTCTATGGAAGCTGGATGATATTTGAAATATTAACAAGGACTTAGGAAAGGCATCAGGAATTTGCAGTTTCAGTCACACCTGGCAAGAGTACTGGGTACTAAGCAAAGGAAGGGAAATATATTGTTTACTCATGCCAGTACAGACAATCTGGAGGCTAAATTAAGCATGATATAGACATAAAAATATAAAATAAGACACCATTAAAATTTGCATCCAACTAAATAGTAGCAGTAGTAATAGTAATAATAATAATAATAAATCCAATTGGAAATGCCCAAGAGATTAAACTCAGGCTTATATATGCACAATCTACATTCCCAAGAGCTGTTGTCACTCTCTGCAAATGAAGTCTGTATTTTTCTTAAGAGAATGACACTTGCTGTAATTACTAATTGGGGGTTACTTCTATGGAGAGTAATTTTATATCCATTTAAATTTTCTAAAGATTATGTGTTATTGGGTCACTGTATCTATCTGCTGTCACATTTCACTTGTCGGCTACATGGTGAAAGCTCCATGCTCATTCACAGAGCAAAAACCTATTTCCATTCTCTTATTTAGCTGAGTATAATTTCCTAGTGAAGTGTCAAAAAACCTACCCCAGAGAGAAATAATGAAGAATATAGTGCCAAAAATCAAGATTAAGAGGCAAGGAACGAAAGGTGTGTTATTCTCAGGGTCTTTCGGGTCGCTGCGACCCTGAGATTGTTAAAAGTCTCTTTTCCCAGCCCAAGTGCTTGAAGAATGAGTCGAAGCTCTTCAGTTCTCAGTCTCAAGGTTGTTTATTGTGTCTTATCTATAAAAAGTTTTCTCCTGCCCTGCTGAGGTCCGTTCAGCAGGACAATTCCAGGCACACTGCCTGCCCCAGGGGGTGGTGTTATGTCTTTATACTGAAAACTATGTATACAATTTTCACAATTACTTCCCAATACCTATCACCTATTTTAGACAGTGAGCTTCTACTCTAAACCAATCTAAAAGTGCCAGCATCACAGCAGAAGATGGAGGCCAAGAAGAAGAAGGAGAAAGGCTGGACACACCCAGATCCCTCCATCTTGCCCCCTGAACCCCCCTACCAAAAACCCCAAAATCTACTTTTTCACCCTGTGATAACTTCGCTATTATTCTACCTAAACTCTTGTGGCTTGCTGATCTTCATATAAGGTTGGTAATTTGCTCCACGGGTCATAATCAAACCCACAGGTGTCCTGGGCTCTGTGCCAGGGCTTCTGAGCCCCCTGGTAGGGGCCTTGGCCATCCTGGACAGCCAGAGGGATGTCCTGGGTTCCCACATGTTATCAGGAGAAGAAAGGAAGAAAAATGGGAGTTGAGGCTGAAAGCTGCATGATTCACCTGCCTTCAGAGCACAAGGGCTGGATCCTGTGGGATGAACCCCATGGTGGAGCAGAGGAAGAGTGGGAGGAATGCTGCCCTGAGGAGGAAGGAGCAGCAGCGAAGCCAAGGAGTGATGGACTGACCACAGCCCCCATTCCTGTCCTCCCTGTGCTGCTGGAGGGGAGCAGGGAGAGAAACCAGGAGTGAATCTGAGCCCAGGAAGAAGGGAGAGGTTGGGGGGAGGTGTTTTAAGACATAAAAGGATCAATGTCTGTCCTCATGGTGCTGTGCTAAAAAAATATTGGTTTACTAAAAATACTGATTTACTGGGAGAAAGAAGCTATTTCAGATTGCCCTACTTCTGCTGCACATTGGGCTCACAAACTTTGCCCACAGAAGAGGAATTTGGATGAAAGAGTCTCTTCATGTCAGTGTAGAGCTGGTTTTAGAAATGAGAATCTAGGGCAAGTGCTCAAGATTAAAGAATCCTCACAATGGCTGATTTGCATAGCAGAATGAATCACCCAGTGTTTGAGTGAAAGAAGGAAAGCTCTCATACCTTCATGTGCCCCTGAAAGCTCATCCCTCTGGTGGCCAACGAGGCTATAAATACACCTGAGAGCAGGTGGCAATGGCCTTTCCCTGGATAATGTCCTACAGAACTGATGAGTCCTCAGGAAATATAATTTATCCAGGAATTTGTACACTTGTCCAAATCCATAAGGTAGGAAAAATGTTGGTATCTCATTTTACATAATTTTTTTTTCCAAAATGAAAGATACAACCTTTTTATCTCAGATGACCCAGAGGAAAAATTTGAATATAAACCTAAGTTAAAGCCTGGAGAGTGCTCCATCCTCTAGGCAGCACTCTCTCCTGTGGAATGGACACTCCAAAATCATAATCTTAATAGCAGGATAGATAATTTTGTGTAGTACTTTATCCTTTACATTCATCAATATAAATGAAAGGGAGAACATCTGAATAACTTCAGCTTTCAGGGTACAAACCAGAAATTGGGCAGCAGAGAACAGGGATGTTTTTCTTCCATGTAGCCAATAATGTCAGCCTTGCCTCCTTTTCCTCCTCAGTTTTTTTTTTTCCTCATTCAGTTTTTTTTTTTTAAAAAGCAAATCCAAATATAAGCACATTCAAAACATAATAAAGACTAGTGCCTGGTTATTGAACACATTCACAGGATTCCAGGGAGCAGATCTAGAGCTGCCATTATCCAGAGAGATCAGATGCTTGTTCAGAGTCTGCAAATGACAGAATAAGTTAGAATGTTCAAAAAAAAACCCCAAAAAACCCAACATAAAACCCCAAAAGTGAAACAACCCCCCCAAACAAATAAAAAAGCCAAAACAAAAAAGAAAAAAAAAAAACAACCAAAAACCAAAAACTAAAACCAACCAACTACCAAAAAGCCCCAAAAAACCTCCCAAAATCCCACAGATACCAAACATTTTCCTCATTATTATAACATTTTCCATTGCCATTCCAAATTCCCTTTACTTAACTGTTCTGGTTTTGACTGGTAAAAATTAATTTACTTCATATTAGCTTCTATCATGCTCTGTTTTTTACCTATCTGCATGAACTTTTGTGGGCTGTCCTGGGACAGTGTCCACCTCACTGATTTCAGGAAGGAATCCAGACATGGGAGGAATTATCTGCTGAGTGCTTTCAATTTTATTAAACCATGCTGGACCTTATGTCAGAAAATATCTATTTGGTGACAGTTTATCTTCATATCTGACATGCAGGAATCACCATCTTTTCACAGGTTCTGAAAGAAAATTAAATGTTACAAATATACAACGTGGAAATTAAAATTCTCTTCAAGGTTGCCAAAATTTCCAGAAAGGTAGAGAGGAAATGAAGAGCTCCTGGAAAAGTAAAAGACTGGAAATGGAATAAATGACTGCAGCTGGATCCATACTTCATATTCTGAATTTTTAGTGTTAAATACGCTCTAAAGAAAGCTTTTAAGTCCTCTCCCCTTTTTATTTTTTTTTCTCTCTCTCTCTGTCATTTTTATTTAAGCGCCTAAGATTAGCTAGATCTAAGAAAATAGAAACAAGATTTGCTCTTAAACCATTAAGAATTGAGTAAACTGTGGGCTGTGCAATGTCTGTGAGATTAGAACTAAGCACTTTTTTTCCTTTTTATGGGGGCCCATGTACTCATAATGTTGAGAATTGAAGTAAATTATAAGCATAGTTTAAGTTATGGAAAAAAAATCTTTTATAGAACTATTTTATCTTCTTCCCTTTACAGAACTTTCATAATTATAGGTATTAGTAAAATGAAACAAAATTTGGAAACAAAATTGTTTTACCTATTCAATCTTTTTCTCTAACTGCAGGAATTTCTTATGTAATTACCATTTCTAAATTCATTAAAATGGCTAAACTAATAATCTAATATATCTGTTTTGTCTATGTATTAGGTTAACATTTGTTTTATTTAACTTTCCAAAGAATAGTTCCTGTCATCCATTTTATTTTCATTAAAATGAGAAAAATATGACTGCCTATTTCTGCAATTTAATTATCCAGCTAATTTTGCAACCTTTGCCCGTAGATACTTAGAGACAGAGATTTATCTAAAAGCATTATGATATTATCTTGTCTGTCACTCATCAGAAAACCAGTTTAATGCAAAATTGTTTCAAGGGCACATTTTGGAGGGTTTGATGCATCCTTGAGCTCAAAAGATTATCAACTCCCATGAGTTGAGCATGAAACCAGATGCTCAGCAGATGAGCTGCACTTTGAGCACATGCTTCCTTTGCAAACCAGACTTGGATTTAGTGGAATTTGGATATTGTGCTGTTTTGCTTTTTTTGGGGCATTTTCTGTGTTTGGCTCAGTCCCTTGCTGCATATTTTGGTGGTGTCTCTGCAGGGGGATGCTCGGTGAAGACAAAC